>NC_064432.1:14013914-14724748 GCF_023375975.1 Astyanax mexicanus | reverse complement strand
AATCACAACATCTACGAACAGGGAAAACGAATCTGATTCCAGCTTTTACTTAACTTTGCAAGTACTTTAGAAAAAAGCCTACAGTGGATCATGTAACAGTAGGCTCTTGTTATGATCCGGTAAGTGTTGTTGCACATCTTTCCTCCGATGCATATATCCAGTCATGTGCCATACAATCAGTTGACAAGCCTATTGCCTGGGAAGAGAGCAAGATCTTTGCTAGTGGATGGTGGGGTGCCGTGATCGTATAGTGGTTAGTACTCTGCGTTGTGGCCGCAGCAACCCCGGTTCGAATCCGGGTCACGGCAAGTCCTTTAAGCTTGCAGCAGGCTTTTCTTGCCTGTCTTTGGAATCATTTAAAGTAAAACAGGTGCATGTCTTGTTTTTCGGTAGTACTGCTTCAGCAAAGCGTTGTGCAACATGGCGTGAGGATGAGGCATGTGTGTGCTTGTCAGATTATTCTACCTTTCGTTTCTGGATGCTTGAGAAAATTCTTACGGATGCAAACACTTAGGAAATTGTCCTGTATGAGGGCCTATTTCCAAACTCAAGAGTATAATGACATAATTTTCCTTGTGCCTTTTTAACCTTGGAGTCCCATATGGTCTAGCGGTTAGGATTCCTGGTTTTCACGCAGGCGGCCGGGGTTCAACTCCCGGTATGGGAAGCTTCTTGCTGGCTGAGGAAAGCAGAGTGATGCCTTAACATTTTGCTGGGTTTCAATGGCGATCCTGAAAGAACTTCTAATAGTGCAGCTTGGGTGTTGGGATCTTGCTTTACTTCAGAGCTAAGAGGCCCAGTTTGGTGTGACATAGGCCTGAAATGTCCTCTTATCCACTTTGCCTGACAGTTTCTTGCCGGTGGGCCAGTGGCGCAATGGATAACGCGTCTGACTACGGATCAGAAGATTCTAGGTTCGACTCCTGGCTGGCTCGGCTCCTCTGCTTTTGTCGCTCCCCAACATTCGCTAAGATTACTTTGGTTCTTGCCATCCCCTGTGGTGCTGGCAGGTAACTAGCTGCATGCCTGAGCCTCGTTAGCGCAGTAGGTAGCGCATTAGTCTCATAATCTGAAGGTCATGAGTTCGATCCTCACACGGGGCATTGATCAATTTTAAATGAGAAACATGCTCGTAATATCCTAAGAGACTCACCTTGTTTTGTTTGGAGCATGGTAAGTGAAGGTGGTTAAGCACCAGTATCTACAATAAAGACTTATGTTCTCCTTGCACATATATGTGCAGTTAATCACAACATCTACGAACAGGGAAAACGAATCTGATTCCAGCTTTTACTTAACTTTGCAAGTACTTTAGAAAAAAGCCTACAGTGGATCATGTAACAGTAGGCTCTTGTTATGATCCGGTAAGTGTTGTTGCACATCTTTCCTCCGATGCATATATCCAGTCATGTGCCGTACAATCAGTTGACAAGCCTATTGCCTGGGAAGAGAGCAAGATCTTTGCTAGTGGATGGTGGGGTGCCGTGATCGTATAGTGGTTAGTACTCTGCGTTGTGGCCGCAGCAACCCCGGTTCGAATCCGGGTCACGGCAAGTCCTTTAAGCTTGCAGCAGGCTTTTCTTGCCTGTCTTTGGAATCATTTAAAGTAAAACAGGTGCATGTCTTGTTTTTCGGTAGTACTGCTTCAGCAAAGCGTTGTGCAACATGGCGTGAGGATGAGGCATGTGTCTGCTTGTCAGATTATTCTAAATTTCGTTTCTGGATGCTTGAGAAAATTCTTACGGATGCAAACACTTAGGAAATTGTCCTGCATGAGGGCCTATTTCTAAACTCAAGAGTCTAATGACATAATTTTCCTTGTGCCTTTTTAACCTTAGAGTCCCATATGGTCTAGCGGTTAGGATTCCTGGTTTTCACCCAGGCGGCCCGGGTTCAACTCCCGGTATGGGAAGCTTCTTGCTGGCTGAGGAAAGCAGAGTGATGCCTTAACATTTTGCTGGGTTTCAATGGCGATCCTGTTGGAACTTCTAATAGTGCAGCTTGGGTGTTGGGATCTTGCTTTACTTCAGAGCTAAGAGGCCCATTTTGGTGTGACATAGACCTGAAATGTCCTCTTATCCACTTTGCCTGACAGTTTCTTGCCGGTGGGCCAGTGGCGCAATGGATAACGCGTCTGACTACGGATCAGAAGATTCTAGGTTCGACTCCTGGCTGGCTCGGCTTCTCTGCTTTTGTCGCTCCCCAACATCCGCTAAGATTACTTTGGTTCTTGCCATCCCCTGTGATGCTGGCAGGTAACTAGCTGCATGCCTGAGCCTCGTTAGCGCAGTAGGTAGCGCGTCAGTCTCATAATCTGAAGGTCGTGAGTTCGATCCTCACACGGGGCATTGATCATTTTTAAATAAGAAACATGCTCGTAATATCCTAAGAGACTCACCTTGTTTTGTTTGGAGCATGGTAAGTGAAGGAGTTTAAGCACCAGTATCTACAATAAAGACTTATGTTCTCCTTGCACATACATGTGCAGTTAATCACAACATCTACGAACAGGGAAAACGAATCTGATTCCAGCTTTTACTTAACTTTGCAAGTACTTTAGAAAAAAGCCTACAGTGGATCATGTAACAGTAGGCTCTTGTTATGATCCGGTAAGTGTTGTTGCACATCTTTCCTCCGATGCATATATCCAGTCATGTGCCGTACAATCAGTTGACAAGCCTATTGCCTGGGAAGAGAGCAAGATCTTTGCTAGTGGATGGTGGGGTGCCGTGATCGTATAGTGGTTAGTACTCTGCGTTGTGGCCGCAGCAACCCCGGTTCGAATCCGGGTCCCGGCAAGTCCTTTAAGCTTGCAGCAGGCTTTTCTTGCCTGTCTTTGGAATCATTTAAAGTAAAACAGGTGCATGTCTTGTTTTTCAGTAGTACTGCTTCAGCAAAGCGTTGTGCAACATGGCGTGAGGATGAGGCATGTGTCTGCTTGTCAGATTATTCTAAATTTCGTTTCTGGATGCTTGAGAAAATTCTTACGGATGCAAACACTTAGGAAATTGTCCCGCATGAGGGCCTATTTCTAAACTCAAGAGTCTAATGACATAATTTTCCTTGTGCCTTTTTAACCTTGGAGTCCCATATGGTCTAGCGGTTAGAATTCCTGGTTTTCACCCAGGCGGCCCGGGTTCAACTCCCGGTATGGGAAGCTCTTTGCTGGCTGAGGAAAGCAGAGTGCTGCCTTAACATTTTGCTGGGTTTCAATGGCGATCCTGTTGGAACTTCTAATAGTGCAGCTTGGGTGTTGGGATCTTGCTTTACTTCAGAGCTAAGAGGCCCATTTTGGTGTGACATAGACCTGAAATGTCCTCTTATCAACTTTGCCTGACAATTTCTTGCCGGTGGGCCAGTGGCGCAATGGATAACGCGTCTGACTACGGATCAGAAGATTCTAGGTTCGACTCCTGGCTGGCTCGGCTCCTCTGCTTTTGTCGCTCCCCAACATTCGCTAAGATTACTTTGGTTCTTGCCATCCCCTGTGGTGCTGGCAGGTAACTAGCTGCATGCCTGAGCCTCGTTAGCGCAGTAGGTAGCGCGTCAGTCTCATAATCTGAAGGTCGTGAGTTCGATCCTCACACGGGGCATTGATCATTTTTAAATAAGAAACATGCTCGTAATATCCTAAGAGACTCACCTTGTTTTGTTTGGAGCATGGTAAGTGAAGGAGTTTAAGCACCAGTATCTACAATAAAGACTTTCTTTCTCCTTGCACATACATGTGCAGTTAATCACAACATCTACGAACAGGGAAAACGAATCTGATTCCAGCTTTTACTTAACTTTGCAAGTACTTTAGAAAAAAGCCTACAGTGGATCATGTAACAGTAGGCTCTTGTTATGATCCGGTAAGTGTTGTTGCACATCTTTCCTCCGATGCATATATCCAGTCATGTGCCATACAATCAGTTGACAAGCCTATTGCCTGGGAAGAGAGCAAGATCTTTGCTAGTGGATGGTGGGGTGCCGTGATCGTATAGTGGTTAGTACTCTGCGTTGTGGCCGCAGCAACCCCGGTTCGAATCCGGGTCACGGCAAGTCCTTTAAGCTTGCAGCAGGCTTTTCTTGCCTGTCTTTGGAATCATTTAAAGTAAAACAGGTGCATGTCTTGTTTTTCGGTAGTACTGCTTCAGCAAAGCGTTGTGCAACATGGCGTGAGGATGAGGCATGTGTCTGCTTGTCAGATTATTCTACCTTTCGTTTCTGGATGCTTGAGAAAATTCTTACGGATGCAAACACTTAGGAAATTGTCCTGTATTAGGGCCTATTTCCAAACTCAAGAGTATAATGACATAATTTTCCTTGTGCCTTTTTAACCTTGGAGTCCCATATGGTCTAGCGGTTAGGATTCCTGGTTTTCACGCAGGCGGCCCGGGTTCAACTCCCGGTATGGGAAGCTTCTTGCTGGCTGAGGAAAGCAGAGTGATGCCTTAACATTTTGCTGGGTTTCAATGGCGATCCTGAAAGAACTTCTAATAGTGCAGCTTGGGTGTTGGGATCTTGCTTTACTTCAGAGCTAAGAGGCCCAGTTTGGTGTGACATAGGCCTGAAATGTCCTCTTATCCACTTTGCCTGACAGTTTCTTGCCGGTGGGCCAGTGGCGCAATGGATAACGCGTCTGACTACAGATCAGAAGATTCTAGGTTCGACTCCTGGCTGGCTCGGCTCCTCTGCTTTTGTCGCTCCCCAACATTCGCTAAGATTACTTTGGTTCTTGCCATCCCCTGTGGTGCTGGCAGGTAACTAGCTGCATGCCTGAGCCTCGTTAGCGCAGTAGGTAGCGCGTTAGTCTCATAATCTGAAGGTCATGAGTTCGATCCTCACACGGGGCATTGATCAATTTTAAATGAGAAACATGCTCGTAATATCCTAAGAGACTCACCTTGTTTTGTTTGGAGCATGGTAAGTGAAGGAGTTTAAGCACCAGTAGCTACAATAAAGACTTATGTTCTCCTTGCACATATATGTGCAGTTAATCACAACATCTACGAACAGGGAAAACGAATCTGATTCCAGCTTTTACTTAACTTTACAAGTACTTTAGAAAAAAGCCTACAGTGGATCATGTAACAGTAGGCTCTTGTTATGATCCGGTAAGTGTTGTTGCACATCTTTCCTCCGATGCATATATCCAGTCATGTGCCGTACAATCAGTTGACAAGCCTATTGCCTGGGAAGAGAGCAAGATCTTTGCTAGTGGATGGTGGGGTGCCATGATCGTATAGTGGTTAGTACTCTGCGTTGTGGCCGCAGCAACCCCGGTTCGAATCCGGGTCACGGTAAGTCCTTTAAGCTTGCAGCAGGCTTTTCTTGCCTGTCTTTGGAATCATTTAAAGTAAAACAGGTGCATGTCTTGTTTTTCGGTAGTACTGCTTCAGCAAAGCGTTGTGCAACATGGCGTGAGGATGAGGCATGTGTCTGCTTGTCAGATTATTCTACCTTTCGTTTCTGGATGCTTGAGAAAATTCTTACGGATGCAAACACTTAGGAAATTGTCCTGCATGAGGGCCTATTTCTAAACTCAAGAGTCTAATGACATAATTTTCCTTTTGCCTTTTTAACCTTGGAGTCCCATATGGTCTAGCGGTTAGGATTCCTGGTTTTCACCCAGGCGACCCGGGTTCAACTCCCGGTATGGGAAGCTTCTTGCTGGCTGAGGAAAGCAGAGTGATGCCTTAACATTTTGCTGGGTTTCAATGGCGATCCTGTTGGAACTTCTAATAGTGCAGCTTGGGTGTTGGGATCTTGCTTTACTTCAGAGCTAAGAGGCCCATTTTGGTGTGACATAGGCCTGAAATGTCCTCTTATCCACTTTGTCTGACAGTTTCTTGCCGGTGGGCCAGTGGCGCAATGGATAACGCGTCTGACTACGGATCAGAAGATTCTAGGTTCGACTCCTGGCTGGCTCGGCTCCTCTGCCGTTGTCGCTCCCCAACATTCGCTAAGATTACTTTGGTTCTTGCCATCCCCTGTGGTGCTGGCAGGTAACTAGCTGCATGCCTGAGCCTCATTAGCGCAGTAATGAGGTCAGTCTCATAATCTGAAGGTCGTGAGTTCGATCCTCACACGGGGCATTGATCAATTTTAAATGAGAAACATGCTCGTAATATCCTAAGAGACTCACCTTGTTTTGTTTGGAGCATTGTAAGTGAAGGTGGTTAAGCACCAGTATCTACAATAAAGACTTATGTTCTCCTTGCACATATATGTGCAGTTAATCACAACATCTACGAACAGGGAAAACGAATCTGATTCCAGCTTTTACTTAACTTTGCAAGTACTTTATAAAAAAGCCTACAGTGGATCATGTAACAGTAGGCTCTTGTTATGATCCGGTAAGTGTTGTTGCACATCTTTCCTCCGATGCATATATCCAGTCATGTGCCGTACAATCAGTTGACAAGCCTATTGCCTGGGAAGAGAGCAAGATCTTTGCTAGTGGATGGTGGGGTGCCGTGATCGTATAGTGGTTAGTACTCTGCGTTGTGGCCGCAGCAACCCCGGTTCGAATCCGGGTCACGGCAAGTCCTTTAAGCTTGCAGCAGGCTTTTCTTGCCTGTCTTTGGAATCATTTAAAATAAAACAGGTGCATGTCTTGTTTTTCGGTAGTACTGCTTCAGCAAAGCGTTGTGCAACATGGCGTGAGGATGAGGCATGTGTCTGCTTGTCAGATTATTCTACCTTTCGTTTCTGGATGCTTGAGAAAATTCTTACGGATGCAAACACTTAGGAAATTGTCCTGTATGAGGGCCTATTTCCAAACTCAAGAGTCTAATGACATAATTTTCCTTGTGCCTTTTTAACCTTGGAGTCCCATATGGTCTAGCGGTTAGGATTCCTGGTTTTCACCCAGGCGGCCCGGGTTCAACTCCCGGTATGGGAAGCTTCTTGCTGGCTGAGGAAAGCAGAGTGATGCCTTAACATTTTGCTGGGTTTCAATGGCGATCCTGTTGGAACTTCTAATAGTGCAGCTTGGGTGTTGGGATCTTGCTTTACTTCAGAGCTAAGAGGCCCATTTTGGTGTGACATAGGCCTGAAATGTCCTCTTATCCACTTTGCCTGACAGTTTCTTGCCGGTGGGCCAGTGGCGCAATGGATAACGCGTCTGACTACGGATCAGAAGATTCTAGGTTCGACTCCTGGCTGGCTCGGCTCCTCTGCTTTTGTCGCTCCCCAACATCCGCTAAGATTACTTTGGTTCTTGCCATCCCCTGTGATGCTGGCAGGTAACTAGCTGCATGCCTGAGCCTCGTTAGCGCAGTAGGTAGCGCGTCAGTCTCATAATCTGAAGGTCGTGAGTTCGATCCTCACACGGGGCATTGATCAATTTTAAATGAGAAACATGCTCGTAATATCCTAAGAGACTCACCTTGTTTTGTTTGGAGCATTGTAAGTGAAGGTGGTTAAGCACCAGTATCTACAATAAAGACTTATGTTCTCCTTGCACATATATGTGCAGTTAATCACAACATCTACGAACAGGGAAAACGAATCTGATTCCAGCTTTTACTTAACTTTGCAAGTACTTTATAAAAAAGCCTACAGTGGATCATGTAACAGTAGGCTCTTGTTATGATCCGGTAAGTGTTGTTGCACATCTTTCCTCCGATGCATATATCCAGTCATGTGCCGTACAATCAGTTGACAAGCCTATTGCCTGGGAAGAGAGCAAGGTCTTTGCTAGTGGATGGTGGGGTGCCGTGATCGTATAGTGGTTAGTACTCTGCGTTGTGGCCGCAGCAACCCCGGTTCGAATCCGGGTCACGGCAAGTCCTTTAAGCTTGCAGCAGGCTTTTCTTGCCTGTCTTTGGAATCATTTAAAATAAAACAGGTGCATGTCTTGTTTTTCGGTAGTACTGCTTCAGCAAAGCGTTGTGCAACATGGCGTGAGGATGAGGCATGTGTCTGCTTGTCAGATTATTCTACCTTTCGTTTCTGGATGCTTGAGAAAATTCTTACGGATGCAAACACTTAGGAAATTGTCCTGTATGAGGGCCTATTTCCAAACTCAAGAGTCTAATGACATAATTTTCCTTGTGCCTTTTTAACCTTGGAGTCCCATATGGTCTAGCGGTTAGGATTCCTGGTTTTCACCCAGGCGGCCCGGGTTCAACTCCCGGTATGGGAAGCTTCTTGCTGGCTGAGGAAAGCAGAGTGATGCCTTAACATTTTGCTGGGTTTCAATGGCGATCCTGTTGGAACTTCTAATAGTGCAGCTTGGGTGTTGGGATCTTGCTTTACTTCAGAGCTAAGAGGCCCATTTTGGTGTGACATAGGCCTGAAATGTCCTCTTATCCACTTTGCCTGACAGTTTCTTGCCGGTGGGCCAGTGGCGCAATGGATAACGCGTCTGACTACGGATCAGAAGATTCTAGGTTCGACTCCTGGCTGGCTCGGCTCCTCTGCTTTTGTCGCTCCCCAACATCCGCTAAGATTACTTTGGTTCTTGCCATCCCCTGTGATGCTGGCAGGTAACTAGCTGCATGCCTGAGCCTCGTTAGCGCAGTAGGTAGCGCGTCAGTCTCATAATCTGAAGGTCGTGAGTTCGATCCTCACACGGGGCATTGATCATTTTTAAATAAGAAACATGCTCGTAATATCCTGAGAGACTCACCTTGTTTTGTTTGGAGCATGGTAAGTGAAGGAGTTTAAGCACCAGTATCTACAATAAAGACTTATGTTCTCCTTGCACATACATGTGCAGTTAATCACAACATCTACGAACAGGGAAAACGAATCTGATTCCAGCTTTTACTTAACTTTGCAAGTACTTTAGAAAAAAGCCTACAGTGGATCATGTAACAGTAGGCTCTTGTTATGATCCGGTAAGTGTTGTTGCACATCTTTCCTCCGATGCATATATCCAGTCATGTGCCGTACAATCAGTTGACAAGCCTATTGCCTGGGAAGAGAGCAAGATCTTTGCTAGTGGATGGTGGGGTGCCGTGATCGTATAGTGGTTAGTACTCTGCGTTGTGGCCGCAGCAACCCCGGTTCGAATCCGGGTCACGGCAAGTCCTTTAAGCTTGCAGCAGGCTTTTCTTGCCTGTCTTTGGAATCATTTAAAGTAAAACAGGTGCATGTCTTGTTTTTCGGTAGTACTGCTTCAGCAAAGCGTTGTGCAACATGGCGTGAGGATGAGGCATGTGTCTGCTTGTCAGATTATTCTACCTTTCGTTTCTGGATGCTTGAGAAAATTCTTACGGATGCAAACACTTAGGAAATTGTCCTGTATGAGGGCCTATTTCCAAACTCAAGAGTATAATGACATAATTTTCCTTGTGCCTTTTTAACCTTGGAGTCCCATATGGTCTAGCGGTTAGGATTCCTGGTTTTCACCCAGGCGGCCCGGGTTCAACTCCCGGTATGGGAAGCTTCTTGCTGGCTGAGGAAAGCAGAGTGATGCCTTAACATTTTGCTGGGTTTCAATGGCGATCCTGAAAGAACTTCTAATAGTGCAGCTTGGGTGTTGGGATCTTGCTTTACTTCAGAGCTAAGAGGCCCATTTTGGAGTGACACAGGCCTGAAATGTCCTCTTATTCACTTTGTCTGACAGTTTCTTGCCGGTGGGCCAGTGGCGCAATGGATAACGCGTCTGACTACGGATCAGAAGATTCTAGGTTCGACTCCTGGCAGGCTCGGCTCCTCTGCCATTGTCGCTCCCCAACATTCGCTAAGATTACTTTGGTTCTTGCCATCCCCTGTGGTGCTGGCAGGTAACTAGCTGCATGCCTGAGCCTCATTAGCGCAGTAATGAGGTCAGTCTCATAATCTGAAGGTCGTGAGTTCGATCCTCACACGGGGCATTGATCAATTTTAAATGAGAAACATGCTCGTAATATCCTAAGAGACTCACCTTGTTTTGTTTGGAGCATTGTAAGTGAAGGTGGTTAAGCACCAGTATCTACAATAAAGACTTATGTTCTCCTTGCACATATATGTGCAGTTAATCACAACATCTACGAACAGGGAAAACGAATCTGATTCCAGCTTTTACTTAACTTTGCAAGTACTTTAGAAAAAAGCCTACAGTGGATCATGTAACAGTAGGCTCTTGTTATGATCCGGTAAGTGTTGTTGCACATCTTTCCTCCGATGCATATATCCAGTCATGTGCCGTACAATCAGTTGACAAGCCTATTGCCTGGGAAGAGAGCAAGATCTTTGCTAGTGGATGGTGGGGTGCCGTGATCGTATAGTGGTTAGTACTCTGCGTTGTGGCCGCAGCAACCCCGGTTCGAATCTGGGTCACGGCAAGTCCTTTAAGCTTGCAGCAGGCTTTTCTTGCCTGTCTTTGGAATCATTTAAAATAAAACAGGTGCATGTCTTGTTTTTCGGTAGTACTGCTTCAGCAAAGCGTTGTGTAACATGGCGTGAGGATGAGGCATGTGTCTGCTTGTCAGATTATTCTACCTTTCGTTTCTGGATGCTTGAGAAAATTCTTACGGATGCAAACACTTAGGAAATTGTCCTGTATGAGGGCCTATTTCCAAACTCAAGAGTCTAATGACATAATTTTCCTTGTGCCTTTTTAACCTTGGAGTTCCATATGGTCTAGCGGTTAGGATTCCTGGTTTTCACCCAGGCGGCCCGGGTTCAACTCCCGGTATGGGAAGCTTCTTGCTGGCTGAGGAAAGCAGAGTGATGCCTTAACATTTTGCTGGGTTTCAATGGCGATCCTGTTGGAACTTCTAATAGTGCAGCTTGGGTGTTGGGATCTTGCTTTACTTCAGAGCTAAGAGGCCCATTTTGGTGTGACATAGGCCTGAAATGTCCTCTTATCCACTTTGCCTGACAGTTTCTTGCCGGTGGGCCAGTGGCGCAATGGATAACGCGTCTGACTACGGATCAGAAGATTCTAGGTTCGACTCCTGGCTGGCTCGGCTCCTCTGCTTTTGTCGCTCCCCAACATCCGCTAAGATTACTTTGGTTCTTGCCATCCCCTGTGATGCTGGCAGGTAACTAGCTGCATGCCTGAGCCTCGTTAGCGCTACCTGGAACACAAGCGCCGGCTTTCAGCACGCCAATCGTGTCACTCTTCTTCCAACGCCGCTTCCATTTCTCTCCAATCAGCTCACGGCACAGCGTCCATTTCTTACCAATGAAATCTACTCCTCGGTTATCCCGTCCATTTCTTACCAATCAAAACCCCTGGCGTGTCTCCATTTCTTGCCAATCAAATCGCAGCGCTTGCCCGATGCTCTGTCCATTTTTAACCAATTAAATGTTTCTCCACCGCGGGCCTTCCATTTCTGACCAATCAAAATCCTCGCCACCTTAAAGCGTGGCTTAAAGAGATACACTCTTTAAAAAATTACACTCTTTGATTTTGAGTGTGAATTCAAACGAATTCCTTTGAAATTCAATTCATAATTTAAGTCTGGTTAGTAAAAAAAAACATATTATAAAAACCACCTTCAAGTATATTAAATATTGTGGCGTCTGTTATACTATATAAAATATTGTGGTATCTGTTATACTATATAAAATATAGAGGTACACCTGTTATACTATGTAAAATATTGTGGCATCTTTTTTACTATATATATATATATTGTGGCATCTGTTATACTATATAAAATATAGTGGTACATGTGTTATACTATGTAAAATAAATAGTGGTACACCTGTTATACTATATAAAATATAGTGGTTCACCTGTTATACTATATAAAATATTGTGGCCTCTGTTATACTGTATAAAATATAGTGGTACACCTGTTATACTATATAAAATATAGTGGTTCACCTGTTATACTATATAAAATATAGTGGTACACCTGTTATACTATATAAAATATAGTGGTACACCTGTTATACTATATAAAATATTGTGGCCTCTGTTATACTGTATAAAATATAGTGGTACACCTGTTATACTATATAAAATATTGTGGCCTCTGTTATACTGTATAAAATATAGTGGTACACCTGTTATACTATATAAAATATTGTGGCCTCTGTTATACTGTATAAAATATAGTGGTACACCTGTTATACTATATAAAATATAGTGGTTCACCTGTTATACTATATAAAATATAGTGGTACACCTGTTACACTATATAAAATATTATGGTATCTGTTATACTATATAAAATATAGTGGTACACCTGTTATACTATATTAAATTATTGTGGCGTCTGTTATACTATATAAAATATAGTGGTACACCTGTTACACTATATAAAATATTGTGGCGTCTGTTATACTATATAAAATATTGTGGCATCTTTTTTACTATATAAATATTGTGGCATCTGTTATAGTATATAAAATATAGTGGTACACGTGTTATACTTTGTAAAATATTGTGGTATACCTGTTTTACTATGTAAAATAAATGCTGGTATACCTGTCATACTATATAAAATATTGAGATATACCTTTAATACTATATAAAATTGTGTGGTATACCTTTAATACTATATAAAATATTGTGGCATCTGTTATACTATATAAAATATAGTGGTACACTTGTTATACTATATAAAATATAGTGGTAAACCTGTTATCCTATATAAAATATTGTGATATAACTTTAATACTGTATAAAATATTGTGGTATACCTTTAATAGTATATAAAATATTCTGGTATCTACAATATTGTGGTATACATTTTATACTATGTAAAATATTTTGGTATACCTGTTATAATATATAGAACACTGTGGTATACATATTATACTATGTAACAATTTGTGATAAGCCTTTTATAGTACATAAAATGTATTTTTTTTCACATAATTTAGAGATTAACAGTAAATTAAGATTAGTGTATAGAAAAACGTGTTTAAATGCCTCTAAATTTCAGTAGATTTTAGGTACATTTAAAATCTAAGCTGCTGTTCTTTGATAGCACACCGGGATTTGAACTCGCGACCTTTGTATCTGCCCCGATCTTCCCTTTAGCTCAGAAAATGACAATAATAATATAAAAAGAAACATATTCAACGAAATAAACACTGCAGTTCTTTAAAAGAGGCAGAACCATTTCATTTTTCAGTTTTTGCTCGATGGTTAACTTTTCTTTTTCTCGCTTTCTTTCCTTTTCCCTTCTTCCCCCTTCTTCCCTCCATTTTTTCTTCTTCCCACGGCAAAGCAGACTATTGTTCCCCAGCTTTGGCGCAGTAGGTAGCGCGTCAGTCTCATAATCTGAAGGTCGTGAGTTCGATCCTCACACGGGGCATTGATCATTTTTAAATAAGAAACATGCTCGTAATATCCTAAGAGACTCACCTTGTTTTGTTTGGAGCATGGTAAGTGAAGGTGGTTAAGCACCAGTATCTACAATAAAGACTTATGTTCTCCTTGCACATATATGTGCAGTTAATCACAACATCTACGAACAGGGAAAACGAATCTGATTCCAGCTTTTACTTAACTTTGCAAGTACTTTAGAAAAAAGCCTACAGTGGATCATGTAACAGTAGGCTCTTGTTATGATCCGGTAAGTGTTGTTGCACATCTTTCCTCCGATGCATATATCCAGTCATGTGCCGTACAATCAGTTGACAAGCCTATTGCCTGGGAAGAGAGCAAGATCTTTGCTAGTGGATGGTGGGGTGCCGTGATCGTATAGTGGTTAGTACTCTGCGTTGTGGCCGCAGCAACCCCGGTTCGAATCCGGGTCACGGCAAGTTCTTTAAGCTTGCAGCAGGCTTTTCTTGCCTGTCTTTGGAATCATTTAAAGTAAAACAGGTGCATGTCTTGTTTTTCGGTAGTACTGCTTCAGCAAAGCGTTGTGCAACATGGCGTGAGGATGAGGCATGTGTCTGCTTGTCAGATTATTCTAAATTTCGTTTCTGGATGCTTGAGAAAATTCTTACGGATGCAAACACTTAGGAAATTGTCCTGCATGAAGGCCTATTTCTAAACTCAAGAGTCTAATGACATAATTTTCCTTGTGCCTTTTTCACCTTGGAGTCCCATATGGTCTAGCGGTTAGGATTCCTGGTTTTTACCCAGGCGGCCCAGGTTCAACTCCCGGTATGGGAAGCTTCTTGCTGGCTGAGGAAAGCAGAGTGATGCCTTAACATTTTGCTTGGTTTCAATGGCGATCCTGTTGGAACTTCTAATAGTGCAGCTTGGGTGTTGGGATCTTGCTTTACTTCAGAGCTAAGAGGCCCATTTTGGTGTGACATAGGCCTGAAATGTCCTCTTATCCACTTTGTCTGACAGTTTCTTGCCGGTGGGCCAGTGGCGCAATGGATAACGCGTCTGACTACGGATCAGAAGATTCTAGGTTCGACTCCTGGCTGGCTCGGCTCCTCTGCTTTTGTCGCTCCCCAACATTCGCTAAGATTACTTTGGTTCTTGCCATCCCCTGTGGTGCTGGCAGGTAACTAGCTGCATGCCTGAGCCTCGTTAGCGCAGTAGGTAGCGCGTCAGTCTCATAATCTGAAGGTCGTGAGTTCGATCCTCACACGGGGCATTGATCAATTTTAAATGAGAAACATGCTCGTAATATCCTAAGAGACTCACCTTGTTTTGTTTGGAGCATGGTAAGTGAAGGTGGTTAAGCACCAGTATCTACAATAAAGACTTATGTTCTCCTTGCACATATATGTGCAGTTAATCACAACATCTACGAACAGGGAAAACGAATCTGATTCCAGCTTTTACTTAACTTTGCAAGTACTTTAGAAAAAAGCCTACAGTGGATCATGTAACAGTAGGCTCTTGTTATGATCCGGTAAGTGTTGTTGCACATCTTTCCTCCGATGCATATATCCAGTCATGTGCCGTACAATCAGTTGACAAGCCTATTGCCTGGGAAGAGAGCAAGATCTTTGCTAGTGGATGGTGGGGTGCAGTGATCGTATAGTGGTTAGTACTTTGCGTTGTGGCCGCAGCAACCCCGGTTCGAATCCGGGTCACGGCAAGTCCTTTAAGCTTGCAGCAGGCTTTTCTTGCCTGTCTTTGGAATCATTTAAAGTAAAACAGGTGCATGTCTTGTTTTTCGGTAGTACTGCTTCAGCAAAGCGTTGTGCAACATGGCGTGAGGATGAGGCATGTGTCTGCTTGTCAGATTATTCTAAATTTCGTTTCTGGATGCTTGAGAAAATTCTTACGGATGCAAACACTTAGGAAATTGTCCTGCATGAGGGCCTATTTCTAAACTCAAGAGTCTAATGACATAATTTTCCTTGTGCCTTTTTAACCTTGGAGTCCCATATGGTCTAGCGGTTAGGATTCCTGGTTTTCACCCAGGCGGCCCGGGTTCAACTCCCGGTATGGGAAGCTTCTTGCTGGCTGAGGAAAGCAGAGTGATGCCATATCATTTTGCTGGGTTTCAATGGCGATCCTGTTGGAACTTCTAATAGTGCAGCTTGGGTGTTGGGATCTTGCTTTACTTCAGAGCTAAGAGGCCCATTTTGGTGTGACATAGACCTGAAATGTCCTCTTATCCACTTTGCCTGACAGTTTCTTGCCGGTGGGCCAGTGGCGCAATGGATAACGCGTCTGACTACGGATCAGAAGATTCTAGGTTCGACTCCTGGCTGGCTCGGCTCCTCTGCTTTTGTCGCTCCCCAACATTCGCTAAGATTACTTTGGTTCTTGCCATCCCCTGTGGTGCTGGCAGGTAACTAGCTGCATGCCTGAGCCTCGTTAGCGCTACCTGGAACACAAGCGCCGGCTTCCAGCACGCCAATCGTGTCACTGTTCTTCCAAAGCCGCTTCCATTTTTCTCCAATCAGCTCACGGCACAGTGTCCATTTCTTACCAATGAAATCTGCTCCTCAGATAACCCGTCCATTTCTTGCCAATCAAAAACCTTGGCGGGTCTCCATTTCTTGCCAATCAAATCGCAGCGATTGCCTGACGCTCTGTCCATTTTTAACCAATTAAATGTTTCTCCACCACTCCATTTCTGACCAATCAAAATCCATGCCGCCTCTCCTTTTCTTACCAATCACATCCCTTCAACAGTTATAGGTGAAAAAAATGATCTAACTATCTAGTTAGCTGTCTATCTTTTTTGAAAATAGTTTATTTAGCTAGCTAGCTCCGTTGGTAATATTGGAATAATATGGCATCTAAAAAAAAACACCGAGCGATGGGTGATGAGGAGTGGGTGGCCAGGCTAAAGACCTTCGCTGGTACGGGCGTTTGGCCCTCGGAGGCGGGGAACAGGCCAGCCCCGAGGCAAAAGAAATGGCATGAGCTCTATCAAAAGGCAAGCATTAAACACATAATAAATCAAGGCTGCGATGTAGGGATTTTTACGTGTTTAAGATAGTTTTGTAGTTTTATTTGTATAGACAGTCTGAACGGTTTATAGAAACGTGACAAAAGAGACTATTCTACCTATTTGTTTTTATTATTAAACACATTTTCTCAGTGTGTTAATTAATTTGTTATAAATTGTTGTAACAAAGTCATTTTGACGCATCAAACGCGTCTAATACCTATCATGCTTATTAAAATATTATTATTATATTCGTAAACATATCTAATATATACATATTAAGTTCTATTATATATTTAGATTTGCACTGGTTTCTCTAGAACACTGCTCTGAAGGACTCTGAACCATTTGATTATGCATAAACAGTGGAATCCCCCTATAGATTATTCAGTGAGTACCACGTGATTTTAGGTCACACAATATAGAATTAAATTAATGTGTTATACACTTAATGTGTTAATACATTTATACACTGACTGACCATTTCATTTACTATACTGTACATTATGACTAGAGCCCCATAAAGATGGTTATGGGACACATAAATTAAGATGCCAGTTAATACAGTTATACACTGACTGACCATTTCATTTACTGTACTGTACATTAATGACTAGAGCCCCATAAATATGGTTATGGGACACATAAATTAATGCCAGTTAATGCATGTGCCTCACACTTTTGTCCTGTTTGTGACTTTCCTGGCCCCTCAGTGTCTGCCTACAAGCTCACATAGTGTCAATCTACATGTATGTTGTTCTACAGTGGCTAATGAAATCACAAATCAAGTCCAGTAAGAGTATGAAGCCAGAATTCTACATTTTGTAATGATTTATTTAATTACGGCACATACACGTTTTGGTACATTACTGTCCTTTAACAATTGGTTTTAATGCTAGCTACATTACAGCACAATTAACAATGCAGTCAGTAAATTGTCCTATTGGAATTTCTTGCAGATAGAGAAGTGTCCAGCACAGCTCAAACAACAGACGTCAATTTTTGGGGGTCGTCAGAGCTGTGTGTGCGGGTACCACTGTGTAAAGGTGTGGAAATAGGTGGATATAATGAGCAGAAAAGCATGTATTATGTATTTAAGTGATTTTTAATGGTTGTACTTTTTTTAATGTATTTCTTTAGACCACTAGTGAACATACATCTACTGTGCCATGCACATCAAGACAACCTGTGTGTTCCAGCCCCTCTTTACCCACACTCACAGTTTCCCAGCGACAAATAGTGAGTGAAGTATTCCCTTCTTACTTTTTATGTTTGTTTTTTACCCTTAAAAAGGGTCTTCTTCAGTTTTTGGTAGACAAATTTTGCTGGAATTATTATTGAAAGAGCGTTCTTACTCAAACCAGTTTTAAGTACTCCCATGTGGTACAATACGATTTTCTTTTTCTGTTCCCAATTAGTGAAATTTCTACATTTCTACTAATTTCTACACATTAATTAATGTATTAATTAATGTAGTCAAATCTCTATCAGTGTAAAATTAAGAAAAACAATGGTCATTATATTTGTATGATCATTTGTATGATCAAATGTTTTTTGCTTTTTTAAAATTAAGATGTTTATATGATACCACTTGGACTAAATTGCTCTAATTTATTTTTCTTTCTTCAGTTTAAACCATCTCGTTTTGGTGGAAAGCATGTCGCTGCAGCAAAACCAGTGCTTAGTCAGGCCAGGCCTCCAACTAAGGTATGGTTTAGTGCATGGGCCACCACTCCGATCTGTAAAGGGCCAGTCAGGGTGTATGTTTTTATTTCAACCAAGCAATGACATGTCCTATATAACCAACTGTTTAAAGGCTGAGACTAGCCGATTAAGCAAGTAGTGCTGCTGGTAGTTTAGAAAGCATACCGGCCAAGATTGGAGAACACTGGTTTAGAGAATGTAAATGTTTGTTATATCATAGCATAATTTGAGCTGTCAGTATAATTCGCTATAAACTGTTGTTGATGTAAAATCTGTTCTCTAGGATCATGCCACTGACACTACTACAGCTGGCCCACCTGCATTCACCAGTCCTGCTGTTGCCAGGGCCACATCCACTGCCCTGCAGCAATCATGCAGTCCCAAGACTTACATCCAGACCACATCCCCTTTTTCCTTGCCTCCTTCTTTATCTACCTCTGCAAGGAGGAAGCCATCCACCTTGTCGATGTCTTCTGTGTCCACCGTTTCTGTAAGTTTCAGTGTCTAAATTAGGATGTGGTTTGTCTTTGTTGCCTTAATATATTTTTAATTATCCCTTTTTTAATGTGTGTATGTGTGAAACAGAGTGAATCCATTACCACCAGCTGTGCATCAGATGACTGCCCCAGTGTGGAAACCACTCTATCCAGTCTTCCCTCTGTTGTACCTGCTGTCCCACCTGTCCCTCAGACTCCTTCTCAATCTCCTGCTCTGTCATCTTCTGGTTTCAATGATTTCTGGTTGCCAGCAGAGATGAAGAAAAACATCCCTCTACAAGACCAGAAATGGATAGCATCCACATTGTGGGGGAATCAGAGACTTAGAAGTGGCCTGAAGCTATGGTATGAGCCACCTACACCAGCTCTGATTTACCATCAGGTGCCCACACCAGATCCCTTCTTCACCCATCGTCTTCTTGTGTGGATGCCATACCACCTGTGGAAGGTCAGGTTGCAGTGCCCAGACTGCGGCAAGCAGCTGACTGGTTGCGGAATCCATAAAAGAGTGCGACATGTCTTGGACATTGACAGATATTACCTGATGGTGACCGAGACTCTCCGTTGCAATTTTTGTAAAGTCACCCATCTGTCAACAAGCAAGACCGTCCTGGACCAACTGGATGTCCCTCACCGGTCAGAGTTCCGAATCATCCTCACACGAAAGTAAGTAGCACAGACTGTCAGTTACATTCTGAGCACAACTTTAAATTTACCTCAGACAAAATTCTACAATAGTTGTCTGTCTTGTTTTGCAGGTATGCTTGTGATATTAGGGTCATCCGTCTGATGAGAGAGAGGACATTGGGGAACAGCTGCAATCGTCTCCTAAAGCAGCTAAAAGAAAATCACAGTGAGGAGTGGTTGATTCGCCTTGCCAGATATTTTGGGGAGTGTGAATCTTTTGTAGCGCATCCCAGCCTTTTTCCTGTGGTTTTTCAAGAGCCCCCAGAGCCGATTGCTGTCCCCACAGAAAGATGGCTTCTTACAGTCTACGGAAAGGACATAATGAGTCGAGTCGACCACATCAAGGCTTCCATTACGTCCATTTTTGGATCCATCTTAAAAATGGACTCCACTAAAAAGGTATTAGATCATTACTGTGTAACATTTAGATAAAATTCCACTCAGGGTTTTTGTGTGTGAAATGCTCTGTTCTAAAGAAATGTGTGGAGTCAGAATTGTTCTTGGCTTTGCTGTTTGAAATTTTATTTGCTTCTAAAATTACCTCTATTTTATGATCAACACACAAAACACTTGTAGGTTTACTTGTGGTTTTGAATAGCAAATGAAATGGCTTTATTTGCACTGCAGATATAACCTCTCCTTTCTATCACCATATGTTAAATCAGTGAGATTCAGTAGGTTTCTCTACTAATTAACAATTCCCATTTAACAATGGCTGATTATTGATGCAATGCAATCTTATGTCCTATTGTTTTGTTAGATCACAAGGAAGCTTGCTGGTCCAGCCAAGGGGACAGCACAGTGGATGACCTCTGTCAGCAACGAGAGAGGTCAAATTCTCATCAGTGTGCTCACTGCGCAAGAGGGGCCAGGATTGGATGCAATGGTCAAAGGTCTCATCAAGAGATACTCCCAGGCAGCCATGGTGCCACCAAAGCTCTTGTATGTGGACTCTGGCTGCTGCAAGGACACAGGTGGGCAGACTAAACTGGAGGAGAGGTTTAGCGGTTGGCCAGACCTCACTGTCAGACTGGACATCTACCATTTTATGAGGCGCCTGGCTGTCGGTTGTACCACTGACGCTCATCCTCTGTACCCCACGTTCATGGCCCGACTGTCCTCGTGCATTTTTGAATGGGACCCAAATGATGTTGCCTTGCTGCGCTTGGCAAAGAGGAAACAGCTTAAAAAAGAGGGTGTTCCTGGGGTGACCAGTGCAATGGTGGACAGGAACATCACAAAAGATGAGCTGGCCCAGTACTGCAGACGAAGGACACGGGGTGAGGAGACCACAATCCTCCTCATTCAAACACTCCTGCAGGAGCTGATGGGAGAGAAGGGCAGAGACCAAATGGGTGTCCCTTTGTTGGACAATGTCAGAATGGAGCACATATGGCGTGTGCAGCAGAGGCATGTAAAGTGCATTCAGGATGTACCAGGTGTACCACTGTACACTGACATAGGGAACACCACAGTGGAAGGCATTGTACTAACCAGGTACAGATGTGCAAGAGGCTCTACATCCCTGGAATCCTTCCACCTGCACCTCAACAGATTCATCCCAGGTGAGTTGTGGCAATATAATTAAAAGACATTTACTGTTAGCAAAGAACAAATTAGCATTGCGATGGTTAAACTGTTTGATTAAAATGTATGTGTATTTTTAAGGTACACAGGCCAACAGTCTCAACTTTCAGCTGTACCTGTTGGAGGGTCTTAACAGGTGGAATCATAACAGGAGTGTGGAGTCTGTGGCATCCAAACCTCCCTCTTTTCTATGTTATTCTGGGGACCTGCTTCACAGTGTGAACAACAGCTCTCTGAAAGTGCTTGGGCGGAGGTTTGTCCCATCCTTTCAGCCACCCACACAGTACACTGGTAAGTTATTCTGAACTTAAAACACTCCAAACTGTTTAATGTCAAAGTATTTATGTTACCCAGCTCAAGGTCCATTCTCTTAATTTAACATGTTATTGAGCTTGTTTTAAGTTATACTATTTGCAGAGTAACAACCCAACTTTATCTTATTTTACATCAACCATTCAAGATACATCAATGTTTGTACTATTTATTAAAGAGAAGTTCCATCAGAAATAAAAGTAGATTAGTTCAACAAGCAGTCCCAAATGTAAAATGCCAAATGTTATGTTTCAAGTCCAAGTAACTGAAGACAATGTGTATATATTTTTTTAAATATCCAAATCTTAACACAACTCTGGTTCCTGTGTATTTGTTCCTACAGGAGAATTAATTGGTATAGACTACTTGTATGAGCAGACTGGGCACTCTTTTCCAGAGATGGAGAAGGAAACTGAAGAGACAGATGAGTTATTAGAGGACATTGCCTTGGAGTATGAACACCTAGATGAGGGTTTTGATGAGCCTGAGCCTGTGTTTCCCATCCTGGATAACATTTTAGCTGATCCATTGGCTGCTACCATCACCATCCCAGCTGTGACCTCACCCTCCATTGGCCTTCTGCTTGTGCCACCATCAGAACAAACATCTGTGCTCTCACAGTATCCACCATCACCTCTGCTGCCTGCTACTCACATTTCTTCTCCCTCACCACACCAGTGTTCTGTACCACCTGTTGCTCCACTTACACAGTCCTCTGCCTCCTGCGTGGCTCCTCCTGCCCTCACACAGTCCTCTGCCTCCTGCGTGGCTCCTCCTGCCCTCACACAGTCCTCTGCCTCCTGCGTGGCGCCTCCTGCCCTCACACAGTCCTCTGCCTCCTGCGTGGCTCCTCCTGCCCTCACACAGTCCTCTGCCTCCTGCGTGGCTCCTCCTGCACTTATACAGTCCTCTGCCTCCTGCGTGGCTCCTCCTGCCCTCACACAGTCCTCTGCCTCCTGCGTGGCTCCTCCTGCCCTCACACAGTCCTCTGCCTCCTGCGTGGCTCCTCCTGCCCTCACACAGTCCTCTGCCTCCTGCGTGGCGCCTCCTGCCCTCACACAGTCCTCTGCCTCCTGCATGGCTCCTCCTGCACTTATACAGTCCTCTGCCTCCTGCGTGGCTCCTCCTGCCCTCACACAGTCCTCTGCCTCCTGCGTGGCTCCTCCTGCCCTCACACAGTCCTCTGCCTCCTGCGTGGCTCCTCCTGCCCTCACACAGTCCTCTGCCTCCTGCGTGGCTCCTCCTGCCCTCACACAGTCCTCTGCCTCCTGTGTGGCTCCTCCTGCCCTCACACAGTCCTCTGCCTCCTGCGTGGCTCCTCCTGCACTTATGCAGTCCTCTGCCTCCTGCGTGGCTCCTGCTCCAGTTGCACAGATGTCAGCGTCCTTCATGCCCCTTGCTCCACTTGCGTCAGTCTCTGCCACCACCGATGCCACTACAGAGGAGCCTGTAGAGCAACTGGTAAGCAAACAGTTACTTCACACTGAGAAAATAAGCTATCAATTCTATAAAAATTGAGTAAGAAATATTTATTAATGTGGTTTGCATTTGCTCTTTCTCAACCATCACTAATCTTAATGGGTTTATTTGTTATTGCAGGCTGTAGATGACCATAACATACCTGGGATGGACCGTGTGGACAGCCTTGCTGAGTACCTAGTGGGTCTTCGCAGTGAAACAAGTCTGATAATAACCAACCAACAGGCTAGTACCATTATAGGCCTTTGGCAAAATTTGCTACCATATGACCAGCAGCGTGTAGCTTTTGCTGCTCGTTATCAGGACCGGCTCACCACAGGCAGGTTCAGGTCACCAAAGAAAAAAAGAGAGTTTACCCCTGGTGTGGAGAGCCTAAAACGCTGCATTCTGAGCTCCTCTGGTTCTCCTGCCCAGTGGCCAGACTGTTGCCGTCTGTTGGAAGCCATTTTTGTCAAGCTCTGTGGAATACACAGGAGCCCAAAAAAACAAGGGCAGGTGACTTTGTCAAGGTGGGCTTTGATTCTAAAAGACTACAGCAAAATCCGACAGCTTATCCTGGGTAATGGTGCTGTTATGCAAAGCACCACTCTTCAGCTAGTGGAAGTCAACTCAACCACCCTGAACCAATGGTACAACAAACGAGTCAAGAAACAGGATGTTCAGTTAGTGCTGCAAGGGATAAACCTGCCATCTTCTGTCCCTGTTGCCACTGAGCCTCTTCAGCCTGCAAATCTTCGCCCTGCTGTTGCTCCTCCACCACCAGGTGTTCAACATGTGTACCACTTGCCACAAAGCACAGTAGGGCAGGCAAAGTGTAAAAAACGAGCTGCATCAACAGATGACCACTTCTTACCACCTTCTGCACGTCAGAAGATGTGTGCTCAGAGGAAACTTTTTCCAAAGCCTTCAACTGTCCCGTCTTCTCAAACATTTTCTCTGCAAACCACTACAACTTTAAGTCAGCCAGCAGTGATATTTAAGCCTTCCCCTCCTTTGTCTTCCATTTTTACCATACCTGTATCCTTCCCTGTCTCGTCTGTGAGTACTGTTGCCCAGACAACAGCTACAACAGCTTCATCGGTTGCACCAACCCCATCCATGTGTACTACAAAGAAATCCACATCCAAGGCCAGGTTTAATAAAAGGAGAGTGGAGGCAAACTCCTGTCGCAAGTGTGGGCAGTTCAGAACTGAGACAACAGGGCACAGTCAGTATAAAGGGAAAATATATTGCCCTAATACAGAGACAATGTCTCGGGAAAAGTGGCTTGAGGAGACAAAAAAGAGAAAAGCTGACCATACCTAAACACTGTACATTTAACTGTATTTTGACCATACCTAAACACTGTACATTTAACTGTATTTAGTTTGTTTGTTTTTTTGTTGTTGTTGCTGACAATTTTTCTCTCCGTCATGTTATTTATAGAGTAAAATAAGCTGGACTCCTAACATTTTTTGTTAAATGTTTGATAATGTCTCTGTTGGTAAAAATAATTACACTTTTGAGTGTAAATTCAAATAAATTTCCTTTGAAATTCAGTTAGTTATTCAATTCTCTTGTTTGTAAAAAAAAACATATAATAAAAACCAACTGCAAGTATATAAAATGTTGTGGTATCTGTTATACTATATAAATATTGTAGTATACCTGTTATGCTATAAAGAATATTGTAGTATACCTTTTACACTATCTAAATTATTGTGGTATACCCCTTTATACTATATACAATATTGTGGTATACCTCTTATACTATGGAAAATATTAAGGTATACCTTTAAAATATATAAAATATTGTAGCATCTGTTTTACTATGTAAAATATTGTGGTATACCTGTTATACTATATAAAACGTGGTGTACCTGTTATACTATATACCACGCTGTGACATACCTGTTACACTATATAGAACACTGTGGTATACCTGTTAGACTATATACAACGCTGTGGTATACCTGTTACACTATATACAATACTGTGGTATATCTGTTACATACAACGCTGTGGTATCCCTGTTACACTATATACAACGCTGTGGTATACCTGTTACACTATATACAATGCTGTGGTATACCTGTTACACTATATACAACACTGTGGTATACCTTTTACACTATATAGAACATTGTGGTATACCTGTTTTACTAATTTATAATATAATAATTATATTATAAATTAATTAAATAATAAATTAACAGTAAATTAAGATTGGTGTATGGGAAAACATTTGTTTAAATGCCTTTAAAGTTTCAGTTAATTTTAGTTACATTTAAAATCTAAGCTGCTGTTCTTTGATAGCACACCGGGATTTGAACTTGCGACCTTTGTATCTGCCCCGATCTTCCCTTTAGCTCAGAAAATGACAATAATAATAAAAAAGAAACATATTCAACGAAATAAACACCGCAGTTTTTTTTAAAGAGGCAGAAACAATTCATTTTTCAGTTTTTGCTTGATGGTTAACTTTTCTTTTTCTCGCTTTCTTTCCTTTTCCCTTCTTCCTCCTTCTTCCCCCTTCTTCCCTCCATTTTTTCTTCTTCCCACGGGAAAGCAGACTATTGTTCCCCAGCTTTAGTGCAGTAGGTAGCGCGTCAGTCTCATAATCTGAAGGTCGTGAGATCGATCCTCACACGGGGCATTGATCAATTTTAAATGAGAAACATGCTCGTAATATCCTAAGAGACTCACCTTGTTTTGTTTGGAGCATGGTAAGTGAAGGTGGTTGAGCACCAGTATCTACAATAAAGACTTATGTTCTCCTTGCACATATATGTGCAGTTAATCACAACATCTACGAACAGGGAAAACGAATCTGATTCCAGCTTTTACTTAACTTTGCAAGTACTTTAGAAAAAAGCCTACAGTGGATCATGTAACAGTAGGCTCTTGTTATGATCCGGTAAGTGTTGTTGCACATCTTTCCTCCGATGCATATATCCAGTCATGTGCCGTACAATCAGTTGACAAGCCTATTGCCTGGGAAGAGAGCAAGATCTTTGCTAGTGGATGGTGGGGTGCCGTGATCGTATAGTGGTTAGTACTCTGCGTTGTGGCCGCAGCAACCCCGGTTCGAATCTGGGTCACGGCAAGTCCTTTAAGCTTGCAGCAGGCTTTTCTTGCCTGTCTTTGGAATCATTTAAAGTAAAACAGGTGCATGTCTTGTTTTTCGGTAGTACTGCTTCAGCAAAGCGTTGTGCAACATGGCGTGAGGATGAGGCATGTGTCTGCTTGTCAGATTATTCTAAATTTCGTTTCTGGATGCTTGAGAAAATTCTTACGGATGCAAACACTTAGGAAATTGTCCTGCATGAGGGCCTATTTCTAAACTCAAGAGTCTAATGACATAATTTTCCTTGTGCCTTTTTAACCTTGGAGTCCCATATGGTCTAGCTGTTAGGATTCCTGGTTTTCACCCAGGCGGCCCGGGTTCAACTCCCGGTATGGGAAGCTTCTTGCTGGCTGAGGAAAGCAGAGTGATGCCTTAACATTTTGCTGGGTTTCAATGGCGATCCTGTTGGAACTTCTAATAGTGCAGCTTGGGTGTTGGGATCTTGCTTTACTTCAGAGCTAAGAGGCCCATTTTGGTGTGACATAGACCTGAAATGTCCTCTTATCCACTTTGCCTGACAGTTTCTTTCCGGTGGGCCAGTGGCGCAATGGATAACGCGTCTGACTACGGATCAGAAGATTCTAGGTTCGACTCCTGGCTGGCTCGGCTCCTCTGCTTTTGTCGCTCCCCAACATTCGCTAAGATTACTTTGGTTCTTGCCATCCCCTGTGATGCTGGCAGGTAACTAGCTGTATGCCTGAGCCTCGTTAGCGCAGTAGGTAGCGCGTCAGTCTCATAATCTGAAGGTCGTGAGTTCGATCCTCACACGGGGCATTGATCATTTTTAAATAAGAAACATGCTCGTAATATCCTAAGAGACTCACCTTGTTTTGTTTGGAGCATGGTAAGTGAAGGAGTTTAAGCACCAGTATCTACAATAAAGACTTATGTTCTCCTTGCACATACATGTGCAGTTAATCACAACACCTACGAACAGGGAAAACGAATCTGATTCCAGCTTTTACTTAACTTTGCAAGTACTTTAGAAAAAAGCCTACAGTGGATCATGTAACAGTAGGCTCTTGTTATGATCCGGTAAGTGTTGTTGCACATCTTTCCTCCGATGCATATATCCAGTCATGTGCCGTACAATCAGTTGACAAGCCTATTGCCTGGGAAGAGAGCAAGATCTTTGCTAGTGGATGGTGGGGTGCCGTGATCGTATAGTGGTTAGTACTCTGCGTTGTGGCCGCAGCAACCCCGGTTCGAATCCGGGTCACGGCAAGTCCTTTAAGCTTGCAGCAGGCTTTTCTTGCCTGTCTTTGGAATCATTTAAAGTAAAACAGGTGCATGTCTTGTTTTTCGGTAGTCCTGCTTCAGCAAAGCGTTGTGCAACATGGCGTGAGGATGAGGCATGTGTCTGCTTGTCAGATTATTCTACCTTTCGTTCTCTGGATGCTTGAGAAAATTCTTACGGATGCAAACACTTAGGAAATTGTCCTGCATGAGGGCCTATTTCTAAACTCAAGAGTCTAACGACATAAATTTCCTTGTGCCTTTCAACCTTGGAGTCCCATATGGTCTAGCGGTTAGGAT
This sequence comes from Astyanax mexicanus, assembly GCF_023375975.1. Taxonomy (NCBI): domain Eukaryota; kingdom Metazoa; phylum Chordata; class Actinopteri; order Characiformes; family Acestrorhamphidae; genus Astyanax; species Astyanax mexicanus. Next base: position 14,697,641 of record NC_064432.1, on the reverse strand, counting down.
TCCTGGTTTTCACCCAGGCGACCTGGGTTCAACTCCCGGTATGGGAAGCTTCTTGCTGGCTGAGGAAAGCAGAGTGATGCCTTAACATTTTGCTGGGTTTCAATGGCGATCCTGTTGGAACTTCTAATAGTGCAGCTTGGGTGTTGGGATCTTGCTTTACTTCAGAGCTAAGAGGCCCATTTTGGTGTGACATAGGCCTGAAATGTCCTCTTATCCACTTTGTCTGACAGTTTCTTGCCGGTGGGCCAGTGGCGCAATGGATAACGCGTCTGACTACGGATCTGAAGATTCTAGGTTCGACTCCTGGCTGGCTCGGCTCCTCTGCTGTTGTCGCTCCCCAACATTCGCTAAGATTACTTTGGTTCTTGCCATCCCCTGTGGTGCTGGCAGGTAACTAGCTGCATGCCTGAGCCTCATTAGCGCAGTAGGTAGCGCGTCAGTCTCATAATCTGAAGGTCGTGAGTTCGATCCTCACACGGGGCATTGATCAATTTTAAATGAGAAACATGCTCGTAATATCCTAAGAGACTCACCTTGTTTTGTTTGGAGCATTGTAAGTGAAGGTGTTTAAGCACCAGTATCTACAATAAAGACTTATGTTCTCCTTGCACATACATGTGCAGTTAATCACAACATCTACGAACAGGGAAAACGAATCTGATTCCAGCTTTTACTTAACTTTGCAAGTACTTTAGAAAAAAGCCTACAGTGGATCATGTAACAGTAGGCTCTTGTTATGATCCGGTAAGTGTTGTTGCACATCTTTCCTCCGATGCATATATCCAGTCATGTGCCGTACAATCAGTTGACAAGCCTATTGCCTGGGAAGAGAGCAAGATCTTTGCTAGTGGATGGTGGGGTGCCGTGATCGTATAGTGGTTAGTACTCTGCGTTGTGGCCGCAGCAACCCCGGTTCGAATCCGGGTCACGGCAAGTCCTTTAAGCTTGCAGCAGGCTTTTCTTGCCTGTCTTTGGAATCATTTAAAGTAAAACAGGTGCATGTCTTGTTTTTCGGTAGTACTGCTTCAGCAAAGCGTTGTGCAACATGGCGTGAGGATGAGGCATGTGTCTGCTTGTCAGATTATTCTACCTTTCGTTCTCTGGATGCTTGAGAAAATTCTTACGGATGCAAACACTTAGGAAATTGTCCTGCATGAGGGCCTATTTCTAAACTCAAGAGACTAACGACATAATTTTCCTTGTGCCTTTTTAACCTTGGAGTCCCATATGGTCTAGCGGTTAGGATTCCTGGTTTTCATCCAGGCGGCCCGGGTTCAACTCCCGGTATGGGAAGCTTCTTGCTGGCTGAGGAAAGCAGAGTGATGCCTTAACATTTTGCTGGGTTTCAATGGCGATCCTGTTGGAACTTCTAATAGTGCAGCTTGGGTGTTGGGATCTTGCTTTACTTCAGAGCTAAGAGGCCCATTTTGGTGTGACATAGGCCTGAAATGTCCTCTTATCCACTTGTCTGACAGTTTCTTGCCGGTGGGCCAGTGGCGCAATGGATAACGCGTCTGACTACGGATCAGAAGATTCTAGGTTCGACTCCTGGCTGGCTCGGCTCCTCTGCTTTTGTCGCTCCCCAACATTCGCTAAGATTACTTTGGTTCTTGCCATCCCCTGTGGTGCTGGCAGGTAACTAGCTGCATGCCTGAGCCTCGTTAGCGCAGTAGGTAGCGCGTCAGTCTCATAATCTGAAGGTCGTGAGTTCGATCCTCACACGGGGCATTGATCAATTTTAAATGAGAAACATGCTCGTAATATCCTAAGAGACTCACCTTGTTTTGTTTGGAGCATGGTAAGTGAAGGAGTTTAAGCACCAGTATCTACAATAAAGACTTATGTTCTCCTTGCACATATATGTGCAGTTAATCACAACATCTACGAACAGGGAAAACGAATCTGATTCCAGCTTTTACTTAACTTTGCAAGTACTTTAGAAAAAAGCCTACAATGGATCATGTAACAGTAGGCTCTTGTTATGATCCGGTAAGTGTTGTTGCACATCTTTCCTCCGATGCATATATCCAGTCATGTGCCGTACAATCAGTTGACAATCCTATTGCCTGGGAAGAGAGCAAGATCTTTGCTAGTGGATGGTGGGGTGCCGTGATGGTATAGTGGTTAGTACTCTGCGTTGTGGCCGCAGCAACCCCGGTTCGAATCCAGGTCACGGCAAGTCCTTTAAGCTTGCAGCAGACTTTTCTTGCCTGTCTTTGGAATCATTTAAAGTAAAACAGGTGCATGTCTTGTTTTTCGGTAGTACTGCTTCAGCAAAGCGTTGTGCAACATGGCGTGAGGATGAGGCATGTGTCTGCTTGTCAGATTATTCTAAATTTCGTTTCTGGATGCTTGAGAAAATTCTTACGGATGCAAACACTTAGGAAATTGTCCTGCATGAGGGCCTATTTCTAAACTCAAGAGTCTAATGACATAATTTTCCTTGTGCCTTTTTAACCTTGGAGTCCCATATGGTCTAGCGGTTAGGATTCCTGGTTTTCACCCAGGCGGCCCGGGTTCAACTCCCGGTATGGGAAGCTTCTTGCTGGCTGAGGAAAGCAGAGTGATGCCTTAACATTTTGCTGGGTTTCAATGGCGATCCTGTTGGAACTTCTAATAGTGCAGCTTGGGTGTTGGGATCTTGCTTTACTTCAGAGCTAAGAGGCCCATTTTGGTGTGACATAGACCTGAAATGTCCTCTTATCCACTTTGCCTGACAGTTTCTTGCCGGTGGGCCAGTGGCGCAATGGATAACGCGTCTGACTACGGATCAGAAGATTCTAGGTTCGACTCCTGGCTGGCTCGGCTCCTCTGCTTTTGTCGCTCCCCAACATTCGCTAAGATTACTTTGGTTCTTGCCATCCCCTGTGGTGCTGGCAGGTAACTAGCTGCATGCCTGAGTCTCGTTAGCGCAATAGGTAGCGCGTCAGTCTCATAATCTGAAGGTCGTGAGTTCGATCCTCACACGGGGCAATGATCATTTTTAAATAAGAAACATGCTCGTAATATCCTAAGAGACTCACCTTGTTTTGTTTGGAGCATGGTAAGTGAAGGAGTTTAAGCACCAGTATCTACAATAAAGACTTATCTTCTCCTTGCACATACATGTGCAGTTAATCACAACATCTACGAACAGGGAAAACGAATCTGATTCCAGCTTTTACTTAACTTTGCAAGTACTTTAGAAAAAAGCCTACAGTGGATCATGTAACAGTAGGCTCTTGTTATGATCCGGTAAGTGTTGTTGCACATCTTTCCTCCGATGCATATATCCCGTCATGTGCCGTACAATCAGTTGACAAGCCTATTGCCTGGGAAGAGAGCAAGGTCTTTGCTAGTGGATGGTGGGGTGCCGTGATCGTATAGTGGTTAGTACTCTGCGTTGTGGCCGCAGCAACCCCGGTTCGAATCCGGGTCACGGCAAGTCCTTTAAGCTTGCAGCAGGCTTTTCTTGCCTGTCTTTGGAATCATTTAAAGTAAAACAGGTGCATGTCTTGTTTTTTGGTAGTACTGCTTCAGCAAAGCTTTGTGCAACATGGCGTGAGGATGAGGCATGTGTCTGCTTGTCAGATTATTCTAAATTTCGTTTCTGGATGCTTGAGAAAATTCTTACGGATGCAAACACTTAGGAAATTGTCCTGTATGAGGGCCTATTTCTAAACTCAAGAGTCTAATGACATAATTTTCCTTGTGCCTTTTTAACCTTGGAGTCCCATATGGTCTAGCGGTTAGGATTCCTGGTTTTCACCCAGGCGGCCTGGGTTCAACTCCCGGTATGGGAAGCTTCTTGCTGGCTGAGGAAAGCAGAGTGATGCCTTAACATTTTGCTGGGTTTCAATGGCGATCCTGTTTGAACTTCTAATAGTGCAGCTTGGGTGTTGGGATCTTGCTTTACTTCAGAGCTAAGAGGCCCATTTTGGTGTGACATAGGCCTGAAATGTCCTCTTATCCACTTTGCCTGACAGTTTCTTGCGGGTGGGCCAGTGGCGCAATGGATAACGCGTCTGACTACGAATCAGAAGATTCTAGGTTCGACTCCTGGCTGGCTCGGCTCCTCTGCTTTTGTCGCTCCCCAACATCCGCTAAGATTAATTTCGTTCTTGCCATCCCCTGTGATGCTGGCAGGTAACTAGCTGCATGCCTGAGCCTCGTTAGCGCAGTAGGTAGCGCGTCAGTCTCATAATCTGAAGGTCGTGAGTTCGATCCTCACACGGGGCATTGATCAATTTTAAATGAGAAACATGCTCGTAATATCCTAAGAGACTCACCTTGTTTTGTTTGGAGCATGGTAAGTGAAGGTGGTTAAGCACCAGTATCTACAATAAAGACTTATGTTCTCCTTGCACATATATGTGCAGTTAATCACAACATCTACGAACAGGGAAAAACGAATCTGATTCCAGCTTTTACTTAACTTTGCAAGTACTTTAGAAAAAAGCCTACAGTGGATCATGTAACAGTAGGCTCTTGTTATGATCCGGTAAGTGTTGTTGCACATCTTTCCTCCGATGCATATATCCAGTCATGTGCCGTACAATCAGTTGACAAGCCTATTGCCTGGGAAGAGAGCAAGATCTTTGCTAGTGGATGGTGGGGTGCAGTGATCGTATAGTGGTTAGTACTTTGCGTTGTGGCCGCAGCAACCCCGGTTCGAATCCGGGTCACTGCAAGTCCTTTAAGCTTGCAGCAGGCTTTTCTTGCCTGTCTTTGGAATCATTTAAAGTAAAACAGGTGCATGTCTTGTTTTTCGGTAGTACTGCTTCAGCAAAGCGTTGTGCAACATGGCGTGAGGATGAGGCATGTGTCTGCTTGTCAGATTATTCTAAATTTCGTTTCTGGATGCTTGAGAAAATTCTTACGGATGCAAACACTTAGGAAATTGTCCTGCATGAGGGCCTATTTCTAAACTCAAGAGTCTAATGACATAATTTTCCTTGTGCCTTTTTAACCTTGGAGTCCCATATGGTCTAGCGGTTAGGATTCCTGGTTTTCACCCAGGCGGCCCGGGTTCAACTCCCGGTATGGGAAGCTTCTTGCTGGCTGAGGAAAGCAGAGTGATGCCTTAACATTTTGCTGGGTTTCAATCGCGATCCTGTTGGAACTTCTAATAGTGCAGCTTAGGTGTTGGGATCTTGCTTTACTTCAGAGCTAAGAGGCCCATTTTGGTGTGACATAGACCTGAAATGTCCTCTTATCCACTTTGCCTGACAGTTTCTTGCCGGTGGGCCAGTGGCGCAATGGATAACGCGTCTGACTACGGATCAGAAGATTCTAGTTTCGACTCCTGGCTGGCTCGGCTCCTCTGCTTTTGTCGCTCCCCAACATTCGCTAAGATTACTTTGGTTCTTGCCATCCCCTGTGGTGCTGGCAGGTAACTAGCTGCATGCCTGAGCCTCGTTAGCGCAGTAGGTAGCGCGTCAGTCTCATAATCTGAAGGTCGTGAGTTCGATCCTCACACGGGGCATTGATCATTTTTAAGTAAGAAACATGCTCGTAATATCCTAAGAGACTCACCTTGTTTTGTTTGGAGCATGGTAAGTGAAAGAGTTTAAGCACCAGTATCTACAATAAAGACTTATGTTCTCCTTGCACATACATGTGCAGTTAATCACAACATCTACGAACAGGGAAAACGAATCTGATTCCAGCTTTTACTTAACTTTGCAAGTACTTTATAAAAAAGCCTACAGTGGATCATGTAACAGTAGGCTCTTGTTATGATCCGGTAAGTGTTGTTGCACATCTTTCCTCCGATGCATATATCCAGTCATGTGCCGTACAATCAGTTGACAAGCCTATTGCCTGGGAAGAGAGCAAGATCTTTGCTAGTGGATGGTGGGGTGCCGTGATCGTATAGTGGTTAGTACTCTGCGTTGTGGCCGCAGCAACCCCGGTTCGAATCCGGGTCACGGCAAGTCCTTTAAGCTTGCAGCAGGCTTTTCTTGCCTGTCTTTGGAATCATTTAAAGTAAAACAGGTGCATGTCTTGTTTTTCGGTAGTACTGCTTCAGCAAAGCGTTGTGCAACATGGCGTGAGGATGAGGCATGTGTCTGCTTGTCAGATTATTCTACCTTTCGTTCTCTGGATGCTTGAGAAAATTCTTACGGATGCAAACACTTAGGAAATTGTCCTGCATGAGGGCCTATTTCTAAACTAAAGAGTCTAACGACATAATTTTCCTTGTGCCTTTTTAACCTTGGAGTCCCATATGGTCTAGCGGTTAGGATTCCTGGTTTTCACCCAGGCGGCCCGGGTTCAACTCCCGGTATGGGAAGCTTCTTGCTGGCTGAGGAAAGCAGAGTGATGCCTTAACATTTTGCTGGGTTTCAATGGCGATCCTGTTGGAACTTCTAATAGTGCAGCTTGGGTGTTGGGATCTTGCTTTACTTCAGAGCTAAGAGGCCCATTTTGGTGTGACATAGGCCTGAAATGTCCTCTTATCCACTTTGTCTGACAGTTTCTTGCCGGTGGGCCAGTGGCGCAATGGATAACGCGTCTGACTACGGATCCGAAGATTCTAGGTTCGACTCCTGGCTGGCTCGGCTCCTCTGCTTTTGTCGCTCCCCAACATTCGCTAAGATTACTTTGGTTCTTGCCATCCCCTGTGGTGCTGGCAGGTAACTAGCTGCATGCCTGAGCCTCGTTAGCGCAGTAGGTAGCGCGTTAGTCTCATAATCTGAAGGTCTTGAGTTCGATCCTCACACGGGGCATTGATCAATTTTAAATGAGAAACATGCTCGTAATATCCTAAGAGACTCACCTTGTTTTGTTTGGAGCATGGTAAGTGAAGGAGTTTAAGCACCAGTATCTACAATAAAGACTTATGTTCTCCTTGCACATACATGTGCAGTTAATCACAACATCTACGAACAGGGAAAACGAATCTGATTCCAGCTTTTACTTAACTTTGCAAGTACTTTAGAAAAAAGCCTACAGTGGATCATGTAACAGTAGGCTCTTGTTATGATCCGGTAAGTGTTGTTGCACATCTTTCCTCCGATGCATATATCCAGTCATGTGCCGTACAATCAGTTGACAAGCCTATTGCCTGGGAAGAGAGCAAGATCTTTGCTAGTGGATGGTGGGGTGCAGTGATCGTATAGTGGTTAGTACTTTGCGTTGTGGCCGCAGCAACCCCGGTTCGAATCCGGGTCACGGCAAGTCCTTTAAGCTTGCAGCAGGCTTTTCTTGCCTGTCTTTGGAATCATTTAAAGTAAAACTGGTGCATGTCTTGTTTTTCGGTAGTACTGCTTCAGCAAAGCGTTGTGCAACATGGCGTGAGGATGAGGCATGTGTCTGCTTGTCAGATTATTCTAAATTTCGTTTCTGGATGCTTGAGAAAATTCTTACGGATGCAAACACTTAGGAAATTGTCCTGCATGAGGGCCTATTTCTAAACTCAAGAGTCTAATGACATAATTTTCCTTGTGCCTTTTTAACCTTGGAGTCCCATATGGTCTAGCGGTTAGGATTCCTGGTTTTCACCCAGGCGGCCCTGGTTCAACTCCCGGTATGGGAAGCTTCTTGCTGGCTGAGGAAAGCAGAGTGATGCCTTAACATTTTGCTGGGTTTCAATGGCGATCCTGTTGGAACTTCTAATAGTGCAGCTTGGGTGTTGGGATCTTGCTTTACTTCAGAGCTAAGAGGCCCATTTTGGTGTGACATAGACCTGAAATGTCCTCTTATCCACTTTGCCTGACAGTTTCTTGCCGGTGGGCCAGTGGCGCAATGGATAACGCGTCTGACTACGGATCAGAAGATTCTAGGTTCGACTCCTGGCTGGCTCGGCTCCTCTGCTTTTGTCGCTGCCCAACATTCGCTAAGATTACTTTGGTTCTTGCCATCCCCTGTGGTGCTGGCAGGTAACTAGCTGCATGCCTGAGCCTCGTTAGCGCAGTAGGTAGCGCGTCAGTCTCATAATCTGAAGGTCGTGAGTTCGATCCTCACACGGGGCATTGATCATTTTTAAATAAGAAACATGCTCGTAATATCCTAAGAGACTCACCTTGTTTTGTTTGGAGCATGGTAAGTGAAGGAGTTTAAGCACCAGTATCTACAATAAAGACTTATGTTCTCCTTGCACATACATGTGCAGTTAATCACAACATCTACGAACAGGGAAAACGAATCTGATTCCAGCTTTTACTTAACTTTGCAAGTACTTTAGAAAAAAGCCTACAGTGGATCATGTAACAGTAGGCTCTTGTTATGATCCGGTAAGTGTTGTTGCACATCTTTCCTCCGATGCATATATCCAGTCATGTGCCGTACAATCAGTTGACAAGCCTATTGCCTGGGAAGAGAGCAAGATCTTTGCTAGTGGATGGTGGGGTGCCGTGATCGTATAGTGGTTAGTACTCTGCGTTGTGGCCGCAGCAACCCCGGTTCGAATGCGGGTCCCGGCAAGTCCTTTAAGCTTGCAGCAGGCTTTTCTTGCCTGTCTTTGGAATCATTTAAAGTAAAACAGGTGCATGTCTTGTTTTTTGGTAGTACTGCTTCAGCAAAGCGTTGTGCAACATGGCGTGAGGATGAGGCATGTGTCTGCTTGTCAGATTATTCTAAATTTCGTTTCTGGATGCTTGAGAAAATTCTTATGGATGCAAACACTTAGGAAATTGTCCTGCATGAGGGCCTATTTCTAAACTCAAGAGTCTAATGACATAATTTTCCTTGTGCCTTTTTAACCTTGGAGTCCCATATGGTCTAGCGGTTAGGATTCCTGGTTTTCACCCAGGCGGCCCGGGTTCAACTCCCGGTATGGGAAGCTTCTTGCTGGCTGAGGAAAGCAGAGTGCTGCCTTAACATTTTGCTGGGTTTCAATGGCGATCCTGTTGGAACTTCTAATAGTGCAGCTTGGGTGTTGGGATCTTGCTTTACTTCAGAGCTAAGAGGCCCATTTTGGTGTGACATAGACCTGAAATGTCCTCTTATCCACTTTGCCTGACAGTTTCTTGCCGGTGGGCCAGTGGCGCAATGGATAACGCGTCTGACTACGGATCAGAAGATTATAGGTTCGACTCCTGGCTGGCTCGGCTCCTCTGCTTTTGTCGCTCCCCAACATTCGCTAAGATTACTTTGGTTCTTGCCATCCCCTGTGGTGCTGGCAGGTAACTAGCTGCATGCCTGAGCCTCGTTAGCGCAGTAGGTAGCGCGTCAGTCTCATAATCTGAAGGTCGTGAGTTCGATCCTCACACGGGGCATTGATCATTTTTAAATAAGAAACATGCTCGTAATATCCTAAGAGACTCACCTTGTTTTGTTTGGAGCATGGTAAGTGAAGGAGTTTAAGCACCAGTATCTACAATAAAGACTTATATTCTCCTTGCACATACATGTGCAGTTAATCACAACATCTACGAACAGGGAAAACGAATCTGATTCCAGCTTTTACTTAACTTTGCAAGTACTTTAGAAAAAAGCCTACAGTGGATCATGTAACAGTAGGCTCTTGTTATGATCCGGTAAGTGTTGTTGCACATCTTTCCTCCGATGCATATATCCAGTCATGTGCCGTACAATCAGTTGACAAGCCTATTGCCTGGGAAGAGAGCAAGATCTTTGCTAGTGGATGGTGGGGTGCCGTGATCGTATAGTGGTTAGTACTCTGCGTTGTGGCCGCAGCAACCCCGGTTCGAATCTGGGTCACGGCAAGTCCTTTAAGCTTGCAGCAGGCTTTTCTTGCCTGTCTTTGGAATCATTTAAAGTAAAACAGGTGCATGTCTTGTTTTTCGGTAGTACTGCTTTAGCAAAGCGTTGTGCAACATGGCGTGAGGATGAGGCATGTGTCAGCTTGTCAGATTATTCTACCTTTCGTTTCTGGATGCTTGAGAAAATTCTTACGGATGCAAACACTTAGGAAATTGTCCTGTATGAGGTCCTATTTCCAAACTCAAGAGTCTAATGACATACTTTTCCTTGTGCCTTTTTAACCTTGGAGTCCCATATGGTCTAGCGGTTAGGATTCCTGGTTTTCACCCAGGCGGCCCGGGTTCAACTCCCGGTATGGGAAGCTTCTTGCTGGCTGAGGAAAGCAGAGTGATGCCTTAACATTTTGCTGGGTTTCAATGGCGATCCTGAAAGAACTTCTAATAGTGCAGCTTGGGTGTTGGGATCTTGCTTTACTTCAGAGCTAAGAGGCCCAGTTTGGTGTGACATAGGCCTGAAATGTCCTCTTATCCACTTTGCCTGACAGTTTCTTGCCGGTGGGCCAGTGGCGCAATGGATAACGCGTCTGACTACGGATCAGAAGATTCTAGGTTCGACTCCTGGCTGGCTCGGCTCCTCTGCTTTTGTCGCTCCCCAACATTCGCTAAGATTACTTTGGTTCTTGCCATCCCCTGTGGTGCTGGCAGGTAACTAGCTGCGTGCCTGAGCCTCGTTAGCGCAGTAGGTAGCGCGTCAGTCTCATAATCTGAAGGTCGTGAGTTCGATCCTCACACGGGGCATTGATCAATTTTAAATGAGAAACATGCTCGTAATATCCTAAGAGACTCACCTTGTTTTGTTTGGAGCATGGTAAGTGAAGGTGGTTAAGCACCAGTATCTACAATAAAGACTTATGTTCTCCTTGCACATATATGTGCAGTTAATCACAACATCTACGAACAGGGAAAACGAATCTGATTCCAGCTTTTACTTAACTTTGCAAGTACTTTAGAAAAAAGCCTACAGTGGATCATGTAACAGTAGGCTCTTGTTATGATCCGGTAAGTGTTGTTGCACATCTTTCCTCTGATGCATATATCCAGTCATGTGCCGTACAATCAGTTGACAAGCCTATTGCCTGGGAAGAGAGCAAGATCTTTGCTAGTGGATGGTGGGGTGCCGTGATCGTATAGTGGTTAGTACTCTGCGTTGTGGCCGCAGCAACCCCGGTTCGAATCCGGGTCACGGCAAGTCCTTTAAGCTTGCAGCAGGCTTTTCTTGCCTGTCTTTGGAATCATTTAAAGTAAAACAGGTGCATGTCTTGTTTTTCGGTAGTACTGCTTCAGCAAAGCGTTGTGCAACATGGCGTGAGGATGAGGCATGTGTCTGCTTGTCAGATTATTCTACCTTTCGTTCTCTGGATGCTTGAGAAAATTCTTACGGATGCAAACACTTAGGAAATTGTCCTGCATGAGGGCCTATTTCTAAACTCAAGAGTCTAATGAAATACTTTTCCTTGTGCCTTTTTAACCTTGGAGTCCCATATGGTCTAGCGGTTAGGATTCCTGGTTTTCACCCAGGCGGCCCGGGTTCAACTCCCGGTATGGGAAGCTTCTTGCTGGCTGAGGAAAGCAGAGTGATGCCTTAACATTTTGCTGGGTTTCAATGGCGATCCTGTTGGAACTTCTAATAGTGCAGCTTGGGTGTTGGGATCTTGCTTTACTTCAGAGCTAAGAGGCCCAGTTTGGTGTGACATAGGCCTGAAATGTCCTCTTATCCACTTTGCCTGACAGTTTCTTGCCGGTGGGCCAGTGGCGCAATGGATAACGCGTCTGACTACGGATCAGAAGATTCTAGGTTCGACTCCTGGCTGGCTCGGCTCCTCTGCTTTTGTCGCTCCCCAACATTCGCTAAGATTACTTTGGTTCTTGCCATCCCCTGTGGTGCTGGCAGGTAACTAGCTGCATGCCTGAGCCTCGTTAGCGCTACCTGGAACACAAGCGCCGGCTTCCAGCACGCCAATCGTGTCACTGTTCTTCCAAAGCCGCTTCCATTTTTCTCCAATCAGCTCACGGCACAGTGTCCATTTCTTACCAATGAAATCTGCTCCTCAGATAACCCGTCCATTTCTTGCCAATCAAAAACCTTGGCGGGTCTCCATTTCTTGCCAATCAAATCGCAGCGATTGCCTGACGCTCTGTCCATTTTTAACCAATTAAATGTTTCTCCACCACTCCATTTCTGACCAATCAAAATCCATGCCGCCTCTCCTTTTCTTACCAATCACATCCCTTCAACAGTTATAGGTGAAAAAAATGATCTAACTATCTAGTTAGCTGTCTATCTTTTTTGAAAATAGTTTATTTAGCTAGCTAGCTCCGTTGGTAATATTGGAATAATATGGCATCTAAAAAAAAACACCGAGCGATGGGTGATGAGGAGTGGGTGGCCAGGCTAAAGACCTTCGCTGGTACGGGCGTTTGGCCCTCGGAGGCGGGGAACAGGCCAGCCCCGAGGCAAAAGAAATGGCATGAGCTCTATCAAAAGGCAAGCATTAAACACATAATAAATCAAGGCTCTGCGATGTAGTGATTTTTACGTGTTTAAGATAGTTTTGTAGTTTTATTTGTATAGACAGTCTGAACGGTTTATAGAAACGTGACAAAAGAGACTATTCTACCTATTTGTTTTTATTATTAAACACATTTTCTCAGTGTGTTAATTAATTTGTTATAAATTGTTGTAACAAAGTCATTTTGACGCATCAAACGCGTCTAATACCTATCATGCTTATTAAAATATTATTATTATATTCGTAAACATATCTAATATATACATATTAAGTTCTATTATATATTTAGATTTGCACTGGTTTCTCTAGAACACTGCTCTGAAGGACTCTGAACCATTTGATTATGCATAAACAGTGGAATCCCCCTATAGATTATTCAGTGAGTACCACGTGATTTTAAGTCACACAATATAGAATTAAATTAATGTGTTATACACTTAATGTGTTAATACATTTATACACTGACTGACCATTTCATTTACTATACTGTACATTATGACTAGAGCCCCATAAAGATGGTTATGGGACACATAAATTAAGATGCCAGTTAATACAGTTATACACTGACTGACCATTTCATTTACTGTACTGTACATTAATGACTAGAGCCCCATAAATATGGTTATGGGACACATAAATTAATGCCAGTTAATGCATGTGCCTCACACTTTTGTCCTGTTTGTGACTTTCCTGGCCCCTCAGTGTCTGCCTACAAGCTCACATAGTGTCAATCTACATGTATGTTGTTCTACAGTGGCTAATGAAATCACAAATCAAGTCCAGTAAGAGTATGAAGCCAGAATTCTACATTTTGTAATGATTTATTTCATTACGGCACATACACGTTTTGGTACATTACTGTCCTTTAACAATTGGTTTTAATGCTAGCTACATTACAGCACAATTAACAATGCAGTCAGTAAATTGTCCTATTGGAATTTCTTGCAGATAGAGAAGTGTCCAGCACAGCTCAAACAACAGACGTCAATTTTTGGGGGTCGTCAGAGCTGTGTGTGCGGGTACCACTGTGTAAAGGTGTGGAAATAGGTGGATATAATGAGCAGAAAAGCATGTATTATGTATTTAAGTGATTTTTAATGGTTGTACTTTTTTTAATGTATTTCTTTAGACCACTAGTGAACATACATCTACTGTGCCATGCACATCAAGACAACCTGTGTGTTCCAGCCCCTCTTTACCCACACTCACAGTTTCCCAGCGACAAATAGTGAGTGAAGTATTCCCTTCTTACTTTTTATGTTTGTTTTTTACCCTTAAAAAGGGTCTTCTTCAGTTTTTGGTAGACAAATTTTGCTGGAATTATTATTGAAAGAGCGTTCTTACTCAAACCAGTTTTAAGTACTCCCATGTGGTACAATACGATTTTCTTTTTCTGTTCCCAATTAGTGAAATTTCTACATTTCTACTAATTTCTACACATTAATTAATGTATTAATTAATGTAGTCAAATCTCTATCAGTGTAAAATTAAGAAAAACAATGGTCATTATATTTGTATGATCATTTGTATGATCAAATGTTTTTTGCTTTTTTAAAATTAAGATGTTTATATGATACCACTTGGACTAAATTGCTCTAATTTATTTTTCTTTCTTCAGTTTAAACCATCTCGTTTTGGTGGAAAGCATGTCGCTGCAGCAAAACCAGTGCTTAGTCAGGCCAGGCCTCCAACTAAGGTATGGTTTAGTGCATGGGCCACCACTCCGATCTGTAAAGGGCCAGTCAGGGTGTATGTTTTTATTTCAACCAAGCAATGACATGTCCTATATAACCAACTGTTTAAAGGCTGAGACTAGCCGATTAAGCAAGTAGTGCTGCTGGTAGTTTAGAAAGCATACCGGCCAAGATTGGAGAACACTGGTTTAGAGAATGTAAATGTTTGTTTTATCATAGCATAATTTGAGCTGTCAGTATAATTCGCTATAAACTGTTGTTGATGTAAAATCTGTTCTCTAGGATCATGCCATTGACACTACTACAGCTGGCCCACCTGCATTCTCCAGTCCTGCTGTTGCCAGGGCCACATCCACTGCCCTACAGCAATCATGCAGTCCCAAGACTTACATCCAGACCACATCCCCTTTTTCCTTGCCTCCTTCTTTATCTACCTCTGCAAGGAGGAAGCCATCCACCTTGTCGATGTCTTCTGTGTCCACCGTTTCTGTAAGTTTCAGTGTCTAAATTAGGATGTGGTTTGTCTTTGTTGCCTTAATATATTTTTAATTATCCCTTTTTTAATGTGTGTATGTGTGAAACAGAGTGAATCCATTACCACCAGCTGTGCATCAGATGACTGCCCCAGTGTGGAAACCACTCTATCCAGTCTTCCCTCTGTTGTACCTGCTGTCCCACCTGTCCCTCAGACTCCTTCTCAATCTCCTGCTCTGTCATCTTCTGGTTTCAATGATTTCTGGTTGCCAGCAGAGATGAAGAAAAACATCCCTCTACAAGACCAGAAATGGATAGCATCCACATTGTGGGGGAATCAGAGACTTAGAAGTGGCCTGAAGCTATGGTATGAGCCACCTACACCAGCTCTGATTTACCATCAGGTGCCCACACCAGATCCCTTCTTCACCCATCGTCTTCTTGTGTGGATGCCATACCACCTGTGGAAGGTCAGGTTGCAGTGCCCAGACTGCGGCAAGCAGCTGACTGGTTGCGGAATCCATAAAAGAGTGCGACATGTCTTGGACATTGACAGATATTACCTGATGGTGACCGAGACTCTCCGTTGCAATTTTTGTAAAGTCACCCATCTGTCAACAAGCAAGACCGTCCTGGACCAACTGGATGTCCCTCACCGGTCAGAGTTCCGAATCATCCTCACACGAAAGTAAGTAGCACAGACTGTCAGTTACATTCTGAGCACAACTTTAAATTTACCTCAGACAAAATTCTACAATAGTTGTCTGTCTTGTTTTGCAGGTATGCTTGTGATATTAGGGTCATCCGTCTGATGAGAGAGAGGACATTGGGGAACAGCTGCAATCGTCTCCTAAAGCAGCTAAAAGAAAATCACAGTGAGGAGTGGTTGATTCGCCTTGCCAGATATTTTGGGGAGTGTGAATCTTTTGTAGCGCATCCCAGCCTTTTTCCTGTGGTTTTTCAAGAGCCCCCAGAGCCAATTGCTGTCCCCACAGAAAGATGGCTTCTTACAGTCTACGGAAAGGACATAATGAGTCGAGTCGACCACATCAAGGCTTCCATTACGTCCATTTTTGGATCCATCTTAAAAATGGACTCCACTAAAAAGGTATTAGATCATTACTGTGTAACATTTAGATAAAATTCCACTCAGGGTTTTTGTGTGTGAAATGCTCTGTTCTAAAGAAATGTGTGGAGTCAGAATTGTTCTTGGCTTTGCTGTTTGAAATTTTATTTGCTTCTAAAATTACCTCTATTTTATGATCAACACACAAAACACTTGTAGGTTTACTGGTGGTTTTGAATAGCAAATGAAATGGCTTTATTTGCACTGCAGATATAACCTCTCCTTTCTATCACCATATGTTAAATCAGTGAGATTCAGTAGGTTTCTCTACTAATTAACAATTCCCATTTAACAATGGCTGATTATTGATGCAATGCAATCTTATGTCCTATTGTTTTGTTAGATCACAAGGAAGCTTGCTGGTCCAGCCAAGGGGACAGCACAGTGGATGACCTCTGTCAGCAACGAGAGAGGTCAAATTCTCATCAGTGTGCTCACTGCGCAAGAGGGGCCAGGATTGGATGCAATGGTCAAAGGTCTCATCAAGAGATACTCCCAGGCAGCCATGGTGCCACCAAAGCTCTTGTATGTGGACTCTGGCTGCTGCAAGGACACAGGTGGGCAGACTAAACTGGAGGAGAGGTTTAGCGGTTGGCCAGACCTCACTGTCAGACTGGACATCTACCATTTTATGAGGCGCCTGGCCCGACTGTCCTCGTGCATTTTTGAATGGGACCCAAATGATGTTGCCTTGCTGCGCTTGGCAAAGAGGAAACAGCTTAAAAAAGAGGGTGTTCCTGGGGTGACCAGTGCAATGGTGGACAGGAACATCACAAAAGATGAGCTGGCCCAGTACTGCAGACGAAGGACACGGGGTGAGTAGACCACAATCCTCCTCATTCAAACACTCCTGCAGGAGCTGATGGGAGAGAAGGGCAGAGACCAAATGGGTGTCCCTTTGTTGGACAATGTCAGAATGGAGCACATATGGCGTGTGCAGCAGAGGCATGTAAAGTGCATTCAGGATGTACCAGGTGTACCACTGTACACTGACATAGGGAACACCACAGTGGAAGGCATTGTACTAACCAGGTACAGATGTGCAAGAGGCTCTACATCCCTGGAATCCTTCCACCTGCACCTCAACAGATTCATCCCAGGTGAGTTGTGGCAATATAATTAAAAGACATTTACTGTTAGCAAAGAACAAATTAGCATTGCGATGGTTAAACTGTTTGATTAAAATGTATGTGTATTTTTAAGGTACACAGGCCAACAGTCTCAACTTTCAGCTGTACCTGTTGGAGGGTCTTAACAGGTGGAATCATAACAGGAGTGTGGAGTCTGTGGCATCCAAACCTCCCTCTTTTCTATGTTATTCTGGGGACCTGCTTCACAGTGTGAACAACAGCTCTCTGAAAGTGCTTGGGCGGAGGTTTGTCCCATCCTTTCAGCCACCCACACAGTACACTGGTAAGTTATTCTGAACTTAAAACACTCCAAACTGTTTAATGTCAAAGTATTTATGTTACCCAGCTCAAGGTCCATTCTCTTAATTTAACATGTTATTGAGCTTGTTTTAAGTTATACTATTTGCAGAGTAACAACCCAACTTTATCTTATTTTACATCAACCATTCAAGATACATCAATGTTTGTACTATTTATTAAAGAGAAGTTCCATCAGAAATAAAAGTAGATTAGTTCAACAAGCAGTCCCAAATGTAAAATGCCAAATGTTATGTTTCAAGTCCAAGTAACTGAAGACAATGTGTATATATTTTTTTAAATATCCAAATCTTAACACAACTCTGGTTCCTGTGTATTTGTTCCTACAGGAGAATTAATTGGTATCGACTACTTGTATGAGCAGACTGGGCACTCTTTTCCAGAGATGGAGAAGGAAACTGAAGAGACAGATGAGTTATTAGAGGACATTGCCTTGGAGTATGAACACCTAGATGAGGGTTTTGATGAGCCTGTGTTTCCCATCCTGGATAACATTTTAGCTGATCCATTGGCTGCTACCATCACCATCCCAGCTGTCACCTCACCCTCCATTGGCCTTCTGCTTGTGCCACCATCAGAACAAACATCTGTGCTCTCACAGTATCCACCATCACCTCTGCTGCCTGCTACTCACATTTCTTCTCCCTCACCACACCAGTGTTCTGTACCACCTGTTGCTCCACTTACACAGTCCTCTGCCTCCTGCGTGGCTCCTCCTGCCCTCACACAGTCCTCTGCCTCCTGCGTGGCTCCTCCTGCCCTCACACAGTCCTCTGCCTCCTGCGTGGCTCCTCCTGCACTTATACAGTCCTCTGCCTCCTGCGTGGCTCCTCCTGCCCTCACACAGTCCTCTGCCTCCTGCGTGGCTCCTCCTGCCCTCACACAGTCCTCTGCCTCCTGCGTGGCTCCTCCTGCCCTCACACAGTCCTCTGCCTCCTGCGTGGCGCCTCCTGCCCTCACACAGTCCTCTGCCTCCTGCGTGGCTCCTCCTGCACTTATACAGTCCTCTGCCTCCTGCGTGGCTCCTCCTGCCCTCACACAGTCCTCTGCCTCCTGCGTGGCTCCTCCTGCCCTCACACAGTCCTCTGCCTCCTGCGTGGCTCCTCCTGCCCTCACACAGTCCTCTGCCTCCTGTGTGGCTCCTCCTGCCCTCACACAGTCCTCTGCCTCCTGCGTGGCTCCTCCTGCACTTATACAGTCCTCTGCCTCCTGCGTGGCTCCTGCTCCAGTTGCACAGATGTCAGCGTCCTTCATGCCCCTTGCTCCACTTGCGTCAGTCTCTGCCACCACCGATGCCACTACAGAGGAGCCTGTAGAGCAACTGGTAAGCAAACAGTTACTTCACACTGAGAAAATAAGCTATCAATTCTATAAAAATTGAGTAAGAAATATTTATTAATGTGGTTTGCATTTGCTCTTTCTCAACCATCACTAATCTTAATGGGTTTATTTGTTATTGCAGGCTGTAGATGACCATAGCATACCTGGGATGGACCGTGTGGACAGCCTTGCTGAGTACCTAGTGGGTCTTCGCAGTGAAACAAGTCTGATAATAACCAACCAACAGGCTAGTACCATTATAGGCCTTTGGCAAAATTTGCTACCATATGACCAGCAGCGTGTAGCTTTTGCTGCTCGTTATCAGGACCGGCTCACCACAGGCAGGTTCAGGTCACCAAAGAAAAAAAGAGAGTTTACCCCTGGTGTGGAGAGCCTAAAACGCTGCATTCTGAGCTCCTCTGGTTCTCCTGCCCAGTGGCCAGACTGTTGCCGTCTGTTGGAAGCCATTTTTGTCAAGCTCTGTGGAATACACAGGAGCCCAAAAAAACAAGGGCAGGTGACTTTGTCAAGGTGGGCTTTGATTCTAAAAGACTACAGCAAAATCCGACAGCTTATCCTGGGTAATGGTGCTGTTATGCAAAGCACCACTCTTCAGCTAGTGGAAGTCAACTCAACCACCCTGAACCAATGGTACAACAAACGAGTCAAGAAACAGGATGTTCAGTTAGTGCTGCAAGGGATAAACCTGCCATCTTCTGTCCCTGTTGCCACTGAGCCTCTTCAGCCTGCAAATCTTCGCCCTGCTGTTGCTCCTCCACCACCAGGTGTTCAACATGTGTACCACTTGCCACAAAGCACAGTAGGGCAGGCAAAGTGTAAAAAACGAGCTGCATCAACAGATGACCACTTCTTACCACCTTCTGCACGTCAGAAGATGTGTGCTCAGAGGAAACTTTTTCCAAAGCCTTCAACTGTCCCGTCTTCTCAAACATTTTCTCTGCAAACCACTACAACTTTAAGTCAGCCAGCAGTGATATTTAAGCCTTCCCCTCCTTTGTCTTCCATTTTTACCATACCTGTATCCTTCCCTGTCTCGTCTGTGAGTACTGTTGCCCAGACAACAGCTACAACAGCTTCATCGGTTGCACCAACCCCATCCATGTGTACTACAAAGAAATCCACATCCAAGGCCAGGTTTAATAAAAGGAGAGTGGAGGCAAACTCCTGTCGCAAGTGTGGGCAGTTCAGAACTGAGACAACAGGGCACAGTCAGTATAAAGGGAAAATATATTGCCCTAATACAGAGACAATGTCTCGGGAAAAGTGGCTTGAGGAGACAAAAAAGAGAAAAGCTGACCATACCTAAACACTGTACATTTAACTGTATTTTGACCATACCTAAACACTGTACATTTAACTGTATTTAGTTTGTTTGTTTTTTTGTTGTTGTTGCTGACAATTTTTCTCTCCGTCATGTTATTTATAGAGTAAAATAAGCTGGACTCCTAAAATTTTTTGTTAAATGTTTGATAATGTCTCTGTTGGTAAAAATAATTACACTTTTGAGTGTAAATTCAAATAAATTTCCTTTGAAATTCAGTTAGTTATTCAAGTCTCTTGTTTGTAAAAAAAAACATATAATAAAAACCAACTGCAAGTATATAAAATGTTGTGGTATCTGTTATACTATATAAATATTGTAGTATACCTGTTATGCTATAAAGAATATTGTAGTATACCTTTTACACTATCTAAATTATTGTGGTATACCCCTTTATACTATATACAATATTGTGGTATACCTCTTATACTATGGAAAATATTAAGGTATACCTTTAAAATATATAAAATATTGTAGCATCTGTTTTACTATGTAAAATATTGTGGTATACCTGTTATACTATATAAAACGTGGTGTACCTGTTATACTATATACCACGCTGTGACATACCTGTTACACTATATAGAACACTGTGGTATACCTGTTAGACTATATACAACGCTGTGGTATACCTGTTACACTATATACAATACTGTGGTATATCTGTTACATACAACGCTGTGGTATCCCTGTTACACTATATACAACGCTGTGGTATACCTGTTACACTATATACAATGCTGTGGTATACCTGTTACACTATATACAACACTGTGGTATACCTTTTACACTATATAGAACATTGTGGTATACCTGTTTTACTAATTTATAATATAATAATTATATTATAAATTAATTAAATAATAAATTAACAGTAAATTAAGATTGGTGTATGGGAAAACATTTGTTTGAATGCCTTTAAAGTTTCAGTTAATTTTAGTTACATTTAAAATCTAAGCTGCTGTTCTTTGATAGCACACCGGGATTTGAACTTGCGACCTTTGTATCTGCCCCGATCTTCCCTTTAGCTCAGAAAATGACAATAATAATAAAAAAGAAACATATTCAACGAAATAAACACCGCAGTTTTTTTTAAAGAGGCAGAAACAATTCATTTTTCAGTTTTTGCTCGATGGTTAACTTTTCTTTTTCTCGCTTTCTTTCCTTTTCCCTTCTTCCTCCTTCTTCCCCCTTCTTCCCTCCATTTTTTCTTCTTCCCACGGGAAAGCAGACTATTGTTCCCCAGCTTTAGCGCAGTAGGTAGCGCGTCAGTCTCATAATCTGAAGGTCGTGAGTTCGATCCTCACACGGGGCATTGATCAATTTTAAATGAGAAACATGCTCGTAATATCCTAAGAGACTCACCTTGTTTTGTTTGGAGCATGGTAAGTGAAGGTGGTTAAGCACCAGTATCTACAATAAAGACTTATGTTCTCCTTGCACATATATGTGCAGTTAATCACAACATCTACGAACAGGGAAAAACGAATCTGATTCCAGCTTTTACTTAACTTTGCAAGTACTTTAGAAAAAAGCCTACAGTGGATCATGTAACAGTAGGCTCTTGTTATGATCCGGTAAGTGTTGTTGCACATCTTTCCTCCGATGCATATATCCAGTCATGTGCCGTACAATCAGTTGACAAGCCTATTGCCTGGGAAGAGAGCAAGATCTTTGCTAGTGGATGGTGGGGTGCAGTGATCGTATAGTGGTTAGTACTTTGCGTTGTGGCCGCAGCAACCCCGGTTCGAATCCGGGTCACGGCAAGTCCTTTAAGCTTGCAGCAGGCTTTTCTTGCCTGTCTTTGGAATCATTTAAAGTAAAACAGGTGCATGTCTTGTTTTTCGGTAGTACTGCTTCAGCAAAGCGTTGTGCAACATGGCGTGAGGATGAGGCATGTGTCTGCTTGTCAGATTATTCTAAATTTCGTTTCTGGATGCTTGAGAAAATTCTTACGGATGCAAACACTTAGGAAATTGTCCTGCATGAGGGCCTATTTCTAAACTCAAGAGTCTAATGACATAATTTTCCTTGTGCCTTTTTAACCTTGGAGTCCCATATGGTCTAGCGGTTAGGATTCCTGGTTTTCACCCAGGCGGCCTGGGTTCAACTCCCGGTATGGGAAGCTTCTTGCTGGCTGAGGAAAGCAGAGTGATGCCTTAACATTTTGCTGGGTTTCAATCGCGATCCTGTTGGAACTTCTAATAGTGCAGCTTAGGTGTTGGGATCTTGCTTTACTTCAGAGCTAAGAGGCCCATTTTGGTGTGACATAGACCTGAAATGTCCTCTTATCCACTTTGCCTGACAGTTTCTTGCCGGTGGGCCAGTGGCGCAATGGATAACGCGTCTGACTACGGATCAGAAGATTCTAGTTTCGACTCCTGGCTGGCTCGGCTCCTCTGCTTTTGTCGCTCCCCAACATTCGCTAAGATTACTTTGGTTCTTGCCATCCCCTGTGGTGCTGGCAGGTAACTAGCTGCATGCCTGAGCCTCATTAGCGCAGTAGGTAGCGCGTCAGTCTCATAATCTGAAGGTCGTGAGTTCGATCCTCACACGGGGCATTGATCATTTTTAAGTAAGAAACATGCTCGTAATATCCTAAGAGACTCACCTTGTTTTGTTTGGAGCATGGTAAGTGAAAGAGTTTAAGCACCAGTATCTACAATAAAGACTTATGTTCTCCTTGCACATACATGTGCAGTTAATCACAACATCTACGAACAGGGAAAACGAATCTGATTCCAGCTTTTACTTAACTTTGCAAGTACTTTATAAAAAAGCCTACAGTGGATCATGTAACAGTAGGCTCTTGTTATGATCCGGTAAGTGTTGTTGCACATCTTTCCTCCGATGCATATATCCAGTCATGTGCCGTACAATCAGTTGACAAGCCTATTGCCTGGGAAGAGAGCAAGATCTTTGCTAGTGGATGGTGGGGTGCCGTGATCGTATAGTGGTTAGTACTCTGCGTTGTGGCCGCAGCAACCCCGGTTCGAATCCGGGTCACGGCAAGTCCTTTAAGCTTGCAGCAGGCTTTTCTTGCCTGTCTTTGGAATCATTTAAAGTAAAACAGGTGCATGTCTTGTTTTTCGGTAGTACTGCTTCAGCAAAGCGTTGTGCAACATGGCGTGAGGATGAGGCATGTGTCTGCTTGTCAGATTATTCTAAATTTCGTTTCTGGATGCTTGAGAAAATTCTTACGGATGCAAACACTTAGGAAATTGTCCTGCATGAGGGCCTATTTCTAAACTCAAGAGTCTAATGACATAATTTTCCTTGTGCCTTTTTAACCTTGGAGTCCAATATGGTCTAGCGGTTAGGATTCCTGGTTTTCACCCAGGCGGCCCGGGTTCAACTCCCGGTATGGGAAGCTTCTTGCTGGCTGAGGAAAGCAGAGTGATGCCTTAACATTTTGCTGGGTTTCAATGGCGATCCTGTTGGAACTTCTAATAGTGCAGCTTGGGTGTTGGGATCTTGCTTTACTTCAGAGCTAAGAGGCCCATTTTGGTGTGACATAGACCTGAAATGTCCTCTTATCCACTTTGCCTGACAGTTTCTTGCCGGTGGGCCAGTGGCGCAATGGATAAAGCGTCTGACTACGGATCAGAAGATTCTAGGTTCGACTCCTGGCTGGCTCGGCTCCTCTGCTTTTGTCGCTGCCCAACATTCGCTAAGATTACTTTGGTTCTTGCCATCCCCTGTGGTGCTGGCAGGTAACTAGCTGCATGCCTGAGCCTCGTTAGCGCAGTAGGTAGCGCGTCAGTCTCATAATCTGAAGGTCGTGAGTTCGATCCTCACACGGGGCATTGATCATTTTTAAATAAGAAACATGCTCGTAATATCCTAAGAGACTCACCTTGTTTTGTTTGGAGCATGGTAAGTGAAGGAGTTTAAGCACCAGTATCTACAATAAAGACTTATGTTCTCCTTGCACATACATGTGCAGTTAATCACAACATCTACGAACAGGGAAAACGAATCTGATTCCAGCTTTTACTTAACTTTGCAAGTACTTTAGAAAAAAGCCTACAGTGGATCATGTAACAGTAGGCTCTTGTTATGATCCGGTAAGTGTTGTTGCACATCTTTCCTCCGATGCATATATCCAGTCATGTGCCGTACAATCAGTTGACAAGCCTATTGCCTGGGAAGAGAGCAAGATCTTTGCTAGAGCATGGTGGGGTGCCGTGATGGTATAGTGGTTAGTACTCTGTGTTGTGGCCGCAGCAACCCCGGTTCGAATCCGGGTCACGGCAAGTCCTTTAAGCTTGCTGCAGGCTTTTCTTGCCTGTCTTTGGAATCATTTAAAGTAAAACAGGTGCATGTCTTGTTTTTTGGTAGTACTGCTTCAGCAAAGCGTTGTGCAACATGGCGTGAGGATGAGGCATGTGTCTGCTTGTCAGATTATTCTACCTTTCGTTCTCTGGATGCTTGAGAAAATTCTTACGGATGCAAACACTTAGGAAATTGTCCTGCATGAGGGCCTATTTCTAAACTCAAGAGTCTAATGACATAATTTTCCTTGTGCCTTTTTAACCTTGGAGTCCCGTATGGTCTAGCGGTTAGGATTCCTGGTTTTCACCCAGGCGGCCCGGGTTCAACTCCCGGTATTGGGAAGCTTCTTGCTGGCTGAGGAAAGCAGAGTGCTGCCTTAACATTTTGCTGGGTTTCAATGGCGATCCTGTTGGAACTTCTAATAGTGCAGCTTGGGTGTTGGGATCTTGCTTTACTTCAGAGCTAAGAGGCCCATTTTGGTGTGACATAGACCTGAAATGTCCTCTTATCCACTTTGCCTGACAGTTTCTTGCCGGTGGGTCAGTGGCGCAATGGATAACGCGTCTGACTACGGATCAGAAGATTCTAGGTTCGACTCCTGGCTGGCTCGGCTCCTCTGTTTTTGTCACTCCCCAACATTCGCTAAGATTACTTTGGTTCTTGCCATCCCCTGTGGTGCTGGCAGGTAACTAGCTGCATGCCTGAGCCTCGTTAGCGCAGTAGGTAGCGCGTCAGTCTCATAATCTGAAGGTCGTGAGTTCGATCCTCACACGGGGCGTTGATCATTTTTAAATAAGAAACATGCTCGTAATATCCTAAGAGACTCACCTTGTTTTGTTTGGAGCATGGTAAGTGAAGGAGTTTAAGCACCAGTATCTACAATAAAGACTTTCTTTCTCCTTGCACATACATGTGCAGTTAATCACAACATCTACGAACAGGGAAAACGAATCTGATTCCAGCTTTTACTTAACTTTGCAAGTACTTTAGAAAAAAGCCTACAGTGGATCATGTAACAGTAGGCTCTTGTTATGATCCGGTAAGTGTTGTTGCACATCTTTCCTCCGATGCATATATCCAGTCATGTGCCGTACAATCAGTTGACAAGCCTATTGCCTGGGAAGAGAGCAAGATCTTTGCTAGTGGATGGTGGGGTGCCGTGATCGTATAGTGGTTAGTACTCTGCGTTGTGGCCGCAGCAACCCCGGTTCGAATCCGGGTCACGGCAAGTCCTTTAAGCTTGCAGCAGGCTTTTCTTGCCTGTCTTTGGAATCATTTAAAGTAAAACAGGTGCATGTCTTGTTTTTCGGTAGTACTGCTTCAGCAAAGCGTTGTGCAACATGGCGTGAGGATGAGGCATGTGTCTGCTTGTCAGATTATTCTACCTTTCGTTTCTGGATGCTTGAGAAAATTCTTACGGATGCAAACACTTAGGAAATTGTCCTGTATGAGGGCCTATTTCCAAACTCAAGAGTCTAATGACATAATTTTCCTTGTGCCTTTTTAACCTTGGAGTCCCATATGGTCTAGCGGTTAGGATTCCTGGTTTTCACCCAGGCGGCCCGGGTTCAACTCCCGGTATGGGAAGCTTCTTGCTGGCTGAGGAAAGCAGAGTGATGCCTTAACATTTTGCTGGGTTTCAATGGCGATCCTGAAAGAACTTCTAATAGTGCAGCTTGGGTGTTGGGATCTTGCTTTAATTCAGAGCTAAGAGGCCCATTTTGGTGTGAAATAGGCCTGAAATGTCCTCTTATCCACTTTGCCTGACAGTTTCTTGCCGGTGGGCCAGTGACGCAATGGATAACGCGTCTGACTACGGATCAGAAGATTCTAGGTTCGACTCCTGCCTGGCTCGGCTCCTCTGCCTTTGTCGCTCCCCAACATTCGCTAAGATTACTTTGGTTCTTGCCATCCCCTGTGGTGCTGGCAGGTAACTAGCTGCATGCCTGAGCCTCGTTAGCGCAGTAGGTAGCGCGTCAGTCTCATAATCTGAAGGTCGTGAGTTCGATCCTCACACGGGGCATTGATCATTTTTAAATAAGAATCATGCTCGTAATATCCTAAGAGACTCACCTTGTTTTGTTTGGAGCATGGTAAGTGAAGGAGTTTAAGCACCAGTATCTACAATAAAGACTTTCTTTCTCCTTGCACATACATGTGCAGTTAATCACAACATCTGCGAACAGGGAAAACGAATCTGATTCCAGCTTTTACTTAACTTTGCAAGTACTTTAGAAAAAAGCCTACAGTGGATCATGTAACAGTAGGCTCTTGTTATGATCCGGTAAGTGTTGTTGCACATCTTTCCTCCGATGCATATATCCAGTCATGTGCCGTACAATCAGTTGACAAGCCTATTGCCTGGGAAGAGAGCAAGATCTTTGCTAGTGGATGGTGGGGTGCCGTGATCGTATAGTGGTTAGTACTCTGCGTTGTGGCCGCAGCAACCCCGGTTCGAATCCGGGTCACGGCAAGTCCTTTAAGCTTGCAGCAGGCTTTTCTTGCCTGTCTTTGGAATCATTTAAAGTAAAACAGGTGCATGTCTTGTTTTTTGCTAGTACTGCTTCAGCAAAGCGTTGTGCAACATGGCGTGAGGATGAGGCATTTGTCTGCTTGTCAGATTATTCTACCTTTCGTTTCTGGATGCTTGAGAAAATTCTTACGGATGCAAACGCTTAGGAAATTGTCCTGTATGAGGGCCTATTTCCAAACTCAAGAGTCTAATGACATAATTTTCCTTGTGCCTTTTTAACCTTGGAGTCCCATATGGTCTAGCGGTTAGGATTCCTGGTTTTCACCCAGGCGGCCCGGGTTCAACTCCCGGTATGGGAAGCTTCTTGCTGGCTGAGGAAAGCAGAGTGATGCCTTAACATTTTGCTGGGTTTCAATGGCGATCCTGAAAGAACTTCTAATAGTGCAGCTTGGGTGTTGGGATCTTGCTTTACTTCAGAGCTAAGAGGCCCATTTTGGTGTGACATAGGCCTGAAATGTCCTCTTATCCACTTTGCCTGACAGTTTCTTGCCGGTGGGCCAGTGGCGCAATGGATAACGCGTCTGACTACGGATCAGAAGATTCTAGGTTCGACTCCTGGCTGGCTCGGCTCCTCTGCTGTTGTCGCTCCCCAACATTCGCTAAGATTACTTTGGTTCTTGCCATCCCCTGTGGTGCTGGCAGGTAACTAGCTGCATGCCTGAGCCTCATTAGCGCAGTAGGTAGCGCGTCAGTCTCATAATCTGAAGGTCGTGAGTTCGATCCTCACACGGGGCATTGATCAATTTTAAATGAGAAACATGCTCGTAATATCCTAAGAGACTCACCTTGTTTTGTTTGGAGCATTGTAAGTGAAGGTGGTTAAGCACCAGTATCTACAATAAAGACTTATGTTCTCCTTGCACATACATGTGCAGTTAATCACAACATCTACGAACAGGGAAAACGAATCTGATTCCAGCTTTTACTTAACTTTGCAAGTACTTTAGAAAAAAGCCTACAGTGGATCATGTAACAGTAGGCTCTTGTTATGATCCGGTAAGTGTTGTTGCACATCTTTCCTCCGATGCATATATCCAGTCATGTGCCGTACAATCAGTTGACAAGCCTATTGCCTGGGAAGAGAGCAAGATCTTTGCTAGTGGATGGTGGGGTGCCGTGATCGTATAGTGGTTAGTACTCTGTGTTGTGGCCGCAGCAACCCCGGTTCGAATCCGGGTCACGGCAAGTCCTTTAAGCTTGCAGCAGGCTTTTCTTGCCTGTCTTTGGAATCATTTAAAGCAAAACAGGTGCATGTCTTGTTTTTCGGTAGTACTGCTTCAGCAAAGCGTTGTGCAACATGGCGTGAGGATGAGGCATGTGTCTGCTTGTCGGATTATTCTACCTTTCGTTTCTGGATGCTTGAGAAAATTCTTACGGATGCAAACACTTAGGAAATTGTCCTGTATGAGGGCCTATTTCCAAACTCAAGAGTCTAATGACATAATTTTCCTTGTGCCTTTTTAACCTTGGAGTCCCATATGGTCTAGCGGTTAGGATTCCTGGTTTTCACCCAGGCGGCCCGGGTTCAACTCCCGGTATGGGAAGCTTCTTGCTGGCTGAGGAAAGCAGAGTGATGCCTTAACATTTTGCTGGGTTTCAATGGCGATCCTGAAAGAACTTCTAATAGTGCAGCTTGGGTGTTGGGATCTTGCTTTACTTCAGAGCTAAGAGGCCCATTTTGGTGTGACATAGGCCTGAAATGTCCTCTTATCCACTTTGCCTGACAGTTTCTTGCCGGTGGGCCAGTGGCGCAATGGATAACGCGTCTGACTACGGATCAGAAGATTCTAGGTTCGACTCCTGGCTGGCTCGGCTCCTCTGCTTTTGTCGCTCCCCAACATCCGCTAAGATTACTTTGGTTCTTGCCATCCCCTGTGATGCTGGCAGGTAACTAGCTGCATGCCTGAGCCTCGTTAGTGCAGTAGGTAGCGCGTCAGTCTCATAATCTGAAGGTCGTGAGTTCGATCCTCACACGGGGCATTGATCATTTTTAAATAAGAAACATGCTCGTAATATCCTAAGAGACTCACCTTGTTTTGTTTGGAGCATGGTAAGTGAAGGAGTTTAAGCACCAGTATCTACAATAAAGACTTATGTTCTCCTTGCACATACATGTGCAGTTAATCACAACATCTACGAACAGGGAAAACGAATCTGATTCCAGCTTTTACTTAACTTTGCAAGTACTTTAGAAAAAAGCCTACAGTGGATCATGTAACAGTAGGCTCTTGTTATAATCCGGTAGGTGTTGTTGCACATCTTTCCTCCGATGCATATATCCAGTCATGTGCCGTACAATCAGTTGACAAGCCTATTGCCTGGGAAGAGAGCAAGATCTTTGCTAGTGGATGGTGGGGTGCCGTGATCGTATAGTGGTTAGTACTCTGCGTTGTGGCCGCAGCAACCCCGGTTCGAATCCGGGTCACGGCAAGTCCTTTAAGCTTGCAGCAGGCTTTTCTTGCCTGTCTTTGGAATCATTTAAAGTAAAACAGGTGCATGTCTTGTTTTTCGGTAGTACTGCTTCAGCAAAGCGTTGTGCAACATGGCGTGAGGATGAGGCATGTGTCTGCTTGTCAGATTATTCTACCTTTCGTTTCTGGATGCTTGAGAAAATTCTTACGGATGCAAACACTTAGGAAATTGTCCTGTATGAGGGCCTATTTCCAAACTCAAGAGTATAATGACATAATTTTCCTTGTGCCTTTTTAACCTTGGAGTCCCATATGGTCTAGCGGTTAGGATTCCTGGTTTTCACCCAGGCGGCCCGGGTTCAACTCCCGGTATGGGAAGCTTCTTGCTGGCTGAGGAAAGCAGAGTGATGCCTTAACATTTTGCTGGGTTTCAATGGCGATCCTGTTGGAACTTCTAATAGTGCAGCTTGGGTGTTGGGATCTTGCTTTACTTCAGAGCTAAGAGGCCCATTTTGGTGTGATATAGACCTGAAATGTCCTCTTATCCACTTTGCCTGACAGTTTCTTGCCGGTGGGCCAGTGGCGCAATGGATAACGCGTCTGACTACGGATCAGAAGATTCTAGGTTCGACTCCTGGCTGGCTCGGCTCCTCTGCTTTTGTCGCTCCCCAACATTCGCTAAGATTACTTTGGTTCTTGCCATCCCCTGTGGTGCTGGCAGGTAACTAGCTGCATGCCTGAGCCTCGTTAGCGCAGTAGGTAGCGCGTCAGTCTCATAATCTGAAGGTCGTGAGTTCGATCCTCACACGGGGCATTGATCATTTTTAAATAAGAAACATGCTCGTAATATCCTAAGAGACTCACCTTGTTTTGTTTGGAGCATGGTAAGTGAAGGAGTTTAAGCACCAGTATCTACAATAAAGACTTATGTTCTCCTTGCACATACATGTGCAGTTAATCACAACATCTACGAACAGGGAAAACGAATCTGATTCCAGCTTTTACTTAACTTTGCAAGTACTTTAGAAAAAAGCCTACAGTGGATCATGTAACAGTAGGCTCTTGTTATGATCCGGTAAGTGTTGTTGCACATCTTTCCTCCGATGCATATATCCAGTCATGTGCCGTACAATCAGTTGACAAGCCTATTGCCTGGGAAGAGAGCAAGATCTTTGCTAGTGGATGGTGGGGTGCCGTGATCGTATAGTGGTTAGTACTCTGCGTTGTGGCCGCAGCAACCCCGGTTCGAATCCGGGTCATGGCAAGTCCTTTAAGCTTGCAGCAGGCTTTTCTTGCCTGTCTTTGGAATCATTTAAAGTAAAACAGGTGCATGTCTTGTTTTTTGGTAGTACTGCTTCAGCAAAGCGTTGTGCAACATGGCGTGAGGATGAGGCATGTGTCTGCTTGTCAGATTATTCTACCTTTCGTTCTCTGGATGCTTGAGAAAATTCTTACGGATGCAAACACTTAGGAAATTGTCCTGCATGAGGGCCTATTTCTAAACTCAAGAGTCTAACGACATAATTTTCCTTGTGCCTTTTTAACTTTGGAGTCCCATATGGTCTAGTTGTTAGGATTCCTGGTTTTCACCCAGGCGGCCCGGGTTCAACTCCTGGTATGGGAAGCTTCTTGCTGGCTGAGGAAAGCAGAGTGATGCCTTAACATTTTGCTGGGTTTCAATGGCGATCCTGTTGGAACTTCTAATAGTGCAGCTTGGGTGTTGGGATCTTGCTTTACTTCAGAGCTAAGAGGCCCATTTTGGTGTGACATAGGCCTGAAATGTCCTCTTATCCACTTTGTCTGACAGTTTCTTGCTGGTGGGCCAGTGGCGCAATGGATAACGCGTCTGACTACGGATCAGAAGATTCTAGGTTCGACTCCTGGCTGGCTCGGCTCCTCTGCTTTTGTCGCTCCCCAACATTCGCTAAGATTACTTTGGTTCTTGCCATCCCCTGTGGTGCTGGCAGGTAACTAGCTGCATGCCTGAGCCTCGTTAGCGCAGTAGGTAGCACGTTAGTCTCATAATCTGAAGGTCGTGAGTTCGATCCTCACACGGGGCATTGATCAATTTTAAATGAGAAACATGCTCGTAATATCCTAAGAGACTCACCTTGTTTTGTTTGGAGCATGGTAAGTGAAGGTGGTTAAGCACCAGTATCTACAATAAAGACTTATGTTCTCCTTGCACATATATGTGCAGTTAATCACAACATCTACGAACAGGGAAAACGAATCTGATTCCAGCTTTTACTTAACTTTGCAAGTACTTTAGAAAAAAGCCTACAGTGGATCATGTAACAGTAGGCTCTTGTTATGATCCGGTAAGTTTTGTTGCACATCTTTCCTCCGATGCATATATCCAGTCATGTGCCGTACAATCAGTTGACAAGCCTATTGCCTGGGAAGAGAGCAAGATCTTTGCTAGTGGATGGTGGGGTGCCGTGATCGTATAGTGGTTAGTACTCTGCGTTGTGGCCGCAGCAACCCCGGTTCGAATCCGGGTCCCGGCAAGTCCTTTAAGCTTGCAGCAGGCTTTTCTTGCCTGTCTTTGGAATCATTTAAAGTAAAACAGGTGCATGTCTTGTTTTTCGGTAGTACTGCTTCAGCAAAGCGTTGTGCAACATGGCGTGAGGATGAGGCATGTGTCTGCTTGTCAGATTATTCTAAATTTCGTTTCTGGATGCTTGAGAAAATTCTTACGGATGCAAACACTTAGGAAATTGTCCTGCATGAGGGCCTATTTCTAAACTCAAGAGTCTAATGACATAATTTTCCTTGTGCCTTTTTAACCTTGGAGTCCCATATGGTCTAGCGGTTAGGATTCCTGGTTTTCACCCAGGCGGCCCGGGTTCAACTCCTGGTATGGGAAGCTTCTTGCTGGCTGAGGAAAGCAGAGTGCTGCCTTAACATTTTGCTGGGTTTCAATGGCGATCCTGTTGGAACTTCTAATAGTGCAGCTTGGGTGTTGGGATCTTGCTTTACTTCAGAGCTAAGAGGCCCATTTTGGTGTGACATAGACCTGAAATGTCCTCTTATCCACTTTGCCTGACAGTTTCTTGCCGGTGGGCCAGTGGCGCAATGGATAACGCGTCTGACTACGGATCAGAAGATTCTAGGTTCGACTCCTGGCTGGCTCGGCTCCTCTGCTTTTGACGCTCCCCAACATTCGCTAAGATTACTTTGGTTCTTGCCATCCCCTGTGGTGCTGGCAGGTAACTAGCTGCATGCCTGAGCCTCGTTAGCGCAGTAGGTAGCGCGTCAGTCTCATAATCTGAAGGTCGTGAGTTCGATCCTCACACGGGGCATTGATCATTTTTAAATAAGAAACATGCTCGTAATATCCTAACAGACTCACCTTGTTTTGTTTGGAGCATGGTAAGTGAAGGAGTTTAAGCACCAGTATCTACAATAAAGACTTTCTTTCTCCTTGCACATACATGTGCAGTTAATCACAACATCTACGAACAGGGAAAACGAATCTGATTCCAGCTTTTACTTAACTTTGCAAGTACTTTAGAAAAAAGCCTACAGTGGATCATGTAACAGTAGGCTCTTGTTATGATCCGGTAAGTGTTGTTGCACATCTTTCCTCCGATGCATATATCCAGTCATGTGCCGTACAATCAGTTGACAAGCCTATTGCCTGGGAAGAGAGCAAGATCTTTGCTAGTGGATGGTGGGGTGCCGTGATCGTATAGTGGTTAGTACTCTGCGTTGTGGCCGCAGCAACCCCGGTTCGAATCCGGGTCCCGGCAAGTCCTTTTAGCTTGCAGCAGGCTTTTCTTGCCTGTCTTTGGAATCATTTAAAGTAAAACAGGTGCATGTCTTGTTTTTCGGTAGTACTGCTTCAGCAAAGCGTTGTGCAACATGGCGTGAGGATGAGGCATGTGTCTGCTTGTCAGATTATTCTAAATTTCGTTTCTGGATGCTTGAGAAAATTCTTACGGATGCAAACACTTAGGAAATTGTCCTGTATGAGGGCCTATTTCTAAACTCAAGAGTCTAATGACATAATTTTCCTTGTGCCTTTTTAACCTTGGAGTCCCATATGGTCTAGCGGTTAGGATTCCTGGTTTTCACCCAGGCGGCCCGTTTTCAACTCCCGGTATGGGAAGCTTCTTGCTGGCTGAGGAAAGCAGAGTGATGCCTTAACATTTTGCTGGGTTTCAATGGCGATCCTGAAAGAACTTCTAATAGTGCAGCTTGGGTGTTGGGATCTTGCTTTACTTCAGAGCTAAGAGGCCCATTTTGGTGTGACATAGGCCTGAAATGTCCTCTTATCCACTTTGCCTGACAGTTTCTTGCCGGTGGGCCAGTGGCGCAATGGATAACGCGTCTGACTACGGATCAGAAGATTCTAGGTTCGACTCCTGGCTGGCTCGGCTCCTCTGCTTTTGTCGCTCCCCAACATCCGCTAAGATTACTTTGGTTCTTGCCATCCCCTGTGATGCTGGCAGGTAACTAGCTGCATGCCTGAGCCTCGTTAGCGCAGTAGGTAGCGCGTCAGTCTCATAATCTGAAGGTCGTGAGTTCGATCCTCACACGGGGCATTGATCATTTTTAAATAAGAAACATGCTCGTAATATCCTAAGAGACTCACCTTGTTTTGTTTGGAGCATGGTAAGTGAAGGAGTTTAAGCACCAGTATCTACAATAAAGACTTATGTTCTCCTTGCACATACATGTGCAGTTAATCACAACATCTACGAACAGGGAAAACGAATCTGATTCCAGCTTTTACTTAACTTTGCAAGTACTTTAGAAAAAAGCCTACAGTGGATCATGTAACAGTAGGCTCTTGTTATGATCCGGTAAGTGTTGTTGCACATCTTTCCTCCGATGCATATATCCAGTCATGTGCCGTACAATCAGTTGACAAGCCTATTGCCTGGGAAGAGAGCAAGATCGTTGCTAGTGGATGGTGGGGAGCCGTGATCGTATAGTGGTTAGTACTCTGCGTTGTGGCCGCAGCAACCCCGGTTCGAATCCGGGTCACGGCAAGTCCTTTAAGCTTGCAGCAGGCTTTTCTTGCCTGTCTTTGGAATCATTTAAAGTAAAACAGGTGCATGTCTTGTTTTTCGGTAGTACTGCTTCAGCAAAGCGTTGTGCAACATGGCGTGAGGATGAGGCATGTGTCTGCTTGTCAGATTATTCTACCTTTCGTTTCTGGATGCTTGAGAAAATTCTTACGGATGCAAACACTTAGGAAATTGTCCTGCATGAGGGCCTATTTCTAAACTCAAGAGTCTAATGACATAATTTTCCTTGTGCCTTTTTAACCTTGGAGTCCCATATGGTCTAGCGGTTAGGATTCCTGGTTTTCACCCAGGCGGCCCGGGTTCAACTCCCGGTATGGGAAGCTTCTTGCTGGCTGAGGAAAGCAGAGTGATGCCTTAACATTTTGCTGGGTTTCAATGGCGATCCTGAAAGAACTTCTAATAGTGCAGCTTGGGTGTTGGGATCTTGCTTTACTTCAGAGCTAAGAGGCCCATTTTGGTGTGACATAGGCCTGAAATGTCCTCTTATCCACTTTGCCTGACAGTTTCTTGCCGGTGGGCCAGTGGCGCAATGGATAACGCGTCTGACTACGGATCAGAAGATTCTAGGTTCGACTCCTGGCTGGCTCGGCTCCTCTGCTTTTGTCGCTCCCCAACATCCGCTAAGATTACTTTGGTTCTTGCCATCCCCTGTGATGCTGGCAGGTAACTAGCTGCATGCCTGAGCCTCGTTAGCGCAGTAGGTAGCGCGTCAGTTTCATAATCTGAAGGTCGTGAGTTCGATCCTCACACGGGGCATTGATCATTTTTAAATAAGAAACATGCTCGTAATATCCTAAGAGACTCACCTTGTTTTGTTTGGAGCATGGTAAGTGAAGGAGTTTAAGCACCAGTATCTACAATAAAGACTTATGTTCTCCTTGCACATACATGTGCAGTTAATCACAACATCTACGAACAGGGAAAACGAATCTGATTCCAGCTTTTACTTAACTTTGCAAGTACTTTAGAAAAAAGCCTACAGTGGATCATGTAACAGTAGGCTCTTGTTATGATCCGGTAAGTGTTGTTGCACATCTTTCCTCCGATGCATATATCCAGTCATGTGCCGTACAATCAGTTGACAAGCCTATTGCCTGGGAAGAGAGCAAGATCTTTGCTAGTGGATGGTGGGGAGCCGTGATCGTATAGTGGTTAGTACTCTGCGTTGTGGCCGCAGCAACCCCGGTTCGAATCCGGGTCACGGCAAGTCCTTTAAGCTTGCAGCAGGCTTTTCTTGCCTGTCTTTGGAATCATTTAAAGTAAAACAGGTGCATGTCTTGTTTTTCGGTAGTACTGCTTCAGCAAAGCGTTGTGCAACATGGCGTGAGGATGAGGCATGTGTCTGCTTGTCAGATTATTCTACCTTTCGTTCTCTGGATGCTTGAGAAAATTCTTACGGATGCAAACACTTAGGAAATTGTCCTGCATGAGGGCCTATTTCTAAACTCAAGAGTCTAACAACATAATTTTCCTTGTGCCTTTTTAACCTTGGAGTCCCATATGGTCTAGCGGTTAGGATTCCTGGTTTTCACCCAGGTGGCCCGGGTTCAACTCCCGGTATGGGAAGCTTCTTGCTGGCTGAGGAAAGCAGAGTGATGCCTTAACATTTTGCTGGGTTTCAATGGCGATCCTGTTGGAACTTCTAATAGTGCAGCTTGGGTGTTGGGATCTTGCTTTACTTCAGAGCTAAGAGGCCCATTTTGGTGTGACATAGGCCTGAAATGTCCTCTTATCCACTTTGTCTGACAGTTTCTTGCCGGTGGGCCAGTGGCGCAATGGATAACGCGTCTGACTACGGATCAGAAGATTCTAGGTTCGACTCCTGGCTGGCTTGGCTCCTCTGCTTTTGTCGCTCCCCAACATCCGCTAAGATTACTTTGGTTCTTGCCATCCCCTGTGATGCTGGCAGGTAACTAGCTGCATGCCTGAGCCTCGTTAGCGCAGTAGGTAGCGCGTCAGTCTCATAATCTGAAGGTCGTGAGTTCGATCCTCACACGGGGCATTGATCATTTTTAAATAAGAAACATGCTCGTAATATCCTAAGAGACTCACCTTGTTTTGTTTGGAGCATGGTAAGTGAAGGAGTTTAAGCACCAGTATCTACAATAAAGACTTATGTTCTCCTTGCACATACATGTGCAGTTAATCACAACATCTACGAACAGGGAAAACGAATCTGATTCCAGCTTTTACTTAACTTTGCAAGTACTTTAGAAAAAAGCCTACAGTGGATCATGTAACAGTAGGCTCTTGTTATGATCCGGTAAGTGTTGTTGCACATCTTTCCTCCGATGCATATATCCAGTCATGTGCCGTACAATCAGTTGACAAGCCTATTGCCTGGGAAGAGAGCAAGATCTTTGCTAGTGGATGGTGGGGTGCCGTGATCGTATAGTGGTTAGTACTCTGCGTTGTGGCCGCAGCAACCCCGGTTCGAATCCGGGTCACGGCAAGTCCTTTAAGCTTGCAGCAGGCTTTTCTTGCCTGTCTTTGGAATCATTTAAAGTAAAACAGGTGCATGTCTTGTTTTTCGGTAGTACTGCTTCAGCAAAGCGTTGTGCAACATGGCGTGAGGATGAGGCATGTGTCTGCTTGTCAGATTATTCTAAATTTCGTTTCTGGATGCTTGAGAAAATTCTTACGGATGCAAACACTTAGGAAATTGTCCTGCATGAGGGCCTATTTCTAAACTCAAGAGTCTAATGACATAATTTTCCTTGTGCCTTTTTAACCTTGGAGTCCCATATGGTCTAGCGGTTAGGATTCCTGGTTTTCACCCAGGCGGCCCGGGTTCAACTCCCGGTATGGGAAGCTTCTTGCTGGCTGAGGAAAGCAGAGTGATGCCATATCATTTTGCTGGGTTTCAATGGCGATCCTGTTGGAACTTCTAATAGTGCAGCTTGGGTGTTGGGATCTTGCTTTACTTCAGAGCTAAGAGGCCCATTTTGGTGTGACATAGACCTGAAATGTCCTCTTATCCACTTTGCCTGACAGTTTCTTGCCGGTGGGCCAGTGGCGCAATGGATAACGCGTCTGACTACGGATCAGAAGATTCTAGGTTCGACTCCTGGCTGGCTCGGCTCCTCTGCTTTTGTCGCTCCCCAACATTCGCTAAGATTACTTTGGTTCTTGCCATCCCCTGTGGTGCTGGCAGGTAACTAGCTGCATGCCTGAGCCTCGTTAGCGCAGTAGGTAGCGCGTCAGTCTCATAATCTGAAGGTCGTGAGTTCGATCCTCACACGGGGCATTGATCATTTTTAAATAAGAAACATGCTCGTAATATCCTAAGAGACTCACCTTGTTTTGTTTGGAGCATGGTAAGTGAAGGAGTTTAAGCACCAGTATCTACAATAAAGACTTATGTTCTCCTTGCACATACATGTGCAGTTAATCACAACATCTACGAACAGGGAAAACGAATCTGATTCCAGCTTTTACTTAACTTTGCAAGTACTTTAGAAAAAAGCCTACAGTGGATCATGTAACAGTAGGCTCTTGTTATGATCCGGTAAGTGTTGTTGCACATCTTTCCTCCGATGCATATATCCAGTCATGTGCCGTACAATCAGTTGACAAGCCTATTGCCTGGGAAGAGAGCAAGATCTTTGCTAGTGGATGGTGGGGTGCCGTGATCGTATAGTGGTTAGTACTCTGCGTTGTGGCCGCAGCAACCCCGGTTCGAATCCGGGTCACGGCAAGTCCTTTAAGCTTGCAGCAGGCTTTTCTTGCCTGTCTTTGGAATCATTTAAAGTAAAACAGGTGCATGTCTTGTTTTTCGGTAGTACTGCTTCAGCAAAGCATTGTGCAACATGGCGTGAGGATGAGGCATGTGTCTGCTTGTCAGATTATTCTAAATTTCGTTTCTGGATGCTTGAGAAAATTCTTACGGATGCAAACACTTAGGAAATTGTCCTGAGTGAGGGCCTATTTCTAAACTCAAGAGTCTAATGACATAATTTTCCTTGTGCCTTTTTAACCTTGGAGTCCCATATGGTCTAGCGGTTAGGATTCCTGGTTTTCACCCAGGCGGCCCGGGTTCAACTCCCGGTATGGGAAGCTCTTTGCTGGCTGAGGAAAGCAGAGTGCTGCCTTAACATTTTGCTGGGTTTCAATGGCGATCCTGTTGGAACTTCTAATAGTGCAGCTTGGGTGTTGGGATCTTGCTTTACTTCAGAGCTAAGAAGCCCATTTTGGTGTGACATAGACCTGAAATGTCCTCTTATCCACTTTGCCTGACAGTTTCTTGCCGGTGGGCCAGTGGCGCAATGGATAACGCGTCTGACTACGGATCAGAAGTTTCTAGGTTCGACTCCTGGCTGGCTCGGCTCCTCTGCTTTTGTCGCTGCCCAACATTCGCTAAGATTACTTTGGTTCTTGCCATCCCCTGTGGTGCTGGCAGGTAACTAGCTGCATGCCTGAGCCTCGTTAGCGCAGTAGGTAGCGCGTCAGTCTCATAATCTGAAGGTCGTGAGTTCGATCCTCACACGGGGCATTGATCATTTTTAAATAAGAAACATGCTCGTACTATCCTAAGAGACTCACCTTGTTTTGTTTGGAGCATGGTAAGTGAAGGAGTTTAAGCACCAGTATCTACAATAAAGACTTTCTTTCTCCTTGCACATACATGTGCAGTTAATCACAACATCTACGAACAGGGAAAACAAATCTGATTCCAGCTTTTACTTAACTTTGCAAGTACTTTAGAAAAAAGCCTACAGTGGATCATGTAACAGTAGGCTCTTGTTATGATCCGGTAAGTGTTGTTGCACATCTTTCCTCCGATGCATATATCCAGTCATGTGCCGTACAATCAGTTGACAAGCCTATTGCCTGGGAAGAGAGCAAGATCTTTGCTAGTGGATGGTGGGGTGCCGTGATCGTATAGTGGTTAGTACTCTGCGTTGTGGCCGCAGCAACCCCGGTTCGAATCCGGGTCACGGCAAGTCCTTTAAGCTTGCAGCAGGCTTTTCTTGCCTGTCTTTGGAATCATTTAAAGTAAAACAGGTGCATGTCTTGTTTTTCGGTAGTACTGCTTCAGCAAAGCGTTGTGCAACATGGCGTGAGGATGAGACATGTGTCTGCTTGTCAGATTATTCTAAATTTCGTTTCTGGATGCTTGAGAAAATTCTTACGGATGCAAACACTTAGGAAATTGTCCTGCATGAGGGCCTATTTCTAAACTCAAGAGTCTAATGACATAATTTTCCTTGTGCCTTTTTAACCTTGGAGTCCCATATGGTCTAGCGGTTAGGATTCCTGGTTTTCACCCAGGCGGCCCGGGTTCAACTCCCGGTATGGGAAGCTTCTTGCTGGCTGAGGAAAGCAGAGTGATGCCTTAACATTTTGCTGGGTTTCAATGGCGATCCTGTTGGAACTTCTAATAGTGCAGCTTGGGTGTTGGGATCTTGCTTTACTTCAGAGCTAAGAGGCCCATTTTGGTGTGACATAGACCTGAAATGTCCTCTTATCCACTTTGCCTGACAGTTTCTTGCAGGTGGGCCAGTGGCGCAATGGATAACGCGTCTGACTACGGATCAGAAGATTCTAGGTTCGACTCCTGGCTAGCTCGGCTCCTCTGCTTTTGTCGCTCCCCAACATCCGCTAAGATTACTTTGGTTCTTGCCATCCCCTGTGATGCTGGCAGGTAACTAGCTGCATGCCTGAGCCTCGTTAGCGCAGTAGGTAGCGCGTCAGTCTCATAATCTGAAGGTCGTGAGTTCGATCCTCACACGGGGCATTGATCATTTTTAAATAAGAAACATGCTCGTAATATCCTAAGAGACTCACCTTGTTTTGTTTGGAGCATGGTAAGTGAAGGAGTTTAAGCACCAGTATCTACAATAAAGACTTATGTTCTCCTTGCACATACATGTGCAGTTAATCACAACATCTACGAACAGGGAAAACGAATCTGATTCCAGCTTTTACTTAACTTTGCAAGTACTTTAGAAAAAAGCCTACAGTGGATCATGTAACAGTAGGCTCTTGTTATGATCCGGTAAGTGTTGTTGCACATCTTTCCTCCGATGCATATATCCAGTCATGTGCCGTACAATCAGTTGACAAGCCTATTGCCTGGGAAGAGAGCAAGATCTTTGCTAGTGGATGGTGGGGAGCCGTGATCGTATAGTGGTTAGTACTCTGCGTTGTGGCCGCAGCAACCCCGGTTTGAATCCGGGTCACGGCAAGTCCTTTAAGCTTGCAGCAGGCTTTTCTTGCCTGTCTTTGGAATCATTTAAAGTAAAACAGGTGCATGTCTTGTTTTTCGGTAGTACTGCTTCAGCAAAGCGTTGTGCAACATGGCGTGAGGATGAGGCATGTGTCTGCTTGTCAGATTATTCTACCTTTCGTTTCTGGATGCTTGAGAAAATTCTTACGGATGCAAACACTTAGGAAATTGTCCTGCATGAGGGCCTATTTCTAAACTCAAGAGTCTA
The DNA here is from genome assembly GCF_023375975.1 of Astyanax mexicanus. Classification (NCBI taxonomy): domain Eukaryota; kingdom Metazoa; phylum Chordata; class Actinopteri; order Characiformes; family Acestrorhamphidae; genus Astyanax; species Astyanax mexicanus. Next base: position 14,657,325 of record NC_064432.1, on the reverse strand, counting down.
ATGACATAATTTTCCTTGTGCCTTTTTAACCTTGGAGTCCCATATGGTCTAGCGGTTAGGATTCCTGGTTTTCACCCAGGCGGCCCGGGTTCAACTCCCGGTATGGGAAGCTTCTTGCTGGCTGAGGAAAGCAGAGTGATGCCTTAACATTTTGCTGGGTTTCAATGGCGATCCTGTTGGAACTTCTAATAGTGCAGCTTGGGTGTTGGGATCTTGCTTTACTTCAGAGCTAAGAGGCCCATTTTGGTGTGACATAGGCCTGAAATGTCCTCTTATCCACTTTGCCTGACAGTTTCTTGCCGGTGGGCCAGTGGCGCAATGGATAACGCGTCTGACTACGGATCAGAAGATTCTAGGTTCGACTCCTGGCTGGCTCGGCTCCTCTGCTTTTGTCGCTCCCCAACATCCGCTAAGATTACTTTGGTTCTTGCCATCCCCTGTGATGCTGGCAGGTAACTAGCTGCATGCCTGAGCCTCGTTAGCGCAGTAGGTAGCGCGTCAGTCTCATAATCTGAAGGTCGTGAGTTCGATCCTCACACGGGGCATTGATCATTTTTAAATAAGAAACATGCTCGTAATATCCTAAGAGACTCACCTTGTTTTGTTTGGAGCATGGTAAGTGAAGGAGTTTAAGCACCAGTATCTACAATAAAGACTTATGTTCTCCTTGCACATACATGTGCAGTTAATCACAACATCTACGAACAGGGAAAACGAATCTGATTCCAGCTTTTACTTAACCTTGCAAGTACTTTAGAAAAAAGCCTACAGTGGATCATGTAACAGTAGGCTCTTGTTATGATCCGGTAAGTGTTGTTGCACATCTTTCCTCCGATGCATATATCCAGTCATGTGCCGTACAATCAGTTGACAAGCCTATTGCCTGGGAAGAGAGCAAGATCTTTGCTAGTGGATGGTGGGGAGCCGTGATCGTATAGTGGTTAGTACTCTGCGTTGTGGCCGCAGCAACCCCGGTTCGAATCCGGGTCACGGCAAGTCCTTTAAGCTTGCAGCAGGCTTTTCTTGCCTGTCTTTGGAATCATTTAAAGTAAAACAGGTGCATGTCGTGTTTTTCGGTAGTACTGCTTCAGCAAAGCGTTGTGCAACATGGCGTGAGGATGAGGCATGTGTCTGCTTGTCAGATTATTCTACCTTTCGTTCTCTGGATGCTTGAGAAAATTCTTACGGATGCAAACACTTAGGAAATTGTCCTGCATGAGGGCCTATTTCTAAACTCAAGAGTCTAACAACATAATTTTCCTTGTGCCTTTTTAACCTTGGAGTCCCATATGGTCTAGCGGTTAGGATTCCTGGTTTTCACCCAGGTGGCCCGGGTTCAACTCCCGGTATGGGAAGCTTCTTGCTGGCTGAGGAAAGCAGAGTGATGCCTTAACATTTTGCTGGGTTTCAATGGCGATCCTGTTGGAACTTCTAATAGTGCAGCTTGGGTGTTGGGATCTTGCTTTACTTCAGAGCTAAGAGGCCCATTTTGGTGTGACATAGGCCTGAAATGTCCTCTTATCCACTTTGTCTGACAGTTTCTTGCCGGTGGGCCAGTGGCGCAATGGATAACGCGTCTGACTACGGATCAGAAGATTCTAGGTTCGACTCCTGGCTGGCTCGGCTCCTCTGCTTTTGTCGCTCCCCAACATCCGCTAAGATTACTTTGGTTCTTGCCATCCCCTGTGATGCTGGCAGGTAACTAGCTGCATGCCTGAGCCTCGTTAGCGCAGTAGGTAGCGCGTCAGTCTCATAATCTGAAGGTCATGAGTTCGATCCTCACACGGGGCATTGATCATTTTTAAATAAGAAACATGCTCGTAATATCCTAAGAGACTCACCTTGTTTTGTTTGGAGCATGGTAAGTGAAGGAGTTTAAGCACCAGTATCTACAATAAAGACTTATGTTCTCCTTGCACATACATGTGCAGTTAATCACAACATCTACGAACAGGGAAAACGAATCTGATTCCAGCTTTTACTTAACTTTGCAAGTACTTTAGAAAAAAGCCTACAGTGGATCATGTAACAGTAGGCTCTTGTTATGATCCGGTAAGTGTTGTTGCACATCTTTCCTCCGATGCATATATCCAGTCATGTGCCGTACAATCAGTTGACAAGCCTATTGCCTGGGAAGAGAGCAAGATCTTTGCTAGTGGATGGTGGGGTGCCGTGATCGTATAGTGGTTAGTACTCTGCGTTGTGGCCGCAGCAACCCCGGTTCGAATCCGGGTCACGGCAAGTCCTTTAAGCTTGCAGCAGGCTTTTCTTGCCTGTCTTTGGAATCATTTAAAGTAAAACAGGTGCATGTCTTGTTTTTCGGTAGTACTGCTTCAGCAAAGCGTTGTGCAACATGGCGTGAGGATGAGGCATGTGTCTGCTTGTCAGATTATTCTACCTTTCGTTCTCTGGATGCTTGAGAAAATTCTTACGGATGCAAACACTTAGGAAATTGTCCTGCATGAGGGCCTATTTCTAAACTCAAGAGTCTAACGACATAATTTTCCTTGTGCCTTTTTAACCTTGGAGTCCCATATGGTCTAGCGGTTAGGATTCCTGGTTTTCACCCAGGCGGCCCGGGTTCAACTCCCGGTATGGGAAGCTTCTTGCTGGCTGAGGAAAGCAGAGTGATGCCTTAACATTTTGCTGGGTTTCAATGGCGATCCTGTTGGAACTTCTAATAGTGCAGCTTGGGTGTTGGGATCTTGCTTTACTTCAGAGCTAAGAGGCCCATTTTGGTGTGACATAGGCCTGAAATGTCCTCTTATCCACTTTGTCTGACAGTTTCTTGCCGGTGGGACAGTGGCGCAATGGATAACGCGTCTGACTACGGATCAGAAGATTCTAGGTTCGACTCCTGGCTGGCTCGGCTCCTCTGCTTTTGTCGCTCCCCAACATTCGCTAAGATTACTTTGGTTCTTGCCATCCCCTGTGGTGCTGGCAGGTAACTAGCTGCATGCCTGAGCCTCGTTAGTGCAGTAGGTAGCGCGTCAGTCTCATAATCTGAAGGTCGTGAGTTCGATCCTCACACGGGGCATTGATCATTTTTAAATAAGAAACATGCTCGTAATATCCTAAGAGACTCACCTTGTTTTGTTTGGAGCATGGTAAGTGAAGGAGTTTAAGCACCAGTATCTACAATAAAGACTTATGTTCTCCTTGCACATACATGTGCAGTTAATCACAACATCTACGAACAGGGAAAACGAATCTGATTCCAGCTTTTACTTAACTTTGCAAGTACTTTAGAAAAAAGCCTACAGTGGATCATGTAACAGTAGGCTCTTGTTATGATCCGGTAAGTGTTGTTGCACATCTTTCCTCCGATGCATATATCCAGTCATGTGCCGTACAATCAGTTGACAAGCCTATTGCCTGGGAAGAGAGCAAGATCTTTGCTAGTGGATGGTGGGGTGCCGTGATCGTATAGTGGTTAGTACTCTGCGTTGTGGCCGCAGCAACCCCGGTTCGAATCCGGGTCACGGCAAGTCCTTTAAGCTTGCAGCAGGCTTTTCTTGCCTGTCTTTGGAATCATTTAAAGTAAAACAGGTGCATGTCTTGTTTTTTGGTAGTACTGCTTCAGCAAAGCGTTGTGCAACATGGCGTGAGGATGAGGCATGTGTCTGCTTGTCAGATTATTCTACCTTTCGTTCTCTGGATGCTTGAGAAAATTCTTACGGATGCAAACACTTAGGAAATTGTCCTGCATGAGGGCCTATTTCTAAACTCAAGAGTCTAACGACATAATTTTCCTTGTGCCTTTTTAACTTTGGAGTCCCATATGGTCTAGTTGTTAGGATTCCTGGTTTTCACCCAGGCGGCCCGGGTTCAACTCCCGGTATGGGAACCTTCTTGCTGGCTGAGGAAAGCAGAGTGATGCCTTAACATTTTGCTGGGTTTCAATGGCGATCCTGTTGGAACTTCTAATAGTGCAGCTTGGGTGTTGGGATCTTGCTTTACTTCAGAGCTAAGAGGCCCATTTTGGTGTGACATAGGCCTGAAATGTCCTCTTATCCACTTTGTCTGACAGTTTCTTGCCGGTTCAGTGGCGCAATGGATAACGCGTCTGACTACGGATCAGAAGATTCTAGGTTCGACTCCTGGCTGGCTCGGCTCCTCTGCTTTTGTCGCTCCCCAACATTCGCTAAGATTACTTTGGTTCTTGCCATCCCCTGTGGTGCTGGCAGGTAACTAGCTGCATGCCTGAGCCTTGTTAGCGCAGTAGGTAGCGCGTCAGTCTCATAATCTGAAGGTTGTGAGTTTGATCCTCACACGGGGCATTGATCAATTTTAAATGAGAAACATGCTCGTAATATCCTAAGAGACTCACCTTGTTTTGTTGGAGCATGGTAAGTGAAGGTGGTTAAGCACCAGTATCTACAATAAAGACTTATGTTCTCCTTGCACATATATGTGCAGTTAATCACAACATCTACGAACAGGGAAAACGAATCTGATTCCAGCTTTTACTTAACTTTGCAAGTACTTTAGAAAAAAGCCTACAGTGGATCATGTAACAGTAGGCTCTTGTTATGATCCGGTAAGTGTTGTTGCACATCTTTCCTCCGATGCATATATCCAGTCATGTGCCGTACAATCAGTTGACAAGCCTATTGCCTGGGAAGAGAGCAAGATCTTTGCTAGTGGATGGTGGGGTGCCGTCATCGTATAGTGGTTAGTACTCTGCGTTGTGGCCGCAGCAACCCCGGTTTGAATCCGGGTCACGGCAAGTCCTTTAAGCTTGCAGCAGGCTTTTCTTGCCTGTCTTTGGAATCATTTAAAGTAAAACAGGTGCATGTCTTGTTTTTTGGTAGTACTGCTTCAGCAAAGCGTTGTGCAACATGGCGTGAGGATGAGGCATGTGTCTGCTTGTCAGATTATTCTACCTTTCGTTTCTGGATGCTTGAGAAAATTCTTACGGATGCAAACACTTAGGAAATTGTCCTGTATGAGGGCCTATTTCCAAACTCAAGAGTATAATGACATAATTTTCCTTGTGCCTTTTTAACCTTGGAGTCCCATATGGTCTAGCGGTTAGGATTCCTGGTTTTCACCCAGGTGGCCCAGGTTCAACTCCCGGTATGGGAAGCTTCTTGCTGGCTGAGGAAAGCAGAGTGATGCCTTAACATTTTGCTGGGTTTCAATGGCGATCCTGAAAGAACTTCTAATAGTGCAGCTTGGGTGTTGGGATCTTGCTTTACTTCAGAGCTAAGAGGCCCAATTTGGTGTGACATAGGCCTGAAATGTCCTCTTATCCACTTTGCCTGACAGTTTCTTGCCGGTGGGCCAGTGGCGCAATGGATAACGCGTCTGACTACGGATCAGAAGATTCTAGGTTCGACTCCTGGCTGGCTCGGCTCCTCTGCTTTTGTCGCTCCCCAACATTCGCTAAGATTACTTTGGTTCTTGCCATCCCCTGTGGTGCTGGCAGGTAACTACCTGCGTGCCTGAGCCTCGTTAGCGCAGTAGGTAGCGTGTTAGTCTCATAATCTGAAGGTCATGAGTTCGATCCTCACACGGGGCATTGATCAATTTTAAATGAGAAACATGCTCGTAATATCCTAAGAGACTCACCTTGTTTTGTTTGGAGCATGGTAAGTGAAGGTGGTTAAGCACCAGTATCTACAATAAAGACTTATGTTCTCCTTGCACATATATGTGCAGTTAATCACAACATCTACGAACAGGGAAAACGAATCTGATTCCAGCTTTTACTTAACTTTGCAAGTACTTTAGAAAAAAGCCTACAGTGGATCATGTAACAGTAGGCTCTTGTTATGATCCGGTAAGTGTTGTTGCACATCTTTCCTCCGATGCATATATCCAGTCATGTGCCGTACAATCAGTTGACAAGCCTATTGCCTGGGAAGAGAGCAAGATCTTTGCTAGTGGATGGTGGGGTGCCGTGATCGTATAGTGGTTAGTACTCTGCGTTGTGGCCGCAGCAACCCCGGTTCGAATCCGGGTCACGGCAAGTCCTTTAAGCTTGCAGCAGGCTTTTCTTGCCTGTCTTTGGAATCATTTAAAGTAAAACAGGTGCATGTCTTGTTTTTCGGTAGTACTGCTTCAGCAAAGCGTTGTGCAACATGGCGTGAGGATGAGGCATGTGTCTGCTTGTCAGATTATTCTAAATTTCGTTTCTGGATGCTTGAGAAAATTCTTACGGATGCAAACACTTAGGAAATTGTCCTGCATGAGGGCCTATTTCTAAACTCAAGAGTCTAATGACATAATTTTCCTTGTGCCTTTTTAACCTTGGAGTCCCATATGGTCTAGCGGTTAGGATTCCTGGTTTTCACCCAGGCGGCCCGGGTTCAACTCCCGGTATGGGAAGCTTCTTGCTGGCTGAGGAAAGCAGAGTGATGCCTTAACATTTTGCTGGGTTTCAATGGCGATCCTGTTGGAACTTCTAATAGTGCAGCTTGGGTGTTGGGATCTTGCTTTACTTCAGAGCTAAGAGGCCCATTTTGGTGTGACATAGACCTGAAATGTCCTCTTATCCACTTTGCCTGACAGTTTCTTGCAGGTGGGCCAGTGGCGCAATGGATAACGCGTCTGACTACGGATCAGAAGATTCTAGGTTCGACTCCTGGCTGGCTCGGCTCCTCTGCTTTTGTCGCTCCCCAACATCCGCTAAGATTACTTTGGTTCTTGCCATCCCCTGTGATGCTGGCAGGTAACTAGCTGCATGCCTGAACCTCGTTAGCGCAGTAGGTAGCGCGTCAGTCTCATAATCTGAAGGTCGTGAGTTCGATCCTCACACGGGGCATTGATCATTTTTAAATAAGAAACATGCTCGTAATATCCTAAGAGACTCACCTTGTTTTGTTTGGAGCATGGTAAGTGAAGGAGTTTAAGCACCAGTATCTACAATAAAGACTTATGTTCTCCTTGCACATATATGTGCAGTTAATCACAACATCTACGAACAGGGAAAACGAATCTGATTCCAGCTTTTACTTAACTTTGCAAGTACTTTAGAAAAAAGCCTACAGTGGATCATGTAACAGTAGGCTCTTGTTATGATCCGGTAAGTGTTGTTGCACATCTTTCCTCCGATGCATATATCCAGTCATGTGCCGTACAATCAGTTGACAAGCCTATTGCCTGGGAAGAGAGCAAGATCTTTGCTAGTGGATGGTGGGGTGCCGTGATCGTATAGTGGTTAGTACTCTGCGTTGTGGCCGCAGCAACCCCGGTTCGAATCCGGGTCCCGGCAAGTCCTTTTAGCTTGCAGCAGGCTTTTCTTGCCTGTCTTTGGAATCATTTAAAGTAAAACAGGTGCATGTCTTGTTTTTCGGTAGTACTGCTTCAGCAAAGCGTTGTGCAACATGGCGTGAGGATGAGGCATGTGTCTGCTTGTCAGATTATTCTAAATTTCGTTTCTGGATGCTTGAGAAAATTCTTACGGATGCAAACACTTAGGAAATTGTCCTGTATGAGGGCCTATTTCTAAACTCAAGAGTCTAATGACATAATTTTCCTTGTGCCTTTTTAACCTTGGAGTCCCATATGGTCTAGCGGTTAGGATTCCTGGTTTTCACCCAGGTGGCCCGGGTTCAACTCCCGGTATGGGAAGCTTCTTGCTGGCTGAGGAAAGCAGAGTGATGCCTTAACATTTTGCTGGGTTTCAATGGCGATCCTGAAAGAACTTCTAATAGTGCAGCTTGGGTGTTGGGATCTTGCTTTACTTCAGAGCTAAGAGGCCCATTTTGGTGTGACATAGGCCTGAAATGTCCTCTTATCCACTTTGCCTGACAGTTTCTTGCCGGTGGGCCAGTGGCGCAATGGATAACGCGTCTGACTACGGATCAGAAGATTCTAGGTTCGACTCCTGGCTGGCTCGGCTCCTCTGCTTTTGTCGCTCCCCAACATCCGCTAAGATTACTTTGGTTCTTGCCATCCCCTGTGATGCTGGCAGGTAACTAGCTGCATGCCTGAGCCTCGTTAGCGCAGTAGGTAGCGCGTCAGTCTCATAATCTGAAGGTCGTGAGTTCGATCCTCACACGGGGCATTGATCATTTTTAAATAAGAAACATGCTCGTAATATCCTAAGAGACTCACCTTGTTTTGTTTGGAGCATGGTAAGTGAAGGAGTTTAAGCACCAGTATCTACAATAAAGACTTATGTTCTCCTTGCACATACATGTGCAGTTAATCACAACATCTACGAACAGGGAAAACGAATCTGATTCCAGCTTTTACTTAACTTTGCAAGTACTTTAGAAAAAAGCCTACAGTGGATCATGTAACAGTAGGCTCTTGTTATGATCCGGTAAGTGTTGTTGCACATCTTTCCTCCGATGCATATATCCAGTCATGTGCCGTACAATCAGTTGACAAGCCTATTGCCTGGGAAGAGAGCAAGATCTTTGCTAGTGGATGGTGGGGAGCCGTGATCGTATAGTGGTTAGTACTCTGCGTTGTGGCCGCAGCAACCCAGGTTCGAATCCGGGTCACGGCAAGTCCTTTAAGCTTGCAGCAGGCTTTTCTTGCCTGTCTTTGGAATCATTTAAAGTAAAACAGGTGCATTTCTTGTTTTTCGGTAGTACTGCTTCAGCAAAGCGTTGTGCAACATGGCGTGAGGATGAGGCATGTGTCTGCTTGTCAGATTATTCTACCTTTCGTTTCTGGATGCTTGAGAAAATTCTTACGGATGCAAACACTTAGGAAATTGTCCTGCATGAGGGCCTATTTCTAAACTCAAGAGTCTAATGACATAATTTTCCTTGTGCCTTTTTAACCTTGGAGTCCCATATGGTCTAGCGGTTAGGATTCCTGGTTTTCATCCAGGCGGCCCGGGTTCAACTCCCGGTATGGGAAGCTTCTTGCTGGCTGAGGAAAGCAGAGTGATGCCTTAACATTTTGCTGGGTTTCAATGGCGATTCTGAAAGAACTTCTAATAGTGCAGCTTGGGTGTTGGGATCTTGCTTTACTTCAGAGCTAAGAGGCCCATTTTGGTGTGACATAGGCCTGAAATGTCCTCTTATCCACTTTGCCTGACAGTTTCTTGCCGGTGGGCCAGTGGCGCAATGGATAACGCGTCTGACTACGGATCAGAAGATTCTAGGTTCGACTCCTGGCTGGCTCGGCTCCTCTGCTTTTGTCGCTCCCCAACATCCGCTAAGATTACTTTGGTTCTTGCCATCCCCTGTGATGCTGGCAGGTAACTAGCTGCATGCCTGAGCCTCGTTAGCACAGTAGGTAGCGCGTCAGTCTCATAATCTGAAGGTCGTGAGTTCGATCCTCACACGGGGCATTTATCATTTTTAAATAAGAAACATGCTCGTAATATCCTAAGAGACTCACCTTGTTTTGTTTGGAGCATGGTAAGTGAAGGAGTTTAAGCACCAGTATCTACAATAAAGACTTATGTTCTCCTTGCACATACATGTGCAGTTAATCACAACATCTACGAACAGGGAAAACGAATCTGATTCCAGCTTTTACTTAACTTTGCAAGTACTTTAGAAAAAAGCCTACAGTGGATCATGTAACAGTAGGCTCTTGTTATGATCCGGTAAGTGTTGTTGCACATCTTTCCTCCGATGCATATATCCAGTCATGTGCCGTACAATCAGTTGACAAGCCTATTGCCTGGGAAGAGAGCAAGATCTTTGCTAGTGGATGGTGGGGAGCCGTGATCGTATAGTGGTTAGTACTCTGCGTTGTGGCCGCAGCAACCCCGGTTCGAATCCGGGTCACGGCAAGTCCTTTAAGCTTGCAGCAGGCTTTTCTTGCCTGTCTTTGGAATCATTTAAAGTAAAACAGGTGCATGTCTTGTTTTTCGGTAGTACTGCTTCAGCAAAGCGTTGTGCAACATGGCGTGAGGATGAGGCATGTGTCTGCTTGTCAGATTATTCTACCTTTCGTTCTCTGGATGCTTGAGAAAATTCTTACGGATGCAAACACTTAGGAAATTGTCCTGCATGAGGGCCTATTTCTAAACTCAAGAGTCTAACAACATAATTTTCCTTGTGCCTTTTTAACCTTGGAGTCCCATATGGTCTAGCGGTTAGGATTCCTGGTTTTCACCCAGGTGGCCCGGGTTCAACTCCCGGTATGGGAAGCTTCTTGCTGGCTGAGGAAAGCAGAGTGATGCCTTAACATTTTGCTGGGTTTCAATGGCGATCCTGTTGGAACTTCTAATAGTGCAGCTTGGGTGTTGGGATCTTGCTTTACTTCAGAGCTAAGAGGCCCATTTTGGTGTGACATAGGCCTGAAATGTCCTCTTATCCACTTTGTCTGACAGTTTCTTGCCGTTGGGCCAGTGGCGCAATGGATAACGCGTCTGACTACGGATCAGAAGATTCTAGGTTCGACTCCTGGCTGGCTCGGCTCCTCTGCTTTTGTCGCTCCCCAACATCCGCTAAGATTACTTTGGTTCTTGCCATCCCCTGTGATGCTGGCAGGTAACTAGCTGCATGCCTGAGCCTCGTTAGCGCAGTAGGTAGCGCGTCAGTCTCATAATCTGAAGGTCGTGAGTTCGATCCTCACACGGGGCATTGATCATTTTTAAATAAGAAACATGCTCGTAATATCCTAAGAGACTCACCTTGTTTTGTTTGGAGCATGGTAAGTGAAGGAGTTTAAGCACCAGTATCTACAATAAAGACTTATGTTCTCCTTGCACATACATGTGCAGTTAATCACAACATCTACGAACAGGGAAAACGAATCTGATTCCAGCTTTTACTTAACTTTGCAAGTACTTTAGAAAAAAGCCTACAGTGGATCATGTAACAGTAGGCTCTTGTTATGATCCGGTAAGTGTTGTTGCACATCTTTCCTCCGATGCATATATCCAGTCATGTGCCGTACAATCAGTTGACAAGCCTATTGCCTGGGAAGAGAGCAAGATCTTTGCTAGTGGATGGTGGGGTGCCGTGATCGTATAGTGGTTAGTACTCTGCGTTGTGGCCGCAGCAACCCCGGTTCGAATCCGGGTCACGGCAAGTCCTTTAAGCTTGCAGCAGGCTTTTCTTGCCTGTCTTTGGAATCATTTAAAGTAAAACAGGTGCATGTCTTGTTTTTCGGTAGTACTGCTTCAGCAAAGCGTTGTGCAACATGGCGTGAGGATGAGGCATGTGTCTGCTTGTCAGATTATTCTACCTTTCGTTCTCTGGATGCTTGAGAAAATTCTTACGGATGCAAACACTTAGGAAATTGTCCTGCATGAGGGCCTATTTCTAAACTCAAGAGTCTAACGACATAATTTTCCTTGTGCCTTTTTAACCTTGGAGTCCCATATGGTCTAGCGGTTAGGATTCCTGGTTTTCACCCAGGCGGCCCGGGTTCAACTCCCGGTATGGGAAGCTTCTTGCTGGCTGAGGAAAGCAGAGTGATGCCTTAACATTTTGCTGGGTTTCAATGGCGATCCTGTTGGAACTTCTAATAGTGCAGCTTGGGTGTTGGGATCTTGCTTTACTTCAGAGCTAAGAGGCCCATTTTGGTGTGACATAGGCCTGAAATGTCCTCTTATCCACTTTGTCTGACAGTTTCTTGCCGGTGGGCCAGTGGCGCAATGGATAACGCGTCTGACTACGGATCAGAAGATTCTAGGTTCGACTCCTGGCTGGCTCGGCTCCTCTGCTTTTGTCGCTCCCCAACATTCGCTAAGATTACTTTGGTTCTTGCCATCCCCTGTGGTGCTGGCAGGTAACTAGCTGCATGCCTGAGCCTCGTTAGCGCAGTAGGTAGCGCGTCAGTCTCATAATCTGAAGGTCGTGAGTTCGATCCTCACACGGGGCATTGATCAATTTTAAATGAGAAACATGCTCGTAATATCCTAAGAGACTCACCTTGTTTTGTTTGGAGCATGGTAAGTGAAGGTGGTTAAGCACCAGTATCTACAATAAAGACTTATGTTCTCCTTGCACATATATGTGCAGTTAATCACAACATCTACGAACAGGGAAAACGAATCTGATTCCAGCTTTTACTTAACTTTGCAAGTACTTTAGAAAAAAGCCTACAGTGGATCATGTAACAGTAGGCTCTTGTTATGATCCGGTAAGTGTTGTTGCACATCTTTCCTCCGATGCATATATCCAGTCATGTGCCGTACAATCAGTTGACAAGCCTATTGCCTGGGAAGAGAGCAAGATCTTTGCTAGTGGATGGTGGGGTGCAGTGATCGTATAGTGGTTAGTACTTTGCGTTGTGGCCGCAGCAACCCCGGTTCGAATCCGGGTCACGGCAAGTCCTTTAAGCTTGCAGCAGGCTTTTCTTGCCTGTCTTTGGAATCATTTAAAGTAAAACAGGTGCATGTCTTGTTTTTCGGTAGTACTGCTTCAGCAAAGCGTTGTGCAACATGGCGTGAGGATGAGGCATGTGTCTGCTTGTCAGATTATTCTAAATTTCGTTTCTGGATGCTTGAGAAAATTCTTACGGATGCAAACACTTAGGAAATTGTCCTGCATGAGGGCCTATTTCTAAACTCAAGAGTCTAATGACATAATTTTCCTTGTGCCTTTTTAACCTTGGAGTCCCATATGGTCTAGCGGTTAGGATTCCTGGTTTTCACCCAGGCGGCCCGGGTTCAACTCCCGGTATGGGAAGCTTCTTGCTGGCTGAGGAAAGCAGAGTGATGCCATATCATTTTGCTGGGTTTCAATGGCGATCCTGTTGGAACTTCTAATAGTGCAGCTTGGGTGTTGGGATCTTGCTTTACTTCAGAGCTAAGAGGCCCATTTTGGTGTGACATAGACCTGAAATGTCCTCTTATCCACTTTGCCTGACAGTTTCTTGCTGGTGGGCCAGTGGCGCAATGGATAACGCGTCTGACTACGGATCAGAAGATTCTAGGTTCGACTCCTGGCTGGCTCGGCTCCTCTGCTTTTGTCGCTCCCCAACATTCGCTAAGATTACTTTGGTTCTTGCCATCCCCTGTGGTGCTGGCAGGTAACTAGCTGCATGCCTGAGCCTCGTTAGCGCAGTAGGTAGCGCGTCAGTCTCATAATCTGAAGGTTGTGAGTTCGATCCTCACACGGGGCATTGATCATTTTTAAATAAGAAACATGCTCGTAATATCCTAAGAGACTCACCTTGTTTTGTTTGGAGCATGGTAAGTGAAGGAGTTTAAGCACCAGTATCTACAATAAAGACTTATGTTCTCCTTGCACATACATGTGCAGTTAATCACAACATCTACGAACAGGGAAAACGAATCTGATTCCAGCTTTTACTTAACTTTGCAAGTACTTTAGAAAAAAGCCTACAATGGATCATGTAACAGTAGGCTCTTGTTATGATCCGGTAAGTGTTGTTGCACATCTTTCCTCCGATGCATATATCCAGTCATGTGCCGTACAATCAGTTGACAAGCCTATTGCCTGGGAAGAGAGCAAGATCTTTGCTAGTGGATGGTGGGGTGCCGTGATCGTATAGTGGTTAGTACTCTGCGTTGTGGCCGCAGCAACCCCGGTTCGAATCCGGGTCACGGCAAGTCCTTTAAGCTTGCAGCAGGCTTTTCTTGCCTGTCTTTGGAATCATTTAAAGTAAAACAGGTGCATGTCTTGTTTTTTGGTAGTACTGCTTCAGCAAAGCGTTGTGCAACATGGCGTGAGGATGAGGCATGTGTCTGCTTGTCAGATTATTCTACCTTTCGTTCTCTGGATGCTTGAGAAAATTCTTACGGATGCAAACACTTAGGAAATTGTCCTGCCTGAGGGCCTATTTCTAAACTCAAGAGTCTAACGACATAATTTTCATTGTGCCTTTTTAACTTTGGAGTCCCATATGGTCTAGTTGTTAGGATTTCTGGTTTTCACCCAGGCGGCCCGGGTTCAACTCCCGGTATGGGAAGCTTCTTGCTGGCTGAGGAAAGCAGAGTGATGCCTTAACATTTTGCTGGGTTTCAATGGCGATCCTGTTGGAACTTCTAATAGTGCAGCTTGGGTGTTGGGATCTTGCTTTACTTCAGAGCTAAGAGGCCCATTTTGGTGTGACATAGGCCTGAAATGTCCTCTTATCCACTTTGTCTGACAGTTTCTTGCCGGTGGGCCAGTGGCGCAATGGATAACGCGTCTGACTACGGATCAGAAGATTCTAGGTTCGACTCCTGGCTGGCTCGGCTCCTCTGCTTTTGTCGCTCCCCAACATTCGCTAAGATTACTTTGGTTCTTGCCATCCCCTGTGGTGCTGGCAGGTAACTAGCTGCATGCCTGAGCCTCGTTAGCGCAGTAGGTAGCGCGTCAGTCTCATAATCTGAAGGTCGTGAGTTCGATCCTCACACGGGGCATTGATCAATTTTAAATGAGAAACATGCTCGTAATATCCTAAGAGACTCACCTTGTTTTGTTTGGAGCATGGTAAGTGAAGGTGGTTAAGCACCAGTATCTACAATAAAGACTTATGTTCTCCTTGCACATATATGTGCAGTTAATCACAACATCTACGAACAGGGAAAACGAATCTGATTCCAGCTTTTACTTAACTTTGCAAGTACTTTAGAAAAAAGCCTACAGTGGATCATGTAACAGTAGGCTCTTGTTATGATCCGGTAAGTGTTGTTGCACATCTTTCCTCCGATGCATATATCCAGTCATGTGCCGTACAATCAGTTGACAAGCCTATTGCCTGGGAAGAGAGCAAGATCTTTGCTAGTGGATGGTGGGGTGCAGTGATCGTATAGTGGTTAGTACTTTGCGTTGTGGCCGCAGCAACCCCGGTTCGAATCCGGGTCACGGCAAGTCCTTTAAGCTTGCAGCAGGCTTTTCTTGCCTGTCTTTGGAATCATTTAAAGTAAAACAGGTGCATGTCTTGTTTTTCGGTAGTACTGCTTCAGCAAAGCGTTGTGCAACATGGCGTGAGGATGAGGCATGTGTCTGCTTGTCAGATTATTCTAAATTTCGTTTCTGGATGCTTGAGAAAATTCTTACGGATGCAAACACTTAGGAAATTGTCCTGCATGAGGGCCTATTTCTAAACTCAAGAGTCTAATGACATAATTTTCCTTGTGCCTTTTTAACCTTGGAGTCCCATATGGTCTAGCGGTTAGGATTCCTGGTTTTCACCCAGGCGGCCCGGGTTCAACTCCCGGTATGGGAAGCTTCTTGCTGGCTGAGGAAAGCAGAGTGATGCCATATCATTTTGCTGGGTTTCAATGGCGATCCTGTTGGAACTTCTAATAGTGCAGCTTGGGTGTTGGGATCTTGCTTTACTTCAGAGCTAAGAGGCCCATTTTGGTGTGACATAGACCTGAAATGTCCTCTTATCCACTTTGCCTGACAGTTTCTTGCTGGTGGGCCAGTGGCGCAATGGATAACGCGTCTGACTACGGATCAGAAGATTCTAGGTTCGACTCCTGGCTGGCTCGGCTCCTCTGCTTTTGTCGCTCCCCAACATTCGCTAAGATTACTTTGGTTCTTGCCATCCCCTGTGGTGCTGGCAGGTAACTAGCTGCATGCCTGAGCCTCGTTAGCGCAGTAGGTAGCGCGTCAGTCTCATAATCTGAAGGTCGTGAGTTCGATCCTCACACGGGGCATTGATCATTTTTAAATAAGAAACATGCTCGTAATATCCTAAGAGACTCACCTTGTTTTGTTTGGAGCATGGTAAGTGAAGGAGTTTAAGCACCAGTATCTACAATAAAGACTTATGTTCTCCTTGCACATACATGTGCAGTTAATCACAACATCTACGAACAGGGAAAACGAATCTGATTCCAGCTTTTACTTAACTTTGCAAGTACTTTAGAAAAAAGCCTACAGTGGATCATGTAACAGTAGGCTCTTGTTATGATCCGGTAAGTGTTGTTGCACATCTTTCCTCCGATGCATATATCCAGTCATGTGCCGTACAATCAGTTGACAAGCCTATTGCCTGGGAAGAGAGCAAGATCTTTGCTAGTGGATGGTGGGGTGCCGTGATCGTATAGTGGTTAGTACTCTGCGTTGTGGCCGCAGCAACCCCGGTTCGAATCCGGGTCACGGCAAGTCCTTTAAGCTTGCAGCAGGCTTTTCTTGCCTGTCTTTGGAATCATTTAAAGTAAAACAGGTGCATGTCTTGTTTTTTGGTAGTACTGCTTCAGCAAAGCGTTGTGCAACATGGCGTGAGGATGAGGCATGTGTCTGCTTGTCAGATTATTCTACCTTTCGTTCTCTGGATGCTTGAGAAAATTCTTACGGATGCAAACACTTAGGAAATTGTCCTGCCTGAGGGCCTATTTCTAAACTCAAGAGTCTAACGACATAATTTTCATTGTGCCTTTTTAACTTTGGAGTCCCATATGGTCTAGTTGTTAGGATTTCTGGTTTTCACCCAGGCGGCCCGGGTTCAACTCCCGGTATGGGAACCTTCTTGCTGGCTGAGGAAAGCAGAGTGATGCCTTAACATTTTGCTGGGTTTCAATGGCGATCCTGTTGGAACTTCTAATAGTGCAGCTTGGGTGTTGGGATCTTGCTTTACTTCAGAGCTAAGAGGCCCATTTTGGTGTGACATAGGCCTGAAATGTCCTCTTATCCACTTTGTCTGACAGTTTCTTGCCGGTGGGCCAGTGGCGCAATGGATAACGCGTCTGACTACGGATCAGAAGATTCTAGGTTCGACTCCTGGCTGGCTCGGCTCCTCTGCTTTTGTCGCTCCCCAACATTCGCTAAGATTACTTTGGTTCTTGCCATCCCCTGTGGTGCTGGCAGGTAACTAGCTGCATGCCTGAGCCTCGTTAGCGCAGTAGGTAGCGCGTCAGTCTCATAATCTGAAGGTCGTGAGTTCGATCCTCACACGGGGCATTGATCAATTTTAAATGAGAAACATGCTCGTAATATCCTAAGAGACTCACCTTGTTTTGTTTGGAGCATGGTAAGTGAAGGTGGTTAAGCACCAGTATCTACAATAAAGACTTATGTTCTCCTTGCACATATATGTGCAGTTAATCACAACATCTACGAACAGGGAAAACGAATCTGATTCCAGCTTTTACTTAACTTTGCAAGTACTTTAGAAAAAAGCCTACAGTGGATCATGTAACAGTAGGCTCTTGTTATGATCCGGTAAGTGTTGTTGCACATCTTTCCTCCGATGCATATATCCAGTCATGTGCCGTACAATCAGTTGACAAGCCTATTGCCTGGGAAGAGAGCAAGATCTTTGCTAGTGGATGGTGGGGTGCAGTGATCGTATAGTGGTTAGTACTTTGCGTTGTGGCCGCAGCAACCCCGGTTCGAATCCGGGTCACGGCAAGTCCTTTAAGCTTGCAGCAGGCTTTTCTTGCCTGTCTTTGGAATCATTTAAAGTAAAACAGGTGCATGTCTTGTTTTTCGGTAGTACTGCTTCAGCAAAGCGTTGTGCAACATGGCGTGAGGATGAGGCATGTGTCTGCTTGTCAGATTATTCTAAATTTCGTTTCTGGATGCTTGAGAAAATTCTTACGGATGCAAACACTTAGGAAATTGTCCTGCATGAGGGCCTATTTCTAAACTCAAGAGTCTAATGACATAATTTTCCTTGTGCCTTTTTAACCTTGGAGTCCCATATGGTCTAGCGGTTAGGATTCCTGGTTTTCACCCAGGCGGCCCGGGTTCAACTCCCGGTATGGGAAGCTTCTTGCTGGCTGAGGAAAGCAGAGTGATGCCATATCATTTTGCTGGGTTTCAATGGCGATCCTGTTGGAACTTCTAATAGTGCAGCTTGGGTGTTGGGATCTTGCTTTACTTCAGAGCTAAGAGGCCCATTTTGGTGTGACATAGACCTGAAATGTCCTCTTATCCACTTTGCCTGACAGTTTCTTGCTGGTGGGCCAGTGGCGCAATGGATAACGCGTCTGACTACGGATCAGAAGATTCTAGGTTCGACTCCTGGCTGGCTCGGCTCCTCTGCTTTTGTCGCTCCCCAACATTCGCTAAGATTACTTTGGTTCTTGCCATCCCCTGTGGTGCTGGCAGGTAACTAGCTGCATGCCTGAGCCTCGTTAGCGCAGTAGGTAGCGCGTCAGTCTCATAATCTGAAGGTCGTGAGTTCGATCCTCACACGGGGCATTGATCATTTTTAAATAAGAAACATGCTCGTAATATCCTAAGAGACTCACCTTGTTTTGTTTGGAGCATGGTAAGTGAAGGAGTTTAAGCACCAGTATCTACAATAAAGACTTATGTTCTCCTTGCACATACATGTGCAGTTAATCACAACATCTACGAACAGGGAAAACGAATCTGATTCCAGCTTTTACTTAACTTTGCAAGTACTTTAGAAAAAAGCCTACAGTGGATCATGTAACAGTAGGCTCTTGTTATGATCCGGTAAGTGTTGTTGCACATCTTTCCTCCGATGCATATATCCAGTCATGTGCCGTACAATCAGTTGACAAGCCTATTGCCTGGGAAGAGAGCAAGATCTTTGCTAGTGGATGGTGGGGTGCCGTGATCGTATAGTGGTTAGTACTCTGCGTTGTGGCCGCAGCAACCCCGGTTCGAATCCGGGTCACGGCAAGTCCTTTAAGCTTGCAGCAGGCTTTTCTTGCCTGTCTTTGGAATCATTTAAAGTAAAACAGGTGCATGTCTTGTTTTTTGGTAGTACTGCTTCAGCAAAGCGTTGTGCAACATGGCGTGAGGATGAGGCATGTGTCTGCTTGTCAGATTATTCTACCTTTCGTTCTCTGGATGCTTGAGAAAATTCTTACGGATGCAAACACTTAGGAAATTGTCCTGCCTGAGGGCCTATTTCTAAACTCAAGAGTCTAACGACATAATTTTCATTGTGCCTTTTTAACTTTGGAGTCCCATATGGTCTAGTTGTTAGGATTTCTGGTTTTCACCCAGGCGGCCCGGGTTCAACTCCCGGTATGGGAACCTTCTTGCTGGCTGAGGAAAGCAGAGTGATGCCTTAACATTTTGCTGGGTTTCAATGGCGATCCTGTTGGAACTTCTAATAGTGCAGCTTGGGTGTTGGGATCTTGCTTTACTTCAGAGCTAAGAGGCCCATTTTGGTGTGACATAGGCCTGAAATGTCCTCTTATCCACTTTGTCTGACAGTTTCTTGCAGGTGGGCCAGTGGCGCAATGGATAACGCGTCTGACTACGGATCAGAAGATTCTAGGTTCGACTCCTGGCTGGCTCGGCTCCTCTGCTTTTGTCGCTCCCCAACATTCGCTAAGATTACTTTGGTTCTTGCCATCCCCTGTGGTGCTGGCAGGTAACTAGCTGCATGCCTGAGCCTCGTTGGCGCTACCTGGAACACAAGCGCCGGCTTCCAGCACGCCAATCGTGTCACTGTTCTTCCAAAGCCGCTTCCATTTTTCTCCAATCAGCTCACGGCACAGTGTCCATTTCTTACCAATGAAATCTGCTCCTCAGATAACCCGTCCATTTCTTGCCAATCAAAAACCTTGGCGGGTCTCCATTTCTTGCCAATCAAATCGCAGCGATTGCCTGACGCTCTGTCCATTTTTAACCAATTAAATGTTTCTCCACCACTCCATTTCTGACCAATCAAAATCCATGCCGCCTCTCCTTTTCTTACCAATCACATCCCTTCAACAGTTATAGGTGAAAAAAATGATCTAACTATCTAGTTAGCTGTCTATCTTTTTTGAAAATAGTTTATTTAGCTAGCTAGCTCCGTTGGTAATATTGGAATAATATGGCATCTAAAAAAAAACACCGAGCGATGGGTGATGAGGAGTGGGTGGCCAGGCTAAAGACCTTCGCTGGTACGGGCGTTTGGCCCTCGGAGGCGGGGAACAGGCCAGCCCCGAGGCAAAAGAAATGGCATGAGCTCTATCAAAAGGCAAGCATTAAACACATAATAAATCAAGGCTGCGATGTAGGGATTTTTACGTGTTTAAGATAGTTTTGTAGTTTTATTTGTATAGACAGTCTGAACGGTTTATAGAAACGTGACAAAAGAGACTATTCTACCTATTTGTTTTTATTATTAAACACATTTTCTCAGTGTGTTAATTAATTTGTTATAAATTGTTGTAACAAAGTCATTTTGACGCATCAAACGCGTCTAATACCTATCATGCTTATTAAAATATTATTATTATATTCGTAAACATATCTAATATATACATATTAAGTTCTATTATATATTTAGATTTGCACTGGTTTCTCTAGAACACTGCTCTGAAGGACTCTGAACCATTTGATTATGCATAAACAGTGGAATCCCCCTATAGATTATTCAGTGAGTACCACGTGATTTTAGGTCACACAATATAGAATTAAATTAATGTGTTATACACTTAATGTGTTAATACATTTATACACTGACTGACCATTTCATTTACTATACTGTACATTATGACTAGAGCCCCATAAAGATGGTTATGGGACACATAAATTAAGATGCCAGTTAATACAGTTATACACTGACTGACCATTTCATTTACTGTACTGTACATTAATGACTAGAGCCCCATAAATATGGTTATGGGACACATAAATTAATGCCAGTTAATGCATGTGCCTCACACTTTTGTCCTGTTTGTGACTTTCCTGGCCCCTCAGTGTCTGCCTACAAGCTCACATAGTGTCAATCTACATGTATGT
This sequence comes from Astyanax mexicanus, assembly GCF_023375975.1. Taxonomy (NCBI): domain Eukaryota; kingdom Metazoa; phylum Chordata; class Actinopteri; order Characiformes; family Acestrorhamphidae; genus Astyanax; species Astyanax mexicanus. The sequence goes on along the minus strand of NC_064432.1, from coordinate 14,636,833 downwards.
TGTTCTACAGTGGCTAATGAAATCACAAATCAAGTCCAGTAAGAGTATGAAGCCAGAATTCTACATTTTGTAATGATTTATTTAATTACGGCACATACACGTTTTGGTACATTACTGTCCTTTAACAATTGGTTTTAATGCTAGCTACATTACAGCACAATTAACAATGCAGTCAGTAAATTGTCCTATTGGAATTTCTTGCAGATAGAGAAGTGTCCAGCACAGCTCAAACAACAGACGTCAATTTTTGGGGGTCGTCAGAGCTGTGTGTGCGGGTACCACTGTGTAAAGGTGTGGAAATAGGTGGATATAATGAGCAGAAAAGCATGTATTATGTATTTAAGTGATTTTTAATGGTTGTACTTTTTTTAATGTATTTCTTTAGACCACTAGTGAACATACATCTACTGTGCCATGCACATCAAGACAACCTGTGTGTTCCAGCCCCTCTTTACCCACACTCACAGTTTCCCAGCGACAAATAGTGAGTGAAGTATTCCCTTCTTACTTTTTATGTTTGTTTTTTACCCTTAAAAAGGGTCTTCTTCAGTTTTTGGTAGACAAATTTTGCTGGAATTATTATTGAAAGAGCGTTCTTACTCAAACCAGTTTTAAGTACTCCCATGTGGTACAATACGATTTTCTTTTTCTGTTCCCAATTAGTGAAATTTCTACATTTCTACTAATTTCTACACATTAATTAATGTATTAATTAATGTAGTCAAATCTCTATCAGTGTAAAATTAAGAAAAACAATGGTCATTATATTTGTATGATCATTTGTATGATCAAATGTTTTTTGCTTTTTTAAAATTAAGATGTTTATATGATACCACTTGGACTAAATTGCTCTAATTTATTTTTCTTTCTTCAGTTTAAACCATCTCGTTTTGGTGGAAAGCATGTCGCTGCAGCAAAACCAGTGCTTAGTCAGGCCAGGCCTCCAACTAAGGTATGGTTTAGTGCATGGGCCACCACTCCGATCTGTAAAGGGCCAGTCAGGGTGTATGTTTTTATTTCAACCAAGCAATGACATGTCCTATATAACCAACTGTTTAAAGGCTGAGACTAGCCGATTAAGCAAGTAGTGCTGCTGGTAGTTTAGAAAGCATACCGGCCAAGATTGGAGAACACTGGTTTAGAGAATGTAAATGTTTGTTATATCATAGCATAATTTGAGCTGTCAGTATAATTCGCTATAAACTGTTGTTGATGTAAAATCTGTTCTCTAGGATCATGCCACTGACACTACTACAGCTGGCCCACCTGCATTCACCAGTCCTGCTGTTGCCAGGGCCACATCCACTGCCCTGCAGCAATCATGCAGTCCCAAGACTTACATCCAGACCACATCCCCTTTTTCCTTGCCTCCTTCTTTATCTACCTCTGCAAGGAGGAAGCCATCCACCTTGTCGATGTCTTCTGTGTCCACCGTTTCTGTAAGTTTCAGTGTCTAAATTAGGATGTGGTTTGTCTTTGTTGCCTTAATATATTTTTAATTATCCCTTTTTTAATGTGTGTATGTGTGAAACAGAGTGAATCCATTACCACCAGCTGTGCATCAGATGACTGCCCCAGTGTGGAAACCACTCTATCCAGTCTTCCCTCTGTTGTACCTGCTGTCCCACCTGTCCCTCAGACTCCTTCTCAATCTCCTGCTCTGTCATCTTCTGGTTTCAATGATTTCTGGTTGCCAGCAGAGATGAAGAAAAACATCCCTCTACAAGACCAGAAATGGATAGCATCCACATTGTGGGGGAATCAGAGACTTAGAAGTGGCCTGAAGCTATGGTATGAGCCACCTACACCAGCTCTGATTTACCATCAGGTGCCCACACCAGATCCCTTCTTCACCCATCGTCTTCTTGTGTGGATGCCATACCACCTGTGGAAGGTCAGGTTGCAGTGCCCAGACTGCGGCAAGCAGCTGACTGGTTGCGGAATCCATAAAAGAGTGCGACATGTCTTGGACATTGACAGATATTACCTGATGGTGACCGAGACTCTCCGTTGCAATTTTTGTAAAGTCACCCATCTGTCAACAAGCAAGACCGTCCTGGACCAACTGGATGTCCCTCACCGGTCAGAGTTCCGAATCATCCTCACACGAAAGTAAGTAGCACAGACTGTCAGTTACATTCTGAGCACAACTTTAAATTTACCTCAGACAAAATTCTACAATAGTTGTCTGTCTTGTTTTGCAGGTATGCTTGTGATATTAGGGTCATCCGTCTGATGAGAGAGAGGACATTGGGGAACAGCTGCAATCGTCTCCTAAAGCAGCTAAAAGAAAATCACAGTGAGGAGTGGTTGATTCGCCTTGCCAGATATTTTGGGGAGTGTGAATCTTTTGTAGCGCATCCCAGCCTTTTTCCTGTGGTTTTTCAAGAGCCCCCAGAGCCGATTGCTGTCCCCACAGAAAGATGGCTTCTTACAGTCTACGGAAAGGACATAATGAGTCGAGTCGACCACATCAAGGCTTCCATTACGTCCATTTTTGGATCCATCTTAAAAATGGACTCCACTAAAAAGGTATTAGATCATTACTGTGTAACATTTAGATAAAATTCCACTCAGGGTTTTTGTGTGTGAAATGCTCTGTTCTAAAGAAATGTGTGGAGTCAGAATTGTTCTTGGCTTTGCTGTTTGAAATTTTATTTGCTTCTAAAATTACCTCTATTTTATGATCAACACACAAAACACTTGTAGGTTTACTGGTGGTTTTGAATAGCAAATGAAATGGCTTTATTTGCACTGCAGATATAACCTCTCCTTTCTATCACCATATGTTAAATCAGTGAGATTCAGTAGGTTTCTCTACTAATTAACAATTCCCATTTAACAATGGCTGATTATTGATGCAATGCAATCTTATGTCCTATTGTTTTGTTAGATCACAAGGAAGCTTGCTGGTCCAGCCAAGGGGACAGCACAGTGGATGACCTCTGTCAGCAACGAGAGAGGTCAAATTCTCATCAGTGTGCTCACTGCGCAAGAGGGGCCAGGATTGGATGCAATGGTCAAAGGTCTCATCAAGAGATACTCCCAGGCAGCCATGGTGCCACCAAAGCTCTTGTATGTGGACTCTGGCTGCTGCAAGGACACAGGTGGGCAGACTAAACTGGAGGAGAGATTTAGCGGTTGGCCAGACCTCACTGTCAGACTGGACATCTACCATTTTATGAGGCGCCTGGCTGTCGGTTGTACCACTGACGCTCATCCTCTGTACCCCACGTTCATGGCCCGACTGTCCTCGTGCATTTTTGAATGGGACCCAAATGATGTTGCCTTGCTGCGCTTGGCAAAGAGGAAACAGCTTAAAAAAGAGGGTGTTCCTGGGGTGACCAGTGCAATGGTGGACAGGAACATCACAAAAGATGAGCTGGCCCAGTACTGCAGACGAAGGACACGGGGTGAGGAGACCACAATCCTCCTCATTCAAACACTCCTGCAGGAGCTGATGGGAGAGAAGGGCAGAGACCAAATGGGTGTCCCTTTGTTGGACAATGTCAGAATGGAGCACATATGGCGTGTGCAGCAGAGGCATGTAAAGTGCATTCAGGATGTACCAGGTGTACCACTGTACACTGACATAGGGAACACCACAGTGGAAGGCATTGTACTAACCAGGTACAGATGTGCAAGAGGCTCTACATCCCTGGAATCCTTCCACCTGCACCTCAACAGATTCATCCCAGGTGAGTTGTGGCAATATAATTAAAAGACATTTACTGTTAGCAAAGAACAAATTAGCATTGCGATGGTTAAACTGTTTGATTAAAATGTATGTGTATTTTTAAGGTACACAGGCCAACAGTCTCAACTTTCAGCTGTACCTGTTGGAGGGTCTTAACAGGTGGAATCATAACAGGAGTGTGGAGTCTGTGGCATCCAAACCTCCCTCTTTTCTATGTTATTCTGGGGACCTGCTTCACAGTGTGAACAACAGCTCTCTGAAAGTGCTTGGGCGGAGGTTTGTCCCATCCTTTCAGCCACCCACACAGTACACTGGTAAGTTATTCTGAACTTAAAACACTCCAAACTGTTTAATGTCAAAGTATTTATGTTACCCAGCTCAAGGTCCATTCTCTTAATTTAACATGTTATTGAGCTTGTTTTAAGTTATACTATTTGCAGAGTAACAACCCAACTTTATCTTATTTTACATCAACCATTCAAGATACATCAATGTTTGTACTATTTATTAAAGAGAAGTTCCATCAGAAATAAAAGTAGATTAGTTCAACAAGCAGTCCCAAATGTAAAATGCCAAATGTTATGTTTCAAGTCCAAGTAACTGAAGACAATGTGTATATATTTTTTTAAATATCCAAATCTTAACACAACTCTGGTTCCTGTGTATTTGTTCCTACAGGAGAATTAATTGGTATAGACTACTTGTATGAGCAGACTGGGCACTCTTTTCCAGAGATGGAGAAGGAAACTGAAGAGACAGATGAGTTATTAGAGGACATTGCCTTGGAGTATGAACACCTAGATGAGGGTTTTGATGAGCCTGTGTTTCCCATCCTGGATAACATTTTAGCTGATCCATTGGCTGCTACCATCACCATCCCAGCTGTGACCTCACCCTCCATTGGCCTTCTGCTTGTGCCACCATCAGAACAAACATCTGTGCTCTCACAGTATCCACCATCACCTCTGCTGCCTGCTACTCACATTTCTTCTCCCTCACCACACCAGTGTTCTGTACCACCTGTTGCTCCACTTACACAGTCCTCTGCCTCCTGCGTGGCTCCTCCTGCCCTCACACAGTCCTCTGCCTCCTGCGTGGCTCCTCCTGCCCTCACACAGTCCTCTGCCTCCTGCGTGGCGCCTCCTGCCCTCACACAGTCCTCTGCCTCCTGCGTGGCTCCTCCTGCCCTCACACAGTCCTCTGCCTCCTGCGTGGCTCCTCCTGCACTTATACAGTCCTCTGCCTCCTGCGTGGCTCCTCCTGCCCTCACACAGTCCTCTGCCTCCTGCGTGGCTCCTCCTGCCCTCACACAGTCCTCTGCCTCCTGCGTGGCTCCTCCTGCCCTCACACAGTCCTCTGCCTCCTGCGTGGCGCCTCCTGCCCTCACACAGTCCTCTGCCTCCTGCGTGGCTCCTCCTGCACTTATACAGTCCTCTGCCTCCTGCGTGGCTCCTCCTGCCCTCACACAGTCCTCTGCCTCCTGCGTGGCTCCTCCTGCCCTCACACAGTCCTCTGCCTCCTGCGTGGCTCCTCCTGCCCTCACACAGTCCTCTGCCTCCTGTGTGGCTCCTCCTGCCCTCACACAGTCCTCTGCCTCCTGCGTGGCTCCTCCTGCACTTATACAGTCCTCTGCCTCCTGCGTGGCTCCTGCTCCAGTTGCACAGATGTCAGCGTCCTTCATGCCCCTTGCTCCACTTGCGTCAGTCTCTGCCACCACCGATGCCACTACAGAGGAGCCTGTAGAGCAACTGGTAAGCAAACAGTTACTTCACACTGAGAAAATAAGCTATCAATTCTATAAAAATTGAGTAAGAAATATTTATTAATGTGGTTTGCATTTGCTCTTTCTCAACCATCACTAATCTTAATGGGTTTATTTGTTATTGCAGGCTGTAGATGACCATAACATACCTGGGATGGACCGTGTGGACAGCCTTGCTGAGTACCTAGTGGGTCTTCGCAGTGAAACAAGTCTGATAATAACCAACCAACAGGCTAGTACCATTATAGGCCTTTGGCAAAATTTGCTACCATATGACCAGCAGCGTGTAGCTTTTGCTGCTCGTTATCAGGACCGGCTCACCACAGGCAGGTTCAGGTCACCAAAGAAAAAAAGAGAGTTTACCCCTGGTGTGGAGAGCCTAAAACGCTGCATTCTGAGCTCCTCTGGTTCTCCTGCCCAGTGGCCAGACTGTTGCCGTCTGTTGGAAGCCATTTTTGTCAAGCTCTGTGGAATACACAGGAGCCCAAAAAAACAAGGGCAGGTGACTTTGTCAAGGTGGGCTTTGATTCTAAAAGACTACAGCAAAATCCGACAGCTTATCCTGGGTAATGGTGCTGTTATGCAAAGCACCACTCTTCAGCTAGTGGAAGTCAACTCAACCACCCTGAACCAATGGTACAACAAACGAGTCAAGAAACAGGATGTTCAGTTAGTGCTGCAAGGGATAAACCTGCCATCTTCTGTCCCTGTTGCCACTGAGCCTCTTCAGCCTGCAAATCTTCGCCCTGCTGTTGCTCCTCCACCACCAGGTGTTCAACATGTGTACCACTTGCCACAAAGCACAGTAGGGCAGGCAAAGTGTAAAAAACGAGCTGCATCAACAGATGACCACTTCTTACCACCTTCTGCACGTCAGAAGATGTGTGCTCAGAGGAAACTTTTTCCAAAGCCTTCAACTGTCCCGTCTTCTCAAACATTTTCTCTGCAAACCACTACAACTTTAAGTCAGCCAGCAGTGATATTTAAGCCTTCCCCTCCTTTGTCTTCCATTTTTACCATACCTGTATCCTTCCCTGTCTCGTCTGTGAGTACTGTTGCCCAGACAACAGCTACAACAGCTTCATCGGTTGCACCAACCCCATCCATGTGTACTACAAAGAAATCCACATCCAAGGCCAGGTTTAATAAAAGGAGAGTGGAGGCAAACTCCTGTCGCAAGTGTGGGCAGTTCAGAACTGAGACAACAGGGCACAGTCAGTATAAAGGGAAAATATATTGCCCTAATACAGAGACAATGTCTCGGGAAAAGTGGCTTGAGGAGACAAAAAAGAGAAAAGCTGACCATACCTAAACACTGTACATTTAACTGTATTTTGACCATACCTAAACACTGTACATTTAACTGTATTTAGTTTGTTTGTTTTTTTGTTGTTGTTGCTGACAATTTTTCTCTCCGTCATGTTATTTATAGAGTAAAATAAGCTGGACTCCTAACATTTTTTGTTAAATGTTTGATAATGTCTCTGTTGGTAAAAATAATTACACTTTTGAGTGTAAATTCAAATAAATTTCCTTTGAAATTCAGTTAGTTATTCAATTCTCTTGTTTGTAAAAAAAAACATATAATAAAAACCAACTGCAAGTATATAAAATGTTGTGGTATCTGTTATACTATATAAATATTGTAGTATACCTGTTATGCTATAAAGAATATTGTAGTATACCTTTTACACTATCTAAATTATTGTGGTATACCCCTTTATACTATATACAATATTGTGGTATACCTCTTATACTATGGAAAATATTAAGGTATACCTTTAAAATATATAAAATATTGTAGCATCTGTTTTACTATGTAAAATATTGTGGTATACCTGTTATACTATATAAAACGTGGTGTACCTGTTATACTATATACCACGCTGTGACATACCTGTTACACTATATAGAACACTGTGGTATACCTGTTAGACTATATACAACGCTGTGGTATACCTGTTACACTATATACAATACTGTGGTATATCTGTTACATACAACGCTGTGGTATCCCTGTTACACTATATACAACGCTGTGGTATACCTGTTACACTATATACAATGCTGTGGTATACCTGTTACACTATATACAACACTGTGGTATACCTTTTACACTATATAGAACATTGTGGTATACCTGTTTTACTAATTTATAATATAATAATTATATTATAAATTAATTAAATAATAAATTAACAGTAAATTAAGATTGGTGTATGGGAAAACATTTGTTTGAATGCCTTTAAAGTTTCAGTTAATTTTAGTTACATTTAAAATCTAAGCTGCTGTTCTTTGATAGCACACCGGGATTTGAACTTGCGACCTTTGTATCTGCCCCGATCTTCCCTTTAGCTCAGAAAATGACAATAATAATAAAAAAGAAACATATTCAACGAAATAAACACCGCAGTTTTTTTTAAAGAGGCAGAAACAATTCATTTTTCAGTTTTTGCTCGATGGTTAACTTTTCTTTTTCTCGCTTTCTTTCCTTTTCCCTTCTTCCTCCTTCTTCCCCCTTCTTCCCTCCATTTTTTCTTCTTCCCACTGGAAAGCAGACTATTGTTCCCCAGCTTTAGTGCAGTAGGTAGCGCGTCAGTCTCATAATCTGAAGGTCGTGAGATCGATCCTCACACGGGGCATTGATCAATTTTAAATGAGAAACATGCTCGTAATATCCTAAGAGACTCACCTTGTTTTGTTTGGAGCATGGTAAGTGAAGGTGGTTGAGCACCAGTATCTACAATAAAGACTTATGTTCTCCTTGCACATATATGTGCAGTTAATCACAACATCTACGAACAGGGAAAACGAATCTGATTCCAGCTTTTACTTAACTTTGCAAGTACTTTAGAAAAAAGCCTACAGTGGATCATGTAACAGTAGGCTCTTGTTATGATCCGGTAAGTGTTGTTGCACATCTTTCCTCCGATGCATATATCCAGTCATGTGCCGTACAATCAGTTGACAAGCCTATTGCCTGGGAAGAGAGCAAGATCTTTGCTAGTGGATGGTGGGGTGCCGTGATCGTATAGTGGTTAGTACTCTGCGTTGTGGCCGCAGCAACCCCGGTTCGAATCCGGGTCCCGGCAAGTCCTTTTAGCTTGCAGCAGGCTTTTCTTGCCTGTCTTTGGAATCATTTAAAGTAAAACAGGTGCATGTCTTGTTTTTCGGTAGTACTGCTTCAGCAAAGCGTTGTGCAACATGGCGTGAGGATGAGGCATGTGTCTGCTTGTCAGATTATTCTAAATTTCGTTTCTGGATGCTTGAGAAAATTCTTACGGATGCAAACACTTAGGAAATTGTCCTGCATGAGGGCCTATTTCTAAACTCAAGAGTCTAATGACATAATTTTCCTTGTGCCTTTTTAACCTTGGAGTCCCATATGGTCTAGCTGTTAGGATTCCTGGTTTTCACCCAGGCGGCCCGGGTTCAACTCCCGGTATGGGAAGCTTCTTGCTGGCTGAGGAAAGCAGAGTGATGCCTTAACATTTTGCTGGGTTTCAATGGCGATCCTGTTGGAACTTCTAATAGTGCAGCTTGGGTGTTGGGATCTTGCTTTACTTCAGAGCTAAGAGGCCCAGTTTGGTGTGACATAGGCCTGAAATGTCCTCTTATCCACTTTGCCTGACAGTTTCTTGCCGGTGGGCCAGTGGCGCAATGGATAACGCGTCTGACTACGGATCAGAAGATTCTAGGTTCGACTCCTGGCTGGCTCGGCTCCTCTGCTTTTGTCGCTCCCCAACATCCGCTAAGATTACTTTGGTTCTTGCCATCCCCTGTGATGCTGGCAGGTAACTAGCTGTATGCCTGAGCCTCGTTAGCGCAGTAGGTAGCGCGTCAGTCTCATAATCTGAAGGTCGTGAGTTCGATCCTCACACGGGGCATTGATCATTTTTAAATAAGAAACATGCTCGTAATATCCTAAGAGACTCACCTTGTTTTGTTTGGAGCATGGTAAGTGAAGGAGTTTAAGCACCAGTATCTACAATAAAGACTTATGTTCTCCTTGCACATACATGTGCAGTTAATCACAACACCTACGAACAGGGAAAACGAATCTGATTCCAGCTTTTACTTAACTTTGCAAGTACTTTAGAAAAAAGCCTACAGTGGATCATGTAACAGTAGGCTCTTGTTATGATCCGGTAAGTGTTGTTGCACATCTTTCCTCCGATGCATATATCCAGTCATGTGCCGTACAATCAGTTGACAAGCCTATTGCCTGGGAAGAGAGCAAGATCTTTGCTAGTGGATGGTGGGGAGCCGTGATCGTATAGTGGTTAGTACTCTGCGTTGTGGCCTCAGCAACCCCGGTTCGAATCCGGGTCACGGCAAGTCCTTTAAGCTTGCAGCAGGCTTTTCTTGCCTGTCTTTGGAATCATTTAAAGTAAAACAGGTGCATGTCGTGTTTTTCGGTAGTACTGCTTCAGCAAAGCGTTGTGCAACATGGCGTGAGGATGAGGCATGTGTCTGCTTGTCAGATTATTCTACCTTTCGTTCTCTGGATGCTTGAGAAAATTCTTACGGATGCAAACACTTAGGAAATTGTCCTGCATGAGGGCCTATTTCTAAACTCAAGAGTCTAACAACATAATTTTCCTTGTGCCTTTTTAACCTTGGAGTCCCATATGGTCTAGCGGTTAGGATTCCTGGTTTTCACCCAAGTGGCCCGGGTTCAACTCCCGGTATGGGAAGCTTCTTGCTGGCTGAGGAAAGCAGAGTGATGCCTTAACATTTTGCTGGGTTTCAATGGCGATCCTGTTGGAACTTCTAATAGTGCAGCTTGGGTGTTGGGATCTTGCTTTACTTCAGAGCTAAGAGGCCCATTTTGGTGTGACATAGGCCTGAAATGTCCTCTTATCCACTTTGTCTGACAGTTTCTTGCCGGTGGGCCAGTGGCGCAATGGATAACGCGTCTGACTACGGATCAGAAGATTCTAGGTTCGACTCCTGGCTGGCTCGGCTCCTCTGCTTTTGTCGCTCCCCAACATCCGCTAAGATTACTTTGGTTCTTGCCATCCCCTGTGATGCTGGCAGGTAACTAGCTGCATGCCTGAGCCTCGTTGGCGCTACCTGGAACACAAGCGCCGGCTTTCAGCACGCCAATCGTGTCACTCTTCTTCCAACGCCACTTCCATTTCTCTCCAATCAGCTCACGGCACAGCGTCCATTTCTTACCAATGAAATCTACTCCTCGGTTATCCCGTCCATTTCTTACCAATCAAAACCCCTGGCGTGTCTCCATTTCTTGCCAATCAAATCGCAGCGCTTGCCCGATGCTCTGTCCATTTTTAACCAATTAAATGTTTCTCCACCGCGGGCCTTCCATTTCTGACCAATCAAAATCCTCGCCACCTTAAAGCGTGGCTTAAAGAGATACACTCTTTAAAAAATTACACTCTTTGATTTTGAGTGTGAATTCAAACGAATTCCTTTGAAATTCAATTCATAATTTAAGTCTGGTTAGTAAAAAAAAACATATTATAAAAACCACCTTCAAGTATATTAAATATTGTGGCGTCTGTTATACTATATAAAATATTGTGGTATCTGTTATACTATATAAAATATAGAGGTACACCTGTTATACTATGTAAAATATTGTGGCATCTTTTTTACTATATATATATTGTGGCATCTGTTATACTATATAAAATATAGTGGTACATGTGTTATACTATGTAAAATAAATGCTGGTATACCTGTTATAATATATAAAATATTGAGATATACCTTTAATACTATATAAAATATTGTGGCATCTGTTACACTATATAAAATATTATGTTATCTGTTATACTATATAAAATATAGTGGTACACCTGTTATACTATATAAAATATAGTGGTAAACCTGTTATACTATATAAAATATTGTGGCCTCTGTTATACTGTATAAAATATAGTGGTACACCTGTTATACTATATAAAATATAGTGGTTCACCTGTTATACTATATAAAATATTGTGGCTTCTGTTATACTGTATAAAATATAGTGGTAAACCTGTTATACTATATAAAATATTGTGGCCTCTGTTATACTGTATAAAATATAGTGGTACACCTGTTATACTATATAAAATATAGTGGTTCACCTGTTATACTATATTAAATTATTGTGGCATCTGTTATAGTATATAAAATATAGTGGTACACGTGTTATACTTTGTAAAATATTGTGGTATACCTGTTTTACTATGTAAAATAAATGCTGGTATACCTGTCATACTATATAAAATATTGAGATATACCTTTAATACTATATAAAATATTGTGGCATCTGTTATACTATATAAAATATTGTGGTATCTGTTATACTATATAAAATATAGTGGTACACTTGTTATACTATATAAAATATAGTGGTAAACCTGTTATACTATATAAAATATTGTGATATAACTTTAATACTGTATAAAATATTGTGGTATACCTTTAATAGTATATAAAATATTCTGGTATCTACAATATTGTGGTATACATTTTATACTATGTAAAATATTTTGGTAAACCTGTTATAATATATAGAACACTGTGGTATACATATTATACTATGTAACAATTTGTGATAAGCCTTTTATAGTACATAAAATGTATTTTTTTTCACATAATTTAGAGATTAACAGTAAATTAAGATTAGTGTATAGAAAAACGTGTTTAAATGCCTCTAAATTTCAGTAGATTTTAGGTACATTTAAAATCTAAGCTGCTGTTCTTTGATAGCACACCGGGATTTGAACTCGCGACCTTTGTATCTGCCCCGATCTTCCCTTTAGCTCAGAAAATGACAATAATAATATAAAAAGAAACATATTCAACGAAATAAACACTGCAGTTCTTTAAAAGAGGCAGAACCATTTCATTTTTCAGTTTTTGCTCGATGGTTAACTTTTCTTTTTCTCGCTTTCTTTCCTTTTCCCTTCTTCCCCCTTCTTCCCTCCATTTTTTCTTCTTCCCACGGCAAAGCAGACTATTGTTCCCCAGCTTTAGCGCAGTAGGTAGCGCGTCAGTCTCATAATCTGAAGGTCGTGAGTTCGATCCTCACACGGGGCATTGATCATTTTTAAATAAGAAACATGCTCGTAATATCCTAAGAGACTCACCTTGTTTTGTTTGGAGCATGGTAAGTGAAGGAGTTTAAGCACCAGTATCTACAATAAAGACTTATGTTCTCCTTGCACATACATGTGCAGTTAATCACAACATCTACGAACAGGGAAAACGAATCTGATTCCAGCTTTTACTTAACTTTGCAAGTACTTTAGAAAAAAGCCTACAGTGGATCATGTAACAGTAGGCTCTTGTTATGATCCGGTAAGTGTTGTTGCACATCTTTCCTCCGATGCATATATCCAGTCATGTGCCGTACAATCAGTTGACAAGCCTATTGCCTGGGAAGAGAGCAAGATCTTTGCAAGTGGATGGTGGGGTGCCGTGATCGTATAGTGGTTAGTACTCTGCGTTGTGGCCGCAGCAACCCCGGTTCGAATCCGGGTCACGGCAAGTCCTTTAAGCTTGCAGCAGGCTTTTCTTGCCTGTCTTTGGAATCATTTAAAGTAAAACAGGTGCATGTCTTGTTTTTCGGTAGTACTGCTTCAGCAAAGCGTTGTGCAACATGGCGTGAGGATGAGGCATGTGTCTGCTTGTCAGATTATTCTACCTTTCGTTCTCTGGATGCTTGAGAAAATTCTTACGGATGCAAACACTTAGGAAATTGTCCTGCATGAGGGCCTATTTCTAAACTCAAGAGTCTAACGACATAATTTTCCTTGTGCCTTTTTAACCTTGGAGTCCCATATGGTCTAGCGGTTAGGATTCCTGGTTTTCACCCAGGCGGCCCGGGTTCAACTCCCGGTATGGGAAGCTTCTTGCTGGCTGAGGAAAGCAGAGTGATGCCTTAACATTTTGCTGGGTTTCAATGGCGATCCTGTTGGAACTTCTAATAGTGCAGCTTGGGTGTTGGGATCTTGCTTTACTTCAGAGCTAAGAGGCCCATTTTGGTGTGACATAGGCCTGAAATGTCCTCTTATCCACTTTGTCTGACAGTTTCTTGCTGGTGGGACAGTGGCGCAATGGATAACGCGTCTGACTACGGATCAGAAGATTCTAGGTTCGACTCCTGGCTGGCTCGGCTCCTCTGCTTTTGTCGCTCCCCAACATTCGCTAAGATTACTTTGGTTCTTGCCATCCCCTGTGGTGCTGGCAGGTAACTAGCTGCATGCCTGAGCCTCGTTAGCGCAGTAGGTAGCGCGTCAGTCTCATAATCTGAAGGTCGTGAGTTCGATCCTCACACGGGGCATTGATCAATTTTAAATGAGAAACATGCTCGTAATATCCTAAGAGACTCACCTTGTTTTGTTTGGAGCATGGTAAGTGAAGGTGGTTAAGCACCAGTATCTACAATAAAGACTTATGTTCTCCTTGCACATATATGTGCAGTTAATCACAACATCTACGAACAGGGAAAACGAATCTGATTCCAGCTTTTACTTAACTTTGCAAGTACTTTAGAAAAAAGCCTACAGTGGATCATGTAACAGTAGGCTCTTGTTATGATCCGGTAAGTGTTGTTGCACATCTTTCCTCCGATGCATATATCCAGTCATGTGCCGTACAATCAGTTGACAAGCCTATTGCCTGGGAAGAGAGCAAGATCTTTGCTAGTGGATGGTGGGGTGCAGTGATCGTATAGTGGTTAGTACTTTGCGTTGTGGCCGCAGCAACCCCGGTTCGAATCCGGGTCACGGCAAGTCCTTTAAGCTTGCAGCAGGCTTTTCTTGCCTGTCTTTGGAATCATTTAAAGTAAAACAGGTGCATGTCTTGTTTTTCGGTAGTACTGCTTCAGCAAAGCGTTGTGCAACATGGCGTGAGGATGAGGCATGTGTCTGCTTGTCAGATTATTCTAAATTTCGTTTCTGGATGCTTGAGAAAATTCTTACGGATGCAAACACTTAGGAAATTGTCCTGCATGAGGGCCTATTTCTAAACTCAAGAGTCTAATGACATAATTTTCCTTGTGCCTTTTTAACCTTGGAGTCCCATATGGTCTAGCGGTTAGGATTCCTGGTTTTCACCCTGGCGGCCCGGGTTCAACTCCCGGTATGGGAAGCTTCTTGCTGGCTGAGGAAAGCAGAGTGATGCCATATCATTTTGCTGGGTTTCAATGGCGATCCTGTTGGAACTTCTAATAGTGCAGCTTGGGTGTTGGGATCTTGCTTTACTTCAGAGCTAAGAGGCCCATTTTGGTGTGACATAGACCTGAAATGTCCTCTTATCCACTTTGCCTGACAGTTTCTTGCCGGTGGGCCAGTGGCGCAATGGATAACGCGTCTGACTACGGATCAGAAGATTCTAGGTTCGACTCCTGGCTGGCTCGGCTCCTCTGCTTTTGTCGCTCCCCAACATTCGCTAAGATTACTTTGGTTCTTGCCATCCCCTGTGGTGCTGGCAGGTAACTAGCTGCATGCCTGAGCCTTGTTAGCGCAGTAGGTAGCGCGTCAGTCTCATAATCTGAAGGTTGTGAGTTCGATCCTCACACGGGGCATTGATCAATTTTAAATGAGAAACATGCTCGTAATATCCTAAGAGACTCACCTTGTTTTGTTGGAGCATGGTAAGTGAAGGTGGTTAAGCACCAGTATCTACAATAAAGACTTATGTTCTCCTTGCACATATATGTGCAGTTAATCACAACATCTACGAACAGGGAAAACGAATCTGATTCCAGCTTTTACTTAACTTTGCAAGTACTTTAGAAAAAAGCCTACAGTGGATCATGTAACAGTAGGCTCTTGTTATGATCCGGTAAGTGTTGTTGCACATCTTTCCTCCGATGCATATATCCAGTCATGTGCCGTACAATCAGTTGACAAGCCTATTGCCTGGGAAGAGAGCAAGATCTTTGCTAGTGGATGGTGGGGTGCCGTCATCGTATAGTGGTTAGTACTCTGCGTTGTGGCCGCAGCAACCCCGGTTTGAATCCGGGTCACGGCAAGTCCTTTAAGCTTGCAGCAGGCTTTTCTTGCCTGTCTTTGGAATCATTTAAAGTAAAACAGGTGCATGTCTTGTTTTTTGGTAGTACTGCTTCAGCAAAGCGTTGTGCAACATGGCGTGAGGATGAGGCATGTGTCTGCTTGTCAGATTATTCTACCTTTCGTTTCTGGATGCTTGAGAAAATTCTTACGGATGCAAACACTTAGGAAATTGTCCTGTATGAGGGCCTATTTCCAAACTCAAGAGTATAATGACATAATTTTCCTTGTGCCTTTTTAACCTTGGAGTCCCATATGGTCTAGCGGTTAGGATTCCTGGTTTTCACCCAGGTGGCCCAGGTTCAACTCCCGGTATGGGAAGCTTCTTGCTGGCTGAGGAAAGCAGAGTGATGCCTTAACATTTTGCTGGGTTTCAATGGCGATCCTGAAAGAACTTCTAATAGTGCAGCTTGGGTGTTGGGATCTTGCTTTACTTCAGAGCTAAGAGGCCCAATTTGGTGTGACATAGGCCTGAAATGTCCTCTTATCCACTTTGCCTGACAGTTTCTTGCCGGTGGGCCAGTGGCGCAATGGATAACGCGTCTGACTACGGATCAGAAGATTCTAGGTTCGACTCCTGGCTGGCTCGGCTCCTCTGCTTTTGTCGCTCCCCAACATTCGCTAAGATTACTTTGGTTCTTGCCATCCCCTGTGGTGCTGGCAGGTAACTAGCTGCGTGCCTGAGCCTCGTTAGCGCAGTAGGTAGCGCGTTAGTCTCATAATCTGAAGGTCATGAGTTCGATCCTCACACGGGGCATTGATCAATTTTAAATGAGAAACATGCTCGTAATATCCTAAGAGACTCACCTTGTTTTGTTTGGAGCATGGTAAGTGAAGGTGGTTAAGCACCAGTATCTACAATAAAGACTTATGTTCTCCTTGCACATATATGTGCAGTTAATCACAACATCTACGAACAGGGAAAACGAATCTGATTCCAGCTTTTACTTAACTTTGCAAGTACTTTAGAAAAAAGCCTACAGTGGATCATGTAACAGTAGGCTCTTGTTATGATCCGGTAAGTGTTGTTGCACATCTTTCCTCCGATGCATATATCCAGTCATGTGCCGTACAATCAGTTGACAAGCCTATTGCCTGGGAAGAGAGCAAGATCTTTGCTAGTGGATGGTGGGGTGCCGTGATCGTATAGTGGTTAGTACTCTGCGTTGTGGCCGCAGCAACCCCGGTTCGAATCCGGGTCACGGCAAGTCCTTTAAGCTTGCAGCAGGCTTTTCTTGCCTGTCTTTGGAATCATTTAAAGTAAAACAGGTGCATGTCTTGTTTTTCGGTAGTACTGCTTCAGCAAAGCGTTGTGCAACATGGCGTGAGGATGAGGCATGTGTCTGCTTGTCAGATTATTCTAAATTTCGTTTCTGGATGCTTGAGAAAATTCTTACGGATGCAAACACTTAGGAAATTGTCCTGCATGAGGGCCTATTTCTAAACTCAAGAGTCTAATGACATAATTTTCCTTGTGCCTTTTTAACCTTGGAGTCCCATATGGTCTAGCGGTTAGGATTCCTGGTTTTCACCCAGGCGGCCCGGGTTCAACTCCCGGTATGGGAAGCTTCTTGCTGGCTGAGGAAAGCAGAGTGATGCCTTAACATTTTGCTGGGTTTCAATGGCGATCCTGTTGGAACTTCTAATAGTGCAGCTTGGGTGTTGGGATCTTGCTTTACTTCAGAGCTAAGAGGCCCATTTTGGTGTGACATAGACCTGAAATGTCCTCTTATCCACTTTGCCTGACAGTTTCTTGCAGGTGGGCCAGTGGCGCAATGGATAACGCGTCTGACTACGGATCAGAAGATTCTAGGTTCGACTCCTGGCTGGCTCGGCTCCTCTGCTTTTGTCGCTCCCCAACATCCGCTAAGATTACTTTGGTTCTTGCCATCCCCTGTGATGCTGGCAGGTAACTAGCTGCATGCCTGAACCTCGTTAGCGCAGTAGGTAGCGCGTCAGTCTCATAATCTGAAGGTCGTGAGTTCGATCCTCACACGGGGCATTGATCATTTTTAAATAAGAAACATGCTCGTAATATCCTAAGAGACTCACCTTGTTTTGTTTGGAGCATGGTAAGTGAAGGAGTTTAAGCACCAGTATCTACAATAAAGACTTATGTTCTCCTTGCACATATATGTGCAGTTAATCACAACATCTACGAACAGGGAAAACGAATCTGATTCCAGCTTTTACTTAACTTTGCAAGTACTTTAGAAAAAAGCCTACAGTGGATCATGTAACAGTAGGCTCTTGTTATGATCCGGTAAGTGTTGTTGCACATCTTTCCTCCGATGCATATATCCAGTCATGTGCCGTACAATCAGTTGACAAGCCTATTGCCTGGGAAGAGAGCAAGATCTTTGCTAGTGGATGGTGGGGTGCCGTGATCGTATAGTGGTTAGTACTCTGCGTTGTGGCCGCAGCAACCCCGGTTCGAATCCGGGTCCCGGCAAGTCCTTTTAGCTTGCAGCAGGCTTTTCTTGCCTGTCTTTGGAATCATTTAAAGTAAAACAGGTGCATGTCTTGTTTTTCGGTAGTACTGCTTCAGCAAAGCGTTGTGCAACATGGCGTGAGGATGAGGCATGTGTCTGCTTGTCAGATTATTCTAAATTTCGTTTCTGGATGCTTGAGAAAATTCTTACGGATGCAAACACTTAGGAAATTGTCCTGTATGAGGGCCTATTTCTAAACTCAAGAGTCTAATGACATAATTTTCCTTGTGCCTTTTTAACCTTGGAGTCCCATATGGTCTAGCGGTTAGGATTCCTGGTTTTCACCCAGGTGGCCCGGGTTCAACTCCCGGTATGGGAAGCTTCTTGCTGGCTGAGGAAAGCAGAGTGATGCCTTAACATTTTGCTGGGTTTCAATGGCGATCCTGAAAGAACTTCTAATAGTGCAGCTTGGGTGTTGGGATCTTGCTTTACTTCAGAGCTAAGAGGCCCATTTTGGTGTGACATAGGCCTGAAATGTCCTCTTATCCACTTTGCCTGACAGTTTCTTGCCGGTGGGCCAGTGGCGCAATGGATAACGCGTCTGACTACGGATCAGAAGATTCTAGGTTCGACTCCTGGCTGGCTCGGCTCCTCTGCTTTTGTCGCTCCCCAACATCCGCTAAGATTACTTTGGTTCTTGCCATCCCCTGTGATGCTGGCAGGTAACTAGCTGCATGCCTGAGCCTCGTTAGCGCAGTAGGTAGCGCGTCAGTCTCATAATCTGAAGGTCGTGAGTTCGATCCTCACACGGGGCATTGATCATTTTTAAATAAGAAACATGCTCGTAATATCCTAAGAGACTCACCTTGTTTTGTTTGGAGCATGGTAAGTGAAGGAGTTTAAGCACCAGTATCTACAATAAAGACTTATGTTCTCCTTGCACATACATGTGCAGTTAATCACAACATCTACGAACAGGGAAAACGAATCTGATTCCAGCTTTTACTTAACTTTGCAAGTACTTTAGAAAAAAGCCTACAGTGGATCATGTAACAGTAGGCTCTTGTTATGATCCGGTAAGTGTTGTTGCACATCTTTCCTCCGATGCATATATCCAGTCATGTGCCGTACAATCAGTTGACAAGCCTATTGCCTGGGAAGAGAGCAAGATCTTTGCTAGTGGATGGTGGGGAGCCGTGATCGTATAGTGGTTAGTACTCTGCGTTGTGGCCGCAGCAACCCAGGTTCGAATCCGGGTCACGGCAAGTCCTTTAAGCTTGCAGCAGGCTTTTCTTGCCTGTCTTTGGAATCATTTAAAGTAAAACAGGTGCATTTCTTGTTTTTCGGTAGTACTGCTTCAGCAAAGCGTTGTGCAACATGGCGTGAGGATGAGGCATGTGTCTGCTTGTCAGATTATTCTACCTTTCGTTTCTGGATGCTTGAGAAAATTCTTACGGATGCAAACACTTAGGAAATTGTCCTGCATGAGGGCCTATTTCTAAACTCAAGAGTCTAATGACATAATTTTCCTTGTGCCTTTTTAACCTTGGAGTCCCATATGGTCTAGCGGTTAGGATTCCTGGTTTTCATCCAGGCGGCCCGGGTTCAACTCCCGGTATGGGAAGCTTCTTGCTGGCTGAGGAAAGCAGAGTGATGCCTTAACATTTTGCTGGGTTTCAATGGCGATTCTGAAAGAACTTCTAATAGTGCAGCTTGGGTGTTGGGATCTTGCTTTACTTCAGAGCTAAGAGGCCCATTTTGGTGTGACATAGGCCTGAAATGTCCTCTTATCCACTTTGCCTGACAGTTTCTTGCCGGTGGGCCAGTGGCGCAATGGATAACGCGTCTGACTACGGATCAGAAGATTCTAGGTTCGACTCCTGGCTGGCTCGGCTCCTCTGCTTTTGTCGCTCCCCAACATCCGCTAAGATTACTTTGGTTCTTGCCATCCCCTGTGATGCTGGCAGGTAACTAGCTGCATGCCTGAGCCTCGTTAGCACAGTAGGTAGCGCGTCAGTCTCATAATCTGAAGGTCGTGAGTTCGATCCTCACACGGGGCATTTATCATTTTTAAATAAGAAACATGCTCGTAATATCCTAAGAGACTCACCTTGTTTTGTTTGGAGCATGGTAAGTGAAGGAGTTTAAGCACCAGTATCTACAATAAAGACTTATGTTCTCCTTGCACATACATGTGCAGTTAATCACAACATCTACGAACAGGGAAAACGAATCTGATTCCAGCTTTTACTTAACTTTGCAAGTACTTTAGAAAAAAGCCTACAGTGGATCATGTAACAGTAGGCTCTTGTTATGATCCGGTAAGTGTTGTTGCACATCTTTCCTCCGATGCATATATCCAGTCATGTGCCGTACAATCAGTTGACAAGCCTATTGCCTGGGAAGAGAGCAAGATCTTTGCTAGTGGATGGTGGGGAGCCGTGATCGTATAGTGGTTAGTACTCTGCGTTGTGGCCGCAGCAACCCCGGTTCGAATCCGGGTCACGGCAAGTCCTTTAAGCTTGCAGCAGGCTTTTCTTGCCTGTCTTTGGAATCATTTAAAGTAAAACAGGTGCATGTCTTGTTTTTCGGTAGTACTGCTTCAGCAAAGCGTTGTGCAACATGGCGTGAGGATGAGGCATGTGTCTGCTTGTCAGATTATTCTACCTTTCGTTCTCTGGATGCTTGAGAAAATTCTTACGGATGCAAACACTTAGGAAATTGTCCTGCATGAGGGCCTATTTCTAAACTCAAGAGTCTAACAACATAATTTTCCTTGTGCCTTTTTAACCTTGGAGTCCCATATGGTCTAGCGGTTAGGATTCCTGGTTTTCACCCAGGTGGCCCGGGTTCAACTCCCGGTATGGGAAGCTTCTTGCTGGCTGAGGAAAGCAGAGTGATGCCTTAACATTTTGCTGGGTTTCAATGGCGATCCTGTTGGAACTTCTAATAGTGCAGCTTGGGTGTTGGGATCTTGCTTTACTTCAGAGCTAAGAGGCCCATTTTGGTGTGACATAGGCCTGAAATGTCCTCTTATCCACTTTGTCTGACAGTTTCTTGCCGTTGGGCCAGTGGCGCAATGGATAACGCGTCTGACTACGGATCAGAAGATTCTAGGTTCGACTCCTGGCTGGCTCGGCTCCTCTGCTTTTGTCGCTCCCCAACATCCGCTAAGATTACTTTGGTTCTTGCCATCCCCTGTGATGCTGGCAGGTAACTAGCTGCATGCCTGAGCCTCGTTAGCGCAGTAGGTAGCGCGTCAGTCTCATAATCTGAAGGTCGTGAGTTCGATCCTCACACGGGGCATTGATCATTTTTAAATAAGAAACATGCTCGTAATATCCTAAGAGACTCACCTTGTTTTGTTTGGAGCATGGTAAGTGAAGGAGTTTAAGCACCAGTATCTACAATAAAGACTTATGTTCTCCTTGCACATACATGTGCAGTTAATCACAACATCTACGAACAGGGAAAACGAATCTGATTCCAGCTTTTACTTAACTTTGCAAGTACTTTAGAAAAAAGCCTACAGTGGATCATGTAACAGTAGGCTCTTGTTATGATCCGGTAAGTGTTGTTGCACATCTTTCCTCCGATGCATATATCCAGTCATGTGCCGTACAATCAGTTGACAAGCCTATTGCCTGGGAAGAGAGCAAGATCTTTGCTAGTGGATGGTGGGGTGCCGTGATCGTATAGTGGTTAGTACTCTGCGTTGTGGCCGCAGCAACCCCGGTTCGAATCCGGGTCACGGCAAGTCCTTTAAGCTTGCAGCAGGCTTTTCTTGCCTGTCTTTGGAATCATTTAAAGTAAAACAGGTGCATGTCTTGTTTTTCGGTAGTACTGCTTCAGCAAAGCGTTGTGCAACATGGCGTGAGGATGAGGCATGTGTCTGCTTGTCAGATTATTCTACCTTTCGTTCTCTGGATGCTTGAGAAAATTCTTACGGATGCAAACACTTAGGAAATTGTCCTGCATGAGGGCCTATTTCTAAACTCAAGAGTCTAATGACATAATTTTCCTTGTGCCTTTTTAACCTTGGAGTCCCATATGGTCTAGCGGTTAGGATTCCTGGTTTTCACCCAGGCGGCCCGGGTTCAACTCCCGGTATGGGAAGCTTCTTGCTGGCTGAGGAAAGCAGAGTGATGCCTTAACATTTTGCTGGGTTTCAATGGCGATCCTGTTGGAACTTCTAATAGTGCAGCTTGGGTGTTGGGATCTTGCTTTACTTCAGAGCTAAGAGGCCCATTTTGGTGTGACATAGGCCTGAAATGTCCTCTTATCAACTTTGTCTGACAGTTTCTTGCCGGTGGGCCAGTGGCGCAATGGATAACGCGTCTGACTACGGATCAGAAGATTCTAGGTTCGACTCCTGGCTGGCTCGGCTCCTCTGCTTTTGTCGCTCCCCAACATTCGCTAAGATTACTTTGGTTCTTGCCATCCCCTGTGGTGCTGGCAGGTAACTAGCTGCATGCCTGAGCCTCGTTAGCGCAGTAGGTAGCGCGTCAGTCTCATAATCTGAAGGTCGTGAGTTTGATCCTCACACGGGGCATTGATCAATTTTAAATGAGAAACATGCTCGTAATATCCTAAGAGACTCACCTTGTTTTGTTTGGAGCATGGTAAGTGAAGGTGGTTAAGCACCAGTATCTACAATAAAGACTTATGTTCTCCTTGCACATATATGTGCAGTTAATCACAACATCTACGAACAGGGAAAACGAATCTGATTCCAGCTTTTACTTAACTTTGCAAGTACTTTAGAAAAAAGCCTACAGTGGATCATGTAACAGTAGGCTCTTGTTATGATCCGGTAAGTGTTGTTGCACATCTTTCCTCCGATGCATATATCCAGTCATGTGCCGTACAATCAGTTGACAAGCCTATTGCCTGGGAAGAGAGCAAGATCTTTGCTAGTGGATGGTGGGGTGCAGTGATCGTATAGTGGTTAGTACTTTGCGTTGTGGCCGCAGCAACCCCGGTTCGAATCCGGGTCACGGCAAGTCCTTTAAGCTTGCAGCAGGCTTTTCTTGCCTGTCTTTGGAATCATTTAAAGTAAAACAGGTGCATGTCTTGTTTTTCGGTAGTACTGCTTCAGCAAAGCGTTGTGCAACATGGCGTGAGGATGAGGCATGTGTCTGCTTGTCAGATTATTCTAAATTTCGTTTCTGGATGCTTGAGAAAATTCTTACGGATGCAAACACTTAGGAAATTGTCCTGCATGAGGGCCTATTTCTAAACTCAAGAGTCTAATGACATAATTTTCCTTGTGCCTTTTTAACCTTGGAGTCCCATATGGTCTAGCGGTTAGGATTCCTGGTTTTCACCCAGGCGGCCCGGGTTCAACTCCCGGTATGGGAAGCTTCTTGCTGGCTGAGGAAAGCAGAGTGATGCCATATCATTTTGCTGGGTTTCAATGGCGATCCTGTTGGAACTTCTAATAGTGCAGCTTGGGTGTTGGGATCTTGCTTTACTTCAGAGCTAAGAGGCCCATTTTGGTGTGACATAGACCTGAAATGTCCTCTTATCCACTTTGCCTGACAGTTTCTTGCTGGTGGGCCAGTGGCGCAATGGATAACGCGTCTGACTACGGATCAGAAGATTCTAGGTTCGACTCCTGGCTGGCTCGGCTCCTCTGCTTTTGTCGCTCCCCAACATTCGCTAAGATTACTTTGGTTCTTGCCATCCCCTGTGGTGCTGGCAGGTAACTAGCTGCATGCCTGAGCCTCGTTAGCGCAGTAGGTAGCGCGTCAGTCTCATAATCTGAAGGTCGTGAGTTCGATCCTCACACGGGGCATTGATCATTTTTAAATAAGAAACATGCTCGTAATATCCTAAGAGACTCACCTTGTTTTGTTTGGAGCATGGTAAGTGAAGGAGTTTAAGCACCAGTATCTACAATAAAGACTTATGTTCTCCTTGCACATACATGTGCAGTTAATCACAACATCTACGAACAGGGAAAACGAATCTGATTCCAGCTTTTACTTAACTTTGCAAGTACTTTAGAAAAAAGCCTACAGTGGATCATGTAACAGTAGGCTCTTGTTATGATCCGGTAAGTGTTGTTGCACATCTTTCCTCCGATGCATATATCCAGTCATGTGCCGTACAATCAGTTGACAAGCCTATTGCCTGGGAAGAGAGCAAGATCTTTGCTAGTGGATGGTGGGGTGCCGTGATCGTATAGTGGTTAGTACTCTGCGTTGTGGCCGCAGCAACCCCGGTTCGAATCCGGGTCACGGCAAGTCCTTTAAGCTTGCAGCAGGCTTTTCTTGCCTGTCTTTGGAATCATTTAAAGTAAAACAGGTGCATGTCTTGTTTTTTGGTAGTACTGCTTCAGCAAAGCGTTGTGCAACATGGCGTGAGGATGAGGCATGTGTCTGCTTGTCAGATTATTCTACCTTTCGTTCTCTGGATGCTTGAGAAAATTCTTACGGATGCAAACACTTAGGAAATTGTCCTGCCTGAGGGCCTATTTCTAAACTCAAGAGTCTAACGACATAATTTTCATTGTGCCTTTTTAACTTTGGAGTCCCATATGGTCTAGTTGTTAGGATTTCTGGTTTTCACCCAGGCGGCCCGGGTTCAACTCCCGGTATGGGAACCTTCTTGCTGGCTGAGGAAAGCAGAGTGATGCCTTAACATTTTGCTGGGTTTCAATGGCGATCCTGTTGGAACTTCTAATAGTGCAGCTTGGGTGTTGGGATCTTGCTTTACTTCAGAGCTAAGAGGCCCATTTTGGTGTGACATAGGCCTGAAATGTCCTCTTATCCACTTTGTCTGACAGTTTCTTGCAGGTGGGCCAGTGGCGCAATGGATAACGCGTCTGACTACGGATCAGAAGATTCTAGGTTCGACTCCTGGCTGGCTCGGCTCCTCTGCTTTTGTCGCTCCCCAACATTCGCTAAGATTACTTTGGTTCTTGCCATCCCCTGTGGTGCTGGCAGGTAACTAGCTGCATGCCTGAGCCTCGTTGGCGCTACCTGGAACACAAGCGCCGGCTTCCAGCACGCCAATCGTGTCACTGTTCTTCCAAAGCCGCTTCCATTTTTCTCCAATCAGCTCACGGCACAGTGTCCATTTCTTACCAATGAAATCTGCTCCTCAGATAACCCGTCCATTTCTTGCCAATCAAAAACCTTGGCGGGTCTCCATTTCTTGCCAATCAAATCGCAGCGATTGCCTGACGCTCTGTCCATTTTTAACCAATTAAATGTTTCTCCACCACTCCATTTCTGACCAATCAAAATCCATGCCGCCTCTCCTTTTCTTACCAATCACATCCCTTCAACAGTTATAGGTGAAAAAAATGATCTAACTATCTAGTTAGCTGTCTATCTTTTTTGAAAATAGTTTATTTAGCTAGCTAGCTCCGTTGGTAATATTGGAATAATATGGCATCTAAAAAAAAACACCGAGCGATGGGTGATGAGGAGTGGGTGGCCAGGCTAAAGACCTTCGCTGGTACGGGCGTTTGGCCCTCGGAGGCGGGGAACAGGCCAGCCCCGAGGCAAAAGAAATGGCATGAGCTCTATCAAAAGGCAAGCATTAAACACATAATAAATCAAGGCTGCGATGTAGGGATTTTTACGTGTTTAAGATAGTTTTGTAGTTTTATTTGTATAGACAGTCTGAACGGTTTATAGAAACGTGACAAAAGAGACTATTCTACCTATTTGTTTTTATTATTAAACACATTTTCTCAGTGTGTTAATTAATTTGTTATAAATTGTTGTAACAAAGTCATTTTGACGCATCAAACGCGTCTAATACCTATCATGCTTATTAAAATATTATTATTATATTCGTAAACATATCTAATATATACATATTAAGTTCTATTATATATTTAGATTTGCACTGGTTTCTCTAGAACACTGCTCTGAAGGACTCTGAACCATTTGATTATGCATAAACAGTGGAATCCCCCTATAGATTATTCAGTGAGTACCACGTGATTTTAGGTCACACAATATAGAATTAAATTAATGTGTTATACACTTAATGTGTTAATACATTTATACACTGACTGACCATTTCATTTACTATACTGTACATTATGACTAGAGCCCCATAAAGATGGTTATGGGACACATAAATTAAGATGCCAGTTAATACAGTTATACACTGACTGACCATTTCATTTACTGTACTGTACATTAATGACTAGAGCCCCATAAATATGGTTATGGGACACATAAATTAATGCCAGTTAATGCATGTGCCTCACACTTTTGTCCTGTTTGTGACTTTCCTGGCCCCTCAGTGTCTGCCTACAAGCTCACATAGTGTCAATCTACATGTATGTTGTTCTACAGTGGCTAATGAAATCACAAATCAAGTCCAGTAAGAGTATGAAGCCAGAATTCTACATTTTGTAATGATTTATTTAATTACGGCACATACACGTTTTGGTACATTACTGTCCTTTAACAATTGGTTTTAATGCTAGCTACATTACAGCACAATTAACAATGCAGTCAGTAAATTGTCCTATTGGAATTTCTTGCAGATAGAGAAGTGTCCAGCACAGCTCAAACAACAGACGTCAATTTTTGGGGGTCGTCAGAGCTGTGTGTGCGGGTACCACTGTGTAAAGGTGTGGAAATAGGTGGATATAATGAGCAGAAAAGCATGTATTATGTATTTAAGTGATTTTTAATGGTTGTACTTTTTTTAATGTATTTCTTTAGACCACTAGTGAACATACATCTACTGTGCCATGCACATCAAGACAACCTGTGTGTTCCAGCCCCTCTTTACCCACACTCACAGTTTCCCAGCGACAAATAGTGAGTGAAGTATTCCCTTCTTACTTTTTATGTTTGTTTTTTACCCTTAAAAAGGGTCTTCTTCAGTTTTTGGTAGACAAATTTTGCTGGAATTATTATTGAAAGAGCGTTCTTACTCAAACCAGTTTTAAGTACTCCCATGTGGTACAATACGATTTTCTTTTTCTGTTCCCAATTAGTGAAATTTCTACATTTCTACTAATTTCTACACATTAATTAATGTATTAATTAATGTAGTCAAATCTCTATCAGTGTAAAATTAAGAAAAACAATGGTCATTATATTTGTATGATCATTTGTATGATCAAATGTTTTTTGCTTTTTTAAAATTAAGATGTTTATATGATACCACTTGGACTAAATTGCTCTAATTTATTTTTCTTTCTTCAGTTTAAACCATCTCGTTTTGGTGGAAAGCATGTCGCTGCAGCAAAACCAGTGCTTAGTCAGGCCAGGCCTCCAACTAAGGTATGGTTTAGTGCATGGGCCACCACTCCGATCTGTAAAGGGCCAGTCAGGGTGTATGTTTTTATTTCAACCAAGCAATGACATGTCCTATATAACCAACTGTTTAAAGGCTGAGACTAGCCGATTAAGCAAGTAGTGCTGCTGGTAGTTTAGAAAGCATACCGGCCAAGATTGGAGAACACTGGTTTAGAGAATGTAAATGTTTGTTATATCATAGCATAATTTGAGCTGTCAGTATAATTCGCTATAAACTGTTGTTGATGTAAAATCTGTTCTCTAGGATCATGCCACTGACACTACTACAGCTGGCCCACCTGCATTCACCAGTCCTGCTGTTGCCAGGGCCACATCCACTGCCCTGCAGCAATCATGCAGTCCCAAGACTTACATCCAGACCACATCCCCTTTTTCCTTGCCTCCTTCTTTATCTACCTCTGCAAGGAGGAAGCCATCCACCTTGTCGATGTCTTCTGTGTCCACCGTTTCTGTAAGTTTCAGTGTCTAAATTAGGATGTGGTTTGTCTTTGTTGCCTTAATATATTTTTAATTATCCCTTTTTTAATGTGTGTATGTGTGAAACAGAGTGAATCCATTACCACCAGCTGTGCATCAGATGACTGCCCCAGTGTGGAAACCACTCTATCCAGTCTTCCCTCTGTTGTACCTGCTGTCCCACCTGTCCCTCAGACTCCTTCTCAATCTCCTGCTCTGTCATCTTCTGGTTTCAATGATTTCTGGTTGCCAGCAGAGATGAAGAAAAACATCCCTCTACAAGACCAGAAATGGATAGCATCCACATTGTGGGGGAATCAGAGACTTAGAAGTGGCCTGAAGCTATGGTATGAGCCACCTACACCAGCTCTGATTTACCATCAGGTGCCCACACCAGATCCCTTCTTCACCCATCGTCTTCTTGTGTGGATGCCATACCACCTGTGGAAGGTCAGGTTGCAGTGCCCAGACTGCGGCAAGCAGCTGACTGGTTGCGGAATCCATAAAAGAGTGCGACATGTCTTGGACATTGACAGATATTACCTGATGGTGACCGAGACTCTCCGTTGCAATTTTTGTAAAGTCACCCATCTGTCAACAAGCAAGACCGTCCTGGACCAACTGGATGTCCCTCACCGGTCAGAGTTCCGAATCATCCTCACACGAAAGTAAGTAGCACAGACTGTCAGTTACATTCTGAGCACAACTTTAAATTTACCTCAGACAAAATTCTACAATAGTTGTCTGTCTTGTTTTGCAGGTATGCTTGTGATATTAGGGTCATCCGTCTGATGAGAGAGAGGACATTGGGGAACAGCTGCAATCGTCTCCTAAAGCAGCTAAAAGAAAATCACAGTGAGGAGTGGTTGATTCGCCTTGCCAGATATTTTGGGGAGTGTGAATCTTTTGTAGCGCATCCCAGCCTTTTTCCTGTGGTTTTTCAAGAGCCCCCAGAGCCGATTGCTGTCCCCACAGAAAGATGGCTTCTTACAGTCTACGGAAAGGACATAATGAGTCGAGTCGACCACATCAAGGCTTCCATTACGTCCATTTTTGGATCCATCTTAAAAATGGACTCCACTAAAAAGGTATTAGATCATTACTGTGTAACATTTAGATAAAATTCCACTCAGGGTTTTTGTGTGTGAAATGCTCTGTTCTAAAGAAATGTGTGGAGTCAGAATTGTTCTTGGCTTTGCTGTTTGAAATTTTATTTGCTTCTAAAATTACCTCTATTTTATGATCAACACACAAAACACTTGTAGGTTTACTGGTGGTTTTGAATAGCAAATGAAATGGCTTTATTTGCACTGCAGATATAACCTCTCCTTTCTATCACCATATGTTAAATCAGTGAGATTCAGTAGGTTTCTCTACTAATTAACAATTCCCATTTAACAATGGCTGATTATTGATGCAATGCAATCTTATGTCCTATTGTTTTGTTAGATCACAAGGAAGCTTGCTGGTCCAGCCAAGGGGACAGCACAGTGGATGACCTCTGTCAGCAACGAGAGAGGTCAAATTCTCATCAGTGTGCTCACTGCGCAAGAGGGGCCAGGATTGGATGCAATGGTCAAAGGTCTCATCAAGAGATACTCCCAGGCAGCCATGGTGCCACCAAAGCTCTTGTATGTGGACTCTGGCTGCTGCAAGGACACAGGTGGGCAGACTAAACTGGAGGAGAGGTTTAGCGGTTGGCCAGACCTCACTGTCAGACTGGACATCTACCATTTTATGAGGCGCCTGGCTGTCGGTTGTACCACTGACGCTCATCCTCTGTACCCCACGTTCATGGCCCGACTGTCCTCGTGCATTTTTGAATGGGACCCAAATGATGTTGCCTTGCTGCGCTTGGCAAAGAGGAAACAGCTTAAAAAAGAGGGTGTTCCTGGGGTGACCAGTGCAATGGTGGACAGGAACATCACAAAAGATGAGCTGGCCCAGTACTGCAGACGAAGGACACGGGGTGAGGAGACCACAATCCTCCTCATTCAAACACTCCTGCAGGAGCTGATGGGAGAGAAGGGCAGAGACCAAATGGGTGTCCCTTTGTTGGACAATGTCAGAATGGAGCACATATGGCGTGTGCAGCAGAGGCATGTAAAGTGCATTCAGGATGTACCAGGTGTACCACTGTACACTGACATAGGGAACACCACAGTGGAAGGCATTGTACTAACCAGGTACAGATGTGCAAGAGGCTCTACATCCCTGGAATCCTTCCACCTGCACCTCAACAGATTCATCCCAGGTGAGTTGTGGCAATATAATTAAAAGACATTTACTGTTAGCAAAGAACAAATTAGCATTGCGATGGTTAAACTGTTTGATTAAAATGTATGTGTATTTTTAAGGTACACAGGCCAACAGTCTCAACTTTCAGCTGTACCTGTTGGAGGGTCTTAACAGGTGGAATCATAACAGGAGTGTGGAGTCTGTGGCATCCAAACCTCCCTCTTTTCTATGTTATTCTGGGGACCTGCTTCACAGTGTGAACAACAGCTCTCTGAAAGTGCTTGGGCGGAGGTTTGTCCCATCCTTTCAGCCACCCACACAGTACACTGGTAAGTTATTCTGAACTTAAAACACTCCAAACTGTTTAATGTCAAAGTATTTATGTTACCCAGCTCAAGGTCCATTCTCTTAATTTAACATGTTATTGAGCTTGTTTTAAGTTATACTATTTGCAGAGTAACAACCCAACTTTATCTTATTTTACATCAACCATTCAAGATACATCAATGTTTGTACTATTTATTAAAGAGAAGTTCCATCAGAAATAAAAGTAGATTAGTTCAACAAGCAGTCCCAAATGTAAAATGCCAAATGTTATGTTTCAAGTCCAAGTAACTGAAGACAATGTGTATATATTTTTTTAAATATCCAAATCTTAACACAACTCTGGTTCCTGTGTATTTGTTCCTACAGGAGAATTAATTGGTATAGACTACTTGTATGAGCAGACTGGGCACTCTTTTCCAGAGATGGAGAAGGAAACTGAAGAGACAGATGAGTTATTAGAGGACATTGCCTTGGAGTATGAACACCTAGATGAGGGTTTTGATGAGCCTGTGTTTCCCATCCTGGATAACATTTTAGCTGATCCATTGGCTGCTACCATCACCATCCCAGCTGTGACCTCACCCTCCATTGGCCTTCTGCTTGTGCCACCATCAGAACAAACATCTGTGCTCTCACAGTATCCACCATCACCTCTGCTGCCTGCTACTCACATTTCTTCTCCCTCACCACACCAGTGTTCTGTACCACCTGTTGCTCCACTTACACAGTCCTCTGCCTCCTGCGTGGCTCCTCCTGCCCTCACACAGTCCTCTGCCTCCTGCGTGGCTCCTCCTGCCCTCACACAGTCCTCTGCCTCCTGCGTGGCGCCTCCTGCCCTCACACAGTCCTCTGCCTCCTGCGTGGCTCCTCCTGCCCTCACACAGTCCTCTGCCTCCTGCGTGGCTCCTCCTGCACTTATACAGTCCTCTGCCTCCTGCGTGGCTCCTCCTGCCCTCACACAGTCCTCTGCCTCCTGCGTGGCTCCTCCTGCCCTCACACAGTCCTCTGCCTCCTGCGTGGCTCCTCCTGCCCTCACACAGTCCTCTGCCTCCTGCGTGGCGCCTCCTGCCCTCACACAGTCCTCTGCCTCCTGCGTGGCTCCTCCTGCACTTATACAGTCCTCTGCCTCCTGCGTGGCTCCTCCTGCCCTCACACAGTCCTCTGCCTCCTGCGTGGCTCCTCCTGCCCTCACACAGTCCTCTGCCTCCTGCGTGGCTCCTCCTGCCCTCACACAGTCCTCTGCCTCCTGTGTGGCTCCTCCTGCCCTCACACAGTCCTCTGCCTCCTGCGTGGCTCCTCCTGCACTTATACAGTCCTCTGCCTCCTGCGTGGCTCCTGCTCCAGTTGCACAGATGTCAGCGTCCTTCATGCCCCTTGCTCCACTTGCGTCAGTCTCTGCCACCACCGATGCCACTACAGAGGAGCCTGTAGAGCAACTGGTAAGCAAACAGTTACTTCACACTGAGAAAATAAGCTATCAATTCTATAAAAATTGAGTAAGAAATATTTATTAATGTGGTTTGCATTTGCTCTTTCTCAACCATCACTAATCTTAATGGGTTTATTTGTTATTGCAGGCTGTAGATGACCATAACATACCTGGGATGGACCGTGTGGACAGCCTTGCTGAGTACCTAGTGGGTCTTCGCAGTGAAACAAGTCTGATAATAACCAACCAACAGGCTAGTACCATTATAGGCCTTTGGCAAAATTTGCTACCATATGACCAGCAGCGTGTAGCTTTTGCTGCTCGTTATCAGGACCGGCTCACCACAGGCAGGTTCAGGTCACCAAAGAAAAAAAGAGAGTTTACCCCTGGTGTGGAGAGCCTAAAACGCTGCATTCTGAGCTCCTCTGGTTCTCCTGCCCAGTGGCCAGACTGTTGCCGTCTGTTGGAAGCCATTTTTGTCAAGCTCTGTGGAATACACAGGAGCCCAAAAAAACAAGGGCAGGTGACTTTGTCAAGGTGGGCTTTGATTCTAAAAGACTACAGCAAAATCCGACAGCTTATCCTGGGTAATGGTGCTGTTATGCAAAGCACCACTCTTCAGCTAGTGGAAGTCAACTCAACCACCCTGAACCAATGGTACAACAAACGAGTCAAGAAACAGGATGTTCAGTTAGTGCTGCAAGGGATAAACCTGCCATCTTCTGTCCCTGTTGCCACTGAGCCTCTTCAGCCTGCAAATCTTCGCCCTGCTGTTGCTCCTCCACCACCAGGTGTTCAACATGTGTACCACTTGCCACAAAGCACAGTAGGGCAGGCAAAGTGTAAAAAACGAGCTGCATCAACAGATGACCACTTCTTACCACCTTCTGCACGTCAGAAGATGTGTGCTCAGAGGAAACTTTTTCCAAAGCCTTCAACTGTCCCGTCTTCTCAAACATTTTCTCTGCAAACCACTACAACTTTAAGTCAGCCAGCAGTGATATTTAAGCCTTCCCCTCCTTTGTCTTCCATTTTTACCATACCTGTATCCTTCCCTGTCTCGTCTGTGAGTACTGTTGCCCAGACAACAGCTACAACAGCTTCATCGGTTGCACCAACCCCATCCATGTGTACTACAAAGAAATCCACATCCAAGGCCAGGTTTAATAAAAGGAGAGTGGAGGCAAACTCCTGTCGCAAGTGTGGGCAGTTCAGAACTGAGACAACAGGGCACAGTCAGTATAAAGGGAAAATATATTGCCCTAATACAGAGACAATGTCTCGGGAAAAGTGGCTTGAGGAGACAAAAAAGAGAAAAGCTGACCATACCTAAACACTGTACATTTAACTGTATTTTGACCATACCTAAACACTGTACATTTAACTGTATTTAGTTTGTTTGTTTTTTTGTTGTTGTTGCTGACAATTTTTCTCTCCGTCATGTTATTTATAGAGTAAAATAAGCTGGACTCCTAACATTTTTTGTTAAATGTTTGATAATGTCTCTGTTGGTAAAAATAATTACACTTTTGAGTGTAAATTCAAATAAATTTCCTTTGAAATTCAGTTAGTTATTCAATTCTCTTGTTTGTAAAAAAAAACATATAATAAAAACCAACTGCAAGTATATAAAATGTTGTGGTATCTGTTATACTATATAAATATTGTAGTATACCTGTTATGCTATAAAGAATATTGTAGTATACCTTTTACACTATCTAAATTATTGTGGTATACCCCTTTATACTATATACAATATTGTGGTATACCTCTTATACTATGGAAAATATTAAGGTATACCTTTAAAATATATAAAATATTGTAGCATCTGTTTTACTATGTAAAATATTGTGGTATACCTGTTATACTATATAAAACGTGGTGTACCTGTTATACTATATACCACGCTGTGACATACCTGTTACACTATATAGAACACTGTGGTATACCTGTTAGACTATATACAACGCTGTGGTATACCTGTTACACTATATACAATACTGTGGTATATCTGTTACATACAACGCTGTGGTATCCCTGTTACACTATATACAACGCTGTGGTATACCTGTTACACTATATACAATGCTGTGGTATACCTGTTACACTATATACAACACTGTGGTATACCTTTTACACTATATAGAACATTGTGGTATACCTGTTTTACTAATTTATAATATAATAATTATATTATAAATTAATTAAATAATAAATTAACAGTAAATTAAGATTGGTGTATGGGAAAACATTTGTTTAAATGCCTTTAAAGTTTCAGTTAATTTTAGTTACATTTAAAATCTAAGCTGCTGTTCTTTGATAGCACACCGGGATTTGAACTTGCGACCTTTGTATCTGCCCCGATCTTCCCTTTAGCTCAGAAAATGACAATAATAATAAAAAAGAAACATATTCAACGAAATAAACACCGCAGTTTTTTTTAAAGAGGCAGAAACAATTCATTTTTCAGTTTTTGCTCGATGGTTAACTTTTCTTTTTCTCGCTTTCTTTCCTTTTCCCTTCTTCCTCCTTCTTCCCCCTTCTTCCCTCCATTTTTTCTTCTTCCCACTGGAAAGCAGACTATTGTTCCCCAGCTTTAGTGCAGTAGGTAGCGCGTCAGTCTCATAATCTGAAGGTCGTGAGATCGATCCTCACACGGGGCATTGATCAATTTTAAATGAGAAACATGCTCGTAATATCCTAAGAGACTCACCTTGTTTTGTTTGGAGCATGGTAAGTGAAGGTGGTTGAGCACCAGTATCTACAATAAAGACTTATGTTCTCCTTGCACATATATGTGCAGTTAATCACAACATCTACGAACAGGGAAAACGAATCTGATTCCAGCTTTTACTTAACTTTGCAAGTACTTTAGAAAAAAGCCTACAGTGGATCATGTAACAGTAGGCTCTTGTTATGATCCGGTAAGTGTTGTTGCACATCTTTCCTCCGATGCATATATCCAGTCATGTGCCGTACAATCAGTTGACAAGCCTATTGCCTGGGAAGAGAGCAAGATCTTTGCTAGTGGATGGTGGGGTGCCGTGATCGTATAGTGGTTAGTACTCTGCGTTGTGGCCGCAGCAACCCCGGTTCGAATCTGGGTCACGGCAAGTCCTTTAAGCTTGCAGCAGGCTTTTCTTGCCTGTCTTTGGAATCATTTAAAGTAAAACAGGTGCATGTCTTGTTTTTCGGTAGTACTGCTTCAGCAAAGCGTTGTGCAACATGGCGTGAGGATGAGGCATGTGTCTGCTTGTCAGATTATTCTAAATTTCGTTTCTGGATGCTTGAGAAAATTCTTACGGATGCAAACACTTAGGAAATTGTCCTGCATGAGGGCCTATTTCTAAACTCAAGAGTCTAATGACATAATTTTCCTTGTGCCTTTTTAACCTTGGAGTCCCATATGGTCTAGCTGTTAGGATTCCTGGTTTTCACCCAGGCGGCCCGGGTTCAACTCCCGGTATGGGAAGCTTCTTGCTGGCTGAGGAAAGCAGAGTGATGCCTTAACATTTTGCTGGGTTTCAATGGCGATCCTGTTGGAACTTCTAATAGTGCAGCTTGGGTGTTGGGATCTTGCTTTACTTCAGAGCTAAGAGGCCCAGTTTGGTGTGACATAGGCCTGAAATGTCCTCTTATCCACTTTGCCTGACAGTTTCTTGCCGGTGGGCCAGTGGCGCAATGGATAACGCGTCTGACTACGGATCAGAAGATTCTAGGTTCGACTCCTGGCTGGCTCGGCTCCTCTGCTTTTGTCGCTCCCCAACATCCGCTAAGATTACTTTGGTTCTTGCCATCCCCTGTGGTGCTGGCAGGTAACTAGCTGCATGCCTGAGCCTTATTAGCGCAGTAGGTAGCGCGTCAGTCTCATAATCTGAAGGTCGTGAGTTCGATCCTCACACGGGGCATTGATCAATTTTAAATGAGAAACATGCTCGTAATATCCTAAGAGACTCACCTTGTTTTGTTTGGAGCATTGTAAGTGAAGGTGTTTAAGCACCAGTATCTACAATAAAGACTTATGTTCTCCTTGCACATACATGTGCAGTTAATCACAACATCTACGAACAGGGAAAACGAATCTGATTCCAGCTTTTACTTAACTTTGCAAGTACTTTAGAAAAAAGCCTACAGTGGATCATGTAACAGTAGGCTCTTGTTATGATCCGGTAAGTGTTGTTGCACATCTTTCCTCCGATGCATATATCCAGTCATGTGCCGTACAATCAGTTGACAAGCCTATTGCCTGGGAAGAGAGCAAGATCTTTGCTAGTGGATGGTGGGGTGCCGTGATCGTATAGTGGTTAGTACTCTGCGTTGTGGCCGCAGCAACCCCGGTTCGAATCCGGGTCACGGCAAGTCCTTTAAGCTTGCAGCAGGCTTTTCTTGCCTGTCTTTGGAATCATTTAAAGTAAAACAGGTGCATGTCTTGTTTTTCGGTAGTACTGCTTCAGCAAAGCGTTGTGCAACATGGCGTGAGGATGAGGCATGTGTCTGCTTGTCAGATTATTCTACCTTTCGTTCTCTGGATGCTTGAGAAAATTCTTACGGATGCAAACACTTAGGAAATTGTCCTGCATGAGGGCCTATTTCTAAACTCAAGAGACTAACGACATAATTTTCCTTGTGCCTTTTTAACCTTGGAGTCCCATATGGTCTAGCGGTTAGGATTCCTGGTTTTCATCCAGGCGGCCCGGGTTCAACTCCCGGTATGGGAAGCTTCTTGCTGGCTGAGGAAAGCAGAGTGATGCCTTAACATTTTGCTGGGTTTCAATGGCGATCCTGTTGGAACTTCTAATAGTGCAGCTTGGGTGTTGGGATCTTGCTTTACTTCAGAGCTAAGAGGCCCATTTTGGTGTGACATAGGCCTGAAATGTCCTCTTATCCACTTGTCTGACAGTTTCTTGCCGGTGGGCCAGTGGCGCAATGGATAACGCGTCTGACTACGGATCAGAAGATTCTAGGTTCGACTCCTGGCTGGCTCGGCTCCTCTGCTTTTGTCGCTCCCCAACATTCGCTAAGATTACTTTGGTTCTTGCCATCCCCTGTGGTGCTGGCAGGTAACTAGCTGCATGCCTGAGCCTCGTTAGCGCAGTAGGTAGCGCGTCAGTCTCATAATCTGAAGGTCGTGAGTTCGATCCTCACACGGGGCATTGATCAATTTTAAATGAGAAACATGCTCGTAATATCCTAAGAGACTCACCTTGTTTTGTTTGGAGCATGGTAAGTGAAGGTGGTTAAGCACCAGTATCTACAATAAAGACTTATGTTCTCCTTGCACATATATGTGCAGTTAATCACAACATCTACGAACAGGGAAAACGAATCTGATTCCAGCTTTTACTTAACTTTGCAAGTACTTTAGAAAAAAGCCTACAATGGATCATGTAACAGTAGGCTCTTGTTATGATCCGGTAAGTGTTGTTGCACATCTTTCCTCCGATGCATATATCCAGTCATGTGCCGTACAATCAGTTGACAAGCCTATTGCCTGGGAAGAGAGCAAGATCTTTGCTAGTGGATGGTGGGGTGCCGTGATTGTATAGTGGTTAGTACTCTGCGTTGTGGCCGCAGCAACCCCGGTTCGAATCCAGGTCACGGCAAGTCCTTTAAGCTTGCAGCAGACTTTTCTTGCCTGTCTTTGGAATCATTTAAAGTAAAACAGGTGCATGTCTTGTTTTTCGGTAGTACTGCTTCAGCAAAGCGTTGTGCAACATGGCGTGAGGATGAGGCATGTGTCTGCTTGTCAGATTATTCTAAATTTCGTTTCTGGATGCTTGAGAAAATTCTTACGGATGCAAACACTTAGGAAATTGTCCTGCATGAGGGCCTATTTCTAAACTCAAGAGTCTAATGACATAATTTTCCTTGTGCCTTTTTAACCTTGGAGTCCCATATGGTCTAGCGGTTAGGATTCCTGGTTTTCACCCAGGCGGCCCGGGTTCAACTCCCGGTATGGGAAGCTTCTTGCTGGCTGAGGAAAGCAGAGTGATGCCTTAACATTTTGCTGGGTTTCAATGGCGATCCTGTTGGAACTTCTAATAGTGCAGCTTGGGTGTTGGGATCTTGCTTTACTTCAGAGCTAAGAGGCCCATTTTGGTGTGACATAGACCTGAAATGTCCTCTTATCCACTTTGCCTGACAGTTTCTTGCCGGTGGGCCAGTGGCGCAATGGATAACGCGTCTGACTACGGATCAGAAGATTCTAGGTTCGACTCCTGGCTGGCTCGGCTCCTCTGCTTTTGTCGCTCCCCAACATTCGCTAAGATTACTTTGGTTCTTGCCATCCCCTGTGGTGCTGGCAGGTAACTAGCTGCATGCCTGAGCCTCGTTAGCGCAATAGGTAGCGCGTCAGTCTCATAATCTGAAGGTCGTGAGTTCGATCCTCACACGGGGCAATGATCATTTTTAAATAAGAAACATGCTCGTAATATCCTAAGAGACTCACCTTGTTTTGTTTGGAGCATGGTAAGTGAAGGAGTTTAAGCACCAGTATCTACAATAAAGACTTATGTTCTCCTTGCACATACATGTGCAGTTAATCACAACATCTACGAACAGGGAAAACGAATCTGATTCCAGCTTTTACTTAACTTTGCAAGTACTTTATAAAAAAGCCTACAGTGGATCATGTAACAGTAGGCTCTTGTTATGATCCGGTAAGTGTTGTTGCACATCTTTCCTCCGATGCATATATCCAGTCATGTGCCGTACAATCAGTTGACAAGCCTATTAACTGGGAAGAGAGCAAGATCTTTGCTAGTGGATGGTGGGGTGCCGTGATCGTATAGTGGTTAGTACTCTGCGTTGTGGCCGCAGCAACCCCGGTTCGAATCCAGGTCACGGCAAGTCCTTTAAGCTTGCAGCAGACTTTTCTTGCCTGTCTTTGGAATCATTTAAAGTAAAACAGGTGCATGTCTTGTTTTTCGGTAGTACTGCTTCAGCAAAGCGTTGTGCAACATGGCGTGAGGATGAGGCATGTGTCTGCTTGTCAGATTATTCTAAATTTCGTTTCTGGATGCTTGAGAAAATTCTTACGGATGCAAACACTTAGGAAATTGTCCTGCATGAGGGCCTATTTCTAAACTCAAGAGTCTAATGACATAATTTTCCTTGTGCCTTTTTAACCTTGGAGTCCCATATGGTCTAGCGGTTAGGATTCCTGGTTTTCACCCAGGCGGCCCGGGTTCAACTCCCGGTATGGGAAGCTTCTTGCTGGCTGAGGAAAGCAGAGTGATGCCTTAACATTTTGCTGGGTTTCAATGGCGATCCTGTTGGAACTTCTAATAGTGCAGCTTGGGTGTTGGGATCTTGCTTTACTTCAGAGCTAAGAGGCCCATTTTGGTGTGACATAGGCCTGAAATGTCCTCTTATCCACTTTGCCTGACAGTTTCTTGCCGGTGGGCCAGTGGCGCAATGGATAACGCGTCTGACTACGGATCAGAAGATTCTAGGTTCGACTCCTGGCTGGCTCGGCTCCTCTGCTTTTGTCGCTCCCCAACATTCGCTAAGATTACTTTGGTTCTTGCCATCCCCTGTGGTGCTGGCAGGTAACTAGCTGCATGCCTGAGCCTCGTTAGCGCAATAGGTAGCGCGTCAGTCTCATAATCTGAAGGTCGTGAGTTCGATCCTCACACGGGGCAATGATCATTTTTAAATAAGAAACATGCTCGTAATATCCTAAGAGACTCACCTTGTTTTGTTTGGAGCATGGTAAGTGAAGGAGTTTAAGCACCAGTATCTACAATAAAGACTTATCTTCTCCTTGCACATACATGTGCAGTTAATCACAACATCTACGAACAGGGAAAACGAATCTGATTCCAGCTTTTACTTAACTTTGCAAGTACTTTAGAAAAAAGCCTACAGTGGATCATGTAACAGTAGGCTCTTGTTATGATCCGGTAAGTGTTGTTGCACATCTTTCCTCCGATGCATATATCCCGTCATGTGCCGTACAATCAGTTGACAAGCCTATTGCCTGGGAAGAGAGCAAGGTCTTTGCTAGTGGATGGTGGGGTGCCGTGATCGTATAGTGGTTAGTACTCTGCGTTGTGGCCGCAGCAACCCCGGTTCGAATCCGGGTCACGGCAACTCCTTTAAGCTTGCAGCAGGCTTTTCTTGCCTGTCTTTGGAATCATTTAAAGTAAAACAGGTGCATGTCTTGTTTTTTGGTAGTACTGCTTCAGCAAAGCTTTGTGCAACATGGCGTGAGGATGAGGCATGTGTCTGCTTGTCAGATTATTCTAAATTTCGTTTCTGGATGCTTGAGAAAATTCTTACGGATGCAAACACTTAGGAAATTGTCCTGTATGAGGGCCTATTTCTAAACTCAAGAGTCTAATGACATAATTTTCCTTGTGCCTTTTTAACCTTGGAGTCCCATATGGTCTAGCGGTTAGGATTCCTGGTTTTCACCCAGGCGGCCTGGGTTCAACTCCCGGTATGGGAAGCTTCTTGCTGGCTGAGGAAAGCAGAGTGATGCCTTAACATTTTGCTGGGTTTCAATGGCGATCCTGTTTGAACTTCTAATAGTGCAGCTTGGGTGTTGGGATCTTGCTTTACTTCAGAGCTAAGAGGCCCATTTTGGTGTGACATAGGCCTGAAATGTCCTCTTATCCACTTTGCCTGACAGTTTCTTGCGGGTGGGCCAGTGGCGCAATGGATAACGCGTCTGACTACGAATCAGAAGATTCTAGGTTCGACTCCTGGCTGGCTCGGCTCCTCTGCTTTTGTCGCTCCCCAACATCCGCTAAGATTAATTTCGTTCTTGCCATCCCCTGTGATGCTGGCAGGTAACTAGCTGCATGCCTGAGCCTCGTTAGCGCAGTAGGTAGCGCGTCAGTCTCATAATCTGAAGGTCGTGAGTTCGATCCTCACACGGGGCATTGATCAATTTTAAATGAGAAACATGCTCGTAATATCCTAAGAGACTCACCTTGTTTTGTTTGGAGCATGGTAAGTGAAGGTGGTTAAGCACCAGTATCTACAATAAAGACTTATGTTCTCCTTGCACATATATGTGCAGTTAATCACAACATCTACGAACAGGGAAAAACGAATCTGATTCCAGCTTTTACTTAACTTTGCAAGTACTTTAGAAAAAAGCCTACAGTGGATCATGTAACAGTAGGCTCTTGTTATGATCCGGTAAGTGTTGTTGCACATCTTTCCTCCGATGCATATATCCAGTCATGTGCCGTACAATCAGTTGACAAGCCTATTGCCTGGGAAGAGAGCAAGATCTTTGCTAGTGGATGGTGGGGTGCAGTGATCGTATAGTGGTTAGTACTTTGCGTTGTGGCCGCAGCAACCCCGGTTCGAATCCGGGTCACTGCAAGTCCTTTAAGCTTGCAGCAGGCTTTTCTTGCCTGTCTTTGGAATCATTTAAAGTAAAACAGGTGCATGTCTTGTTTTTCGGTAGTACTGCTTCAGCAAAGCGTTGTGCAACATGGCGTGAGGATGAGGCATGTGTCTGCTTGTCAGATTATTCTAAATTTCGTTTCTGGATGCTTGAGAAAATTCTTACGGATGCAAACACTTAGGAAATTGTCCTGCATGAGGGCCTATTTCTAAACTCAAGAGTCTAATGACATAATTTTCCTTGTGCCTTTTTAACCTTGGAGTCCCATATGGTCTAGCGGTTAGGATTCCTGGTTTTCACCCAGGCGGCCCGGGTTCAACTCCCGGTATGGGAAGCTTCTTGCTGGCTGAGGAAAGCAGAGTGATGCCTTAACATTTTGCTGGGTTTCAATCGCGATCCTGTTGGAACTTCTAATAGTGCAGCTTAGGTGTTGGGATCTTGCTTTACTTCAGAGCTAAGAGGCCCATTTTGGTGTGACATAGACCTGAAATGTCCTCTTATCCACTTTGCCTGACAGTTTCTTGCCGGTGGGCCAGTGGCGCAATGGATAACGCGTCTGACTACGGATCAGAAGATTCTAGTTTCGACTCCTGGCTGGCTCGGCTCCTCTGCTTTTGTCGCTCCCCAACATTCGCTAAGATTACTTTGGTTCTTGCCATCCCCTGTGGTGCTGGCAGGTAACTAGCTGCATGCCTGAGCCTCGTTAGCGCAGTAGGTAGCGCGTCAGTCTCATAATCTGAAGGTCGTGAGTTCGATCCTCACACGGGGCATTGATCATTTTTAAGTAAGAAACATGCTCGTAATATCCTAAGAGACTCACCTTGTTTTGTTTGGAGCATGGTAAGTGAAAGAGTTTAAGCACCAGTATCTACAATAAAGACTTATGTTCTCCTTGCACATACATGTGCAGTTAATCACAACATCTACGAACAGGGAAAACGAATCTGATTCCAGCTTTTACTTAACTTTGCAAGTACTTTATAAAAAAGCCTACAGTGGATCATGTAACAGTAGGCTCTTGTTATGATCCGGTAAGTGTTGTTGCACATCTTTCCTCCGATGCA
The DNA here is from genome assembly GCF_023375975.1 of Astyanax mexicanus. Lineage (NCBI taxonomy): Eukaryota > Metazoa > Chordata > Actinopteri > Characiformes > Acestrorhamphidae > Astyanax > Astyanax mexicanus. The sequence continues at coordinate 14,594,731 of NC_064432.1, read as the reverse complement.
TATATCCAGTCATGTGCCGTACAATCAGTTGACAAGCCTATTGCCTGGGAAGAGAGCAAGATCTTTGCTAGTGGATGGTGGGGTGCCGTGATCGTATAGTGGTTAGTACTCTGCGTTGTGGCCGCAGCAACCCCGGTTCGAATCCGGGTCCCGGCAAGTCCTTTAAGCTTGCAGCAGGCTTTTCTTGCCTGTCTTTGGAATCATTTAAAGTAAAACAGGTGCATGTCTTGTTTTTTGGTAGTACTGCTTCAGCAAAGCGTTGTGCAACATGGCGTGAGGATGAGGCATGTGTCTGCTTGTCAGATTATTCTAAATTTCGTTTCTGGATGCTTGAGAAAATTCTTATGGATGCAAACACTTAGGAAATTGTCCTGCATGAGGGCCTATTTCTAAACTCAAGAGTCTAATGACATAATTTTCCTTGTGCCTTTTTAACCTTGGAGTCCCATATGGTCTAGCGGTTAGGATTCCTGGTTTTCACCCAGGCGGCCCGGGTTCAACTCCCGGTATGGGAAGCTTCTTGCTGGCTGAGGAAAGCAGAGTGCTGCCTTAACATTTTGCTGGGTTTCAATGGCGATCCTGTTGGAACTTCTAATAGTGCAGCTTGGGTGTTGGGATCTTGCTTTACTTCAGAGCTAAGAGGCCCATTTTGGTGTGACATAGATCTGAAATGTCCTCTTATCCACTTTGCCTGACAGTTTCTTGCCGGTGGGCCAGTGGCGCAATGGATAACGCGTCTGACTACGGATCAGAAGATTCTAGGTTCGACTCCTGGCTGGCTCGGCTCCTCTGCTTTTGTCGCTCCCCAACATTCGCTAAGATTACTTTGGTTCTTGCCATCCCCTGTGGTGCTGGCAGGTAACTAGCTGCATGCCTGAGCCTCGTTAGCGCAGTAGGTAGCGCGTCAGTCTCATAATCTGAAGGTCGTGAGTTCGATCCTCACACGGGGCATTGATCATTTTTAAATAAGAAACATGCTCGTAATATCCTAAGAGACTCACCTTGTTTTGTTTGGAGCATGGTAAGTGAAGGAGTTTAAGCACCAGTATCTACAATAAAGACTTATGTTCTCCTTGCACATACATGTGCAGTTAATCACAACATCTACGAACAGGGAAAACGAATCTGATTCCAGCTTTTACTTAACTTTGCAAGTACTTTAGAAAAAAGCCTACAGTGGATCATGTAACAGTAGGCTCTTGTTATGATCCGGTAAGTGTTGTTGCACATCTTTCATCCGATGCATATATCCAGTCATGTGCCGTACAATAAGTTGACAAGCCTATTGCCTGGGAAGAGAGCAAGATCTTTGCTAGTGGATGGTGGGGTGCCGTGATCGTATAGTGGTTAGTACTCTGCGTTGTGGCCGCAGCAACCCCGGTTCGAATCCGGGTCACGGCAAGTCCTTTAAGCTTGCAGCAGGCTTTTCTTGCCTGTCTTTGGAATCATTTAAAGTAAAACAGGTGCATGTCTTGTTTTTCGGTAGTACTGCTTTAGCAAAGCGTTGTGCAACATGGCGTGAGGATGAGGCATGTGTCAGCTTGTCAGATTATTCTACCTTTCGTTTCTGGATGCTTGAGAAAATTCTTACGGATGCAAACACTTAGGAAATTGTCCTGTATGAGGGCCTATTTCCAAACTCAAGAGTCTAATGACATAATTTTCCTTGTGCCTTTTTAACCTTGGAGTCCCATATGGTCTAGCGGTTAGGATTCCTGGTTTTCACCCAGGCGACCCTGGTTCAACTCCCGGTATGGGAAGCTTCTTGCTGGCTGAGGAAAGCAGAGTGATGCCTTAACATTTTGCTGGGTTTCAATGGCGATCCTGTTGGAACTTCTAATAGTGCAGCTTGGGTGTTGGGATCTTGCTTTACTTCAGAGCTAAGAGGCCCATTTTGGTGTGACATAGACCTGAAATGTCCTCTTATCCACTTTACCTGACAGTTTCTTGCCGGTGGGCCAGTGGCGCAATGGATAACGCGTCTGACTACGGATCAGAAGATTCTAGGTTCGACTACTGGCTGGCTCGGCTCCTCTGCTTTTGTCGCTCCCCAACATTCGCTAAGATTACTTTGGTTCTTGCCATCCCCTGTGGTGCTGGCAGGTAACTAGCTGCATGCTTGAGCCTCGTTAGCACAGTAGGTAGCGCGTCAGTCTCATAATCTGAAGGTCGTGAGTTCGATCCTCACACGGGGCATTGATCATTTTTAAATAAGAAACATGCTCGTAATATCCTAAGAGACTCACCTTGTTTTGTTTGGAGCATGGTAAGTGAAGGAGTTTAAGCACCAGTATCTACAATAAAGACTTATATTCTCCTTGCACATACATGTGCAGTTAATCACAACATCTACGAACAGGGAAAACGAATCTGATTCCAGCTTTTACTTAACTTTGCAAGTACTTTAGAAAAAAGCCTACAGTGGATCATGTAACAGTAGGCTCTTGTTATGATCCGGTAAGTGTTGTTGCACATCTTTCCTCCGATGCATATATCCAGTCATGTGCCGTACAATCAGTTGACAAGCCTATTGCCTGGGAAGAGAGCAAGATCTTTGCTAAAGGATGGTGGGGTGCCGTGATCGTATAGTGGTTAGTACTCTGCGTTGTGGCCGCAGCAACCCCGGTTCGAATCCGGGTCACGGCAAGTCCTTTAAGCTTGCAGCAGGCTTTTCTTGCCTGTCTTTGGAATCATTTAAAGTAAAACAGGTGCATGTCTTGTTTTTCGGTAGTACTGCTTTAGCAAAGCGTTGTGCAACATGGCGTGAGGATGAGGCATGTGTCAGCTTGTCAGATTATTCTACCTTTCGGTTCTGGATGCTTGAGAAAATTCTTACGGATGCAAACACTTAGGAAATTGTCCTGTATGAGGTCCTATTTCCAAACTCAAGAGTCTAATGACATACTTTTCCTTGTGCCTTTTTAACCTTGGAGTCCCATATGGTCTAGCGGTTAGGATTCCTGGTTTTCACCCAGGCGGCCCGGGTTCAACTCCCGGTATGGGAAGCTTCTTGCTGGCTGAGGAAAGCAGAGTGATGCCTTAACATTTTGCTGGGTTTCAATGGCGATCCTGAAAGAACTTCTAATAGTGCAGCTTGGGTGTTGGGATCTTGCTTTACTTCAGAGCTAAGAGGCCCAGTTTGGTGTGACATAGGCCTGAAATGTCCTCTTATCCACTTTGCCTGACAGTTTCTTGCCGGTGGGCCAGTGGCGCAATGGATAACGCGTCTGACTACGGATCAGAAGATTCTAGGTTCGACTCCTGGCTGGCTCGGCTCCTCTGCTTTTGTCGCTCCCCAACATTCGCTAAGATTACTTTGGTTCTTGCCATCCCCTGTGGTGCTGGCAGGTAACTAGCTGCGTGCCTGAGCCTCGTTAGCGCAGTAGGTAGCGCGTCAGTCTCATAATCTGAAGGTCATGAGTTCGATCCTCACACGGGGCATTGATCAATTTTAAATGAGAAACATGCTCGTAATATCCTAAGAGACTCACCTTGTTTTGTTTGGAGCATGGTAAGTGAAGGTGGTTAAGCACCAGTATCTACAATAAAGACTTATGTTCTCCTTGCACATATATGTGCAGTTAATCACAACATCTACGAACAGGGAAAACGAATCTGATTCCAGCTTTTACTTAACTTTGCAAGTACTTTAGAAAAAAGCCTACAGTGGATCATGTAACAGTAGGCTCTTGTTATGATCCGGTAAGTGTTGTTGCACATCTTTCCTCTGATGCATATATCCAGTCATGTGCCGTACAATCAGTTGACAAGCCTATTGCCTGGGAAGAGAGCAAGATCTTTGCTAGTGGATGGTGGGGTGCCGTGATCGTATAGTGGTTAGTACTCTGCGTTGTGGCCGCAGCAACCCCGGTTCGAATCCGGGTCACGGCAAGTCCTTTAAGCTTGCAGCAGGCTTTTCTTGCCTGTCTTTGGAATCATTTAAAGTAAAACAGGTGCATGTCTTGTTTTTCGGTAGTACTGCTTCAGCAAAGCGTTGTGCAACATGGCGTGAGGATGAGGCATGTGTCTGCTTGTCAGATTATTCTACCTTTCGTTCTCTGGATGCTTGAGAAAATTCTTACGGATGCAAACACTTAGGAAATTGTCCTGCATGAGGGCCTATTTCTAAACTCAAGAGTCTAACGACATAATTTTCCTTGTGCCTTTTTAACCTTGGAGTCCCATATGGTCTAGCGGTTAGGATTCCTGGTTTTCACCCAGGCGGCCCGGGTTCAACTCCCGGTATGGGAAGCTTCTTGCTGGCTGAGGAAAGCAGAGTGATGCCTTAACATTTTGCTGGGTTTCAATGGCGATCCTGTTGGAACTTCTAATAGTGCAGCTTGGGTGTTGGGATCTTGCTTTACTTCAGAGCTAAGAGGCCCAGTTTGGTGTGACATAGGCCTGAAATGTCCTCTTATCCACTTTGCCTGACAGTTTCTTGCCGGTGGGCCAGTGGCGCAATGGATAACGCGTCTGACTACGGATCAGAAGATTCTAGGTTCGACTCCTGGCTGGCTCGGCTCCTCTGCTTTTGTCGCTCCCCAACATTCGCTAAGATTACTTTGGTTCTTGCCATCCCCTGTGGTGCTGGCAGGTAACTAGCTGCATGCTTGAGCCTCGTTAGCACAGTAGGTAGCGCGTCAGTCTCATAATCTGAAGGTCGTGAGTTCGATCCTCACACGGGGCATTGATCATTTTTAAATAAGAAACATGCTCGTAATATCCTAAGAGACTCACCTTGTTTTGTTTGGAGCATGGTAAGTGAAGGAGTTTAAGCACCAGTATCTACAATAAAGACTTATATTCTCCTTGCACATACATGTGCAGTTAATCACAACATCTACGAACAGGGAAAACGAATCTGATTCCAGCTTTTACTTAACTTTGCAAGTACTTTAGAAAAAAGCCTACAGTGGATCATGTAACAGTAGGCTCTTGTTATGATCCGGTAAGTGTTGTTGCACATCTTTCCTCCGATGCATATATCCAGTCATGTGCCGTACAATCAGTTGACAAGCCTATTGCCTGGGAAGAGAGCAAGATCTTTGCTAGTGGATGGTGGGGTGCCGTGATCGTATAGTGGTTAGTACTCTGCGTTGTGGCCGCAGCAACCCCGGTTCGAATCCGGGTCACGGCAAGTCCTTTAAGCTTGCAGCAGGCTTTTCTTGCCTGTCTTTGGAATCATTTAAAGTAAAACAGGTGCATGTCTTGTTTTTCGGTAGTACTGCTTTAGCAAAGCGTTGTGCAACATGGCGTGAGGATGAGGCATGTGTCAGCTTGTCAGATTATTCTACCTTTCGTTTCTGGATGCTTGAGAAAATTCTTACGGATGCAAACACTTAGGAAATTGTCCTGTATGAGGGCCTATTTCCAAACTCAAGAGTCTAATGACATAATTTTCCTTGTGCCTTTTTAACCTTGGAGTCCCATATGGTCTAGCGGTTAGGATTCCTGGTTTTCACCCAGGCGACCCTGGTTCAACTCCCGGTATGGGAAGCTTCTTGCTGGCTGAGGAAAGCAGAGTGATGCCTTAACATTTTGCTGGGTTTCAATGGCGATCCTGTTGGAACTTCTAATAGTGCAGCTTGGGTGTTGGGATCTTGCTTTACTTCAGAGCTAAGAGGCCCATTTTGGTGTGACATAGACCTGAAATGTCCTCTTATCCACTTTACCTGACAGTTTCTTGCCGGTGGGCCAGTGGCGCAATGGATAATGCGTCTGACTACGGATCAGAAGATTCTAGGTTCGACTACTGGCTGGCTCGGCTCCTCTGCTTTTGTCGCTCCCCAACATTCGCTAAGATTACTTTGGTTCTTGCCATCCCCTGTGGTGCTGGCAGGTAACTAGCTGCATGCTTGAGCCTCGTTAGCACAGTAGGTAGCGCGTCAGTCTCATAATCTGAAGGTCGTGAGTTCGATCCTCACACGGGGCATTGATCATTTTTAAATAAGAAACATGCTCGTAATATCCTAAGAGACTCACCTTGTTTTGTTTGGAGCATGGTAAGTGAAGGAGTTTAAGCACCAGTATCTACAATAAAGACTTATATTCTCCTTGCACATACATGTGCAGTTAATCACAACATCTACGAACAGGGAAAACGAATCTGATTCCAGCTTTTACTTAACTTTGCAAGTACTTTAGAAAAAAGCCTACAGTGGATCATGTAACAGTAGGCTCTTGTTATGATCCGGTAAGTGTTGTTGCACATCTTTCCTCCGATGCATATATCCAGTCATGTGCCGTACAATCAGTTGACAAGCCTATTGCCTGGGAAGAGAGCAAGATCTTTGCTAGTGGATGGTGGGGTGCCGTGATCGTATAGTGGTTAGTACTCTGCGTTGTGGCCGCAGCAACCCCGGTTCGAATCTGGGTCACGGCAAGTCCTTTAAGCTTGCAGCAGGCTTTTCTTGCCTGTCTTTGGAATCATTTAAAGTAAAACAGGTGCATGTCTTGTTTTTCGGTAGTACTGCTTTAGCAAAGCGTTGTGCAACATGGCGTGAGGATGAGGCATGTGTCAGCTTGTCAGATTATTCTACCTTTCGTTTCTGGATGCTTGAGAAAATTCTTACGGATGCAAACACTTAGGAAATTGTCCTGTATGAGGTCCTATTTCCAAACTCAAGAGTCTAATGACATACTTTTCCTTGTGCCTTTTTAACCTTGGAGTCCCATATGGTCTAGCGGTTAGGATTCCTGGTTTTCACCCAGGCGGCCCGGGTTCAACTCCCGGTATGGGAAGCTTCTTGCTGGCTGAGGAAAGCAGAGTGATGCCTTAACATTTTGCTGGGTTTCAATGGCGATCCTGTTGGAACTTCTAATAGTGCAGCTTGGGTGTTGGGATCTTGCTTTACTTCAGAGCTAAGAGGCCCATTTTGGTGTGACATAGACCTGAAATGTCCTCTTATCCACTTTGCCTGACAGTTTCTTGCTGGTGGGCCAGTGGCGCAATGGATAACGCGTCTGACTACGGATCAGAAGATTCTAGGTTCGACTCCTGGCTGGCTCGGCTCCTCTGCTTTTGTCGCTCCCCAACATTCGCTAAGATTACTTTGGTTCTTGCCATCCCCTGTGGTGCTGGCAGGTAACTAGCTGCATGCCTGAGCCTCGTTAGCGCTACCTGGAACACAAGCGCCGGCTTCCAGCACGCCAATCGTGTCACTGTTCTTCCAAAGCCGCTTCCATTTTTCTCCAATCAGCTCACGGCACAGTGTCCATTTCTTACCAATGAAATCTGCTCCTCAGATAACCCGTCCATTTCTTGCCAATCAAAAACCTTGGCGGGTCTCCATTTCTTGCCAATCAAATCGCAGCGATTGCCTGACGCTCTGTCCATTTTTAACCAATTAAATGTTTCTCCACCACTCCATTTCTGACCAATCAAAATCCATGCCGCCTCTCCTTTTCTTACCAATCACATCCCTTCAACAGTTATAGGTGAAAAAAATGATCTAACTATCTAGTTAGCTGTCTATCTTTTTTGAAAATTGTTTATTTAGCTAGCTAGCTCCGTTGGTAATATTGGAATAATATGGCATCTAAAAAAAAACACCGAGCGATGGGTGATGAGGAGTGGGTGGCCAGGCTAAAGACCTTCGCTGGTACGGGCGTTTGGCCCTCGGAGGCGGGGAACAGGCCAGCCCCGAGGCAAAAGAAATGGCATGAGCTCTATCAAAAGGCAAGCATTAAACACATAATAAATCAAGGCTCTGCGATGTAGTGATTTTTACGTGTTTAAGATAGTTTTGTAGTTTTATTTGTATAGACAGTCTGAACGGTTTATAGAAACGTGACAAAAGAGACTATTCTACCTATTTGTTTTTATTATTAAACACATTTTCTCAGTGTGTTAATTAATTTGTTATAAATTGTTGTAACAAAGTCATTTTGACGCATCAAACGCGTCTAATACCTATCATGCTTATTAAAATATTATTATTATATTCGTAAACATATCTAATATATACATATTAAGTTCTATTATATATTTAGATTTGCACTGGTTTCTCTAGAACACTGCTCTGAAGGACTCTGAACCATTTGATTATGCATAAACAGTGGAATCCCCCTATAGATTATTCAGTGAGTACCACGTGATTTTAGGTCACACAATATAGAATTAAATTAATGTGTTATACACTTAATGTGTTAATACATTTATACACTGACTGACCATTTCATTTACTATACTGTACATTATGACTAGAGCCCCATAAAGATGGTTATGGGACACATAAATTAAGATGCCAGTTAATACAGTTATACACTGACTGACCATTTCATTTACTGTACTGTACATTAATGACTAGAGCCCCATAAATATGGTTATGGGACACATAAATTAATGCCAGTTAATGCATGTGCCTCACACTTTTGTCCTGTTTGTGACTTTCCTGGCCCCTCAGTGTCTGCCTACAAGCTCACATAGTGTCAATCTACATGTATGTTGTTCTACAGTGGCTAATGAAATCACAAATCAAGTCCAGTAAGAGTATGAAGCCAGAATTCTACATTTTGTAATGATTTATTTCATTACGGCACATACACGTTTTGGTACATTACTGTCCTTTAACAATTGGTTTTAATGCTAGCTACATTACAGCACAATTAACAATGCAGTCAGTAAATTGTCCTATTGGAATTTCTTGCAGATAGAGAAGTGTCCAGCACAGCTCAAACAACAGACGTCAATTTTTGGGGGTCGTCAGAGCTGTGTGTGCGGGTACCACTGTGTAAAGGTGTGGAAATAGGTGGATATAATGAGCAGAAAAGCATGTATTATGTATTTAAGTGATTTTTAATGGTTGTACTTTTTTTAATGTATTTCTTTAGACCACTAGTGAACATACATCTACTGTGCCATGCACATCAAGACAACCTGTGTGTTCCAGCCCCTCTTTACCCACACTCACAGTTTCCCAGCGACAAATAGTGAGTGAAGTATTCCCTTCTTACTTTTTATGTTTGTTTTTTACCCTTAAAAAGGGTCTTCTTCAGTTTTTGGTAGACAAATTTTGCTGGAATTATTATTGAAAGAGCGTTCTTACTCAAACCAGTTTTAAGTACTCCCATGTGGTACAATACGATTTTCTTTTTCTGTTCCCAATTAGTGAAATTTCTACATTTCTACTAATTTCTACACATTAATTAATGTATTAATTAATGTAGTCAAATCTCTATCAGTGTAAAATTAAGAAAAACAATGGTCATTATATTTGTATGATCATTTGTATGATCAAATGTTTTTTGCTTTTTTAAAATTAAGATGTTTATATGATACCACTTGGACTAAATTGCTCTAATTTATTTTTCTTTCTTCAGTTTAAACCATCTCGTTTTGGTGGAAAGCATGTCGCTGCAGCAAAACCAGTGCTTAGTCAGGCCAGGCCTCCAACTAAGGTATGGTTTAGTGCATGGGCCACCACTCCGATCTGTAAAGGGCCAGTCAGGGTGTATGTTTTTATTTCAACCAAGCAATGACATGTCCTATATAACCAACTGTTTAAAGGCTGAGACTAGCCGATTAAGCAAGTAGTGCTGCTGGTAGTTTAGAAAGCATACCGGCCAAGATTGGAGAACACTGGTTTAGAGAATGTAAATGTTTGTTTTATCATAGCATAATTTGAGCTGTCAGTATAATTCGCTATAAACTGTTGTTGATGTAAAATCTGTTCTCTAGGATCATGCCATTGACACTACTACAGCTGGCCCACCTGCATTCTCCAGTCCTGCTGTTGCCAGGGCCACATCCACTGCCCTACAGCAATCATGCAGTCCCAAGACTTACATCCAGACCACATCCCCTTTTTCCTTGCCTCCTTCTTTATCTACCTCTGCAAGGAGGAAGCCATCCACCTTGTCGATGTCTTCTGTGTCCACCGTTTCTGTAAGTTTCAGTGTCTAAATTAGGATGTGGTTTGTCTTTGTTGCCTTAATATATTTTTAATTATCCCTTTTTTAATGTGTGTATGTGTGAAACAGAGTGAATCCATTACCACCAGCTGTGCATCAGATGACTGCCCCAGTGTGGAAACCACTCTATCCAGTCTTCCCTCTGTTGTACCTGCTGTCCCACCTGTCCCTCAGACTCCTTCTCAATCTCCTGCTCTGTCATCTTCTGGTTTCAATGATTTCTGGTTGCCAGCAGAGATGAAGAAAAACATCCCTCTACAAGACCAGAAATGGATAGCATCCACATTGTGGGGGAATCAGAGACTTAGAAGTGGCCTGAAGCTATGGTATGAGCCACCTACACCAGCTCTGATTTACCATCAGGTGCCCACACCAGATCCCTTCTTCACCCATCGTCTTCTTGTGTGGATGCCATACCACCTGTGGAAGGTCAGGTTGCAGTGCCCAGACTGCGGCAAGCAGCTGACTGGTTGCGGAATCCATAAAAGAGTGCGACATGTCTTGGACATTGACAGATATTACCTGATGGTGACCGAGACTCTCCGTTGCAATTTTTGTAAAGTCACCCATCTGTCAACAAGCAAGACCGTCCTGGACCAACTGGATGTCCCTCACCGGTCAGAGTTCCGAATCATCCTCACACGAAAGTAAGTAGCACAGACTGTCAGTTACATTCTGAGCACAACTTTAAATTTACCTCAGACAAAATTCTACAATAGTTGTCTGTCTTGTTTTGCAGGTATGCTTGTGATATTAGGGTCATCCGTCTGATGAGAGAGAGGACATTGGGGAACAGCTGCAATCGTCTCCTAAAGCAGCTAAAAGAAAATCACAGTGAGGAGTGGTTGATTCGCCTTGCCAGATATTTTGGGGAGTGTGAATCTTTTGTAGCGCATCCCAGCCTTTTTCCTGTGGTTTTTCAAGAGCCCCCAGAGCCGATTGCTGTCCCCACAGAAAGATGGCTTCTTACAGTCTACGGAAAGGACATAATGAGTCGAGTCGACCACATCAAGGCTTCCATTACGTCCATTTTTGGATCCATCTTAAAAATGGACTCCACTAAAAAGGTATTAGATCATTACTGTGTAACATTTAGATAAAATTCCACTCAGGGTTTTTGTGTGTGAAATGCTCTGTTCTAAAGAAATGTGTGGAGTCAGAATTGTTCTTGGCTTTGCTGTTTGAAATTTTATTTGCTTCTAAAATTACCTCTATTTTATGATCAACACACAAAACACTTGTAGGTTTACTGGTGGTTTTGAATAGCAAATGAAATGGCTTTATTTGCACTGCAGATATAACCTCTCCTTTCTATCACCATATGTTAAATCAGTGAGATTCAGTAGGTTTCTCTACTAATTAACAATTCCCATTTAACAATGGCTGATTATTGATGCAATGCAATCTTATGTCCTATTGTTTTGTTAGATCACAAGGAAGCTTGCTGGTCCAGCCAAGGGGACAGCACAGTGGATGACCTCTGTCAGCAACGAGAGAGGTCAAATTCTCATCAGTGTGCTCACTGCGCAAGAGGGGCCAGGATTGGATGCAATGGTCAAAGGTCTCATCAAGAGATACTCCCAGGCAGCCATGGTGCCACCAAAGCTCTTGTATGTGGACTCTGGCTGCTGCAAGGACACAGGTGGGCAGACTAAACTGGAGGAGAGGTTTAGCGGTTGGCCAGACCTCACTGTCAGACTGGACATCTACCATTTTATGAGGCGCCTGGCTGTCGGTTGTACCACTGACGCTCATCCTCTGTACCCCACGTTCATGGCCCGACTGTCCTCGTGCATTTTTGAATGGGACCCAAATGATGTTGCCTTGCTGCGCTTGGCAAAGAGGAAACAGCTTAAAAAAGAGGGTGTTCCTGGGGTGACCAGTGCAATGGTGGACAGGAACATCACAAAAGATGAGCTGGCCCAGTACTGCAGACGAAGGACACGGGGTGAGTAGACCACAATCCTCCTCATTCAAACACTCCTGCAGGAGCTGATGGGAGAGAAGGGCAGAGACCAAATGGGTGTCCCTTTGTTGGACAATGTCAGAATGGAGCACATATGGCGTGTGCAGCAGAGGCATGTAAAGTGCATTCAGGATGTACCAGGTGTACCACTGTACACTGACATAGGGAACACCACAGTGGAAGGCATTGTACTAACCAGGTACAGATGTGCAAGAGGCTCTACATCCCTGGAATCCTTCCACCTGCACCTCAACAGATTCATCCCAGGTGAGTTGTGGCAATATAATTAAAAGACATTTACTGTTAGCAAAGAACAAATTAGCATTGCGATGGTTAAACTGTTTGATTAAAATGTATGTGTATTTTTAAGGTACACAGGCCAACAGTCTCAACTTTCAGCTGTACCTGTTGGAGGGTCTTAACAGGTGGAATCATAACAGGAGTGTGGAGTCTGTGGCATCCAAACCTCCCTCTTTTCTATGTTATTCTGGGGACCTGCTTCACAGTGTGAACAACAGCTCTCTGAAAGTGCTTGGGCGGAGGTTTGTCCCATCCTTTCAGCCACCCACACAGTACACTGGTAAGTTATTCTGAACTTAAAACACTCCAAACTGTTTAATGTCAAAGTATTTATGTTACCCAGCTCAAGGTCCATTCTCTTAATTTAACATGTTATTGAGCTTGTTTTAAGTTATACTATTTGCAGAGTAACAACCCAACTTTATCTTATTTTACATCAACCATTCAAGATACATCAATGTTTGTACTATTTATTAAAGAGAAGTTCCATCAGAAATAAAAGTAGATTAGTTCAACAAGCAGTCCCAAATGTAAAATGCCAAATGTTATGTTTCAAGTCCAAGTAACTGAAGACAATGTGTATATATTTTTTTAAATATCCAAATCTTAACACAACTCTGGTTCCTGTGTATTTGTTCCTACAGGAGAATTAATTGGTATCGACTACTTGTATGAGCAGACTGGGCACTCTTTTCCAGAGATGGAGAAGGAAACTGAAGAGACAGATGAGTTATTAGAGGACATTGCCTTGGAGTATGAACACCTAGATGAGGGTTTTGATGAGCCTGTGTTTCCCATCCTGGATAACATTTTAGCTGATCCATTGGCTGCTACCATCACCATCCCAGCTGTCACCTCACCCTCCATTGGCCTTCTGCTTGTGCCACCATCAGAACAAACATCTGTGCTCTCACAGTATCCACCATCACCTCTGCTGCCTGCTACTCACATTTCTTCTCCCTCACCACACCAGTGTTCTGTACCACCTGTTGCTCCACTTACACAGTCCTCTGCCTCCTGCGTGGCTCCTCCTGCCCTCACACAGTCCTCTGCCTCCTGCGTGGCTCCTCCTGCCCTCACACAGTCCTCTGCCTCCTGCGTGGCGCCTCCTGCCCTCACACAGTCCTCTGCCTCCTGCGTGGCTCCTCCTGCCCTCACACAGTCCTCTGCCTCCTGCGTGGCTCCTCCTGCACTTATACAGTCCTCTGCCTCCTGCGTGGCTCCTCCTGCCCTCACACAGTCCTCTGCCTCCTGCGTGGCTCCTCCTGCCCTCACACAGTCCTCTGCCTCCTGCGTGGCTCCTCCTGCCCTCACACAGTCCTCTGCCTCCTGCGTGGCGCCTCCTGCCCTCACACAGTCCTCTGCCTCCTGCGTGGCTCCTCCTGCACTTATACAGTCCTCTGCCTCCTGCGTGGCTCCTCCTGCCCTCACACAGTCCTCTGCCTCCTGCGTGGCTCCTCCTGCCCTCACACAGTCCTCTGCCTCCTGCGTGGCTCCTCCTGCCCTCACACAGTCCTCTGCCTCCTGTGTGGCTCCTCCTGCCCTCACACAGTCCTCTGCCTCCTGCGTGGCTCCTCCTGCACTTATACAGTCCTCTGCCTCCTGCGTGGCTCCTGCTCCAGTTGCACAGATGTCAGCGTCCTTCATGCCCCTTGCTCCACTTGCGTCAGTCTCTGCCACCACCGATGCCACTACAGAGGAGCCTGTAGAGCAACTGGTAAGCAAACAGTTACTTCACACTGAGAAAATAAGCTATCAATTCTATAAAAATTGAGTAAGAAATATTTATTAATGTGGTTTGCATTTGCTCTTTCTCAACCATCACTAATCTTAATGGGTTTATTTGTTATTGCAGGCTGTAGATGACCATAGCATACCTGGGATGGACCGTGTGGACAGCCTTGCTGAGTACCTAGTGGGTCTTCGCAGTGAAACAAGTCTGATAATAACCAACCAACAGGCTAGTACCATTATAGGCCTTTGGCAAAATTTGCTACCATATGACCAGCAGCGTGTAGCTTTTGCTGCTCGTTATCAGGACCGGCTCACCACAGGCAGGTTCAGGTCACCAAAGAAAAAAAGAGAGTTTACCCCTGGTGTGGAGAGCCTAAAACGCTGCATTCTGAGCTCCTCTGGTTCTCCTGCCCAGTGGCCAGACTGTTGCCGTCTGTTGGAAGCCATTTTTGTCAAGCTCTGTGGAATACACAGGAGCCCAAAAAAACAAGGGCAGGTGACTTTGTCAAGGTGGGCTTTGATTCTAAAAGACTACAGCAAAATCCGACAGCTTATCCTGGGTAATGGTGCTGTTATGCAAAGCACCACTCTTCAGCTAGTGGAAGTCAACTCAACCACCCTGAACCAATGGTACAACAAACGAGTCAAGAAACAGGATGTTCAGTTAGTGCTGCAAGGGATAAACCTGCCATCTTCTGTCCCTGTTGCCACTGAGCCTCTTCAGCCTGCAAATCTTCGCCCTGCTGTTGCTCCTCCACCACCAGGTGTTCAACATGTGTACCACTTGCCACAAAGCACAGTAGGGCAGGCAAAGTGTAAAAAACGAGCTGCATCAACAGATGACCACTTCTTACCACCTTCTGCACGTCAGAAGATGTGTGCTCAGAGGAAACTTTTTCCAAAGCCTTCAACTGTCCCGTCTTCTCAAACATTTTCTCTGCAAACCACTACAACTTTAAGTCAGCCAGCAGTGATATTTAAGCCTTCCCCTCCTTTGTCTTCCATTTTTACCATACCTGTATCCTTCCCTGTCTCGTCTGTGAGTACTGTTGCCCAGACAACAGCTACAACAGCTTCATCGGTTGCACCAACCCCATCCATGTGTACTACAAAGAAATCCACATCCAAGGCCAGGTTTAATAAAAGGAGAGTGGAGGCAAACTCCTGTCGCAAGTGTGGGCAGTTCAGAACTGAGACAACAGGGCACAGTCAGTATAAAGGGAAAATATATTGCCCTAATACAGAGACAATGTCTCGGGAAAAGTGGCTTGAGGAGACAAAAAAGAGAAAAGCTGACCATACCTAAACACTGTACATTTAACTGTATTTTGACCATACCTAAACACTGTACATTTAACTGTATTTAGTTTGTTTGTTTTTTTGTTGTTGTTGCTGACAATTTTTCTCTCCGTCATGTTATTTATAGAGTAAAATAAGCTGGACTCCTAACATTTTTTGTTAAATGTTTGATAATGTCTCTGTTGGTAAAAATAATTACACTTTTGAGTGTAAATTCAAATAAATTTCCTTTGAAATTCAGTTAGTTATTCAAGTCTCTTGTTTGTAAAAAAAAACATATAATAAAAACCAACTGCAAGTATATAAAATGTTGTGGTATCTGTTATACTATATAAATATTGTAGTATACCTGTTATGCTATAAAGAATATTGTAGTATACCTTTTACACTATCTAAATTATTGTGGTATACCCCTTTATACTATATACAATATTGTGGTATACCTCTTATACTATGGAAAATATTAAGGTATACCTTTAAAATATATAAAATATTGTAGCATCTGTTTTACTATGTAAAATATTGTGGTATACCTGTTATACTATATAAAACGTGGTGTACCTGTTATACTATATACCACGCTGTGACATACCTGTTACACTATATAGAACACTGTGGTATACCTGTTAGACTATATACAACGCTGTGGTATACCTGTTACACTATATACAATACTGTGGTATATCTGTTACATACAACGCTGTGGTATCCCTGTTACACTATATACAACGCTGTGGTATACCTGTTACACTATATACAATGCTGTGGTATACCTGTTACACTATATACAACACTGTGGTATACCTTTTACACTATATAGAACATTGTGGTATACCTGTTTTACTAATTTATAATATAATAATTATATTATAAATTAATTAAATAATAAATTAACAGTAAATTAAGATTGGTGTATGGGAAAACATTTGTTTGAATGCCTTTAAAGTTTCAGTTAATTTTAGTTACATTTAAAATCTAAGCTGCTGTTCTTTGATAGCACACCGGGATTTGAACTTGCGACCTTTGTATCTGCCCCGATCTTCCCTTTAGCTCAGAAAATGACAATAATAATAAAAAAGAAACATATTCAACGAAATAAACACCGCAGTTTTTTTTAAAGAGGCAGAAACAATTCATTTTTCAGTTTTTGCTCGATGGTTAACTTTTCTTTTTCTCGCTTTCTTTCCTTTTCCCTTCTTCCTCCTTCTTCCCCCTTCTTCCCTCCATTTTTTCTTCTTCCCACGGGAAAGCAGACTATTGTTCCCCAGCTTTAGCGCAGTAGGTAGCGCGTCAGTCTCATAATCTGAAGGTCGTGAGTTCGATCCTCACACGGGGCATTGATCAATTTTAAATGAGAAACATGCTCGTAATATCCTAAGAGACTCACCTTGTTTTGTTTGGAGCATGGTAAGTGAAGGTGGTTAAGCACCAGTATCTACAATAAAGACTTATGTTCTCCTTGCACATATATGTGCAGTTAATCACAACATCTACGAACAGGGAAAAACGAATCTGATTCCAGCTTTTACTTAACTTTGCAAGTACTTTAGAAAAAAGCCTACAGTGGATCATGTAACAGTAGGCTCTTGTTATGATCCGGTAAGTGTTGTTGCACATCTTTCCTCCGATGCATATATCCAGTCATGTGCCGTACAATCAGTTGACAAGCCTATTGCCTGGGAAGAGAGCAAGATCTTTGCTAGTGGATGGTGGGGTGCAGTGATCGTATAGTGGTTAGTACTTTGCGTTGTGGCCGCAGCAACCCCGGTTCGAATCCGGGTCACGGCAAGTCCTTTAAGCTTGCAGCAGGCTTTTCTTGCCTGTCTTTGGAATCATTTAAAGTAAAACAGGTGCATGTCTTGTTTTTCGGTAGTACTGCTTCAGCAAAGCGTTGTGCAACATGGCGTGAGGATGAGGCATGTGTCTGCTTGTCAGATTATTCTAAATTTCGTTTCTGGATGCTTGAGAAAATTCTTACGGATGCAAACACTTAGGAAATTGTCCTGCATGAGGGCCTATTTCTAAACTCAAGAGTCTAATGACATAATTTTCCTTGTGCCTTTTTAACCTTGGAGTCCCATATGGTCTAGCGGTTAGGATTCCTGGTTTTCACCCAGGCGGCCTGGGTTCAACTCCCGGTATGGGAAGCTTCTTGCTGGCTGAGGAAAGCAGAGTGATGCCTTAACATTTTGCTGGGTTTCAATCGCGATCCTGTTGGAACTTCTAATAGTGCAGCTTAGGTGTTGGGATCTTGCTTTACTTCAGAGCTAAGAGGCCCATTTTGGTGTGACATAGACCTGAAATGTCCTCTTATCCACTTTGCCTGACAGTTTCTTGCCGGTGGGCCAGTGGCGCAATGGATAACGCGTCTGACTACGGATCAGAAGATTCTAGTTTCGACTCCTGGCTGGCTCGGCTCCTCTGCTTTTGTCGCTCCCCAACATTCGCTAAGATTACTTTGGTTCTTGCCATCCCCTGTGGTGCTGGCAGGTAACTAGCTGCATGCCTGAGCCTCATTAGCGCAGTAGGTAGCGCGTCAGTCTCATAATCTGAAGGTCGTGAGTTCGATCCTCACACGGGGCATTGATCATTTTTAAGTAAGAAACATGCTCGTAATATCCTAAGAGACTCACCTTGTTTTGTTTGGAGCATGGTAAGTGAAAGAGTTTAAGCACCAGTATCTACAATAAAGACTTATGTTCTCCTTGCACATACATGTGCAGTTAATCACAACATCTACGAACAGGGAAAACGAATCTGATTCCAGCTTTTACTTAACTTTGCAAGTACTTTAGAAAAAAGCCTACAGTGGATCATGTAACAGTAGGCTCTTGTTATGATCCGGTAAGTGTTGTTGCACATCTTTCCTCCGATGCATATATCCAGTCATGTGCCGTACAATCAGTTGACAAGCCTATTGCCTGGGAAGAGAGCAAGATCTTTGCTAGTGGATGGTGGGGTGCCGTGATCGTATAGTGGTTAGTACTCTGCGTTGTGGCCGCAGCAACCCCGGTTCGAATCCGGGTCACGGCAAGTCCTTTAAGCTTGCAGCAGGCTTTTCTTGCCTGTCTTTGGAATCATTTAAAGTAAAACAGGTGCATGTCTTGTTTTTTGCTAGTACTGCTTCAGCAAAGCGTTGTGCAACATGGCGTGAGGATGAGGCATGTGTCTGCTTGTCAGATTATTCTACCTTTCGTTTCTGGATGCTTGAGAAAATTCTTACGGATGCAAACGCTTAGGAAATTGTCCTGTATGAGGGCCTATTTCCAAACTCAAGAGTCTAATGACATAATTTTCCTTGTGCCTTTTTAACCTTGGAGTCCCATATGGTCTAGCGGTTAGGATTCCTGGTTTTCACCCAGGCGGCCCGGGTTCAACTCCCGGTATGGGAAGCTTCTTGCTGGCTGAGGAAAGCAGAGTGATGCCTTAACATTTTGCTGGGTTTCAATGGCGATCCTGAAAGAACTTCTAATAGTGCAGCTTGGGTGTTGGGATCTTGCTTTACTTCAGAGCTAAGAGGCCCATTTTGGTGTGACATAGGCCTGAAATGTCCTCTTATCCACTTTGCCTGACAGTTTCTTGCCGGTGGGCCAGTGGCGCAATGGATAACGCGTCTGACTACGGCTCAGAAGATTCTAGGTTCGACTCCTGGCTGGCTCGGCTCCTCTGCTTTTGTCGCTCCCCAACATCCGCTAAGATTACTTTGGTTCTTGCCATCCCCTGTGATGCTGGCAGGTAACTAGCTGCATGCCTGAGCCTCGTTAGCGCAGTAGGTAGCGCGTCAGTCTCATAATCTGAAGCTCGTGAGTTCGATCCTCACACGGGGCATTGATCATTTTTAAATAAGAAACATGCTCGTAATATCCTAAGAGACTCACCTTGTTTTGTTTGGAGCATGGTAAGTGAAGGAGTTTAAGCACCAGTATCTACAATAAAGACTTATATTCTCCTTGCACATACATGTGCAGTTAATCACAACATCTACGAACATGGAAAACGAATCTGATTCCAGCTTTTACTTAACTTTGCAAGTACTTTAGAAAAAAGCCTACAGTGGATCATGTAACAGTAGGCTCTTGTTATGATCCGGTAAGTGTTGTTGCACATCTTTCCTCCGATGCATATATCCAGTCATGTGCCGTACAATCAGTTGACAAGCCTATTGCCTGGGAAGAGAGCAAGATCGTTGCTAGTGGATGGTGGGGAGCCGTGATCGTATAGTGGTTAGTACTCTGCGTTGTGGCCGCAGCAACCCCGGTTCGAATCCGGGTCACGGCAAGTCCTTTAAGCTTGCAGCAGGCTTTTCTTGCCTGTCTTTGGAATCATTTAAAGTAAAACAGGTGCATGTCTTGTTTTTCGGTAGTACTGCTTCAGCAAAACGTTGTGCAACATGGCGTGAGGATGAGGCATGTGTCTGCTTGTCAGATTATTCTACCTTTCGTTCTCTGGATGCTTGAGAAAATTCTTACGGATGCAAACACTTAGGAAATTGTCCTGCATGAGGGCCTATTTCTAAACTCAAGAGTCTAACGACATAATTTTCCTTGTGCCTTTTTAACCTTGGAGTCCCATATGGTCTAGCGGTTAGGATTCCTGGTTTTCACCCAGGCGGCCCGGGTTCAACTCCCGGTATGGGAAGCTTCTTGCTGGCTGAGGAAAGCAGAGTGATGCCTTAACATTTTGCTGGGTTTCAATGGCGATCCTGTTGGAACTTCTAATAGTGCAGCTTGGGTGTTGGGATCTTGCTTTACTTCAGAGCTAAGAGGCCCATTTTGGTGTGACATAGGCCTGAAATGTCCTCTTATCCACTTTGTCTGACAGTTTCTTGCCGGTGGGCCAGTGGCGCAATGGATAACGCGTCTGACTACGGATCAGAAGATTCTAGGTTCGACTCCTGGCTGGCTCGGCTCCTCTGCTGTTGTCGCTCCCCAACATTCGCTAAGATTACTTTGGTTCTTGCCATCCCCTGTGGTGCTGGCAGGTAACTAGCTGCATGCCTGAGCCTCATTAGCGCAGTAGGTAGCGCGTCAGTCTCATAATCTGAAGGTCGTGAGTTCGATCCTCACACGGGGCATTGATCAATTTTAAATGAGAAACATGCTCGTAATATCCTAAGAGACTCACCTTGTTTTGTTTGGAGCATTGTAAGTGAAGGTGGTTAAGCACCAGTATCTACAATAAAGACTTATGTTCTCCTTGCACATACATGTGCAGTTAATCACAACATCTACGAACAGGGAAAACAAATCTGATTCCAGCTTTTACTTAACTTTGCAAGTACTTTAGAAAAAAGCCTACAGTGGATCATGTAACAGTAGGCTCTTGTTATGATCCGGTAAGTGTTGTTGCACATCTTTCCTCCGATGCATATATCCAGTCATGTGCCGTACAATCAGTTGACAAGCCTATTGCCTGGGAAGAGAGCAAGATCTTTGCTAGTGGATGGTGGGGTGCCGTGATCGTATAGTGGTTAGTACTCTGTGTTGTGGCCGCAGCAACCCCGGTTCGAATCCGGGTCACGGCAAGTCCTTTAAGCTTGCAGCAGGCTTTTCTTGCCTGTCTTTGGAATCATTTAAAGCAAAACAGGTGCATGTCTTGTTTTTCGGTAGTACTGCTTCAGCAAAGCGTTGTGCAACATGGCGTGAGGATGAGGCATGTGTCTGCTTGTCGGATTATTCTACCTTTCGTTTCTGGATGCTTGAGAAAATTCTTACGGATGCAAACACTTAGGAAATTGTCCTGTATGAGGGCCTATTTCCAAACTCAAGAGTCTAATGACATAATTTTCCTTGTGCCTTTTTAACCTTGGAGTCCCATATGGTCTAGCGGTTAGGATTCCTGGTTTTCACCCAGGCGGCCCGGGTTCAACTCCCGGTATGGGAAGCTTCTTGCTGGCTGAGGAAAGCAGAGTGATGCCTTAACATTTTGCTGGGTTTCAATGGCGATCCTGAAAGAACTTCTAATAGTGCAGCTTGGGTGTTGGGATCTTGCTTTACTTCAGAGCTAAGAGGCCCATTTTGGTGTGACATAGGCCTGAAATGTCCTCTTATCCACTTTGCCTGACAGTTTCTTGCCGGTGGGCCAGTGGCGCAATGGATAACGCGTCTGACTACGGATCAGATGATTCCACGTTCGACTCCTGGCTGGCTCGGCTCCTTTGCTTTTGTCGCTCCCCAACATCCGCTAAGATTACTTTGGTTCTTGCCATCCCCTGTGATGCTGGCAGGTAACTAGCTGCATGCCTGAGCCTCGTTAGTGCAGTAGGTAGCGCGTCAGTCTCATAATCTGAAGGTCGTGAGTTCGATCCTCACACGGGGCATTGATCATTTTTAAATAAGAAACATGCTCGTAATATCCTAAGAGACTCACCTTGTTTTGTTTGGAGCATGGTAAGTGAAGGAGTTTAAGCACCAGTATCTACAATAAAGACTTATGTTCTCCTTGCACATACATGTGCAGTTAATCACAACATCTACGAACAGGGAAAACGAATCTGATTCCAGCTTTTACTTAACTTTGCAAGTACTTTAGAAAAAAGCCTACAGTGGATCATGTAACAGTAGGCTCTTGTTATGATCCGGTAGGTGTTGTTGCACATCTTTCCTCCGATGCATATATCCAGTCATGTGCCGTACAATCAGTTGACAAGCCTATTGCCTGGGAAGAGAGCAAGATCTTTGCTAGTGGATGGTGGGGTGCCGTGATCGTATAGTGGTTAGTACTCTGCGTTGTGGCCGCAGCAACCCCGGTTCGAATCCGGGTCACGGCAAGTCCTTTAAGCTTGCAGCAGGCTTTTCTTGCCTGTCTTTGGAATCATTTAAAGTAAAACAGGTGCATGTCTTGTTTTTCGGTAGTACTGCTTCAGCAAAGCGTTGTGCAACATGGCGTGAGGATGAGGCATGTGTCTGCTTGTCAGATTATTCTACCTTTCGTTTCTGGATGCTTGAGAAAATTCTTACGGATGCAAACACTTAGGAAATTGTCCTGTATGAGGGCCTATTTCCAAACTCAAGAGTATAATGACATAATTTTCCTTGTGCCTTTTTAACCTTGGAGTCCCATATGGTCTAGCGGTTAGGATTCCTGGTTTTCACCCAGGCGGCCCGGGTTCAACTCCCGGTATGGGAAGCTTCTTGCTGGCTGAGGAAAGCAGAGTGATGCCTTAACATTTTGCTGGGTTTCAATGGCGATCCTGTTGGAACTTCTAATAGTGCAGCTTGGGTGTTGGGATCTTGCTTTACTTCAGAGCTAAGAGGCCCATTTTGGTGTGACATAGGCCTGAAATGTCCTCTTATCCACTTTGTCTGACAGTTTCTTGCCGGTGGGCCAGTGGCGCAATGGATAACGCGTCTGACTACGGATCAGAAGATTCTAGGTTCGACTCCTGGCTGGCTCGGCTCCTCTGCTTTTGTCGCTCCCCAACATTCGCTAAGATTACTTTGGTTCTTGCCATCCCCTGTGGTGCTGGCAGGTAACTAGCTGCATGCCTGAGCCTCGTTAGCGCAGTAGGTAGCGCGTCAGTCTCATAATCTGAAGGTCGTGAGTTCGATCCTCACACAGGCCATTGATCAATTTTAAATGAGAAACATGCTCGTAATATCCTAAGAGACTCACCTTGTTTTGTTTGGAGCATGGTAAGTGAAGGTGGTTAAGCACCAGTATCTACAATAAAGACTTATGTTCTCCTTGCACATATATGTGCAGTTAATCACAACATCTACGAACAGGGAAAACGAATCTGATTCCAGCTTTTACTTTACTTTGCAAGTACTTTAGAAAAAAGCCTACAGTGGATCATGTAACAGTAGGCTCTTGTTATGATCCGGTAAGTGTTGTTGCACATCTTTCCTCCGATGCATATATCCAGTCATGTGCCGTACAATCAGTTGACAAGCCTATTGCCTGGGAAGAGAGCAAGATCTTTGCTAGTGGATGGTGGGGTGCAGTGATCGTATAGTGGTTAGTACTTTGCGTTGTGGCCGCAGCAACCCCGGTTCGAATCCGGGTCACGGCAAGTCCTTTAAGCTTGCAGCAGGCTTTTCTTGCCTGTCTTTGGAATCATTTAAAGTAAAACAGGTGCATGTCTTGTTTTTCGGTAGTACTGCTTCAGCAAAGCGTTGTGCAACATGGCGTGAGGATGAGGCATGTGTCTGCTTGTCAGATTATTCTAAATTTCGTTTCTGGATGCTTGAGAAAATTCTTACGGATGCAAACACTTAGGAAATTGTCCTGCATGAGGGCCTATTTCTAAACTCAAGAGTCTAATGACATAATTTTCCTTGTGCCTTTTTAACCTTGGAGTCCCATATGGTCTAGCGGTTAGGATTCCTGGTTTTCACCCAGGCGGCCCGGGTTCAACTCCCGGTATGGGAAGCTTCTTGCTGGCTGAGGAAAGCAGAGTGATGCCATAACATTTTGCTGGGTTTCAATGGCGATCCTGTTGGAACTTCTAATAGTGCAGCTTGGGTGTTGGGATCTTGCTTTACTTCAGAGCTAAGAGGCCCATTTTGGTGTGACATAGACCTGAAATGTCCTCTTATCCACTTTGCCTGACAGTTTCTTGCCGGTGGGCCAGTGGCGCAATGGATAACGCGTCTGACTACGGATCAGAAGATTCTAGGTTCGACTCCTGGCTGGCTCGGCTCCTCTGCTTTTGTCGCTCCCCAACATTCGCTAAGATTACTTTGGTTCTTGCCATCCCCTGTGGTGCTGGCAGGTAACTAGCTGCATGCCTGAGCCTCGTTAGCGCAGTAGGTAGCGCGTCAGTCTCATAATCTGAAGGTCGTGAGTTCGATCCTCACACGGGGCATTGATCATTTTTAAATAAGAAACATGCTCGTAATATCCTAAGAGACTCACCTTGTTTTGTTTGGAGCATGGTAAGTGAAGGAGTTTAAGCACCAGTATCTACAATAAAGACTTATGTTCTCCTTGCACATACATGTGCAGTTAATCACAACATCTACGAACAGGGAAAACGAATCTGATTCCAGCTTTTACTTAACTTTGCAAGTACTTTAGAAAAAAGCCTACAGTGGATCATGTAACAGTAGGCTCTTGTTATGATCCGGTAAGTGTTGTTGCACATCTTTCCTCCGATGCATATATCCAGTCATGTGCCGTACAATCAGTTGACAAGCCTATTGCCTGGGAAGAGAGCAAGATCTTTGCTAGTGGATGGTGGGGTGCCGTGATCGTATAGTGGTTAGTACTCTGCGTTGTGGCCGCAGCAACCCCGGTTCGAATCCGGGTCATGGCAAGTCCTTTAAGCTTGCAGCAGGCTTTTCTTGCCTGTCTTTGGAATCATTTAAAGTAAAACAGGTGCATGTCTTGTTTTTTGGTAGTACTGCTTCAGCAAAGCGTTGTGCAACATGGCGTGAGGATGAGGCATGTGTCTGCTTGTCAGATTATTCTACCTTTCGTTCTCTGGATGCTTGAGAAAATTCTTACGGATGCAAACACTTAGGAAATTGTCCTGCATGAGGGCCTATTTCTAAACTCAAGAGTCTAACGACATAATTTTCCTTGTGCCTTTTTAACTTTGGAGTCCCATATGGTCTAGTTGTTAGGATTCCTGGTTTTCACCCAGGCGGCCCGGGTTCAACTCCTGGTATGGGAAGCTTCTTGCTGGCTGAGGAAAGCAGAGTGATGCCTTAACATTTTGCTGGGTTTCAATGGCGATCCTGAAAGAACTTCTAATAGTGCAGCTTGGGTGTTGGGATCTTGCTTTAATTCAGAGCTAAGAGGCCCATTTTGGTGTGAAATAGGCCTGAAATGTCCTCTTATCCACTTTGCCTGACAGTTTCTTGCCGGTGGGCCAGTGACGCAATGGATAACGCGTCTGACTACGGATCAGAAGATTCTAGGTTCGACTCCTGCCTGGCTCGGCTCCTCTGCCTTTGTCGCTCCCCAACATTCGCTAAGATTACTTTGGTTCTTGCCATCCCCTGTGGTGCTGGCAGGTAACTAGCTGCATGCCTGAGCCTCGTTAGCGCAGTAGGTAGCGCGTCAGTCTCATAATCTGAAGGTCGTGAGTTCGATCCTCACACGGGGCATTGATCATTTTTAAATAAGAATCATGCTCGTAATATCCTAAGAGACTCACCTTGTTTTGTTTGGAGCATGGTAAGTGAAGGAGTTTAAGCACCAGTATCTACAATAAAGACTTTCTTTCTCCTTGCACATACATGTGCAGTTAATCACAACATCTGCGAACAGGGAAAACGAATCTGATTCCAGCTTTTACTTAACTTTGCAAGTACTTTAGAAAAAAGCCTACAGTGGATCATGTAACAGTAGGCTCTTGTTATGATCCGGTAAGTGTTGTTGCACATCTTTCCTCCGATGCATATATCCAGTCATGTGCCGTACAATCAGTTGACAAGCCTATTGCCTGGGAAGAGAGCAAGATCTTTGCTAGTGGATGGTGGGGTGCCGTGATCGTATAGTGGTTAGTACTCTGCGTTGTGGCCGCAGCAACCCCGGTTCGAATCCGGGTCACGGCAAGTCCTTTAAGCTTGCAGCAGGCTTTTCTTGCCTGTCTTTGGAATCATTTAAAGTAAAACAGGTGCATGTCTTGTTTTTTGCTAGTACTGCTTCAGCAAAGCGTTGTGCAACATGGCGTGAGGATGAGGCATGTGTCTGCTTGTCAGATTATTCTACCTTTCGTTTCTGGATGCTTGAGAAAATTCTTACGGATGCAAACGCTTAGGAAATTGTCCTGTATGAGGGCCTATTTCCAAACTCAAGAGTCTAATGACATAATTTTCCTTGTGCCTTTTTAACCTTGGAGTCCCATATGGTCTAGCGGTTAGGATTCCTGGTTTTCACCCAGGCGGCCCGGGTTCAACTCCCGGTATGGGAAGCTTCTTGCTGGCTGAGGAAAGCAGAGTGATGCCTTAACATTTTGCTGGGTTTCAATGGCGATCCTGAAAGAACTTCTAATAGTGCAGCTTGGGTGTTGGGATCTTGCTTTACTTCAGAGCTAAGAGGCCCATTTTGGTGTGACATAGGCCTGAAATGTCCTCTTATCCACTTTGCCTGACAGTTTCTTGCCGGTGGGCCAGTGGCGCAATGGATAACGCGTCTGACTACGGCTCAGAAGATTCTAGGTTCGACTCCTGGCTGGCTCGGCTCCTCTGCTTTTGTCGCTCCCCAACATCCGCTAAGATTACTTTGGTTCTTGCCATCCCCTGTGATGCTGGCAGGTAACTAGCTGCATGCCTGAGCCTCGTTAGCGCAGTAGGTAGCGCGTCAGTCTCATAATCTGAAGGTCGTGAGTTCGATCCTCACACGGGGCATTGATCATTTTTAAATAAGAAACATGCTCGTAATATCCTAAGAGACTCACCTTGTTTTGTTTGGAGCATGGTAAGTGAAGGAGTTTAAGCACCAGTATCTACAATAAAGACTTATATTCTCCTTGCACATACATGTGCAGTTAATCACAACATCTACGAACAGGGAAAACGAATCTGATTCCAGCTTTTACTTAACTTTGCAAGTACTTTAGAAAAAAGCCTACAGTGGATCATGTAACAGTAGGCTCTTGTTATGATCCGGTAAGTGTTGTTGCACATCTTTCCTCCGATGCATATATCCAGTCATGTGCCGTACAATCAGTTGACAAGCCTATTGCCTGGGAAGAGAGCAAGATCTTTGCTAGTGGATGGTGGGGTGCCGTGATCGTATAGTGGTTAGTACTCTGTGTTGTGGCCGCAGCAACCCCGGTTCGAATCCGGGTCACGGCAAGTCCTTTAAGCTTGCAGCAGGCTTTTCTTGCCTGTCTTTGGAATCATTTAAAGCAAAACAGGTGCATGTCTTGTTTTTCGGTAGTACTGCTTCAGCAAAGCGTTGTGCAACATGGCGTGAGGATGAGGCATGTGTCTGCTTGTCGGATTATTCTACCTTTCGTTTCTGGATGCTTGAGAAAATTCTTACGGATGCAAACACTTAGGAAATTGTCCTGTATGAGGGCCTATTTCCAAACTCAAGAGTCTAATGACATAATTTTCCTTGTGCCTTTTTAACCTTGGAGTCCCATATGGTCTAGCGGTTAGGATTCCTGGTTTTCACCCAGGCGGCCCGGGTTCAACTCCCGGTATGGGAAGCTTCTTGCTGGCTGAGGAAAGCAGAGTGATGCCTTAACATTTTGCTGGGTTTCAATGGCGATCCTGAAAGAACTTCTAATAGTGCAGCTTGGGTGTTGGGATCTTGCTTTACTTCAGAGCTAAGAGGCCCATTTTGGTGTGACATAGGCCTGAAATGTCCTCTTATCCACTTTGCCTGACAGTTTCTTGCCGGTGGGCCAGTGGCGCAATGGATAACGCGTCTGACTACGGATCAGATGATTCCACGTTCGACTCCTGGCTGGCTCGGCTCCTTTGCTTTTGTCGCTCCCCAACATCCGCTAAGATTACTTTGGTTCTTGCCATCCCCTGTGATGCTGGCAGGTAACTAGCTGCATGCCTGAGCCTCGTTAGTGCAGTAGGTAGCGCGTCAGTCTCATAATCTGAAGGTCGTGAGTTCGATCCTCACACGGGGCATTGATCATTTTTAAATAAGAAACATGCTCGTAATATCCTAAGAGACTCACCTTGTTTTGTTTGGAGCATGGTAAGTGAAGGAGTTTAAGCACCAGTATCTACAATAAAGACTTATGTTCTCCTTGCACATACATGTGCAGTTAATCACAACATCTACGAACAGGGAAAACGAATCTGATTCCAGCTTTTACTTAACTTTGCAAGTACTTTAGAAAAAAGCCTACAGTGGATCATGTAACAGTAGGCTCTTGTTATGATCCGGTAGGTGTTGTTGCACATCTTTCCTCCGATGCATATATCCAGTCATGTGCCGTACAATCAGTTGACAAGCCTATTGCCTGGGAAGAGAGCAAGATCTTTGCTAGTGGATGGTGGGGTGCCGTGATCGTATAGTGGTTAGTACTCTGCGTTGTGGCCGCAGCAACCCCGGTTCGAATCCGGGTCACGGCAAGTCCTTTAAGCTTGCAGCAGGCTTTTCTTGCCTGTCTTTGGAATCATTTAAAGTAAAACAGGTGCATGTCTTGTTTTTCGGTAGTACTGCTTCAGCAAAGCGTTGTGCAACATGGCGTGAGGATGAGGCATGTGTCTGCTTGTCAGATTATTCTACCTTTCGTTTCTGGATGCTTGAGAAAATTCTTACGGATGCAAACACTTAGGAAATTGTCCTGTATGAGGGCCTATTTCCAAACTCAAGAGTATAATGACATAATTTTCCTTGTGCCTTTTTAACCTTGGAGTCCCATATGGTCTAGCGGTTAGGATTCCTGGTTTTCACCCAGGCGGCCCGGGTTCAACTCCCGGTATGGGAAGCTTCTTGCTGGCTGAGGAAAGCAGAGTGATGCCTTAACATTTTGCTGGGTTTCAATGGCGATCCTGTTGGAACTTCTAATAGTGCAGCTTGGGTGTTGGGATCTTGCTTTACTTCAGAGCTAAGAGGCCCATTTTGGTGTGACATAGGCCTGAAATGTCCTCTTATCCACTTTGTCTGACAGTTTCTTGCCGGTGGGCCAGTGGCGCAATGGATAACGCGTCTGACTACGGATCAGAAGATTCTAGGTTCGACTCCTGGCTGGCTCGGCTCCTCTGCTTTTGTCGCTCCCCAACATTCGCTAAGATTACTTTGGTTCTTGCCATCCCCTGTGGTGCTGGCAGGTAACTAGCTGCATGCCTGAGCCTCGTTAGCGCAGTAGGTAGCGCGTCAGTCTCATAATCTGAAGGTCGTGAGTTCGATCCTCACACAGGCCATTGATCAATTTTAAATGAGAAACATGCTCGTAATATCCTAAGAGACTCACCTTGTTTTGTTTGGAGCATGGTAAGTGAAGGTGGTTAAGCACCAGTATCTACAATAAAGACTTATGTTCTCCTTGCACATATATGTGCAGTTAATCACAACATCTACGAACAGGGAAAACGAATCTGATTCCAGCTTTTACTTTACTTTGCAAGTACTTTAGAAAAAAGCCTACAGTGGATCATGTAACAGTAGGCTCTTGTTATGATCCGGTAAGTGTTGTTGCACATCTTTCCTCCGATGCATATATCCAGTCATGTGCCGTACAATCAGTTGACAAGCCTATTGCCTGGGAAGAGAGCAAGATCTTTGCTAGTGGATGGTGGGGTGCAGTGATCGTATAGTGGTTAGTACTTTGCGTTGTGGCCGCAGCAACCCCGGTTCGAATCCGGGTCACGGCAAGTCCTTTAAGCTTGCAGCAGGCTTTTCTTGCCTGTCTTTGGAATCATTTAAAGTAAAACAGGTGCATGTCTTGTTTTTCGGTAGTACTGCTTCAGCAAAGCGTTGTGCAACATGGCGTGAGGATGAGGCATGTGTCTGCTTGTCAGATTATTCTAAATTTCGTTTCTGGATGCTTGAGAAAATTCTTACGGATGCAAACACTTAGGAAATTGTCCTGCATGAGGGCCTATTTCTAAACTCAAGAGTCTAATGACATAATTTTCCTTGTGCCTTTTTAACCTTGGAGTCCCATATGGTCTAGCGGTTAGGATTCCTGGTTTTCACCCAGGCGGCCCGGGTTCAACTCCCGGTATGGGAAGCTTCTTGCTGGCTGAGGAAAGCAGAGTGATGCCATAACATTTTGCTGGGTTTCAATGGCGATCCTGTTGGAACTTCTAATAGTGCAGCTTGGGTGTTGGGATCTTGCTTTACTTCAGAGCTAAGAGGCCCATTTTGGTGTGACATAGACCTGAAATGTCCTCTTATCCACTTTGCCTGACAGTTTCTTGCCGGTGGGCCAGTGGCGCAATGGATAACGCGTCTGACTACGGATCAGAAGATTCTAGGTTCGACTCCTGGCTGGCTCGGCTCCTCTGCTTTTGTCGCTCCCCAACATTCGCTAAGATTACTTTGGTTCTTGCCATCCCCTGTGGTGCTGGCAGGTAACTAGCTGCATGCCTGAGCCTCGTTAGCGCAGTAGGTAGCGCGTCAGTCTCATAATCTGAAGGTCGTGAGTTCGATCCTCACACGGGGCATTGATCATTTTTAAATAAGAAACATGCTCGTAATATCCTAAGAGACTCACCTTGTTTTGTTTGGAGCATGGTAAGTGAAGGAGTTTAAGCACCAGTATCTACAATAAAGACTTATGTTCTCCTTGCACATACATGTGCAGTTAATCACAACATCTACGAACAGGGAAAACGAATCTGATTCCAGCTTTTACTTAACTTTGCAAGTACTTTAGAAAAAAGCCTACAGTGGATCATGTAACAGTAGGCTCTTGTTATGATCCGGTAAGTGTTGTTGCACATCTTTCCTCCGATGCATATATCCAGTCATGTGCCGTACAATCAGTTGACAAGCCTATTGCCTGGGAAGAGAGCAAGATCTTTGCTAGTGGATGGTGGGGTGCCGTGATCGTATAGTGGTTAGTACTCTGCGTTGTGGCCGCAGCAACCCCGGTTCGAATCCGGGTCATGGCAAATCCTTTAAGCTTGCAGCAGGCTTTTCTTGCCTGTCTTTGGAATCATTTAAAGTAAAACAGGTGCATGTCTTGTTTTTTGGTAGTACTGCTTCAGCAAAGCGTTGTGCAACATGGCGTGAGGATGAGGCATGTGTCTGCTTGTCAGATTATTCTACCTTTCGTTCTCTGGATGCTTGAGAAAATTCTTACGGATGCAAACACTTAGGAAATTGTCCTGCATGAGGGCCTATTTCTAAACTCAAGAGTCTAACGACATAATTTTCCTTGTGCCTTTTTAACTTTGGAGTCCCATATGGTCTAGTTGTTAGGATTCCTGGTTTTCACCCAGGCGGCCCGGGTTCAACTCCTGGTATGGGAAGCTTCTTGCTGGCTGAGGAAAGCAGAGTGATGCCTTAACATTTTGCTGGGTTTCAATGGCGATCCTGTTGGAACTTCTAATAGTGCAGCTTGGGTGTTGGGATCTTGCTTTACTTCAGAGCTAAGAGGCCCATTTTGGTGTGACATAGGCCTGAAATGTCCTCTTATCCACTTTGTCTGACAGTTTCTTGCTGGTGGGCCAGTGGCGCAATGGATAACGCGTCTGACTACGGATCAGAAGATTCTAGGTTCGACTCCTGGCTGGCTCGGCTCCTCTGCTTTTGTCGCTCCCCAACATTCGCTAAGATTACTTTGGTTCTTGCCATCCCCTGTGGTGCTGGCAGGTAACTAGCTGCATGCCTGAGCCTCGTTAGCGCAGTAGGTAGCACGTTAGTCTCATAATCTGAAGGTCGTGAGTTCGATCCTCACACGGGGCATTGATCAATTTTAAATGAGAAACATGCTCGTAATATCCTAAGAGACTCACCTTGTTTTGTTTGGAGCATGGTAAGTGAAGGTGGTTAAGCACCAGTATCTACAATAAAGACTTATGTTCTCCTTGCACATATATGTGCAGTTAATCACAACATCTACGAACAGGGAAAACGAATCTGATTCCAGCTTTTACTTAACTTTGCAAGTACTTTAGAAAAAAGCCTACAGTGGATCATGTAACAGTAGGCTCTTGTTATGATCCGGTAAGTTTTGTTGCACATCTTTCCTCCGATGCATATATCCAGTCATGTGCCGTACAATCAGTTGACAAGCCTATTGCCTGGGAAGAGAGCAAGATCTTTGCTAGTGGATGGTGGGGTGCCGTGATCGTATAGTGGTTAGTACTCTGCGTTGTGGCCGCAGCAACCCCGGTTCGAATCCGGGTCCCGGCAAGTCCTTTAAGCTTGCAGCAGGCTTTTCTTGCCTGTCTTTGGAATCATTTAAAGTAAAACAGGTGCATGTCTTGTTTTTCGGTAGTACTGCTTCAGCAAAGCGTTGTGCAACATGGCGTGAGGATGAGGCATGTGTCTGCTTGTCAGATTATTCTAAATTTCGTTTCTGGATGCTTGAGAAAATTCTTACGGATGCAAACACTTAGGAAATTGTCCTGTATGAGGGCCTATTTCCAAACTCAAGAGTATAATGACATAATTTTCCTTGTGCCTTTTTAACCTTGGAGTCCCATATGGTCTAGCGGTTAGGATTCCTGGTTTTCACCCAGGCGGCCCGGGTTCAACTCCCGGTATGGGAAGCTTCTTGCTGGCTGAGGAAAGCAGAGTGATGCCTTAACATTTTGCTGGGTTTCAATGGCGATCCTGAAAGAACTTCTAATAGTGCAGCTTGGGTGTTGGGATCTTGCTTTACTTCAGAGCTAAGAGGCCCAATTTGGTGTGACATAGGCCTGAAATGTCCTCTTATCCACTTTGCCTGACAGTTTCTTGCCGGTGGGCCAGTGGCGCAATGGATAACGCGTCTGACTACGGATCAGAAGATTCTAGGTTCGACTCCTGGCTGGCTCGGCTCCTCTGCTTTTGTCGCTCCCCAACATTCGCTAAGATTACTTTGGTTCTTGCCATCCCCTGTGGTGCTGGCAGGTAACTAGCTGCGTGCCTGAGCCTCGTTAGCGCAGTAGGTAGCGCGTTAGTCTCATAATCTGAAGGTCGTGAGTTCGATCCTCACACGGGGCATTGATCATTTTTAAATAAGAAACATGCTCGTAATATCCTAAGAGACTCACCTTGTTTTGTTTGGAGCATGGTAAGTGAAGGAGTTTAAGCACCAGTATCTACAATAAAGACTTATGTTCTCCTTGCACATACATGTGCAGTTAATCACAACATCTACGAACAGGGAAAACGAATCTGATTCCAGCTTTTACTTAACTTTGCAAGTACTTTAGAAAAAAGCCTACAGTGGATCATGTAACAGTAGGCTCTTGTTATGATCCGGTAAGTGTTGTTGCACATCTTTCCTCCGATGCATATATCCAGTCATGTGCCGTACAATCAGTTGACAAGCCTATTGCCTGGGAAGAGAGCAAGATCTTTGCTAGTGGATGGTGGGGAGCCGTGATCGTATAGTGGTTAGTACTCTGCGTTGTGGCCGCAGCAACCCCGGTTCGAATCCGGGTCACGGCAAGTCCTTTAAGCTTGCAGCAGGCTTTTCTTGCCTGTCTTTGGAATCATTTAAAGTAAAACAGGTGCATGTCTTGTTTTTCGGTAGTACTGCTTCAGCAAAGCGTTGTGCAACATGGCGTGAGGATGAGGCATGTGTCTGCTTGTCAGATTATTCTACCATTCGTTTCTGGATGCTTGAGAAAATTCTTACGGATGCAAACACTTAGGAAATTGTCCTGCATGAGGGCCTATTTCTAAACTCAAGAGTCTAATGACATAATTTTCCTTGTGCCTTTTTAACCTTGGAGTCCCATATGGTCTAGCGGTTAGGATTCCTGGTTTTCACCCAGGCGGCCCGGGTTCAACTCCCGGTATGGGAAGCTTCTTGCTGGCTGAGGAAAGCAGAGTGATGCCTTAACATTTTGCTGGGTTTCAATGGCGATCCTGAAAGAACTTCTAATAGTGCAGCTTGGGTGTTGGGATCTTGCTTTACTTCAGAGCTAAGAGGCCCATTTTGGTGTGACATAGGCCTGAAATGTCCTCTTATCCACTTTGCCTGACAGTTTCTTGCCGGTGGGCCAGTGGCGCAATGGATAACGCGTCTGACTACGGATCAGAAGATTCTAGGTTCGACTCCTGGCTGGCTCGGCTCCTCTGCTTTTGTCGCTCCCCAACATCCGCTAAGATTACTTTGGTTCTTGCCATCCCCTGTGATGCTGGCAGGTAACTAGCTGCATGCCTGAGCCTCGTTAGCGCAGTAGGTAGCGCGTCAGTCTCATAATCTGAAGGTCGTGAGTTCGATCCTCACACGGGGCATTGATCATTTTTAAATAAGAAACATGCTCGTAATATCCTAAGAGACTCACCTTGTTTTGTTTGGAGCATGGTAAGTGAAGGAGTTTAAGCACCAGTATCTACAATAAAGACTTATGTTCTCCTTGCACATACATGTGCAGTTAATCACAACATCTACGAACAGGGAAAACGAATCTGATTCCAGCTTTTACTTAACTTTGCAAGTACTTTAGAAAAAAGCCTACAGTGGATCATGTAACAGTAGGCTCTTGTTATGATCCGGTAAGTGTTGTTGCACATCTTTCCTCCGATGCATATATCCAGTCATGTGCCGTACAATCAGTTGACAAGCCTATTGCCTGGGAAGAGAGCAAGATCTTTGCTAGTGGATGGTGGGGAGCCGTGATCGTATAGTGGTTAATACTCTGCGTTGTGGCCGCAGCAACCCCGGTTCGAATCCGGGTCACGGCAAGTCCTTTAAGCTTGCAGCCTGTCTTTGGAATCATTTAAAGTAAAACAGGTGCATGTCTTGTTTTTCGGTAGTACTGCTTCTTGCTGGCTGAGGAAAGCAGAGTGATGCCTTAACATTTTGCTGGGTTTCAATGGCGATCCTGAAAGAACTTCTAATAGTGCAGCTTGGGTGTTGGGATCTTGCTTTACTTCAGAGCTAAGAGGCCCATTTTGGTGTGACATAGGCCTGAAATGTCCTCTTATCCACTTTGCCTGACAGTTTCTTGCCGGTGGGCCAGTGGCGCAATGGATAACGCGTCTGACTACGGATCAGAAGATTCTAGGTTCGACTCCTGGCTGGCTCGGCTCCTCTGCTTTTGTCGCTCCCCAACATCCGCTAAGATTACTTTGGTTCTTGCCATCCCCTGTGATGCTGGCAGGTAACTAGCTGCATGCCTGAGCCTCGTTAGCGCAGTAGGTAGCGCGTCAGTCTCATAATCTGAAGGTCGTGAGTTCGATCCTCACACGGGGCATTGATCATTTTTAAATAAGAAACATGCTCGTAATATCCTAAGAGACTCACCTTGTTTTGTTTGGAGCATGGTAAGTGAAGGAGTTTAAGCACCAGTATCTACAATAAAGACTTATGTTCTCCTTGCACATACATGTGCAGTTAATCACAACATCTACGAACAGGGAAAACGAATCTGATTCCAGCTTTTACTTAACTTTGCAAGTACTTTAGAAAAAAGCCTACAGTGGATCATGTAACAGTAGGCTCTTGTTATGATCCGGTAAGTGTTGTTGCACATCTTTCCTCCGATGCATATATCCAGTCATGTGCCGTACAATCAGTTGACAAGCCTATTGCCTGGGAAGAGAGCAAGATCTTTGCTAGTGGATGGTGGGGAGCCGTGATCGTATAGTGGTTAATACTCTGCGTTGTGGCCGCAGCAACCCCGGTTCGAATCCGGGTCACGGCAAGTCCTTTAAGCTTGCAGCCTGTCTTTGGAATCATTTAAAGTAAAACAGGTGCATGTCTTGTTTTTCGGTAGTACTGCTTCTTGCTGGCTGAGGAAAGCAGAGTGATGCCTTAACATTTTGCTGGGTTTCAATGGCGATCCTGAAAGAACTTCTAATAGTGCAGCTTGGGTGTTGGGATCTTGCTTTACTTCAGAGCTAAGAGGCCCATTTTGGTGTGACATAGGCCTGAAATGTCCTCTTATCCACTTTGCCTGACAGTTTCTTGCCGGTGGGCCAGTGGCGCAATGGATAACGCGTCTGACTACGGATCAGAAGATTCTAGGTTCGACTCCTGGCTGGCTCGGCTCCTCTGCTTTTGTCGCTCCCCAACATCCGCTAAGATTACTTTGGTTCTTGCCATCCCCTGTGATGCTGGCAGGTAACTAGCTGCATGCCTGAGCCTCGTTAGCGCAGTAGGTAGCGCGTCAGTCTCATAATCTGAAGGTCGTGAGTTCGATCCTCACACGGGGCATTGATCATTTTTAAATAAGAAACATGCTCGTAATATCCTAAGAGACTCACCTTGTTTTGTTTGGAGCATGGTAAGTGAAGGAGTTTAAGCACCAGTATCTACAATAAAGACTTATGTTCTCCTTGCACATACATGTGCAGTTAATCACAACATCTACGAACAGGGAAAACGAATCTGATTCCAGCTTTTACTTAACTTTGCAAGTACTTTAGAAAAAAGCCTACAGTGGATCATGTAACAGTAGGCTCTTGTTATGATCCGGTAAGTGTTGTTGCACATCTTTCCTCCGATGCATATATCCAGTCATGTGCCGTACAATCAGTTGACAAGCCTATTGCCTGGGAAGAGAGCAAGATCTTTGCTAGTGGATGGTGGGGAGCCGTGATCGTATAGTGGTTAATACTCTGCGTTGTGGCCGCAGCAACCCCGGTTCGAATCCGGGTCACGGCAAGTCCTTTAAGCTTGCAGCCTGTCTTTGGAATCATTTAAAGTAAAACAGGTGCATGTCTTGTTTTTCGGTAGTACTGCTTCAGCAAAGCGTTGTGCAACATGGCGTGAGGATGAGGCATGTGTCTGCTTGTCAGATTATTCTACCTTTCGTTCTCTGGATGCTTGAGAAAATTCTTACGGATGCAAACACTTAGGAAATTGTCCTGCATGAGGGCCTATTTCTAAACTCAAGAGTCTAACGACATAATTTTCCTTGTGCCTTTTTAACCTTGGAGTCCCATATGGTCTAGCGGTTAGGATTCCTGGTTTTCACCCAGGCGGCCCGGGTTCAACTCCCGGTATGGGAAGCTTCTTGCTGGCTGAGGAAAGCAGAGTGATGCCTTAACATTTTGCTGGGTTTCAATGGCGATCCTGTTGGAACTTCTAATAGTGCAGCTTGGGTGTTGGGATCTTGCTTTACTTCAGAGCTAAGAGGCCCATTTTGGTGTGACATAGGCCTGAAATGTCCTCTTATCCACTTTGTCTGACAGTTTCTTGCCGGTGGGCCAGTGGCGCAATGGATAACGCGTCTGACTACGGATCAGAAGATTCTAGGTTCGACTCCTGGCTGGCTCGGCTCCCCAACATTCGCTAAGATTACTTTGGTTCTTGCCATCCCCTGTGGTGCTGGCAGGTAACTAGCTGCATGCCTGAGCCTCGTTAGCGCAGTAGGTAGCGCGTCAGTCTCATAATCTGAAGGTCGTGAGTTCGATCCTCACACGGGGCATTGATCATTTTTAAATAAGAAACATGCTCGTAATATCCTAAGAGACTCACCTTGTTTTGTTTGGAGCATGGTAAGTGAAGGAGTTTAAGCACCAGTATCTACAATAAAGACTTATGTTCTCCTTGCACATACATGTGCAGTTAATCACAACATCTACGAACAGGGAAAACGAATCTGATTCCAGCTTTTACTTAACTTTGCAAGTACTTTAGAAAAAAGCCTACAGTGGATCATGTAACAGTAGGCTCTTGTTATGATCCGGTAGGTGTTGTTGCACATCTTTCCTCCGATGCATATATCCAGTCATGTGCCGTACAATCAGTTGACAAGCCTATTGCCTGGGAAGAGAGCAAGATCTTTGCTAGTGGATGGTGGGGTGCCGTGATCGTATAGTGGTTAGTACTCTGCGTTGTGGCCGCAGCAACCCCGGTTCGAATCCGGGTCACGGCAAGTCCTTTAAGCTTGCAGCAGGCTTTTCTTGCCTGTCTTTGGAATCATTTAAAGTAAAACAGGTGCATGTCTTGTTTTTCGGTAGTACTGCTTCAGCAAAGCGTTGTGCAACATGGCGTGAGGATGAGGCATGTGTCTGCTTGTCAGATTATTCTACCTTTCGTTCTCTGGATGCTTGAGAAAATTCTTACGGATGCAAACACTTAGGAAATTGTCCTGCATGAGGGCCTATTTCTAAACTCAAGAGTCTAATGACATACTTTTCCTTGTGCCTTTTTAACCTTGGAGTCCCATATGGTCTAGCGGTTAGGATTCCTGGTTTTCACCCAGGCGGCCCGGGTTCAACTCCCGGTATGGGAAGCTTCTTGCTGGCTGAGGAAAGCAGAGTGATGCCTTAACATTTTGCTGGGTTTCAATGGCGATCCTGTTGGAACTTCTAATAGTGCAGCTTGGGTGTTGGGATCTTGCTTTACTTCAGAGCTAAGAGGCCCATTTTGGTGTGACATAGACCTGAAATGTCCTCTTATCCACTTTGCCTGACAGTTTCTTGCTGGTGGGCCAGTGGCGCAATGGATAACGCGTCTGACTACGGATCAGAAGATTCTAGGTTCGACTCCTGGCTGGCTCGGCTCCTCTGCTTTTGTCGCTCCCCAACATTCGCTAAGATTACTTTGGTTCTTGCCATCCCCTGTGGTGCTGGCAGGTAACTAGCTGCATGCCTGAGCCTCGTTAGCGCTACCTGGAACACAAGCGCCGGCTTCCAGCACGCCAATCGTGTCACTGTTCTTCCAAAGCCGCTTCCATTTTTCTCCAATCAGCTCACGGCACAGTGTCCATTTCTTACCAATGAAATCTGCTCCTCAGATAACCCGTCCATTTCTTGCCAATCAAAAACCTTGGCGGGTCTCCATTTCTTGCCAATCAAATCGCAGCGATTGCCTGACGCTCTGTCCATTTTTAACCAATTAAATGTTTCTCCACCACTCCATTTCTGACCAATCAAAATCCATGCCGCCTCTCCTTTTCTTACCAATCACATCCCTTCAACAGTTATAGGTGAAAAAAATGATCTAACTATCTAGTTAGCTGTCTATCTTTTTTGAAAATAGTTTATTTAGCTAGCTAGCTCCGTTGGTAATATTGGAATAATATGGCATCTAAAAAAAAACACCGAGCGATGGGTGATGAGGAGTGGGTGGCCAGGCTAAAGACCTTCGCTGGTACGGGCGTTTGGCCCTCGGAGGCGGGGAACAGGCCAGCCCCGAGGCAAAAGAAATGGCATGAGCTCTATCAAAAGGCAAGCATTAAACACATAATAAATCAAGGCTCTGCGATGTAGTGATTTTTACGTGTTTAAGATAGTTTTGTAGTTTTATTTGTATAGACAGTCTGAACGGTTTATAGAAACGTGACAAAAGAGACTATTCTACCTATTTGTTTTTATTATTAAACACATTTTCTCAGTGTGTTAATTAATTTGTTATAAATTGTTGTAACAAAGTCATTTTGACGCATCAAACGCGTCTAATACCTATCATGCTTATTAAAATATTATTATTATATTCGTAAACATATCTAATATATACATATTAAGTTCTATTATATATTTAGATTTGCACTGGTTTCTCTAGAACACTGCTCTGAAGGACTCTGAACCATTTGATTATGCATAAACAGTGGAATCCCCCTATAGATTATTCAGTGAGTACCACGTGATTTTAGGTCACACAATATAGAATTAAATTAATGTGTTATACACTTAATGTGTTAATACATTTATACACTGACTGACCATTTCATTTACTATACTGTACATTATGACTAGAGCCCCATAAAGATGGTTATGGGACACATAAATTAAGATGCCAGTTAATACAGTTATACACTGACTGACCATTTCATTTACTGTACTGTACATTAATGACTAGAGCCCCATAAATATGGTTATGGGACACATAAATTAATGCCAGTTAATGCATGTGCCTCACACTTTTGTCCTGTTTGTGACTTTCCTGGCCCCTCAGTGTCTGCCTACAAGCTCACATAGTGTCAATCTACATGTATGTTGTTCTACAGTGGCTAATGAAATCACAAATCAAGTCCAGTAAGAGTATGAAGCCAGAATTCTACATTTTGTAATGATTTATTTCATTACGGCACATACACGTTTTGGTACATTACTGTCCTTTAACAATTGGTTTTAATGCTAGCTACATTACAGCACAATTAACAATGCAGTCAGTAAATTGTCCTATTGGAATTTCTTGCAGATAGAGAAGTGTCCAGCACAGCTCAAACAACAGACGTCAATTTTTGGGGGTCGTCAGAGCTGTGTGTGCGGGTACCACTGTGTAAAGGTGTGGAAATAGGTGGATATAAT
Source organism: Astyanax mexicanus (assembly GCF_023375975.1). Taxonomy (NCBI): domain Eukaryota; kingdom Metazoa; phylum Chordata; class Actinopteri; order Characiformes; family Acestrorhamphidae; genus Astyanax; species Astyanax mexicanus. Next base: position 14,554,779 of record NC_064432.1, on the reverse strand, counting down.
GAGCAGAAAAGCATGTATTATGTATTTAAGTGATTTTTAATGGTTGTACTTTTTTTAATGTATTTCTTTAGACCACTAGTGAACATACATCTACTGTGCCATGCACATCAAGACAACCTGTGTGTTCCAGCCCCTCTTTACCCACACTCACAGTTTCCCAGCGACAAATAGTGAGTGAAGTATTCCCTTCTTACTTTTTATGTTTGTTTTTTACCCTTAAAAAGGGTCTTCTTCAGTTTTTGGTAGACAAATTTTGCTGGAATTATTATTGAAAGAGCGTTCTTACTCAAACCAGTTTTAAGTACTCCCATGTGGTACAATACGATTTTCTTTTTCTGTTCCCAATTAGTGAAATTTCTACATTTCTACTAATTTCTACACATTAATTAATGTATTAATTAATGTAGTCAAATCTCTATCAGTGTAAAATTAAGAAAAACAATGGTCATTATATTTGTATGATCATTTGTATGATCAAATGTTTTTTGCTTTTTTAAAATTAAGATGTTTATATGATACCACTTGGACTAAATTGCTCTAATTTATTTTTCTTTCTTCAGTTTAAACCATCTCGTTTTGGTGGAAAGCATGTCGCTGCAGCAAAACCAGTGCTTAGTCAGGCCAGGCCTCCAACTAAGGTATGGTTTAGTGCATGGGCCACCACTCCGATCTGTAAAGGGCCAGTCAGGGTGTATGTTTTTATTTCAACCAAGCAATGACATGTCCTATATAACCAACTGTTTAAAGGCTGAGACTAGCCGATTAAGCAAGTAGTGCTGCTGGTAGTTTAGAAAGCATACCGGCCAAGATTGGAGAACACTGGTTTAGAGAATGTAAATGTTTGTTTTATCATAGCATAATTTGAGCTGTCAGTATAATTCGCTATAAACTGTTGTTGATGTAAAATCTGTTCTCTAGGATCATGCCATTGACACTACTACAGCTGGCCCACCTGCATTCTCCAGTCCTGCTGTTGCCAGGGCCACATCCACTGCCCTACAGCAATCATGCAGTCCCAAGACTTACATCCAGACCACATCCCCTTTTTCCTTGCCTCCTTCTTTATCTACCTCTGCAAGGAGGAAGCCATCCACCTTGTCGATGTCTTCTGTGTCCACCGTTTCTGTAAGTTTCAGTGTCTAAATTAGGATGTGGTTTGTCTTTGTTGCCTTAATATATTTTTAATTATCCCTTTTTTAATGTGTGTATGTGTGAAACAGAGTGAATCCATTACCACCAGCTGTGCATCAGATGACTGCCCCAGTGTGGAAACCACTCTATCCAGTCTTCCCTCTGTTGTACCTGCTGTCCCACCTGTCCCTCAGACTCCTTCTCAATCTCCTGCTCTGTCATCTTCTGGTTTCAATGATTTCTGGTTGCCAGCAGAGATGAAGAAAAACATCCCTCTACAAGACCAGAAATGGATAGCATCCACATTGTGGGGGAATCAGAGACTTAGAAGTGGCCTGAAGCTATGGTATGAGCCACCTACACCAGCTCTGATTTACCATCAGGTGCCCACACCAGATCCCTTCTTCACCCATCGTCTTCTTGTGTGGATGCCATACCACCTGTGGAAGGTCAGGTTGCAGTGCCCAGACTGCGGCAAGCAGCTGACTGGTTGCGGAATCCATAAAAGAGTGCGACATGTCTTGGACATTGACAGATATTACCTGATGGTGACCGAGACTCTCCGTTGCAATTTTTGTAAAGTCACCCATCTGTCAACAAGCAAGACCGTCCTGGACCAACTGGATGTCCCTCACCGGTCAGAGTTCCGAATCATCCTCACACGAAAGTAAGTAGCACAGACTGTCAGTTACATTCTGAGCACAACTTTAAATTTACCTCAGACAAAATTCTACAATAGTTGTCTGTCTTGTTTTGCAGGTATGCTTGTGATATTAGGGTCATCCGTCTGATGAGAGAGAGGACATTGGGGAACAGCTGCAATCGTCTCCTAAAGCAGCTAAAAGAAAATCACAGTGAGGAGTGGTTGATTCGCCTTGCCAGATATTTTGGGGAGTGTGAATCTTTTGTAGCGCATCCCAGCCTTTTTCCTGTGGTTTTTCAAGAGCCCCCAGAGCCGATTGCTGTCCCCACAGAAAGATGGCTTCTTACAGTCTACGGAAAGGACATAATGAGTCGAGTCGACCACATCAAGGCTTCCATTACGTCCATTTTTGGATCCATCTTAAAAATGGACTCCACTAAAAAGGTATTAGATCATTACTGTGTAACATTTAGATAAAATTCCACTCAGGGTTTTTGTGTGTGAAATGCTCTGTTCTAAAGAAATGTGTGGAGTCAGAATTGTTCTTGGCTTTGCTGTTTGAAATTTTATTTGCTTCTAAAATTACCTCTATTTTATGATCAACACACAAAACACTTGTAGGTTTACTGGTGGTTTTGAATAGCAAATGAAATGGCTTTATTTGCACTGCAGATATAACCTCTCCTTTCTATCACCATATGTTAAATCAGTGAGATTCAGTAGGTTTCTCTACTAATTAACAATTCCCATTTAACAATGGCTGATTATTGATGCAATGCAATCTTATGTCCTATTGTTTTGTTAGATCACAAGGAAGCTTGCTGGTCCAGCCAAGGGGACAGCACAGTGGATGACCTCTGTCAGCAACGAGAGAGGTCAAATTCTCATCAGTGTGCTCACTGCGCAAGAGGGGCCAGGATTGGATGCAATGGTCAAAGGTCTCATCAAGAGATACTCCCAGGCAGCCATGGTGCCACCAAAGCTCTTGTATGTGGACTCTGGCTGCTGCAAGGACACAGGTGGGCAGACTAAACTGGAGGAGAGGTTTAGCGGTTGGCCAGACCTCACTGTCAGACTGGACATCTACCATTTTATGAGGCGCCTGGCTGTCGGTTGTACCACTGACGCTCATCCTCTGTACCCCACGTTCATGGCCCGACTGTCCTCGTGCATTTTTGAATGGGACCCAAATGATGTTGCCTTGCTGCGCTTGGCAAAGAGGAAACAGCTTAAAAAAGAGGGTGTTCCTGGGGTGACCAGTGCAATGGTGGACAGGAACATCACAAAAGATGAGCTGGCCCAGTACTGCAGACGAAGGACACGGGGTGAGTAGACCACAATCCTCCTCATTCAAACACTCCTGCAGGAGCTGATGGGAGAGAAGGGCAGAGACCAAATGGGTGTCCCTTTGTTGGACAATGTCAGAATGGAGCACATATGGCGTGTGCAGCAGAGGCATGTAAAGTGCATTCAGGATGTACCAGGTGTACCACTGTACACTGACATAGGGAACACCACAGTGGAAGGCATTGTACTAACCAGGTACAGATGTGCAAGAGGCTCTACATCCCTGGAATCCTTCCACCTGCACCTCAACAGATTCATCCCAGGTGAGTTGTGGCAATATAATTAAAAGACATTTACTGTTAGCAAAGAACAAATTAGCATTGCGATGGTTAAACTGTTTGATTAAAATGTATGTGTATTTTTAAGGTACACAGGCCAACAGTCTCAACTTTCAGCTGTACCTGTTGGAGGGTCTTAACAGGTGGAATCATAACAGGAGTGTGGAGTCTGTGGCATCCAAACCTCCCTCTTTTCTATGTTATTCTGGGGACCTGCTTCACAGTGTGAACAACAGCTCTCTGAAAGTGCTTGGGCGGAGGTTTGTCCCATCCTTTCAGCCACCCACACAGTACACTGGTAAGTTATTCTGAACTTAAAACACTCCAAACTGTTTAATGTCAAAGTATTTATGTTACCCAGCTCAAGGTCCATTCTCTTAATTTAACATGTTATTGAGCTTGTTTTAAGTTATACTATTTGCAGAGTAACAACCCAACTTTATCTTATTTTACATCAACCATTCAAGATACATCAATGTTTGTACTATTTATTAAAGAGAAGTTCCATCAGAAATAAAAGTAGATTAGTTCAACAAGCAGTCCCAAATGTAAAATGCCAAATGTTATGTTTCAAGTCCAAGTAACTGAAGACAATGTGTATATATTTTTTTAAATATCCAAATCTTAACACAACTCTGGTTCCTGTGTATTTGTTCCTACAGGAGAATTAATTGGTATCGACTACTTGTATGAGCAGACTGGGCACTCTTTTCCAGAGATGGAGAAGGAAACTGAAGAGACAGATGAGTTATTAGAGGACATTGCCTTGGAGTATGAACACCTAGATGAGGGTTTTGATGAGCCTGTGTTTCCCATCCTGGATAACATTTTAGCTGATCCATTGGCTGCTACCATCACCATCCCAGCTGTCACCTCACCCTCCATTGGCCTTCTGCTTGTGCCACCATCAGAACAAACATCTGTGCTCTCACAGTATCCACCATCACCTCTGCTGCCTGCTACTCACATTTCTTCTCCCTCACCACACCAGTGTTCTGTACCACCTGTTGCTCCACTTACACAGTCCTCTGCCTCCTGCGTGGCTCCTCCTGCCCTCACACAGTCCTCTGCCTCCTGCGTGGCTCCTCCTGCCCTCACACAGTCCTCTGCCTCCTGCGTGGCGCCTCCTGCCCTCACACAGTCCTCTGCCTCCTGCGTGGCTCCTCCTGCCCTCACACAGTCCTCTGCCTCCTGCGTGGCTCCTCCTGCACTTATACAGTCCTCTGCCTCCTGCGTGGCTCCTCCTGCCCTCACACAGTCCTCTGCCTCCTGCGTGGCTCCTCCTGCCCTCACACAGTCCTCTGCCTCCTGCGTGGCTCCTCCTGCCCTCACACAGTCCTCTGCCTCCTGCGTGGCGCCTCCTGCCCTCACACAGTCCTCTGCCTCCTGCGTGGCTCCTCCTGCACTTATACAGTCCTCTGCCTCCTGCGTGGCTCCTCCTGCCCTCACACAGTCCTCTGCCTCCTGCGTGGCTCCTCCTGCCCTCACACAGTCCTCTGCCTCCTGCGTGGCTCCTCCTGCCCTCACACAGTCCTCTGCCTCCTGTGTGGCTCCTCCTGCCCTCACACAGTCCTCTGCCTCCTGCGTGGCTCCTCCTGCACTTATACAGTCCTCTGCCTCCTGCGTGGCTCCTGCTCCAGTTGCACAGATGTCAGCGTCCTTCATGCCCCTTGCTCCACTTGCGTCAGTCTCTGCCACCACCGATGCCACTACAGAGGAGCCTGTAGAGCAACTGGTAAGCAAACAGTTACTTCACACTGAGAAAATAAGCTATCAATTCTATAAAAATTGAGTAAGAAATATTTATTAATGTGGTTTGCATTTGCTCTTTCTCAACCATCACTAATCTTAATGGGTTTATTTGTTATTGCAGGCTGTAGATGACCATAGCATACCTGGGATGGACCGTGTGGACAGCCTTGCTGAGTACCTAGTGGGTCTTCGCAGTGAAACAAGTCTGATAATAACCAACCAACAGGCTAGTACCATTATAGGCCTTTGGCAAAATTTGCTACCATATGACCAGCAGCGTGTAGCTTTTGCTGCTCGTTATCAGGACCGGCTCACCACAGGCAGGTTCAGGTCACCAAAGAAAAAAAGAGAGTTTACCCCTGGTGTGGAGAGCCTAAAACGCTGCATTCTGAGCTCCTCTGGTTCTCCTGCCCAGTGGCCAGACTGTTGCCGTCTGTTGGAAGCCATTTTTGTCAAGCTCTGTGGAATACACAGGAGCCCAAAAAAACAAGGGCAGGTGACTTTGTCAAGGTGGGCTTTGATTCTAAAAGACTACAGCAAAATCCGACAGCTTATCCTGGGTAATGGTGCTGTTATGCAAAGCACCACTCTTCAGCTAGTGGAAGTCAACTCAACCACCCTGAACCAATGGTACAACAAACGAGTCAAGAAACAGGATGTTCAGTTAGTGCTGCAAGGGATAAACCTGCCATCTTCTGTCCCTGTTGCCACTGAGCCTCTTCAGCCTGCAAATCTTCGCCCTGCTGTTGCTCCTCCACCACCAGGTGTTCAACATGTGTACCACTTGCCACAAAGCACAGTAGGGCAGGCAAAGTGTAAAAAACGAGCTGCATCAACAGATGACCACTTCTTACCACCTTCTGCACGTCAGAAGATGTGTGCTCAGAGGAAACTTTTTCCAAAGCCTTCAACTGTCCCGTCTTCTCAAACATTTTCTCTGCAAACCACTACAACTTTAAGTCAGCCAGCAGTGATATTTAAGCCTTCCCCTCCTTTGTCTTCCATTTTTACCATACCTGTATCCTTCCCTGTCTCGTCTGTGAGTACTGTTGCCCAGACAACAGCTACAACAGCTTCATCGGTTGCACCAACCCCATCCATGTGTACTACAAAGAAATCCACATCCAAGGCCAGGTTTAATAAAAGGAGAGTGGAGGCAAACTCCTGTCGCAAGTGTGGGCAGTTCAGAACTGAGACAACAGGGCACAGTCAGTATAAAGGGAAAATATATTGCCCTAATACAGAGACAATGTCTCGGGAAAAGTGGCTTGAGGAGACAAAAAAGAGAAAAGCTGACCATACCTAAACACTGTACATTTAACTGTATTTTGACCATACCTAAACACTGTACATTTAACTGTATTTAGTTTGTTTGTTTTTTTGTTGTTGTTGCTGACAATTTTTCTCTCCGTCATGTTATTTATAGAGTAAAATAAGCTGGACTCCTAACATTTTTTGTTAAATGTTTGATAATGTCTCTGTTGGTAAAAATAATTACACTTTTGAGTGTAAATTCAAATAAATTTCCTTTGAAATTCAGTTAGTTATTCAAGTCTCTTGTTTGTAAAAAAAAACATATAATAAAAACCAACTGCAAGTATATAAAATGTTGTGGTATCTGTTATACTATATAAATATTGTAGTATACCTGTTATGCTATAAAGAATATTGTAGTATACCTTTTACACTATCTAAATTATTGTGGTATACCCCTTTATACTATATACAATATTGTGGTATACCTCTTATACTATGGAAAATATTAAGGTATACCTTTAAAATATATAAAATATTGTAGCATCTGTTTTACTATGTAAAATATTGTGGTATACCTGTTATACTATATAAAACGTGGTGTACCTGTTATACTATATACCACGCTGTGACATACCTGTTACACTATATAGAACACTGTGGTATACCTGTTAGACTATATACAACGCTGTGGTATACCTGTTACACTATATACAATACTGTGGTATATCTGTTACATACAACGCTGTGGTATCCCTGTTACACTATATACAACGCTGTGGTATACCTGTTACACTATATACAATGCTGTGGTATACCTGTTACACTATATACAACACTGTGGTATACCTTTTACACTATATAGAACATTGTGGTATACCTGTTTTACTAATTTATAATATAATAATTATATTATAAATTAATTAAATAATAAATTAACAGTAAATTAAGATTGGTGTATGGGAAAACATTTGTTTGAATGCCTTTAAAGTTTCAGTTAATTTTAGTTACATTTAAAATCTAAGCTGCTGTTCTTTGATAGCACACCGGGATTTGAACTTGCGACCTTTGTATCTGCCCCGATCTTCCCTTTAGCTCAGAAAATGACAATAATAATAAAAAAGAAACATATTCAACGAAATAAACACCGCAGTTTTTTTTAAAGAGGCAGAAACAATTCATTTTTCAGTTTTTGCTCGATGGTTAACTTTTCTTTTTCTCGCTTTCTTTCCTTTTCCCTTCTTCCTCCTTCTTCCCCCTTCTTCCCTCCATTTTTTCTTCTTCCCACGGGAAAGCAGACTATTGTTCCCCAGCTTTAGCGCAGTAGGTAGCGCGTCAGTCTCATAATCTGAAGGTCGTGAGTTCGATCCTCACACGGGGCATTGATCAATTTTAAATGAGAAACATGCTCGTAATATCCTAAGAGACTCACCTTGTTTTGTTTGGAGCATGGTAAGTGAAGGTGGTTAAGCACCAGTATCTACAATAAAGACTTATGTTCTCCTTGCACATATATGTGCAGTTAATCACAACATCTACGAACAGGGAAAAACGAATCTGATTCCAGCTTTTACTTAACTTTGCAAGTACTTTAGAAAAAAGCCTACAGTGGATCATGTAACAGTAGGCTCTTGTTATGATCCGGTAAGTGTTGTTGCACATCTTTCCTCCGATGCATATATCCAGTCATGTGCCGTACAATCAGTTGACAAGCCTATTGCCTGGGAAGAGAGCAAGATCTTTGCTAGTGGATGGTGGGGTGCAGTGATCGTATAGTGGTTAGTACTTTGCGTTGTGGCCGCAGCAACCCCGGTTCGAATCCGGGTCACGGCAAGTCCTTTAAGCTTGCAGCAGGCTTTTCTTGCCTGTCTTTGGAATCATTTAAAGTAAAACAGGTGCATGTCTTGTTTTTCGGTAGTACTGCTTCAGCAAAGCGTTGTGCAACATGGCGTGAGGATGAGGCATGTGTCTGCTTGTCAGATTATTCTAAATTTCGTTTCTGGATGCTTGAGAAAATTCTTACGGATGCAAACACTTAGGAAATTGTCCTGCATGAGGGCCTATTTCTAAACTCAAGAGTCTAATGACATAATTTTCCTTGTGCCTTTTTAACCTTGGAGTCCCATATGGTCTAGCGGTTAGGATTCCTGGTTTTCACCCAGGCGGCCTGGGTTCAACTCCCGGTATGGGAAGCTTCTTGCTGGCTGAGGAAAGCAGAGTGATGCCTTAACATTTTGCTGGGTTTCAATCGCGATCCTGTTGGAACTTCTAATAGTGCAGCTTAGGTGTTGGGATCTTGCTTTACTTCAGAGCTAAGAGGCCCATTTTGGTGTGACATAGACCTGAAATGTCCTCTTATCCACTTTGCCTGACAGTTTCTTGCCGGTGGGCCAGTGGCGCAATGGATAACGCGTCTGACTACGGATCAGAAGATTCTAGTTTCGACTCCTGGCTGGCTCGGCTCCTCTGCTTTTGTCGCTCCCCAACATTCGCTAAGATTACTTTGGTTCTTGCCATCCCCTGTGGTGCTGGCAGGTAACTAGCTGCATGCCTGAGCCTCATTAGCGCAGTAGGTAGCGCGTCAGTCTCATAATCTGAAGGTCGTGAGTTCGATCCTCACACGGGGCATTGATCATTTTTAAGTAAGAAACATGCTCGTAATATCCTAAGAGACTCACCTTGTTTTGTTTGGAGCATGGTAAGTGAAAGAGTTTAAGCACCAGTATCTACAATAAAGACTTATGTTCTCCTTGCACATACATGTGCAGTTAATCACAACATCTACGAACAGGGAAAACGAATCTGATTCCAGCTTTTACTTAACTTTGCAAGTACTTTAGAAAAAAGCCTACAGTGGATCATGTAACAGTAGGCTCTTGTTATGATCCGGTAAGTGTTGTTGCACATCTTTCCTCCGATGCATATATCCAGTCATGTGCCGTACAATCAGTTGACAAGCCTATTGCCTGGGAAGAGAGCAAGATCTTTGCTAGTGGATGGTGGGGTGCCGTGATCGTATAGTGGTTAGTACTCTGCGTTGTGGCCGCAGCAACCCCGGTTCGAATCCGGGTCACGGCAAGTCCTTTAAGCTTGCAGCAGGCTTTTCTTGCCTGTCTTTGGAATCATTTAAAGTAAAACAGGTGCATGTCTTGTTTTTCGGTAGTACTGCTTCAGCAAAGCGTTGTGCAACATGGCGTGAGGATGAGGCATGTGTCTGCTTGTCAGATTATTCTAAATTTCGTTTCTGGATGCTTGAGAAAATTCTTACGGATGCAAACACTTAGGAAATTGTCCTGCATGAGGGCCTATTTCTAAACTCAAGAGTCTAATGACATAATTTTCCTTGTGCCTTTTTAACCTTGGAGTCCAATATGGTCTAGCGGTTAGGATTCCTGGTTTTCACCCAGGCGGCCCGGGTTCAACTCCCGGTATGGGAAGCTTCTTGCTGGCTGAGGAAAGCAGAGTGATGCCTTAACATTTTGCTGGGTTTCAATGGCGATCCTGTTGGAACTTCTAATAGTGCAGCTTGGGTGTTGGGATCTTGCTTTACTTCAGAGCTAAGAGGCCCATTTTGGTGTGACATAGACCTGAAATGTCCTCTTATCCACTTTGCCTGACAGTTTCTTGCCGGTGGGCCAGTGGCGCAATGGATAAAGCGTCTGACTACGGATCAGAAGATTCTAGGTTCGACTCCTGGCTGGCTCGGCTCCTCTGCTTTTGTCGCTGCCCAACATTCGCTAAGATTACTTTGGTTCTTGCCATCCCCTGTGGTGCTGGCAGGTAACTAGCTGCATGCCTGAGCCTCGTTAGCGCAGTAGGTAGCGCGTCAGTCTCATAATCTGAAGGTCGTGAGTTCGATCCTCACACGGGGCATTGATCATTTTTAAATAAGAAACATGCTCGTAATATCCTAAGAGACTCACCTTGTTTTGTTTGGAGCATGGTAAGTGAAGGAGTTTAAGCACCAGTATCTACAATAAAGACTTATGTTCTCCTTGCACATACATGTGCAGTTAATCACAACATCTACGAACAGGGAAAACGAATCTGATTCCAGCTTTTACTTAACTTTGCAAGTACTTTAGAAAAAAGCCTACAGTGGATCATGTAACAGTAGGCTCTTGTTATGATCCGGTAAGTGTTGTTGCACATCTTTCCTCCGATGCATATATCCAGTCATGTGCCGTACAATCAGTTGACAAGCCTATTGCCTGGGAAGAGAGCAAGATCTTTGCTAGAGCATGGTGGGGTGCCGTGATGGTATAGTGGTTAGTACTCTGTGTTGTGGCCGCAGCAACCCCGGTTCGAATCCGGGTCACGGCAAGTCCTTTAAGCTTGCTGCAGGCTTTTCTTGCCTGTCTTTGGAATCATTTAAAGTAAAACAGGTGCATGTCTTGTTTTTTGGTAGTACTGCTTCAGCAAAGCGTTGTGCAACATGGCGTGAGGATGAGGCATGTGTCTGCTTGTCAGATTATTCTAAATTTCGTTTCTGGATGCTTGAGAAAATTCTTACGGATGCAAACACTTAGGAAATTGTCCTGCATGAGGGCCTATTTCTAAACTCAAGAGTCTAATGACATAATTTTCCTTGTGCCTTTTTAACCTTGGAGTCCCGTATGGTCTAGCGGTTAGGATTCCTGGTTTTCACCCAGGCGGCCCGGGTTCAACTCCCGGTATGGGAAGCTTCTTGCTGGCTGAGGAAAGCAGAGTGCTGCCTTAACATTTTGCTGGGTTTCAATGGCGATCCTGTTGGAACTTCTAATAGTGCAGCTTGGGTGTTGGGATCTTGCTTTACTTCAGAGCTAAGAGGCCCATTTTGGTGTGACATAGACCTGAAATGTCCTCTTATCCACTTTGCCTGACAGTTTCTTGCCGGTGGGCCAGTGGCGCAATGGATAACGCGTCTGACTACGGATCAGAAGATTCTAGGTTCGACTCCTGGCTGGCTCGGCTCCTCTGCTTTTGTCACTCCCCAACATTCGCTAAGATTACTTTGGTTCTTGCCATCCCCTGTGGTGCTGGCAGGTAACTAGCTGCATGCCTGAGCCTCGTTAGCGCAGTAGGTAGCGCGTCAGTCTCATAATCTGAAGGTCGTGAGTTCGATCCTCACACGGGGCGTTGATCATTTTTAAATAAGAAACATGCTCGTAATATCCTAAGAGACTCACCTTGTTTTGTTTGGAGCATGGTAAGTGAAGGAGTTTAAGCACCAGTATCTACAATAAAGACTTTCTTTCTCCTTGCACATACATGTGCAGTTAATCACAACATCTACGAACAGGGAAAACGAATCTGATTCCAGCTTTTACTTAACTTTGCAAGTACTTTAGAAAAAAGCCTACAGTGGATCATGTAACAGTAGGCTCTTGTTATGATCCGGTAAGTGTTGTTGCACATCTTTCCTCCGATGCATATATCCAGTCATGTGCCGTACAATCAGTTGACAAGCCTATTGCCTGGGAAGAGAGCAAGATCTTTGCTAGTGGATGGTGGGGTGCCGTGATCGTATAGTGGTTAGTACTCTGCGTTGTGGCCGCAGCAACCCCGGTTCGAATCCGGGTCACGGCAAGTCCTTTAAGCTTGCAGCAGGCTTTTCTTGCCTGTCTTTGGAATCATTTAAAGTAAAACAGGTGCATGTCTTGTTTTTTGCTAGTACTGCTTCAGCAAAGCGTTGTGCAACATGGCGTGAGGATGAGGCATGTGTCTGCTTGTCAGATTATTCTACCTTTCGTTTCTGGATGCTTGAGAAAATTCTTACGGATGCAAACACTTAGGAAATTGTCCTGTATGAGGGCCTATTTCCAAACTCAAGAGTCTAATGACATAATTTTCCTTGTGCCTTTTTAACCTTGGAGTCCCATATGGTCTAGCGGTTAGGATTCCTGGTTTTCACGCAGGCGGCCCGGGTTCAACTCCCGGTATGGGAAGCTTCTTGCTGGCTGAGGAAAGCAGAGTGATGCCTTAACATTTTGCTGGGTTTCAATGGCGATCCTGAAAGAACTTCTAATAGTGCAGCTTGGGTGTTGGGATCTTGCTTTACTTCAGAGCTAAGAGGCCCATTTTGGTCTGACATAGGCCTGAAATGTCCTCTTATCCACTTTGTCTGACAGTTTCTTGCCGGTGGGCCAGTGGCGCAATGGATAACGCGTCTGACTACGGATCAGAAGATTCTAGGTTCGACTCCTGGCTGGCTCGGCTCCTCTGCTTTTGTCGCTCCCCAACATCCGCTAAGATTACTTTGGTTCTTGCCATCCCCTGTGATGCTGGCAGGTAACTAGCTGCATGCCTGAGCCTCATTAGCGCAGTAGGTAGAGCGTCAGTCTCATAATCTGAAGGTCGTGAGTTCGATCCTCACACGGGGCATTGATCAATTTTAAATGAGAAACATGCTCGTAATATCCTAAGAGACTCACCTTGTTTTGTTTGGAGCATTGTAAGTGAAGGTGGTTAAGCACCAGTATCTACAATAAAGACTTATGTTCTCCTTGCACATATATGTGCAGTTAATCACAACATCTACGAACAGGGAAAACGAATCTGATTCCAGCTTTTACTTAACTTTGCAAGTACTTTAGAAAAAAGCCTACAGTGGATCATGTAACAGTAGGCTCTTGTTATGATCCGGTAAGTGTTGTTGCACATCTTTCCTCCGATGCATATATCCAGTCATGTGCCGTACAATCAGTTGACAAGCCTATTGCCTGGGAAGAGAGCAAGATCTTTGCTAGTGGATGGTGGGGTGCCGTGATCGTATAGTGGTTAGTACTCTGCGTTGTGGCCGCAGCAACCCCGGTTCGAATCCGGGTCACGGCAAGTCCTTTAAGCTTGCAGCAGGCTTTTCTTGCCTGTCTTTGGAATCATTTAAAGTAAAACAGGTGCATGTCTTGTTTTTCGGTAGTACTGCTTCAGCAAAGCGTTGTGCAACATGGCGTGAGGATGAGGCATGTGTCTGCTTGTCAGATTATTCTACCTTTCGTTTCTGGATGCTTGAGAAAATTCTTACGGATGCAAACACTTAGGAAATTGTCCTGTATGAGGGCCTATTTCCAAACTCAAGAGTCTAATGACATAATTTTCCTTGTGCCTTTTTAACCTTGGAGTCCAATATGGTCTAGCGGTTAGGATTCCTGGTTTTCACCCAGGCGGCCCGGGTTCAACTCCCGGTATGGGAAGCTTCTTGCTGGCTGAGGAAAGCAGAGTGATGCCTTAACATTTTGCTGGGTTTCAATGGCGATCCTGAAAGAACTTCTAATAGTGCAGCTTGGGTGTTGGGATCTTGCTTTAATTCAGAGCTAAGAGGCCCATTTTGGTGTGAAATAGGCCTGAAATGTCCTCTTATCCACTTTGCCTGACAGTTTCTTGCCGGTGGGCCAGTGACGCAATGGATAACGCGTCTGACTACGGATCAGAAGATTCTAGGTTCGACTCCTGCCTGGCTCGGCTCCTCTGCCTTTGTCGCTCCCCAACATTCGCTAAGATTACTTTGGTTCTTGCCATCCCCTGTGGTGCTGGCAGGTAACTAGCTGCATGCCTGAGCCTCGTTAGCGCAGTAGGTAGCGCGTCAGTCTCATAATCTGAAGGTCGTGAGTTCGATCCTCACACGGGGCATTGATCATTTTTAAATAAGAATCATGCTCGTAATATCCTAAGAGACTCACCTTGTTTTGTTTGGAGCATGGTAAGTGAAGGAGTTTAAGCACCAGTATCTACAATAAAGACTTTCTTTCTCCTTGCACATACATGTGCAGTTAATCACAACATCTGCGAACAGGGAAAACGAATCTGATTCCAGCTTTTACTTAACTTTGCAAGTACTTTAGAAAAAAGCCTACAGTGGATCATGTAACAGTAGGCTCTTGTTATGATCCGGTAAGTGTTGTTGCACATCTTTCCTCCGATGCATATATCCAGTCATGTGCCGTACAATCAGTTGACAAGCCTATTGCCTGGGAAGAGAGCAAGATCTTTGCTAGTGGATGGTGGGGTGCCGTGATCGTATAGTGGTTAGTACTCTGCGTTGTGGCCGCAGCAACCCCGGTTCGAATCCGGGTCACGGCAAGTCCTTTAAGCTTGCAGCAGGCTTTTCTTGCCTGTCTTTGGAATCATTTAAAGTAAAACAGGTGCATGTCTTGTTTTTCGGTAGTACTGCTTCAGCAAAGCGTTGTGCAACATGGCGTGAGGATGAGGCATGTGTCTGCTTGTCAGATTATTCTACCTTTCGTTTCTGGATGCTTGAGAAAATTCTTACGGATGCAAACACTTAGGAAATTGTCCTGTATGAGGGCCTATTTCCAAACTCAAGAGTATAATGACATAATTTTCCTTGTGCCTTTTTAACCTTGGAGTCCCATATGGTCTAGCGGTTAGGATTCCTGGTTTTCACCCAGGCGGCCCGGGTTCAACTCCCGGTATGGGAAGCTTCTTGCTGGCTGAGGAAAGCAGAGTGATGCCTTAACATTTTGCTGGGTTTCAATGGCGATCCTGTTGGAACTTCTAATAGTGCAGCTTGGGTGTTGGGATCTTGCTTTACTTCAGAGCTAAGAGGCCCATTTTGGTGTGACATAGGCCTGAAATGTCCTCTTATCCACTTTGTCTGACAGTTTCTTGCCGGTGGGCCAGTGGCGCAATGGATAACGCGTCTGACTACGGATCAGAAGATTCTAGGTTCGACTCCTGGCTGGCTCGGCTCCTCTGCTTTTGTCGCTCCCCAACATTCGCTAAGATTACTTTGGTTCTTGCCATCCCCTGTGGTGCTGGCAGGTAACTAGCTGCATGCCTGAGCCTCGTTAGCGCTACCTGGAACACAAGCGCCGGCTTTCAGCACGCCAATCGTGTCACTCTTCTTCCAACGCCGCTTCCATTTCTCTCCAATCAGCTCACGGCACAGCGTCCATTTCTTACCAATGAAATCTACTCCTCGGTTATCCCGTCCATTTCTTACCAATCAAAACCCCTGGCGTGTCTCCATTTCTTGCCAATCAAATCGCAGCGCTTGCCCGATGCTCTGTCCATTTTTAACCAATTAAATGTTTCTCCACCGCGGGCCTTCCATTTCTGACCAATCAAAATCCTCGCCACCTTAAAGCGTGGCTTAAAGAGATACACTCTTTAAAAAATTACACTCTTTGATTTTGAGTGTGAATTCAAACGAATTCCTTTGAAATTCAATTCATAATTTAAGTCTGGTTAGTAAAAAAAAACATATTATAAAAACCACCTTCAAGTATATTAAATATTGTGGCGTCTGTTATACTATATAAAATATTGTGGTATCTGTTATACTATATAAAATATAGAGGTACACCTGTTATACTATGTAAAATATTGTGGCATCTTTTTTACTATATATATATATATTGTGGCATCTGTTATACTATATAAAATATAGTGGTACATGTGTTATACTATGTAAAATAAATAGTGGTACACCTGTTATACTATATAAAATATAGTGGTAAACCTGTTATACTATATAAAATATTGTGGCCTCTGTTATACTGTATAAAATATAGTGGTACACCTGTTATACTATATAAAATATAGTGGTTCACCTGTTATACTATATAAAATATAGTGGTACACCTGTTACACTATATAAAATATTATGGTATCTGTTATACTATATAAAATATAGTGGTACACCTGTTATACTATATAAAATATAGTGGTACACCTGTTATACTATATAAAATATTGTGGCGTCTGTTATACTATATAAAATATTGTGGCATCTTTTTTACTATATAAATATTGTGGCATCTGTTATAGTATATAAAATATAGTGGTACACGTGTTATACTTTGTAAAATATTGTGGTATACCTGTTTTACTATGTAAAATAAATGCTGGTATACCTGTCATACTATATAAAATATTGAGATATACCTTTAATACTATATAAAATTGTGTGGTATACCTTTAATACTATATAAAATATTGTGGCATCTGTTATACTATATAAAATATAGTGGTACACTTGTTATACTATATAAAATATAGTGGTAAACCTGTTATCCTATATAAAATATTGTGGCATCTTTTTTACTATATAAATATTGTGGCATCTGTTATAGTATATAAAATATAGTGGTACACGTGTTATACTTTGTAAAATATTGTGGTATACCTGTTTTACTATGTAAAATAAATGCTGGTATACCTGTCATACTATATAAAATATTGAGATATACCTTTAATACTATATAAAATTGTGTGGTATACCTTTAATACTATATAAAATATTGTGGCATCTGTTATACTATATAAAATATAGTGGTACACTTGTTATACTATATAAAATATAGTGGTAAACCTGTTATCCTATATAAAATATTGTGATATAACTTTAATACTGTATAAAATATTGTGGTATACCTTTAATAGTATATAAAATATTCTGGTATCTACAATATTGTGGTATACATTTTATACTATGTAAAATATTTTGGTATACCTGTTATAATATATAGAACACTGTGGTATACATATTATACTATGTAACAATTTGTGATAAGCCTTTTATAGTACATAAAATGTATTTTTTTTCACATAATTTAGAGATTAACAGTAAATTAAGATTAGTGTATAGAAAAACGTGTTTAAATGCCTCTAAATTTCAGTAGATTTTAGGTACATTTAAAATCTAAGCTGCTGTTCTTTGATAGCACACCGGGATTTGAACTCGCGACCTTTGTATCTGCCCCGATCTTCCCTTTAGCTCAGAAAATGACAATAATAATATAAAAAGAAACATATTCAACGAAATAAACACTGCAGTTCTTTAAAAGAGGCAGAACCATTTCATTTTTCAGTTTTTGCTCGATGGTTAACTTTTCTTTTTCTCGCTTTCTTTCCTTTTCCCTTCTTCCCCCTTCTTCCCTCCATTTTTTCTTCTTCCCACGGCAAAGCAGACTATTGTTCCCCAGCTTTGGCGCAGTAGGTAGCGCGTCAGTCTCATAATCTGAAGGTCGTGAGTTCGATCCTCACACAGGCCATTGATCAATTTTAAATGAGAAACATGCTCGTAATATCCTAAGAGACTCACCTTGTTTTGTTTGGAGCATGGTAAGTGAAGGTGGTTAAGCACCAGTATCTACAATAAAGACTTATGTTCTCCTTGCACATATATGTGCAGTTAATCACAACATCTACGAACAGGGAAAACGAATCTGATTCCAGCTTTTACTTTACTTTGCAAGTACTTTAGAAAAAAGCCTACAGTGGATCATGTAACAGTAGGCTCTTGTTATGATCCGGTAAGTGTTGTTGCACATCTTTCCTCCGATGCATATATCCAGTCATGTGCCGTACAATCAGTTGACAAGCCTATTGCCTGGGAAGAGAGCAAGATCTTTGCTAGTGGATGGTGGGGTGCAGTGATCGTATAGTGGTTAGTACTTTGCGTTGTGGCCGCAGCAACCCCGGTTCGAATCCGGGTCACGGCAAGTCCTTTAAGCTTGCAGCAGGCTTTTCTTGCCTGTCTTTGGAATCATTTAAAGTAAAACAGGTGCATGTCTTGTTTTTCGGTAGTACTGCTTCAGCAAAGCGTTGTGCAACATGGCGTGAGGATGAGGCATGTGTCTGCTTGTCAGATTATTCTAAATTTCGTTTCTGGATGCTTGAGAAAATTCTTACGGATGCAAACACTTAGGAAATTGTCCTGCATGAGGGCCTATTTCTAAACTCAAGAGTCTAATGACATAATTTTCCTTGTGCCTTTTTAACCTTGGAGTCCCATATGGTCTAGCGGTTAGGATTCCTGGTTTTCACCCAGGCGGCCCGGGTTCAACTCCCGGTATGGGAAGCTTCTTGCTGGCTGAGGAAAGCAGAGTGATGCCATAACATTTTGCTGGGTTTCAATGGCGATCCTGTTGGAACTTCTAATAGTGCAGCTTGGGTGTTGGGATCTTGCTTTACTTCAGAGCTAAGAGGCCCATTTTGGTGTGACATAGACCTGAAATGTCCTCTTATCCACTTTGCCTGACAGTTTCTTGCCGGTGGGCCAGTGGCGCAATGGATAACGCGTCTGACTACGGATCAGAAGATTCTAGGTTCGACTCCTGGCTGGCTCGGCTCCTCTGCTTTTGTCACTCCCCAACATTCGCTAAGATTACTTTGGTTCTTGCCATCCCCTGTGGTGCTGGCAGGTAACTAGCTGCATGCCTGAGCCTCGTTAGCGCAGTAGGTAGCGCGTCAGTCTCATAATCTGAAGGTCGTGAGTTCGATCCTCACACGGGGCGTTGATCATTTTTAAATAAGAAACATGCTCGTAATATCCTAAGAGACTCACCTTGTTTTGTTTGGAGCATGGTAAGTGAAGGAGTTTAAGCACCAGTATCTACAATAAAGACTTTCTTTCTCCTTGCACATACATGTGCAGTTAATCACAACATCTACGAACAGGGAAAACGAATCTGATTCCAGCTTTTACTTAACTTTGCAAGTACTTTAGAAAAAAGCCTACAGTGGATCATGTAACAGTAGGCTCTTGTTATGATCCGGTAAGTGTTGTTGCACATCTTTCCTCCGATGCATATATCCAGTCATGTGCCGTACAATCAGTTGACAAGCCTATTGCCTGGGAAGAGAGCAAGATCTTTGCTAGTGGATGGTGGGGTGCCGTGATCGTATAGTGGTTAGTACTCTGCGTTGTGGCCGCAGCAACCCCGGTTCGAATCCGGGTCACGGCAAGTCCTTTAAGCTTGCAGCAGGCTTTTCTTGCCTGTCTTTGGAATCATTTAAAGTAAAACAGGTGCATGTCTTGTTTTTTGCTAGTACTGCTTCAGCAAAGCGTTGTGCAACATGGCGTGAGGATGAGGCATGTGTCTGCTTGTCAGATTATTCTACCTTTCGTTTCTGGATGCTTGAGAAAATTCTTACGGATGCAAACACTTAGGAAATTGTCCTGTATGAGGGCCTATTTCCAAACTCAAGAGTCTAATGACATAATTTTCCTTGTGCCTTTTTAACCTTGGAGTCCCATATGGTCTAGCGGTTAGGATTCCTGGTTTTCACGCAGGCGGCCCGGGTTCAACTCCCGGTATGGGAAGCTTCTTGCTGGCTGAGGAAAGCAGAGTGATGCCTTAACATTTTGCTGGGTTTCAATGGCGATCCTGAAAGAACTTCTAATAGTGCAGCTTGGGTGTTGGGATCTTGCTTTACTTCAGAGCTAAGAGGCCCATTTTGGTCTGACATAGGCCTGAAATGTCCTCTTATCCACTTTGTCTGACAGTTTCTTGCCGGTGGGCCAGTGGCGCAATGGATAACGCGTCTGACTACGGATCAGAAGATTCTAGGTTCGACTCCTGGCTGGCTCGGCTCCTCTGCTTTTGTCGCTCCCCAACATCCGCTAAGATTACTTTGGTTCTTGCCATCCCCTGTGATGCTGGCAGGTAACTAGCTGCATGCCTGAGCCTCATTAGCGCAGTAGGTAGAGCGTCAGTCTCATAATCTGAAGGTCGTGAGTTCGATCCTCACACGGGGCATTGATCAATTTTAAATGAGAAACATGCTCGTAATATCCTAAGAGACTCACCTTGTTTTGTTTGGAGCATTGTAAGTGAAGGTGGTTAAGCACCAGTATCTACAATAAAGACTTATGTTCTCCTTGCACATATATGTGCAGTTAATCACAACATCTACGAACAGGGAAAACGAATCTGATTCCAGCTTTTACTTAACTTTGCAAGTACTTTAGAAAAAAGCCTACAGTGGATCATGTAACAGTAGGCTCTTGTTATGATCCGGTAAGTGTTGTTGCACATCTTTCCTCCGATGCATATATCCAGTCATGTGCCGTACAATCAGTTGACAAGCCTATTGCCTGGGAAGAGAGCAAGATCTTTGCTAGTGGATGGTGGGGTGCCGTGATCGTATAGTGGTTAGTACTCTGCGTTGTGGCCGCAGCAACCCCGGTTCGAATCCGGGTCACGGCAAGTCCTTTAAGCTTGCAGCAGGCTTTTCTTGCCTGTCTTTGGAATCATTTAAAGTAAAACAGGTGCATGTCTTGTTTTTCGGTAGTACTGCTTCAGCAAAGCGTTGTGCAACATGGCGTGAGGATGAGGCATGTGTCTGCTTGTCAGATTATTCTACCTTTCGTTTCTGGATGCTTGAGAAAATTCTTACGGATGCAAACACTTAGGAAATTGTCCTGTATGAGGGCCTATTTCCAAACTCAAGAGTCTAATGACATAATTTTCCTTGTGCCTTTTTAACCTTGGAGTCCAATATGGTCTAGCGGTTAGGATTCCTGGTTTTCACCCAGGCGGCCCGGGTTCAACTCCCGGTATGGGAAGCTTCTTGCTGGCTGAGGAAAGCAGAGTGATGCCTTAACATTTTGCTGGGTTTCAATGGCGATCCTGAAAGAACTTCTAATAGTGCAGCTTGGGTGTTGGGATCTTGCTTTAATTCAGAGCTAAGAGGCCCATTTTGGTGTGAAATAGGCCTGAAATGTCCTCTTATCCACTTTGCCTGACAGTTTCTTGCCGGTGGGCCAGTGACGCAATGGATAACGCGTCTGACTACGGATCAGAAGATTCTAGGTTCGACTCCTGCCTGGCTCGGCTCCTCTGCCTTTGTCGCTCCCCAACATTCGCTAAGATTACTTTGGTTCTTGCCATCCCCTGTGGTGCTGGCAGGTAACTAGCTGCATGCCTGAGCCTCGTTAGCACAGTAGGTAGCGCGTCAGTCTCATAATCTGAAGGTCGTGAGTTCGATCCTCACACGGGGCATTGATCATTTTTAAATAAGAATCATGCTCGTAATATCCTAAGAGACTCACCTTGTTTTGTTTGGAGCATGGTAAGTGAAGGAGTTTAAGCACCAGTATCTACAATAAAGACTTTCTTTCTCCTTGCACATACATGTGCAGTTAATCACAACATCTGCGAACAGGGAAAACGAATCTGATTCCAGCTTTTACTTAACTTTGCAAGTACTTTAGAAAAAAGCCTACAGTGGATCATGTAACAGTAGGCTCTTGTTATGATCCGGTAAGTGTTGTTGCACATCTTTCCTCCGATGCATATATCCAGTCATGTGCCGTACAATCAGTTGACAAGCCTATTGCCTGGGAAGAGAGCAAGATCTTTGCTAGTGGATGGTGGGGTGCCGTGATCGTATAGTGGTTAGTACTCTGCGTTGTGGCCGCAGCAACCCCGGTTCGAATCCGGGTCACGGCAAGTCCTTTAAGCTTGCAGCAGGCTTTTCTTGCCTGTCTTTGGAATCATTTAAAGTAAAACAGGTGCATGTCTTGTTTTTCGGTAGTACTGCTTCAGCAAAGCGTTGTGCAACATGGCGTGAGGATGAGGCATGTGTCTGCTTGTCAGATTATTCTACCTTTCGTTTCTGGATGCTTGAGAAAATTCTTACGGATGCAAACACTTAGGAAATTGTCCTGTATGAGGGCCTATTTCCAAACTCAAGAGTATAATGACATAATTTTCCTTGTGCCTTTTTAACCTTGGAGTCCCATATGGTCTAGCGGTTAGGATTCCTGGTTTTCACCCAGGCGGCCCGGGTTCAACTCCCGGTATGGGAAGCTTCTTGCTGGCTGAGGAAAGCAGAGTGATGCCTTAACATTTTGCTGGGTTTCAATGGCGATCCTGTTGGAACTTCTAATAGTGCAGCTTGGGTGTTGGGATCTTGCTTTACTTCAGAGCTAAGAGGCCCATTTTGGTGTGACATAGGCCTGAAATGTCCTCTTATCCACTTTGTCTGACAGTTTCTTGCCGGTGGGCCAGTGGCGCAATGGATAACGCGTCTGACTACGGATCAGAAGATTCTAGGTTCGACTCCTGGCTGGCTCGGCTCCTCTGCTTTTGTCGCTCCCCAACATTCGCTAAGATTACTTTGGTTCTTGCCATCCCCTGTGGTGCTGGCAGGTAACTAGCTGCATGCCTGAGCCTCGTTAGCGCAGTAGGTAGCGCGTCAGTCTCATAATCTGAAGGTCGTGAGTTCGATCCTCACACAGGCCATTGATCAATTTTAAATGAGAAACATGCTCGTAATATCCTAAGAGACTCACCTTGTTTTGTTTGGAGCATGGTAAGTGAAGGTGGTTAAGCACCAGTATCTACAATAAAGACTTATGTTCTCCTTGCACATATATGTGCAGTTAATCACAACATCTACGAACAGGGAAAACGAATCTGATTCCAGCTTTTACTTAACTTTGCAAGTACTTTAGAAAAAAGCCTACAGTGGATCATGTAACAGTAGGCTCTTGTTATGATCCGGTAAGTGTTGTTGCACATCTTTCCTCCGATGCATATATCCAGTCATGTGCCGTACAATCAGTTGACAAGCCTATTGCCTGGGAAGAGAGCAAGATCTTTGCTAGTGGATGGTGGGGTGCCGTGATCGTATAGTGGTTAGTACTCTGCGTTGTGGCCGCAGCAACCCCGGTTCGAATCCGGGTCACGGCAAGTCCTTTAAGCTTGCAGCAGGCTTTTCTTGCCTGTCTTTGGAATCATTTAAAGTAAAACAGGTGCATGTCTTGTTTTTCGGTAGTACTGCTTCAGCAAAGCGTTGTGCAACATGGCGTGAGGATGAGGCATGTGTCTGCTTGTCAGATTATTCTACCTTTCGTTTCTGGATGCTTGAGAAAATTCTTACGGATGCAAACACTTAGGAAATTGTCCTGTATGAGGGCCTATTTCCAAACTCAAGAGTCTAATGACATAATTTTCCTTGTGCCTTTTTAACCTTGGAGTCCAATATGGTCTAGCGGTTAGGATTCCTGGTTTTCACCCAGGCGGCCCGGGTTCAACTCCCGGTATGGGAAGCTTCTTGCTGGCTGAGGAAAGCAGAGTGATGCCTTAACATTTTGCTGGGTTTCAATGGCGATCCTGAAAGAACTTCTAATAGTGCAGCTTGGGTGTTGGGATCTTGCTTTAATTCAGAGCTAAGAGGCCCATTTTGGTGTGAAATAGGCCTGAAATGTCCTCTTATCCACTTTGCCTGACAGTTTCTTGCCGGTGGGCCAGTGACGCAATGGATAACGCGTCTGACTACGGATCAGAAGATTCTAGGTTCGACTCCTGCCTGGCTCGGCTCCTCTGCCTTTGTCGCTCCCCAACATTCGCTAAGATTACTTTGGTTCTTGCCATCCCCTGTGGTGCTGGCAGGTAACTAGCTGCATGCCTGAGCCTCGTTAGCGCAGTAGGTAGCGCGTCAGACTCATAATCTGAAGGTCGTGAGTTCGATCCTCACACGGGGCATTGATCATTTTTAAATAAGAATCATGCTCGTAATATCCTAAGAGACTCACCTTGTTTTGTTTGGAGCATGGTAAGTGAAGGAGTTTAAGCACCAGTATCTACAATAAAGACTTTCTTTCTCCTTGCACATACATGTGCAGTTAATCACAACATCTGCGAACAGGGAAAACGAATCTGATTCCAGCTTTTACTTAACTTTGCAAGTACTTTAGAAAAAAGCCTACAGTGGATCATGTAACAGTAGGCTCTTGTTATGATCCGGTAAGTGTTGTTGCACATCTTTCCTCCGATGCATATATCCAGTCATGTGCCGTACAATCAGTTGACAAGCCTATTGCCTGGGAAGAGAGCAAGATCTTTGCTAGTGGATGGTGGGGTGCCGTGATCGTATAGTGGTTAGTACTCTGCGTTGTGGCCGCAGCAACCCCGGTTCGAATCCGGGTCACGGCAAGTCCTTTAAGCTTGCAGCAGGCTTTTCTTGCCTGTCTTTGGAATCATTTAAAGTAAAACAGGTGCATGTCTTGTTTTTTGCTAGTACTGCTTCAGCAAAGCGTTGTGCAACATGGCGTGAGGATGAGGCATGTGTCTGCTTGTCAGATTATTCTACCTTTCGTTTCTGGATGCTTGAGAAAATTCTTACGGATGCAAACGCTTAGGAAATTGTCCTGTATGAGGGCCTATTTCCAAACTCAAGAGTCTAATGACATAATTTTCCTTGTGCCTTTTTAACCTTGGAGTCCCATATGGTCTAGCGGTTAGGATTCCTGGTTTTCACCCAGGCGGCCCGGGTTCAACTCCCGGTATGGGAAGCTTCTTGCTGGCTGAGGAAAGCAGAGTGATGCCTTAACATTTTGCTGGGTTTCAATGGCGATCCTGAAAGAACTTCTAATAGTGCAGCTTGGGTGTTGGGATCTTGCTTTACTTCAGAGCTAAGAGGCCCATTTTGGTGTGACATAGGCCTGAAATGTCCTCTTATCCACTTTGCCTGACAGTTTCTTGCCGGTGGGCCAGTGGCGCAATGGATAACGCGTCTGACTACGGCTCAGAAGATTCTAGGTTCGACTCCTGGCTGGCTCGGCTCCTCTGCTTTTGTCGCTCCCCAACATCCGCTAAGATTACTTTGGTTCTTGCCATCCCCTGTGATGCTGGCAGGTAACTAGCTGCATGCCTGAGCCTCGTTAGCGCAGTAGGTAGCGCGTCAGTCTCATAATCTGAAGGTCGTGAGTTCGATCCTCACACGGGGCATTGATCATTTTTAAATAAGAAACATGCTCGTAATATCCTAAGAGACTCACCTTGTTTTGTTTGGAGCATGGTAAGTGAAGGAGTTTAAGCACCAGTATCTACAATAAAGACTTATATTCTCCTTGCACATACATGTGCAGTTAATCACAACATCTACGAACAGGGAAAACGAATCTGATTCCAGCTTTTACTTAACTTTGCAAGTACTTTAGAAAAAAGCCTACAGTGGATCATGTAACAGTAGGCTCTTGTTATGATCCGGTAAGTGTTGTTGCACATCTTTCCTCCGATGCATATATCCAGTCATGTGCCGTACAATCAGTTGACAAGCCTATTGCCTGGGAAGAGAGCAAGATCTTTGCTAGTGGATGGTGGGGAGCCGTGATCGTATAGTGGTTAGTACTCTGCGTTGTGGCCGCAGCAACCCCGGTTCGAATCCGGGTCACGGCAAGTCCTTTAAGCTTGCAGCAGGCTTTTCTTGCCTGTCTTTGGAATCATTTAAAGTAAAACAGGTGCATGTCTTGTTTTTCGGTAGTACTGCTTCAGCAAAACGTTGTGCAACATGGCGTGAGGATGAGGCATGTGTCTGCTTGTCAGATTATTCTACCTTTCGTTCTCTGGATGCTTGAGAAAATTCTTACGGATGCAAACACTTAGGAAATTGTCCTGCATGAGGGCCTATTTCTAAACTCAAGAGTCTAACGACATAATTTTCCTTGTGCCTTTTTAACCTTGGAGTCCCATATGGTCTAGCGGTTAGGATTCCTGGTTTTCACCCAGGCGGCCCGGGTTCAACTCCCGGTATGGGAAGCTTCTTGCTGGCTGAGGAAAGCAGAGTGATGCCTTAACATTTTGCTGGGTTTCAATGGCGATCCTGTTGGAACTTCTAATAGTGCAGCTTGGGTGTTGGGATCTTGCTTTACTTCAGAGCTAAGAGGCCCATTTTGGTGTGACATAGGCCTGAAATGTCCTCTTATCCACTTTGTCTGACAGTTTCTTGCCGGTGGGCCAGTGGCGCAATGGATAACGCGTCTGACTACGGATCAGAAGATTCTAGGTTCGACTCCTGGCTGGCTCGGCTCCTCTGCTGTTGTCGCTCCCCAACATTCGCTAAGATTACTTTGGTTCTTGCCATCCCCTGTGGTGCTGGCAGGTAACTAGCTGCATGCCTGAGCCTCATTAGCGCAGTAGGTAGCGCGTCAGTCTCATAATCTGAAGGTCGTGAGTTCGATCCTCACACGGGGCATTGATCAATTTTAAATGAGAAACATGCTCGTAATATCCTAAGAGACTCACCTTGTTTTGTTTGGAGCATTGTAAGTGAAGGTGGTTAAGCACCAGTATCTACAATAAAGACTTATGTTCTCCTTGCACATACATGTGCAGTTAATCACAACATCTACGAACAGGGAAAACGAATCTGATTCCAGCTTTTACTTAACTTTGCAAGTACTTTAGAAAAAAGCCTACAGTGGATCATGTAACAGTAGGCTCTTGTTATGATCCGGTAAGTGTTGTTGCACATCTTTCCTCCGATGCATATATCCAGTCATGTGCCGTACAATCAGTTGACAAGCCTATTGCCTGGGAAGAGAGCAAGATCTTTGCTAGTGGATGGTGGGGTGCCGTGATCGTATAGTGGTTAGTACTCTGTGTTGTGGCCGCAGCAACCCCGGTTCGAATCCGGGTCACGGCAAGTCCTTTAAGCTTGCAGCAGGCTTTTCTTGCCTGTCTTTGGAATCATTTAAAGCAAAACAGGTGCATGTCTTGTTTTTCGGTAGTACTGCTTCAGCAAAGCGTTGTGCAACATGGCGTGAGGATGAGGCATGTGTCTGCTTGTCGGATTATTCTACCTTTCGTTTCTGGATGCTTGAGAAAATTCTTACGGATGCAAACACTTAGGAAATTGTCCTGTATGAGGGCCTATTTCCAAACTCAAGAGTCTAATGACATAATTTTCCTTGTGCCTTTTTAACCTTGGAGTCCCATATGGTCTAGCGGTTAGGATTCCTGGTTTTCACCCAGGCGGCCCGGGTTCAACTCCCGGTATGGGAAGCTTCTTGCTGGCTGAGGAAAGCAGAGTGATGCCTTAACATTTTGCTGGGTTTCAATGGCGATCCTGAAAGAACTTCTAATAGTGCAGCTTGGGTGTTGGGATCTTGCTTTACTTCAGAGCTAAGAGGCCCATTTTGGTGTGACATAGGCCTGAAATGTCCTCTTATCCACTTTGCCTGACAGTTTCTTGCCGGTGGGCCAGTGGCGCAATGGATAACGCGTCTGACTACGGATCAGAAGATTCTAGGTTCGACTCCTGGCTGGCTCGGCTCCTCTGCTTTTGTCGCTCCCCAACATCCGCTAAGATTACTTTGGTTCTTGCCATCCCCTGTGATGCTGGCAGGTAACTAGCTGCATGCCTGAGCCTCGTTAGTGCAGTAGGTAGCGCGTCAGTCTCATAATCTGAAGGTCGTGAGTTCGATCCTCACACGGGGCATTGATCATTTTTAAATAAGAAACATGCTCGTAATATCCTAAGAGACTCACCTTGTTTTGTTTGGAGCATGGTAAGTGAAGGAGTTTAAGCACCAGTATCTACAATAAAGACTTATGTTCTCCTTGCACATACATGTGCAGTTAATCACAACATCTACGAACAGGGAAAACGAATCTGATTCCAGCTTTTACTTAACTTTGCAAGTACTTTAGAAAAAAGCCTACAGTGGATCATGTAACAGTAGGCTCTTGTTATGATCCGGTAGGTGTTGTTGCACATCTTTCCTCCGATGCATATATCCAGTCATGTGCCGTACAATCAGTTGACAAGCCTATTGCCTGGGAAGAGAGCAAGATCTTTGCTAGTGGATGGTGGGGTGCCGTGATCGTATAGTGGTTAGTACTCTGCGTTGTGGCCGCAGCAACCCCGGTTCGAATCCGGGTCACGGCAAGTCCTTTAAGCTTGCAGCAGGCTTTTCTTGCCTGTCTTTGGAATCATTTAAAGTAAAACAGGTGCATGTCTTGTTTTTCGGTAGTACTGCTTCAGCAAAGCGTTGTGCAACATGGCGTGAGGATGAGGCATGTGTCTGCTTGTCAGATTATTCTACCTTTCGTTTCTGGATGCTTGAGAAAATTCTTACGGATGCAAACACTTAGGAAATTGTCCTGTATGAGGGCCTATTTCCAAACTCAAGAGTATAATGACATAATTT
This sequence comes from Astyanax mexicanus, assembly GCF_023375975.1. Lineage (NCBI taxonomy): Eukaryota > Metazoa > Chordata > Actinopteri > Characiformes > Acestrorhamphidae > Astyanax > Astyanax mexicanus. The sequence goes on along the minus strand of NC_064432.1, from coordinate 14,526,707 downwards.
TCCTTGTGCCTTTTTAACCTTGGAGTCCCATATGGTCTAGCGGTTAGGATTCCTGGTTTTCACCCAGGCGGCCCGGGTTCAACTCCCGGTATGGGAAGCTTCTTGCTGGCTGAGGAAAGCAGAGTGATGCCTTAACATTTTGCTGGGTTTCAATGGCGATCCTGTTGGAACTTCTAATAGTGCAGCTTGGGTGTTGGGATCTTGCTTTACTTCAGAGCTAAGAGGCCCATTTTGGTGTGACATAGGCCTGAAATGTCCTCTTATCCACTTTGTCTGACAGTTTCTTGCCGGTGGGCCAGTGGCGCAATGGATAACGCGTCTGACTACGGATCAGAAGATTCTAGGTTCGACTCCTGGCTGGCTCGGCTCCTCTGCTTTTGTCGCTCCCCAACATTCGCTAAGATTACTTTGGTTCTTGCCATCCCCTGTGGTGCTGGCAGGTAACTAGCTGCATGCCTGAGCCTCGTTAGCGCAGTAGGTAGCGCGTCAGTCTCATAATCTGAAGGTCGTGAGTTCGATCCTCACACAGGCCATTGATCAATTTTAAATGAGAAACATGCTCGTAATATCCTAAGAGACTCACCTTGTTTTGTTTGGAGCATGGTAAGTGAAGGTGGTTAAGCACCAGTATCTACAATAAAGACTTATGTTCTCCTTGCACATATATGTGCAGTTAATCACAACATCTACGAACAGGGAAAACGAATCTGATTCCAGCTTTTACTTTACTTTGCAAGTACTTTAGAAAAAAGCCTACAGTGGATCATGTAACAGTAGGCTCTTGTTATGATCCGGTAAGTGTTGTTGCACATCTTTCCTCCGATGCATATATCCAGTCATGTGCCGTACAATCAGTTGACAAGCCTATTGCCTGGGAAGAGAGCAAGATCTTTGCTAGTGGATGGTGGGGTGCAGTGATCGTATAGTGGTTAGTACTTTGCGTTGTGGCCGCAGCAACCCCGGTTCGAATCCGGGTCACGGCAAGTCCTTTAAGCTTGCAGCAGGCTTTTCTTGCCTGTCTTTGGAATCATTTAAAGTAAAACAGGTGCATGTCTTGTTTTTCGGTAGTACTGCTTCAGCAAAGCGTTGTGCAACATGGCGTGAGGATGAGGCATGTGTCTGCTTGTCAGATTATTCTAAATTTCGTTTCTGGATGCTTGAGAAAATTCTTACGGATGCAAACACTTAGGAAATTGTCCTGCATGAGGGCCTATTTCTAAACTCAAGAGTCTAATGACATAATTTTCCTTGTGCCTTTTTAACCTTGGAGTCCCATATGGTCTAGCGGTTAGGATTCCTGGTTTTCACCCAGGTGGCCCGGGTTCAACTCCCGGTATGGGAAGCTTCTTGCTGGCTGAGGAAAGCAGAGTGATGCCATAACATTTTGCTGGGTTTCAATGGCGATCCTGTTGGAACTTCTAATAGTGCAGCTTGGGTGTTGGGATCTTGCTTTACTTCAGAGCTAAGAGGCCCATTTTGGTGTGACATAGACCTGAAATGTCCTCTTATCCACTTTGCCTGACAGTTTCTTGCCGGTGGGCCAGTGGCGCAATGGATAACGCGTCTGACTACGGATCAGAAGATTCTAGGTTCGACTCCTGGCTGGCTCGGCTCCTCTGCTTTTGTCGCTCCCCAACATTCGCTAAGATTACTTTGGTTCTTGCCATCCCCTGTGGTGCTGGCAGGTAACTAGCTGCATGCCTGAGCCTCGTTAGCGCAGTAGGTAGCGCGTCAGTCTCATAATCTGAAGGTCGTGAGTTCGATCCTCACACGGGGCATTGATCATTTTTAAATAAGAAACATGCTCGTAATATCCTAAGAGACTCACCTTGTTTTGTTTGGAGCATGGTAAGTGAAGGAGTTTAAGCACCAGTATCTACAATAAAGACTTATGTTCTCCTTGCACATACATGTGCAGTTAATCACAACATCTACGAACAGGGAAAACGAATCTGATTCCAGCTTTTACTTAACTTTGCAAGTACTTTAGAAAAAAGCCTACAGTGGATCATGTAACAGTAGGCTCTTGTTATGATCCGGTAAGTGTTGTTGCACATCTTTCCTCCGATGCATATATCCAGTCATGTGCCGTACAATCAGTTGACAAGCCTATTGCCTGGGAAGAGAGCAAGATCTTTGCTAGTGGATGGTGGGGTGCCGTGATCGTATAGTGGTTAGTACTCTGCGTTGTGGCCGCAGCAACCCCGGTTCGAATCCGGGTCATGGCAAGTCCTTTAAGCTTGCAGCAGGCTTTTCTTGCCTGTCTTTGGAATCATTTAAAGTAAAACAGGTGCATGTCTTGTTTTTTGGTAGTACTGCTTCAGCAAAGCGTTGTGCAACATGGCGTGAGGATGAGGCATGTGTCTGCTTGTCAGATTATTCTACCTTTCGTTCTCTGGATGCTTGAGAAAATTCTTACGGATGCAAACACTTAGGAAATTGTCCTGCATGAGGGCCTATTTCTAAACTCAAGAGTCTAACGACATAATTTTCCTTGTGCCTTTTTAACTTTGGAGTCCCATATGGTCTAGTTGTTAGGATTCCTGGTTTTCACCCAGGCGGCCCGGGTTCAACTCCTGGTATGGGAAGCTTCTTGCTGGCTGAGGAAAGCAGAGTGATGCCTTAACATTTTGCTGGGTTTCAATGGCGATCCTGTTGGAACTTCTAATAGTGCAGCTTGGGTGTTGGGATCTTGCTTTACTTCAGAGCTAAGAGGCCCATTTTGGTCTGACATAGGCCTGAAATGTCCTCTTATCCACTTTGTCTGACAGTTTCTTGCCGGTGGGCCAGTGGCGCAATGGATAACGCGTCTGACTACGGATCAGAAGATTCTAGGTTCGACTCCTGGCTGGCTCGGCTCCTCTGCTTTTGTCGCTCCCCAACATCCGCTAAGATTACTTTGGTTCTTGCCATCCCCTGTGATGCTGGCAGGTAACTAGCTGCATGCCTGAGCCTCATTAGCGCAGTAGGTAGAGCGTCAGTCTCATAATCTGAAGGTCGTGAGTTCGATCCTCACACGGGGCATTGATCAATTTTAAATGAGAAACATGCTCGTAATATCCTAAGAGACTCACCTTGTTTTGTTTGGAGCATTGTAAGTGAAGGTGGTTAAGCACCAGTATCTACAATAAAGACTTATGTTCTCCTTGCACATATATGTGCAGTTAATCACAACATCTACGAACAGGGAAAACGAATCTGATTCCAGCTTTTACTTAACTTTGCAAGTACTTTAGAAAAAAGCCTACAGTGGATCATGTAACAGTAGGCTCTTGTTATGATCTGGTAAGTGTTGTTGCACATCTTTCCTCCGATGCATATATCCAGTCATGTGCCGTACAATCAGTTGACAAGCCTATTGCCTGGGAAGAGAGCAAGATCTTTGCTAGTGGATGGTGGGGTGCCGTGATCGTATAGTGGTTAGTACTCTGCGTTGTGGCCGCAGCAACCCCGGTTCGAATCCGGGTCACGGCAAGTCCTTTAAGCTTGCAGCAGGCTTTTCTTGCCTGTCTTTGGAATCATTTAAAGTAAAACAGGTGCATGTCTTGTTTTTCGGTAGTACTGCTTCAGCAAAGCGTTGTGCAACATGGCGTGAGGATGAGGCATGTGTCTGCTTGTCAGATTATTCTACCTTTCGTTTCTGGATGCTTGAGAAAATTCTTACGGATGCAAACACTTAGGAAATTGTCCTGTATGAGGGCCTATTTCCAAACTCAAGAGTCTAATGACATAATTTTCCTTGTGCCTTTTTAACCTTGGAGTCCAATATGGTCTAGCGGTTAGGATTCCTGGTTTTCACCCAGGCGGCCCGGGTTCAACTCCCGGTATGGGAAGCTTCTTGCTGGCTGAGGAAAGCAGAGTGATGCCTTAACATTTTGCTGGGTTTCAATGGCGATCCTGAAAGAACTTCTAATAGTGCAGCTTGGGTGTTGGGATCTTGCTTTACTTCAGAGCTAAGAGGCCCATTTTGGTGTGACATAGGCCTGAAATGTCCTCTTATCCACTTTGCCTGACAGTTTCTTGCCGGTGGGCCAGTGGCGCAATGGATAACGCGTCTGACTACGGCTCAGAAGATTCTAGGTTCGACTCCTGGCTGGCTCGGCTCCTCTGCTTTTGTCGCTCCCCAACATCCGCTAAGATTACTTTGATTCTTGCCATCCCCTGTGATGCTGGCAGGTAACTAGCTGCATGCCTGAGCCTCGTTAGCGCAGTAGGTAGCGCGTCAGTCTCATAATCTGAAGGTCGTGAGTTCGATCCTCACACGGGGCATTGATCATTTTTAAATAAGAAACATGCTCGTAATATCCTAAGAGACTCACCTTGTTTTGTTTGGAGCATGGTAAGTGAAGGAGTTTAAGCACCAGTATCTACAATAAAGACTTATATTCTCCTTGCACATACATGTGCAGTTAATCACAACATCTACGAACAGGGAAAACGAATCTGATTCCAGCTTTTACTTAACTTTGCAAGTACTTTAGAAAAAAGCCTACAGTGGATCATGTAACAGTAGGCTCTTGTTATGATCCGGTAAGTGTTGTTGCACATCTTTCCTCCGATGCATATATCCAGTCATGTGCCGTACAATCAGTTGACAAGCCTATTGCCTGGGAAGAGAGCAAGATCTTTGCTAGTGGATGGTGGGGAGCCGTGATCGTATAGTGGTTAGTACTCTGCGTTGTGGCCGCAGCAACCCCGGTTCGAATCCGGGTCACGGCAAGTCCTTTAAGCTTGCAGCAGGCTTTTCTTGCCTGTCTTTGGAATCATTTAAAGTAAAACAGGTGCATGTCTTGTTTTTCGGTAGTACTGCTTCAGCAAAACGTTGTGCAACATGGCGTGAGGATGAGGCATGTGTCTGCTTGTCAGATTATTCTACCTTTCGTTCTCTGGATGCTTGAGAAAATTCTTACGGATGCAAACACTTAGGAAATTGTCCTGCATGAGGGCCTATTTCTAAACTCAAGAGTCTAACGACATAATTTTCCTTGTGCCTTTTTAACCTTGGAGTCCCATATGGTCTAGCGGTTAGGATTCCTGGTTTTCACCCAGGTGGCCCGGGTTCAACTCCCGGTATGGGAAGCTTCTTGCTGGCTGAGGAAAGCAGAGTGATGCCTTAACATTTTGCTGGGTTTCAATGGCGATCCTGTTGGAACTTCTAATAGTGCAGCTTGGGTGTTGGGATCTTGCTTTACTTCAGAGCTAAGAGGCCCATTTTGGTGTGACATAGGCCTGAAATGTCCTCTTATCCACTTTGTCTGACAGTTTCTTGCCGGTGGGCCAGTGGCGCAATGGATAACGCGTCTGACTACGGATCAGAAGATTCTAGGTTCGACTCCTGGCTGGCTCGGCTCCTCTGCTGTTGTCGCTCCCCAACATTCGCTAAGATTACTTTGGTTCTTGCCATCCCCTGTGGTGCTGGCAGGTAACTAGCTGCATGCCTGAGCCTCATTAGCGCAGTAGGTAGCGCGTCAGTCTCATAATCTGAAGGTCGTGAGTTCGATCCTCACACGGGGCATTGATCAATTTTAAATGAGAAACATGCTCGTAATATCCTAAGAGACTCACCTTGTTTTGTTTGGAGCATTGTAAGTGAAGGTGGTTAAGCACCAGTATCTACAATAAAGACTTATGTTCTCCTTGCACATACATGTGCAGTTAATCACAACATCTACGAACAGGGAAAACGAATCTGATTCCAGCTTTTACTTAACTTTGCAAGTACTTTAGAAAAAAGCCTACAGTGGATCATGTAACAGTAGGCTCTTGTTATGATCCGGTAAGTGTTGTTGCACATCTTTCCTCCGATGCATATATCCAGTCATGTGCCGTACAATCAGTTGACAAGCCTATTGCCTGGGAAGAGAGCAAGATCTTTGCTAGTGGATGGTGGGGTGCCGTGATCGTATAGTGGTTAGTACTCTGTGTTGTGGCCGCAGCAACCCCGGTTCGAATCCGGGTCACGGCAAGTCCTTTAAGCTTGCAGCAGGCTTTTCTTGCCTGTCTTTGGAATCATTTAAAGCAAAACAGGTGCATGTCTTGTTTTTCGGTAGTACTGCTTCAGCAAAGCGTTGTGCAACATGGCGTGAGGATGAGGCATGTGTCTGCTTGTCGGATTATTCTACCTTTCGTTTCTGGATGCTTGAGAAAATTCTTACGGATGCAAACACTTAGGAAATTGTCCTGTATGAGGGCCTATTTCCAAACTCAAGAGTCTAATGACATAATTTTCCTTGTGCCTTTTTAACCTTGGAGTCCCATATGGTCTAGCGGTTAGGATTCCTGGTTTTCACCCAGGCGGCCCGGGTTCAACTCCCGGTATGGGAAGCTTCTTGCTGGCTGAGGAAAGCAGAGTGATGCCTTAACATTTTGCTGGGTTTCAATGGCGATCCTGAAAGAACTTCTAATAGTGCAGCTTGGGTGTTGGGATCTTGCTTTACTTCAGAGCTAAGAGGCCCATTTTGGTGTGACATAGGCCTGAAATGTCCTCTTATCCACTTTGCCTGACAGTTTCTTGCCGGTGGGCCAGTGGCGCAATGGATAACGCGTCTGACTACGGATCAGAAGATTCTAGGTTCGACTCCTGGCTGGCTCGGCTCCTCTGCTTTTGTCGCTCCCCAACATCCGCTAAGATTACTTTGGTTCTTGCCATCCCCTGTGATGCTGGCAGGTAACTAGCTGCATGCCTGAGCCTCGTTAGTGCAGTAGGTAGCGCGTCAGTCTCATAATCTGAAGGTCGTGAGTTCGATCCTCACACGGGGCATTGATCATTTTTAAATAAGAAACATGCTCGTAATATCCTAAGAGACTCACCTTGTTTTGTTTGGAGCATGGTAAGTGAAGGAGTTTAAGCACCAGTATCTACAATAAAGACTTATGTTCTCCTTGCACATACATGTGCAGTTAATCACAACATCTACGAACAGGGAAAACGAATCTGATTCCAGCTTTTACTTAACTTTGCAAGTACTTTAGAAAAAAGCCTACAGTGGATCATGTAACAGTAGGCTCTTGTTATGATCCGGTAGGTGTTGTTGCACATCTTTCCTCCGATGCATATATCCAGTCATGTGCCGTACAATCAGTTGACAAGCCTATTGCCTGGGAAGAGAGCAAGATCTTTGCTAGTGGATGGTGGGGTGCCGTGATCGTATAGTGGTTAGTACTCTGCGTTGTGGCCGCAGCAACCCCGGTTCGAATCCGGGTCACGGCAAGTCCTTTAAGCTTGCAGCAGGCTTTTCTTGCCTGTCTTTGGAATCATTTAAAGTAAAACAGGTGCATGTCTTGTTTTTCGGTAGTACTGCTTCAGCAAAGCGTTGTGCAACATGGCGTGAGGATGAGGCATGTGTCTGCTTGTCAGATTATTCTACCTTTCGTTTCTGGATGCTTGAGAAAATTCTTACGGATGCAAACACTTAGGAAATTGTCCTGTATGAGGGCCTATTTCCAAACTCAAGAGTATAATGACATAATTTTCCTTGTGCCTTTTTAACCTTGGAGTCCCATATGGTCTAGCGGTTAGGATTCCTGGTTTTCACCCAGGCGGCCCGGGTTCAACTCCCGGTATGGGAAGCTTCTTGCTGGCTGAGGAAAGCAGAGTGATGCCTTAACATTTTGCTGGGTTTCAATGGCGATCCTGTTGGAACTTCTAATAGTGCAGCTTGGGTGTTGGGATCTTGCTTTACTTCAGAGCTAAGAGGCCCATTTTGGTGTGACATAGGCCTGAAATGTCCTCTTATCCACTTTGTCTGACAGTTTCTTGCCGGTGGGCCAGTGGCGCAATGGATAACGCGTCTGACTACGGATCAGAAGATTCTAGGTTCGACTCCTGGCTGGCTCGGCTCCTCTGCTTTTGTCGCTCCCCAACATTCGCTAAGATTACTTTGGTTCTTGCCATCCCCTGTGGTGCTGGCAGGTAACTAGCTGCATGCCTGAGCCTCGTTAGCGCAGTAGGTAGCGCGTCAGTCTCATAATCTGAAGGTCGTGAGTTCGATCCTCACACAGGCCATTGATCAATTTTAAATGAGAAACATGCTCGTAATATCCTAAGAGACTCACCTTGTTTTGTTTGGAGCATGGTAAGTGAAGGTGGTTAAGCACCAGTATCTACAATAAAGACTTATGTTCTCCTTGCACATATATGTGCAGTTAATCACAACATCTACGAACAGGGAAAACGAATCTGATTCCAGCTTTTACTTTACTTTGCAAGTACTTTAGAAAAAAGCCTACAGTGGATCATGTAACAGTAGGCTCTTGTTATGATCCGGTAAGTGTTGTTGCACATCTTTCCTCCGATGCATATATCCAGTCATGTGCCGTACAATCAGTTGACAAGCCTATTGCCTGGGAAGAGAGCAAGATCTTTGCTAGTGGATGGTGGGGTGCAGTGATCGTATAGTGGTTAGTACTTTGCGTTGTGGCCGCAGCAACCCCGGTTCGAATCCGGGTCACGGCAAGTCCTTTAAGCTTGCAGCAGGCTTTTCTTGCCTGTCTTTGGAATCATTTAAAGTAAAACAGGTGCATGTCTTGTTTTTCGGTAGTACTGCTTCAGCAAAGCGTTGTGCAACATGGCGTGAGGATGAGGCATGTGTCTGCTTGTCAGATTATTCTAAATTTCGTTTCTGGATGCTTGAGAAAATTCTTACGGATGCAAACACTTAGGAAATTGTCCTGCATGAGGGCCTATTTCTAAACTCAAGAGTCTAATGACATAATTTTCCTTGTGCCTTTTTAACCTTGGAGTCCCATATGGTCTAGCGGTTAGGATTCCTGGTTTTCACCCAGGCGGCCCGGGTTCAACTCCCGGTATGGGAAGCTTCTTGCTGGCTGAGGAAAGCAGAGTGATGCCATAACATTTTGCTGGGTTTCAATGGCGATCCTGTTGGAACTTCTAATAGTGCAGCTTGGGTGTTGGGATCTTGCTTTACTTCAGAGCTAAGAGGCCCATTTTGGTGTGACATAGACCTGAAATGTCCTCTTATCCACTTTGCCTGACAGTTTCTTGCCGGTGGGCCAGTGGCGCAATGGATAACGCGTCTGACTACGGATCAGAAGATTCTAGGTTCGACTCCTGGCTGGCTCGGCTCCTCTGCTTTTGTCGCTCCCCAACATTCGCTAAGATTACTTTGGTTCTTGCCATCCCCTGTGGTGCTGGCAGGTAACTAGCTGCATGCCTGAGCCTCGTTAGCGCAGTAGGTAGCGCGTCAGTCTCATAATCTGAAGGTCGTGAGTTCGATCCTCACACGGGGCATTGATCATTTTTAAATAAGAAACATGCTCGTAATATCCTAAGAGACTCACCTTGTTTTGTTTGGAGCATGGTAAGTGAAGGAGTTTAAGCACCAGTATCTACAATAAAGACTTATGTTCTCCTTGCACATACATGTGCAGTTAATCACAACATCTACGAACAGGGAAAACGAATCTGATTCCAGCTTTTACTTAACTTTGCAAGTACTTTAGAAAAAAGCCTACAGTGGATCATGTAACAGTAGGCTCTTGTTATGATCCGGTAAGTGTTGTTGCACATCTTTCCTCCGATGCATATATCCAGTCATGTGCCGTACAATCAGTTGACAAGCCTATTGCCTGGGAAGAGAGCAAGATCTTTGCTAGTGGATGGTGGGGTGCCGTGATCGTATAGTGGTTAGTACTCTGCGTTGTGGCCGCAGCAACCCCGGTTCGAATCCGGGTCATGGCAAGTCCTTTAAGCTTGCAGCAGGCTTTTCTTGCCTGTCTTTGGAATCATTTAAAGTAAAACAGGTGCATGTCTTGTTTTTTGGTAGTACTGCTTCAGCAAAGCGTTGTGCAACATGGCGTGAGGATGAGGCATGTGTCTGCTTGTCAGATTATTCTACCTTTCGTTCTCTGGATGCTTGAGAAAATTCTTACGGATGCAAACACTTAGGAAATTGTCCTGCATGAGGGCCTATTTCTAAACTCAAGAGTCTAACGACATAATTTTCCTTGTGCCTTTTTAACTTTGGAGTCCCATATGGTCTAGTTGTTAGGATTCCTGGTTTTCACCCAGGCGGCCCGGGTTCAACTCCTGGTATGGGAAGCTTCTTGCTGGCTGAGGAAAGCAGAGTGATGCCTTAACATTTTGCTGGGTTTCAATGGCGATCCTGTTGGAACTTCTAATAGTGCAGCTTGGGTGTTGGGATCTTGCTTTACTTCAGAGCTAAGAGGCCCATTTTGGTGTGACATAGGCCTGAAATGTCCTCTTATCCACTTTGTCTGACAGTTTCTTGCTGGTGGGCCAGTGGCGCAATGGATAACGCGTCTGACTACGGATCAGAAGATTCTAGGTTCGACTCCTGGCTGGCTCGGCTCCTCTGCTTTTGTCGCTCCCCAACATTCGCTAAGATTACTTTGGTTCTTGCCATCCCCTGTGGTGCTGGCAGGTAACTAGCTGCATGCCTGAGCCTCGTTAGCGCAGTAGGTAGCACGTTAGTCTCATAATCTGAAGGTCGTGAGTTCGATCCTCACACGGGGCATTGATCAATTTTAAATGAGAAACATGCTCGTAATATCCTAAGAGACTCACCTTGTTTTGTTTGGAGCATGGTAAGTGAAGGTGGTTAAGCACCAGTATCTACAATAAAGACTTATGTTCTCCTTGCACATATATGTGCAGTTAATCACAACATCTACGAACAGGGAAAACGAATCTGATTCCAGCTTTTACTTAACTTTGCAAGTACTTTAGAAAAAAGCCTACAGTGGATCATGTAACAGTAGGCTCTTGTTATGATCCGGTAAGTTTTGTTGCACATCTTTCCTCCGATGCATATATCCAGTCATGTGCCGTACAATCAGTTGACAAGCCTATTGCCTGGGAAGAGAGCAAGATCTTTGCTAGTGGATGGTGGGGTGCCGTCATCGTATAGTGGTTAGTACTCTGCGTTGTGGCCGCAGCAACCCCGGTTCGAATCCGGGTCCCGGCAAGTCCTTTAAGCTTGCAGCAGGCTTTTCTTGCCTGTCTTTGGAATCATTTAAAGTAAAACAGGTGCATGTCTTGTTTTTCGGTAGTACTGCTTCAGCAAAGCGTTGTGCAACATGGCGTGAGGATGAGGCATGTGTCTGCTTGTCAGATTATTCTAAATTTCGTTTCTGGATGCTTGAGAAAATTCTTACGGATGCAAACACTTAGGAAATTGTCCTGTATGAGGGCCTATTTCCAAACTCAAGAGTATAATGACATAATTTTCCTTGTGCCTTTTTAACCTTGGAGTCCCATATGGTCTAGCGGTTAGGATTCCTGGTTTTCACCCAGGCGGCCCGGGTTCAACTCCCGGTATGGGAAGCTTCTTGCTGGCTGAGGAAAGCAGAGTGATGCCTTAACATTTTGCTGGGTTTCAATGGCGATCCTGAAAGAACTTCTAATAGTGCAGCTTGGGTGTTGGGATCTTGCTTTACTTCAGAGCTAAGAGGCCCAATTTGGTGTGACATAGGCCTGAAATGTCCTCTTATCCACTTTGCCTGACAGTTTCTTGCCGGTGGGCCAGTGGCGCAATGGATAACGCGTCTGACTACGGATCAGAAGATTCTAGGTTCGACTCCTGGCTGGCTCGGCTCCTCTGCTTTTGTCGCTCCCCAACATTCGCTAAGATTACTTTGGTTCTTGCCATCCCCTGTGGTGCTGGCAGGTAACTAGCTGCGTGCCTGAGCCTCGTTAGCGCAGTAGGTAGCGCGTTAGTCTCATAATCTGAAGGTCTTGAGTTTGATCCTCACACGGGGCATTGATCATTTTTAAATAAGAAACATGCTCGTAATATCCTAAGAGACTCACCTTGTTTTGTTTGGAGCATGGTAAGTGAAGGAGTTTAAGCACCAGTATCTACAATAAAGACTTATGTTCTCCTTGCACATACATGTGCAGTTAATCACAACATCTACGAACAGGGAAAACGAATTTGATTCCAGCTTTTACTTAACTTTGCAAGTACTTTAGAAAAAAGCCTACAGTGGATCATGTAACAGTAGGCTCTTGTTATGATCCGGTAAGTGTTGTTGCACATCTTTCCTCCGATGCATATATCCAGTCATGTGCCGTACAATCAGTTGACAAGCCTATTGCCTGGGAAGAGAGCAAGATCTTTGCTAGTGGATGGTGGGGAGCCGTGATCGTATAGTGGTTAGTACTCTGCGTTGTGGCCGCAGCAACCCCGGTTCGAATCCGGGTCACGGCAAGTCCTTTAAGCTTGCAGCAGGCTTTTCTTGCCTGTCTTTGGAATCATTTAAAGTAAAACAGGTGCATGTCTTGTTTTTCGGTAGTACTGCTTCAGCAAAGCGTTGTGCAACATGGCGTGAGGATGAGGCATGTGTCTGCTTGTCAGATTATTCTACCTTTCGTTTCTGGATGCTTGAGAAAATTCTTACGGATGCAAACACTTAGGAAATTGTCCTGCATGAGGGCCTATTTCTAAACTCAAGAGTCTAATGACATAATTTTCCTTGTGCCTTTTTAACCTTGGAGTCCCATATGGTCTAGCGGTTAGGATTCCTGGTTTTCACCCAGGCGGCCCGGGTTCAACTCCCGGTATGGGAAGCTTCTTGCTGGCTGAGGAAAGCAGAGTGATGCCTTAACATTTTGCTGGGTTTCAATGGCGATCCTGAAAGAACTTCTAATAGTGCAGCTTGGGTGTTGGGATCTTGCTTTACTTCAGAGCTAAGAGGCCCATTTTGGTGTGACATAGGCCTGAAATGTCCTCTTATCCACTTTGCCTGACAGTTTCTTGCCGGTGGGCCAGTGGCGCAATGGATAACGCGTCTGACTACGGATCAGAAGATTCTAGGTTCGACTCCTGGCTGGCTCCCCAACATCCGCTAAGATTACTTTGGTTCTTGCCATCCCCTGTGATGCTGGCAGGTAACTAGCTGCATGCCTGAGCCTCGTTAGCGCAGTAGGTAGCGCGTCAGTCTCATAATCTGAAGGTCGTGAGTTCGATCCTCACACGGGGCATTGATCATTTTTAAATAAGAAACATGCTCGTAATATCCTAAGAGACTCACCTTGTTTTGTTTGGAGCATGGTAAGTGAAGGAGTTTAAGCACCAGTATCTACAATAAAGACTTATGTTCTCCTTGCACATACATGTGCAGTTAATCACAACATCTACGAACAGGGAAAACGAATCTGATTCCAGCTTTTACTTAACTTTGCAAGTACTTTAGAAAAAAGCCTACAGTGGATCATGTAACAGTAGGCTCTTGTTATGATCCGGTAAGTGTTGTTGCACATCTTTCCTCCGATGCATATATCCAGTCATGTGCCGTACAATCAGTTGACAAGCCTATTGCCTGGGAAGAGAGCAAGATCTTTGCTAGTGGATGGTGGGGAGCCGTGATCGTATAGTGGTTAGTACTCTGCGTTGTGGCCGCAGCAACCCCGGTTCGAATCCGGGTCACGGCAAGTCCTTTAAGCTTGCAGCCTGTCTTTGGAATCATTTAAAGTAAAACAGGTGCATGTCTTGTTTTTCGGTAGTACTGCTTCAGCAAAGCGTTGTGCAACATGGCGTGAGGATGAGGCATGTGTCTGCTTGTCAGATTATTCTACCTTTCGTTCTCTGGATGCTTGAGAAAATTCTTACGGATGCAAACACTTAGGAAATTGTCCTGCATGAGGGCCTATTTCTAAACTCAAGAGTCTAACGACATAATTTTCCTTGTGCCTTTTTAACCTTGGAGTCCCATATGGTCTAGCGGTTAGGATTCCTGGTTTTCACCCAGGCGGCCCGGGTTCAACTCCCGGTATGGGAAGCTTCTTGCTGGCTGAGGAAAGCAGAGTGATGCCTTAACATTTTGCTGGGTTTCAATGGCGATCCTGTTGGAACTTCTAATAGTGCAGCTTGGGTGTTGGGATCTTGCTTTACTTCAGAGCTAAGAGGCCCATTTTGGTGTGACATAGGCCTGAAATGTCCTCTTATCCACTTTGTCTGACAGTTTCTTGCCGGTGGGCCAGTGGCGCAATGGATAACGCGTCTGACTACGGATCAGAAGATTCTAGGTTCGACTCCTGGCTGGCTCGGCTCCTCTGCTTTTGTCGCTCCCCAACATTCGCTAAGATTACTTTGGTTCTTGCCATCCCCTGTGGTGCTGGCAGGTAACTAGTTGCATGCCTGAGCCTCGTTAGCGCAGTAGGTAGCGCGTTAGTCTCATAATCTGAAGGTCGTGAGTTCGATCCTCACACGGGGCATTGATCAATTTTAAATGAGAAACATGCTCGTAATATCCTAAGAGACTCACCTTGTTTTGTTTGGAGCATGGTAAGTGAAGGTGGTTAAGCACCAGTATCTACAATAAAGACTTATGTTCTCCTTGCACATATATGTGCAGTTAATCACAACATCTACGAACAGGGAAAACGAATCTGATTCCAGCTTTTACTTAACTTTGCAAGTACTTTAGAAAAAAGCCTACAGTGGATCATGTAACAGTAGGCTCTTGTTATGATCCGGTAAGTGTTGTTGCACATCTTTCCTCCGATGCATATATCCAGTCATGTGCCGTACAATCAGTTGACAAGCCTATTGCCTGGGAAGAGAGCAAGATCTTTGCTAGTGGATGGTGGGGTGCCGTGATCGTATAGTGGTTAGTACTCTGCGTTGTGGCTGCAGCAACCCCGGTTCGAATCCGGGTCCCGGAAAGTCCTTTAAGCTTGCAGCAGGCTTTTCTTGCCTGTCTTTGGAATCATTTAAAGTAAAACAGGTGCATGTCTTGTTTTTCGGTAGTACTGCTTCAGCAAAGCGTTGTGCAACATGGCGTGAGGATGAGGCATGTGTCTGCTTGTCAGATTATTCTAAATTTCGTTTCTGGATGCTTGAGAAAATTCTTACGGATGCAAACACTTAGGAAATTGTCCTGAGTGAGGGCCTATTTCTAAACTCAAGAGTCTAATGACATAATTTTCCTTGTGCCTTTTTAACCTTGGAGTCCCATATGGTCTAGCGGTTAGGATTCCTGGTTTTCACCCAGGCGGCCCGGGTTCAACTCCCGGTATGGGAAGCTCTTTGCTGGCTGAGGAAAGCAGAGTGCTGCCTTAACATTTTGCTGGGTTTCAATGGCGATCCTGTTGGAACTTCTAATAGTGCAGCTTGGGTGTTGGGATCTTGCTTTACTTCAGAGCTAAGAAGCCCATTTTGGTGTGACATAGACCTGAAATGTCCTCTTATCCACTTTGCCTGACAGTTTCTTGCCGGTGGGCCAGTGGCGCAATGGATAACGCGTCTGACTACGGATCAGAAGTTTCTAGGTTCGACTCCTGGCTGGCTCGGCTCCTCTGCTTTTGTCGCTGCCCAACATTCGCTAAGATTACTTTGGTTCTTGCCATCCCCTGTGGTGCTGGCAGGTAACTAGCTGCATGCCTGAGCCTTGTTAGCGCAGTAGGTAGCGCGTCAGTCTCATAATCTGAAGGTCGTGAGTTCGATCCTCACACGGGGCATTGATCATTTTTAAATAAGAAACATGCTCGTACTATCCTAAGAGACTCACCTTGTTTTGTTTGGAGCATGGTAAGTGAAGGAGTTTAAGCACCAGTATCTACAATAAAGACTTTCTTTCTCCTTGCACATACATGTGCAGTTAATCACAACATCTACGAACAGGGAAAACGAATCTGATTCCAGCTTTTACTTAACTTTGCAAGTACTTTAGAAAAAAGCCTACAGTGGATCATGTAACAGTAGGCTCTTGTTATGATCCGGTAAGTGTTGTTGCACATCTTTCCTCCGATGCATATATCCAGTCATGTGCCGTACAATCAGTTGACAAGCCTATTGCCTGGGAAGAGAGCAAGATCTTTGCTAGTGGATGGTGGGGTGCCGTGATCGTATAGTGGTTAGTACTCTGCGTTGTGGCCGCAGCAACCCCGGTTCGAATCCGGGTCCCGGCAAGTCCTTTTAGCTTGCAGCAGGCTTTTCTTGCCTGTCTTTGGAATCATTTAAAGTAAAACAGGTGCATGTCTTGTTTTTCGGTAGTACTGCTTCAGCAAAGCGTTGTGCAACATGGCGTGAGGATGAGGCATGTGTCTGCTTGTCAGATTATTCTAAATTTCGTTTCTGGATGCTTGAGAAAATTCTTACGGATGCAAACACTTAGGAAATTGTCCTGTATGAGGGCCTATTTCTAAACTCAAGAGTCTAATGACATAATTTTCCTTGTGCCTTTTTAACCTTGGAGTCCCATATGGTCTAGCGGTTAGGATTCCTGGTTTTCACCCAGGCGGCCCGGGTTCAACTCCCGGTATGGGAAGCTTCTTGCTGGCTGAGGAAAGCAGAGTGATGCCTTAACATTTTGCTGGGTTTCAATGGCGATCCTGTTGGAACTTCTAATAGTGCAGCTTGGGTGTTGGGATCTTGCTTTACTTCAGAGCTAAGAGGCCCATTTTGGTGTGACATAGGCCTGAAATGTCCTCTTATCCACTTTGCCTGACAGTTTCTTGCCGGTGGGCCAGTGGCGCAATGGATAACGCGTCTGACTACGGATCAGAAGATTCTAGGTTCGACTCCTGGCTGGCTCGGCTCCTCTGCTTTTGTCGCTCCCCAACATCCGCTAAGATTACTTTGGTTCTTGCCATCCCCTGTGATGCTGGCAGGTAACTAGCTGCATGCCTGAGCCTCGTTAGCGCAGTAGGTAGCGCGTCAGTCTCATAATCTGAAGGTCGTGAGTTCGATCCTCACACGGGGCATTGATCATTTTTAAATAAGAAACATGCTCGTAATATCCTAAGAGACTCACCTTGTTTTGTTTGGAGCATGGTAAGTGAAGGAGTTTAAGCACCAGTATCTACAATAAAGACTTATGTTCTCCTTGCACATACATGTGCAGTTAATCACAACATCTACGAACAGGGAAAACGAATCTGATTCCAGCTTTTACTTAACTTTGCAAGTACTTTAGAAAAAAGCCTACAGTGGATCATGTAACAGTAGGCTCTTGTTATGATCCGGTAAGTGTTGTTGCACATCTTTCCTCCGATGCATATATCCAGTCATGTGCCGTACAATCAGTTGACAAGCCTATTGCCTGGGAAGAGAGCAAGATCTTTGCTAGTGGATGGTGGGGTGCCGTGATCGTATAGTGGTTAGTACTCTGCGTTGTGGCCGCAGCAACCCCGGTTCGAATCCGGGTCCCGGCAAGTCCTTTTAGCTTGCAGCAGGCTTTTCTTGCCTGTCTTTGGAATCATTTAAAGTAAAACAGGTGCATGTCTTGTTTTTCGGTATTACTGCTTCAGCAAAGCGTTGTGCAACATGGCGTGAGGATGAGGCATGTGTCTGCTTGTCAGATTATTCTAAATTTCGTTTCTGGATGCTTGAGAAAATTCTTACGGATGCAAACACTTAGGAAATTGTCCTGTATGAGGGCCTATTTCTAAACTCAAGAGTCTAATGACATAATTTTCCTTGTGCCTTTTTAACCTTGGAGTCCCATATGGTCTAGCGGTTAGGATTCCTGGTTTTCACCCAGGCGGCCCGGGTTCAACTCCCGGTATGGGAAGCTTCTTGCTGGCTGAGGAAAGCAGAGTGATGCCTTAACATTTTGCTGGGTTTCAATGGCGATCCTGAAAGAACTTCTAATAGTGCAGCTTGGGTGTTGGGATCTTGCTTTACTTCAGAGCTAAGAGGCCCATTTTGGTGTGACATAGGCCTGAAATGTCCTCTTATCCACTTTGCCTGACAGTTTCTTGCCGGTGGGCCAGTGGCGCAATGGATAACGCGTCTGACTACGGATCAGAAGATTCTAGGTTCGACTCCTGGCTGGCTCGGCTCCTCTGCTTTTGTCGCTCCCCAACATCCGCTAAGATTACTTTGGTTCTTGCCATCCCCTGTGATGCTGGCAGGTAACTAGCTGCATGCCTGAGCCTCGTTAGCGCAGTAGGTAGCGCGTCAGTCTCATAATCTGAAGGTCGTGAGTTCGATCCTCACACGGGGCATTGATCATTTTTAAATAAGAAACATGCTCGTAATATCCTAAGAGACTCACCTTGTTTTGTTTGGAGCATGGTAAGTGAAGGAGTTTAAGCACCAGTATCTACAATAAAGACTTATGTTCTCCTTGCACATACATGTGCAGTTAATCACAACATCTACGAACAGGGAAAACGAATCTGATTCCAGCTTTTACTTAACTTTGCAAGTACTTTAGAAAAAAGCCTACAGTGGATCATGTAACAGTAGGCTCTTGTTATGATCCGGTAAGTGTTGTTGCACATCTTTCCTCCGATGCATATATCCAGTCATGTGCCGTACAATCAGTTGACAAGCCTATTGCCTGGGAAGAGAGCAAGATCTTTGCTAGTGGATGGTGGGGAGCCGTGATCGTATAGTGGTTAGTACTCTGCGTTGTGGCCGCAGCAACCCCGGTTCGAATCCGGATCACGGCAAGTCCTTTAAGCTTGCAGCAGGCTTTTCTTGCCTGTCTTTGGAATCATTTAAAGTAAAACAGGTGCATGTCTTGTTTTTCGGTAGTACTGCTTCAGCAAAGCGTTGTGCAACATGGCGTGAGGATGAGGCATGTGTCTGCTTGTCAGATTATTCTACCTTTCGTTTCTGGATGCTTGAGAAAATTCTTACGGATGCAAACACTTAGGAAATTGTCCTGCATGAGGGCCTATTTCTAAACTCAAGAGTCTAATGACATAATTTTCCTTGTGCCTTTTTAACCTTGGAGTCCCATATGGTCTAGCGGTTAGGATTCCTGGTTTTCACCCAGGCGGCCCGGGTTCAACTCCCGGTATGGGAAGCTTCTTGCTGGCTGAGGAAAGCAGAGTGATGCCTTAACATTTTGCTGGGTTTCAATGGCGATCCTGAAAGAACTTCTAATAGTGCAGCTTGGGTGTTGGGATCTTGCTTTACTTCAGAGCTAAGAGGCCCATTTTGGTGTGACATAGGCCTGAAATGTCCTCTTATCCACTTTGCCTGACAGTTTCTTGCCGGTGGGCCAGTGGCGCAATGGATAACGCGTCTGACTACGGATCAGAAGATTCTAGGTTCGACTCCTGGCTGGCTCGGCTCCTCTGCTTTTGTCGCTCCCCAACATCCGCTAAGATTACTTTGGTTCTTGCCATCCCCTGTGATGCTGGCAGGTAACTAGCTGCATGCCTGAGCCTCGTTAGCGCAGTAGGTAGCGCGTCAGTCTCATAATCTGAAGGTCGTGAGTTCGATCCTCACACGGGGCATTGATCATTTTTAAATAAGAAACATGCTCGTAATATCCTAAGAGACTCACCTTGTTTTGTTTGGAGCATGGTAAGTGAAGGAGTTTAAGCACCAGTATCTACAATAAAGACTTATGTTCTCCTTGCACATACATGTGCAGTTAATCACAACATCTACGAACAGGGAAAACGAATCTGATTCCAGCTTTTACTTAACTTTGCAAGTACTTTAGAAAAAAGCCTACAGTGGATCATGTAACAGTAGGCTCTTGTTATGATCCGGTAAGTGTTGTTGCACATCTTTCCTCCGATGCATATATCCAGTCATGTGCCGTACAATCAGTTGACAAGCCTATTGCCTGGGAAGAGAGCAAGATCTTTGCTAGTGGATGGTGGGGAGCCGTGATCGTATAGTGGTTAGTACTCTGCGTTGTGGCCGCAGCAACCCCGGTTCGAATCCGGGTCACGGCAAGTCCTTTAAGCTTGCAGCAGGCTTTTCTTGCCTGTCTTTGGAATCATTTAAAGTAAAACAGGTGCATGTCTTGTTTTTCGGTAGTACTGCTTCAGCAAAGCGTTGTGCAACATGGCGTGAGGATGAGGCATGTGTCTGCTTGTCAGATTATTCTACCTTTCGTTCTCTGGATGCTTGAGAAAATTCTTACGGATGCAAACACTTAGGAAATTGTCCTGCATGAGGGCCTATTTCTAAACTCAAGAGTCTAACAACATAATTTTCCTTGTGCCTTTTTAACCTTGGAGTCCCATATGGTCTAGCGGTTAGGATTCCTGGTTTTCACCCAGGTGGCCCGGGTTCAACTCCCGGTATGGGAAGCTTCTTGCTGGCTGAGGAAAGCAGAGTGATGCCTTAACATTTTGCTGGGTTTCAATGGCGATCCTGTTGGAACTTCTAATAGTGCAGCTTGGGTGTTGGGATCTTGCTTTACTTCAGAGCTAAGAGGCCCATTTTGGTGTGACATAGGCCTGAAATGTCCTCTTATCCACTTTGTCTGACAGTTTCTTGCCGGTGGGCCAGTGGCGCAATGGATAACGCGTCTGACTACGGATCAGAAGATTCTAGGTTCGACTCCTGGCTGGCTCGGCTCCTCTGCTTTTGTCGCTCCCCAACATCCGCTAAGATTACTTTGGTTCTTGCCATCCCCTGTGATGCTGGCAGGTAACTAGCTCCATGCCTGAGCCTCGTTAGCGCAGTAGGTAGCGCGTCAGTCTCATAATCTGAAGGTCGTGAGTTCGATCCTCACACGGGGCATTGATCATTTTTAAATAAGAAACATGCTCGTAATATCCTAAGAGACTCACCTTGTTTTGTTTGGAGCATGGTAAGTGAAGGTGGTTAAGCACCAGTATCTACAATAAAGACTTATGTTCTCCTTGCACATACATGTGCAGTTAATCACAACATCTACGAACAGGGAAAACGAATCTGATTCCAGCTTTTACTTAACTTTGCAAGTACTTTAGAAAAAAGCCTACAGTGGATCATGTAACAGTAGGCTCTTGTTATGATCCGGTAAGTGTTGTTGCACATCTTTCCTCCGATGCATATATCCAGTCATGTGCCGTACAATCAGTTGACAAGCCTATTGCCTGGGAAGAGAGCAAGATCTTTGCTAGTGGATGGTGGGGTGCCGTGATCGTATAGTGGTTAGTACTCTGCGTTGTGGCCGCAGCAACCCCGGTTCGAATCCGGGTCACGGCAAGTCCTTTAAGCTTGCAGCAGGCTTTTCTTGCCTGTCTTTGGAATCATTTAAAGTAAAACAGGTGCATGTCTTGTTTTTCGGTAGTACTGCTTCAGCAAAGCGTTGTGCAACATGGCGTGAGGATGAGGCATGTGTCTGCTTGTCAGATTATTCTACCTTTCGTTCTCTGGATGCTTGAGAAAATTCTTACGGATGCAAACACTTAGGAAATTGTCCTGCATGAGGGCCTATTTCTAAACTCAAGAGTCTAACGACATAATTTTCCTTGTGCCTTTTTAACCTTGGAGTCCCATATGGTCTAGCGGTTAGGATTCCTGGTTTTCACCCAGGCGGCCCGGGTTCAACTCCCGGTATGGGAAGCTTCTTGCTGGCTGAGGAAAGCAGAGTGATGCCTTAACATTTTGCTGGGTTTCAATGGCGATCCTGTTGGAACTTCTAATAGTGCAGCTTGGGTGTTGGGATCTTGCTTTACTTCAGAGCTAAGAGGCCCATTTTGGTGTGACATAGGCCTGAAATGTCCTCTTATCCACTTTGTCTGACAGTTTCTTGCCGGTGGGCCAGTGGCGCAATGGATAACGCGTCTGACTACGGATCAGAAGATTCTAGGTTCGACTCCTGGCTGGCTCGGCTCCTCTGCTTTTGTCGCTCCCCAACATTCGCTAAGATTACTTTGGTTCTTGCCATCCCCTGTGGTGCTGGCAGGTAACTAGCTGCATGCCTGAGCCTCGTTAGCGCAGTAGGTAGCGCGTCAGTCTCATAATCTGAAGGTCGTGAGTTCGATCCTCACACGGGGCATTGATCAATTTTAAATGAGAAACATGCTCGTAATATCCTAAGAGACTCACCTTGTTTTGTTTGGAGCATGGTAAGTGAAGGTGGTTAAGCACCAGTATCTACAATAAAGACTTATATTCTCCTTGCACATACATGTGCAGTTAATCACAACATCTACGAACAGGGAAAACGAATCTGATTCCAGCTTTTACTTAACTTTGCAAGTACTTTAGAAAAAAGCCTACAGTGGATCATGTAACAGTAGGCTCTTGTTATGATCCGGTAAGTGTTGTTGCACATCTTTCCTCCGATGCATATATCCAGTCATGTGCCGTACAATCAGTTGACAAGCCTATTGCCTGGGAAGAGAGCAAGATCTTTGCTAGTGGATGGTGGGGTGCCGTGATCGTATAGTGGTTAGTACTCTGCGTTGTGGCCGCAGCAACCCCGGTTCGAATCCGGGTCACGGCAAGTCCTTTAAGCTTGCAGCAGGCTTTTCTTGCCTGTCTTTGGAATCATTTAAAGTAAAACAGGTGCATGTCTTGTTTTTCGGTAGTACTGCTTCAGCAAAGCGTTGTGCAACATGGCGTGAGGATGAGGTATGTGTCTGCTTGTCAGATTATTCTAAATTTCGTTTCTGGATGCTTGAGAAAATTCTTACGGATGCAAACACTTAGGAAATTGTCCTGCATGAGGGCCTATTTCTAAACTCAAGAGTCTAATGACATAATTTTCCTTGTGCCTTTTTAACCTTGGAGTCCCATATGGTCTAGCGGTTAGGATTCCTGGTTTTCACCCATGCGGCCCGGGTTCAACTCCCGGTATGGGAAGCTTCTTGCTGGCTGAGGAAAGCAGAGTGATGCCTTAACATTTTGCTGGGTTTCAATGGCGATCCTGTTGGAACTTCTAATAGTGCAGCTTGGGTGTTGGGATCTTGCTTTACTTCAGAGCTAAGAGGCCCATTTTGGTGTGACATAGACCTGAAATGTCCTCTTATCCACTTTGCCTGACAGTTTCTTGCCGGTGGGCCAGTGGCGCAATGGATAACGCGTCTGACTACGGATCAGAAGATTCTAGGTTCGACTCCTGGCTGGCTCGGCTCCTCTGCTTTTGTCGCTCCCCAACATCCGCTAAGATTACTTTGGTTCTTGCCATCCCCTGTGATGCTGGCAGGTAACTAGCTGCGTGCCTGAGCCTCGTTGGCGCTACCTGGAACACAAGCGCCGGCTTTCAGCACGCCAATCGTGTCACTCTTCTTCCAACGCCGCTTCCATTTCTCTCCAATCAGCTCACGGCACAGCGTCCATTTCTTACCAATGAAATCTACTCCTCGGTTATCCCGTCCATTTCTTACCAATCAAAACCCCTGGCGTGTCTCCATTTCTTGCCAATCAAATCGCAGCGCTTGCCCGATGCTCTGTCCATTTTTAACCAATTAAATGTTTCTCCACCGCGGGCCTTCCATTTCTGACCAATCAAAATCCTCGCCACCTTAAAGCGTGGCTTAAAGAGATACACTCTTTAAAAAATTACACTCTTTGATTTTGAGTGTGAATTCAAACGAATTCCTTTGAAATTCAATTCATAATTTAAGTCTGGTAAGTAAAAAAAAACATATTATAAAAACCACCTTCAAGTATATTAAATATTGTGGCGTCTGTTATACTATATAAAATATTGTGGTATCTGTTATACTATATAAAATATAGAGGTACACCTGTTATACTATGTAAAATATTGTGGCATCTTTTTTACTATATATATATATTGTGGCATCTGTTATACTATATAAAATATAGTGGTACATGTGTTATACTATGTAAAATAAATAGTGGTACACCTGTTATACTATATAAAATATAGTGGTAAACCTGTTATACTATATAAAATATTGTGGCCTCTGTTATACTGTATAAAATATAGTGGTACACCTGTTATACTATATAAAATATAGTGGTACACCTGTTATACTATATAAAATATTGTGGCCTCTGTTATACTGTATAAAATATAGTGGTACACCTGTTATACTATATAAAATATAGTGGTTCACCTGTTATACTATATAAAATATAGTGGTACACCTGTTACACTATATAAAATATTGTGGCGTCTGTTATACTATATAAAATATTGTGGCATCTTTTTTACTATATAAATATTGTGGCATCTGTTATAGTATATAAAATATAGTGGTACACGTGTTATACTTTGTAAAATATTGTGGTATACCTGTTTTACTATGTAAAATAAATGCTGGTATACCTGTCATACTATATAAAATATTGAGATATACCTTTAATACTATATAAAATTGTGTGGTATACCTTTAATACTATATAAAATATTGTGGCATCTGTTATACTATATAAAATATAGTGGTACACTTGTTATACTATATAAAATATAGTGGTAAACCTGTTATCCTATATAAAATATTGTGATATAACTTTAATACTGTATAAAATATTGTGGTATACCTTTAATAGTATATAAAATATTCTGGTATCTACAATATTGTGGTATACATTTTATACTATGTAAAATATTTTGGTATACCTGTTATAATATATAGAACACTGTGGTATACATATTATACTATGTAACAATTTGTGATAAGCCTTTTATAGTACATAAAATGTATTTTTTTTCACATAATTTAGAGATTAACAGTAAATTAAGATTAGTGTATAGAAAAACGTGTTTAAATGCCTCTAAATTTCAGTAGATTTTAGGTACATTTAAAATCTAAGCTGCTGTTCTTTGATAGCACACCGGGATTTGAACTCGCGACCTTTGTATCTGCCCCGATCTTCCCTTTAGCTCAGAAAATGACAATAATAATATAAAAAGAAACATATTCAACGAAATAAACACTGCAGTTCTTTAAAAGAGGCAGAACCATTTCATTTTTCAGTTTTTGCTCGATGGTTAACTTTTCTTTTTCTCGCTTTCTTTCCTTTTCCCTTCTTCCCCCTTCTTCCCTCCATTTTTTCTTCTTCCCACGGCAAAGCAGACTATTGTTCCCCAGCTTTGGCGCAGTAGGTAGCGCGTTAGTCTCATAATCTGAAGGTCATGAGTTCGATCCTCACACGGGGCATTGATCAATTTTAAATGAGAAACATGCTCGTAATATCCTAAGAGACTCACCTTGTTTTGTTTGGAGCATGGTAAGTGAAGGAGTTTAAGCACCAGTATCTACAATAAAGACTTATGTTCTCCTTGCACATACATGTGCAGTTAATCACAACATCTACGAACAGGGAAAACGAATCTGATTCCAGCTTTTACTTAACTTTGCAAGTACTTTAGAAAAAAGCCTACAGTGGATCATGTAACAGTAGGCTCTTGTTATGATCCGGTAAGTGTTGTTGCACATCTTTCCTCCGATGCATATATCCAGTCATGTGCCGTACAATCAGTTGACAAGCCTATTGCCTGGGAAGAGAGCAAGATCTTTGCTAGTGGATGGTGGGGAGCCGTGATCGTATAGTGGTTAGTACTCTGCGTTGTGGCCGCAGCAACCCCGGTTCGAATCCGGGTCACGGCAAGTCCTTTAAGCTTGCAGCAGGCTTTTCTTGCCTGTCTTTGGAATCATTTAAAGTAAAACAGGTGCATGTCTTGTTTTTCGGTAGTACTGCTTCAGCAAAGCGTTGTGCAACATGGCGTGAGGATGAGGCATGTGTCTGCTTGTCAGATTATTCTACCTTTCGTTCTCTGGATGCTTGAGAAAATTCTTACGGATGCAAACACTTAGGAAATTGTCCTGCATGAGGGCCTATTTCTAAACTCAAGAGTCTAACAACATAATTTTCCTTGTGCCTTTTTAACCTTGGAGTCCCATATGGTCTAGCGGTTAGGATTCCTGGTTTTCACCCAGGTGGCCCGGGTTCAACTCCCGGTATGGGAAGCTTCTTGCTGGCTGAGGAAAGCAGAGTGATGCCTTAACATTTTGCTGGGTTTCAATGGCGATCCTGTTGGAACTTCTAATAGTGCAGCTTGGGTGTTGGGATCTTGCTTTACTTCAGAGCTAAGAGGCCCATTTTGGTGTGACATAGGCCTGAAATGTCCTCTTATCCACTTTGTCTGACAGTTTCTTGCCGTTGGGCCAGTGGCGCAATGGATAACGCGTCTGACTACGGATCAGAAGATTTTAGGTTCGACTCCTGGCTGGCTCGGCTCCTCTGCTTTTGTCGCTCCCCAACATCCGCTAAGATTACTTTGGTTCTTGCCATCCCCTGTGATGCTGGCAGGTAACTAGCTGCATGCCTGAGCCTCGTTAGCGCAGTAGGTAGCGCGTCAGTCTCATAATCTGAAGGTCGTGAGTTCGATCCTCACACGGGGCATTGATCATTTTTAAATAAGAAACATGCTCGTAATATCCTAAGAGACTCACCTTGTTTTGTTTGGAGCATGGTAAGTGAAGGAGTTTAAGCACCAGTATCTACAATAAAGACTTATGTTCTCCTTGCACATACATGTGCAGTTAATCACAACATCTACGAACAGGGAAAACGAATCTGATTCCAGCTTTTACTTAACTTTGCAAGTACTTTAGAAAAAAGCCTACAGTGGATCATGTAACAGTAGGCTCTTGTTATGATCCGGTAAGTGTTGTTGCACATCTTTCCTCCGATGCATATATCCAGTCATGTGCCGTACAATCAGTTGACAAGCCTATTGCCTGGGAAGAGAGCAAGATCTTTGCTAGTGGATGGTGGGGTGCAGTGATCGTATAGTGGTTAGTACTTTGCGTTGTGGCCGCAGCAACCCCGGTTCGAATCCGGGTCAAGGCAAGTCCTTTAAGCTTGCAGCAGGCTTTTCTTGCCTGTCTTTGGAATCATTTAAAGTAAAACAGGTGCATGTCTTGTTTTTCGGTAGTACTGCTTCAGCAAAGCGTTGTGCAACATGGCGTGAGGATGAGGCATGTGTCTGCTTGTCAGATTATTCTAAATTTCGTTTCTGGATGCTTGAGAAAATTCTTACGGATGCAAACACTTAGGAAATTGTCCTGCATGAGGGCCTATTTCTAAACTCAAGAGTCTAATGACATAATTTTCCTTGTGCCTTTTTAACCTTGGAGTCCCATATGGTCTAGCGGTTAGGATTCCTGGTTTTCACCCAGGCGGCCCGGGTTCAACTCCCGGTATGGGAAGCTTCTTGCTGGCTGAGGAAAGCAGAGTGATGCCATATCATTTTGCTGGGTTTCAATGGCGATCCTGTTGGAACTTCTAATAGTGCAGCTTGGGTGTTGGGATCTTGCTTTACTTCAGAGCTAAGAGGCCCATTTTGGTGTGACATAGACCTGAAATGTCCTCTTATCCACTTTGCCTGACAGTTTCTTGCCGGTGGGCCAGTGGCGCAATGGATAACGCGTCTGACTACGGATCAGAAGATTCTAGGTTCGACTCCTGGCTGGCTCGGCTCCTCTGCTTTTGTCGCTCCCCAACATTCGCTAAGATTACTTTGGTTCTTGCCATCCCCTGTGGTGCTGGCAGGTAACTAGCTGCATGCCTGAGCCTCGTTAGCGCAGTAGGTAGCGCGTCAGTCTCATAATCTGAAGGTCGTGAGTTCGATCCTCACACGGGGCATTGATCATTTTTAAATAAGAAACATGCTCGTAATATCCTAAGAGACTCACCTTGTTTTGTTTGGAGCATGGTAAGTGAAGGAGTTTAAGCACCAGTATCTACAATAAAGACTTATGTTCTCCTTGCACATACATGTGCAGTTAATCACAACATCTACGAACAGGGAAAACGAATCTGATTCCAGCTTTTACTTAACTTTGCAAGTACTTTAGAAAAAAGCCTACAGTGGATCATGTAACAGTAGGCTCTTGTTATGATCCGGTAAGTGTTGTTGCACATCTTTCCTCCGATGCATATATCCAGTCATGTGCCGTACAATCAGTTGACAAGCCTATTGCCTGGGAAGAGAGCAAGATCTTTGCTAGTGGATGGTGGGGTGCCGTGATCGTATAGTGGTTAGTACTCTGCGTTGTGGCCGCAGCAACCCCGGTTCGAATCCGGGTCACGGCAAGTCCTTTAAGCTTGCAGCAGGCTTTTCTTGCCTGTCTTTGGAATCATTTAAAGTAAAACAGGTGCATGTCTTGTTTTTTGGTAGTACTGCTTCAGCAAAGCGTTGTGCAACATGGCGTGAGGATGAGGCATGTGTCTGCTTGTCAGATTATTCTACCTTTCGTTCTCTGGATGCTTGAGAAAATTCTTACGGATGCAAACACTTAGGAAATTGTCCTGCATGAGGGCCTATTTCTAAACTCAAGAGTCTAACGACATAATTTTCCTTGTGCCTTTTTAACCTTGGAGTCCCATATGGTCTAGCGGTTAGGATTCCTGGTTTTCACCCAGGGGGCCCGGGTTCAACTCCCGGTATGGGAAGCTTCTTGCTGGCTGAGGAAAGCAGAGTGATGCCTTAACATTTTGCTGGGTTTCAATGGCGATCCTGAAAGAACTTCTAATAGTGCAGCTTGGGTGTTGGGATCTTGCTTTACTTCAGAGCTAAGAGGCCCATTTTGGTGTGACATAGGCCTGAAATGTCCTCTTATCCACTTTGTCTGACAGTTTCTTGCCGGTTCAGTGGCGCAATGGATAACGCGTCTGACTACGGATCAGAAGATTCTAGGTTCGACTCCTGGCTGGCTCGGCTCCTCTGCTTTTGTCGCTCCCCAACATTCGCTAAGATTACTTTGGTTCTTGCCATCCCCTGTGGTGCTGGCAGGTAACTAGCTGCATGCCTGAGCCTTGTTAGCGCAGTAGGTAGCGCGTCAGTCTCATAATCTGAAGGTCGTGAGTTCGATCCTCACACGGGGCATTGATCAATTTTAAATGAGAAACATGCTCGTAATATCCTAAGAGACTCACCTTGTTTTGTTTGGAGCATGGTAAGTGAAGGTGGTTAAGCACCAGTATCTACAATAAAGACTTATGTTCTCCTTGCACATATATGTGCAGTTAATCACAACATCTACGAACAGGGAAAACGAATCTGATTCCAGCTTTTACTTAACTTTGCAAGTACTTTAGAAAAAAGCCTACAGTGGATCATGTAACAGTAGGCTCTTGTTATGATCCGGTAAGTGTTGTTGCACATCTTTCCTCCGATGCATATATCCAGTCATGTGCCGTACAATCAGTTGACAAGCCTATTGCCTGGGAAGAGAGCAAGATCTTTGCTAGTGGATGGTGGGGAGCCGTGATCGTATAGTGGTTAGTACTCTGCGTTGTGGCCGCAGCAACCCCGGTTCGAATCCGGGTCACGGCAAGTCCTTTAAGCTTGCAGCAGGCTTTTCTTGCCTGTCTTTGGAATCATTTAAAGTAAAACAGGTGCATGTCTTGTTTTTCGGTAGTACTGCTTCAGCAAAGCGTTGTGCAACATGGCGTGAGGATGAGGCATGTGTCTGCTTGTCAGATTATTCTACCTTTCGTTCTCTGGATGCTTGAGAAAATTCTTACGGATGCAAACACTTAGGAAATTGTCCTGCATGAGGGCCTATTTCTAAACTCAAGAGTCTAACGACATAATTTTCCTTGTGCCTTTTTAACCTTGGAGTCCCATATGGTCTAGCGGTTAGGATTCCTGGTTTTCACCCAGGCGGCCCGGGTTCAACTCCCGGTATGGGAAGCTTCTTGCTGGCTGAGGAAAGCAGAGTGATGCCTTAACATTTTGCTGGGTTTCAATGGCGATCCTGTTGGAACTTCTAATAGTGCAGCTTGGGTGTTGGGATCTTGCTTTACTTCAGAGCTAAGAGGCCCATTTTGGTGTGACATAGACCTGAAATGTCCTCTTATCCACTTTGCCTGACAGTTTCTTGCCGGTGGGCCAGTGGCGCAATGGATAACGCGTCTGACTACGGATCAGAAGATTCTAGGTTCGACTCCTGGCTGGCTCGGCTCCTCTGCTTTTGTCGCTCCCCAACATCCGCTAAGATTACTTTGGTTCTTGCCATCCCCTGTGATGCTGGCAGGTAACTAGCTGCATGCCTGAGCCTCGTTAGCGCAGTAGGTAGCGCGTCAGTCTCATAATCTGAAGGTCGTGAGTTCGATCCTCACACGGGGCATTGATCATTTTTAAATAAGAAACATGCTCGTAATATCCTAAGAGACTCACCTTGTTTTGTTTGGAGCATGGTAAGTGAAGGAGTTTAAGCACCAGTATCTACAATAAAGACTTATGTTCTCCTTGCACATACATGTGCAGTTAATCACAACATCTACGAACAGGGAAAACGAATCTGATTCCAGCTTTTACTTAACTTTGCAAGTACTTTAGAAAAAAGCCTACAGTGGATCATGTAACAGTAGGCTCTTGTTATGATCCGGTAAGTGTTGTTGCACATCTTTCCTCCGATGCATATATCCAGTCATGTGCCGTACAATAAGTTGACAAGCCTATTGCCTGGGAAGAGAGCAAGATCTTTGCTAGTGGATGGTGGGGTGCCGTGATCGTATAGTGGTTAGTACTCTGCGTTGTGGCCGCAGCAACCCCGGTTCGAATCCGGGTCACGGCAAGTCCTTTAAGCTTGCAGCAGGCTTTTCTTGCCTGTCTTTGGAATCATTTAAAGTAAAACAGGTGCATGTCTTGTTTTTCGGTAGTACTGCTTCAGCAAAGCGTTGTGCAACATGGCGTGAGGATGAGGCATGTGTCTGCTTGTCAGATTATTCTACCTTTCGTTCTCTGGATGCTTGAGAAAATTCTTACGGATGCAAACACTTAGGAAATTGTCCTGCATGAGGGCCTATTTCTAAACTCAAGAGTCTAACGACATAATTTTCCTTGTGCCTTTTTAACCTTGGAGTCCCATATGGTCTAGCGGTTAGGATTCCTGGTTTGCACCCAGGCGGCCCTGGTTCAACTCCCGGTATGGGAAGCTTCTTGCTGGCTGAGGAAAGCAGAGTGATGCCTTAACATTTTGCTGGGTTTCAATGGCGATCCTGTTGGAACTTCTAATAGTGCAGCTTGGGTGTTGGGATCTTGCTTTACTTCAGAGCTAAGAGGCCCATTTTGGTGTGACATAGACCTGAAATGTCCTCTTATCCACTTTACCTGACAGTTTCTTGCCGGTGGGCCAGTGGCGCAATGGATAACGCGTCTGACTACGGATCAGAAGATTCTAGGTTCGACTACTGGCTGGCTCGGCTCCTCTGCTTTTGTCGCTCCCCAACATTCGCTAAGATTACTTTGGTTCTTGCCATCCCCTGTGGTGCTGGCAGGTAACTAGCTGCATGCTTGAGCCTCGTTAGCACAGTAGGTAGCGCGTCAGTCTCATAATCTGAAGGTCGTGAGTTCGATCCTCACACGGGGCATTGATCATTTTTAAATAAGAAACATGCTCGTAATATCCTAAGAGACTCACCTTGTTTTGTTTGGAGCATGGTAAGTGAAGGAGTTTAAGCACCAGTATCTACAATAAAGACTTATATTCTCCTTGCACATACATGTGCAGTTAATCACAACATCTACGAACAGGGAAAACGAATCTGATTCCAGCTTTTACTTAACTTTGCAAGTACTTTAGAAAAAAGCCTACAGTGGATCATGTAACAGTAGGCTCTTGTTATGATCCGGTAAGTGTTGTTGCACATCTTTCCTCCGATGCATATATCCAGTCATGTGCCGTACAATCAGTTGACAAGCCTATTGCCTGGGAAGAG
Source organism: Astyanax mexicanus (assembly GCF_023375975.1). NCBI lineage: Eukaryota > Metazoa > Chordata > Actinopteri > Characiformes > Acestrorhamphidae > Astyanax > Astyanax mexicanus. The sequence continues at coordinate 14,495,385 of NC_064432.1, read as the reverse complement.
AGCAAGATCTTTGCTAGTGGATGGTGGGGTGCCGTGATCGTATAGTGGTTAGTACTCTGCGTTGTGGCCGCAGCAACCCCGGTTCGAATCCGGGTCACGGCAAGTCCTTTAAGCTTGCAGCAGGCTTTTCTTGCCTGTCTTTGGAATCATTTAAAGTAAAACAGGTGCATGTCTTGTTTTTCGGTAGTACTGCTTTAGCAAAGCGTTGTGCAACATGGCGTGAGGATGAGGCATGTGTCAGCTTGTCAGATTATTCTACCTTTCGTTTCTGGATGCTTGAGAAAATTCTTACGGATGCAAACACTTAGGAAATTGTCCTGTATGAGGTCCTATTTCCAAACTCAAGAGTCTAATGACATACTTTTCCTTGTGCCTTTTTAACCTTGGAGTCCCATATGGTCTAGCGGTTAGGATTCCTGGTTTTCACCCAGGCGGCCCGGGTTCAACTCCCGGTATGGGAAGCTTCTTGCTGGCTGAGGAAAGCAGAGTGATGCCTTAACATTTTGCTGGGTTTCAATGGCGATCCTGAAAGAACTTCTAATAGTGCAGCTTGGGTGTTGGGATCTTGCTTTACTTCAGAGCTAAGAGGCCCAGTTTGGTGTGACATAGGCCTGAAATGTCCTCTTATCCACTTTGCCTGACAGTTTCTTGCCGGTGGGCCAGTGGCGCAATGGATAACGCGTCTGACTACGGATCAGAAGATTCTAGGTTCGACTCCTGGCTGGCTCGGCTCCTCTGCTTTTGTCGCTCCCCAACATTCGCTAAGATTACTTTGGTTCTTGCCATCCCCTGTGGTGCTGGCAGGTAACTAGCTGCGTGCCTGAGCCTCGTTAGCGCAGTAGGTAGCGCTTTAGTCTCATAATCTGAAGGTCATGAGTTCGATCCTCACACGGGGCATTGATCAATTTTAAATGAGAAACATGCTCGTAATATCCTAAGAGACTCACCTTGTTTTGTTTGGAGCATGGTAAGTGAAGGTGGTTAAGCACCAGTATCTACAATAAAGACTTATGTTCTCCTTGCACATATATGTGCAGTTAATCACAACATCTACGAACAGGGAAAACAAATCTGATTCCAGCTTTTACTTAACTTTGCAAGTACTTTAGAAAAAAGCCTACAGTGGATCATGTAACAGTAGGCTCTTGTTATGATCCGGTAAGTGTTGTTGCACATCTTTCCTCCGATGCATATATCCAGTCATGTGCCGTACAATCAGTTGACAAGCCTATTGCCTGGGAAGAGAGCAAGATCTTTGCTAGTGGATGGTGGGGTGCCGTGATCGTATAGTGGTTAGTACTCTGCGTTGTGGCCGCAGCAACCCCGGTTCGAATCTGGGTCACGGCAAGTCCTTTAAGCTTGCAGCAGGCTTTTCTTGCCTGTCTTTGGAATCATTTAAAGTAAAACAGGTGCATGTCTTGTTTTTCGGTAGTACTGCTTCAGCAAAGCATTGTGCAACATGGCGTGAGGATGAGGCATGTGTCTGCTTGTCAGATTATTCTAAATTTCGTTTCTGGATGCTTGAGAAAATTCTTACGGATGCAAACACTTAGGAAATTGTCCTGCATGAGGGCCTATTTCTAAACTCAAGAGTCTAATGACATAATTTTCCTTGTGCCTTTTTAACCTTGGAGTCCCATATGGTCTAGCGGTTAGGATTCCTGGTTTTCACCCAGGCGGCCCGGGTTCAACTCCCGGTATGGGAAGCTTCTTGCTGGCTGAGGAAAGCAGAGTGATGCCTTAACATTTTGCTGGGTTTCAATGGCGATCCTGTTGGAACTTCTAATAGTGCAGCTTGGGTGTTGGGATCTTGCTTTACTTCAGAGCTAAGAGGCCCATTTTGGTGTGACATAGACCTGAAATGTCCTCTTATCCACTTTGCCTGACAGTTTCTTGCCGGTGGGCCAGTGGCGCAATGGATAACGCGTCTGACTACGGATCAGAAGATTCTAGGTTCGACTCCTGGCTGGCTCGGCTCCTCTGCTTTTGTCGCTCCCCAACATCCGCTAAGATTACTTTGGTTCTTGCCATCCCCTGTGATGCTGGCAGGTAACTAGCTGCATGCCTGAGCCTCGTTAGCGCAGTAGGTAGCGCGTCAGTCTCATAATCTGAAGGTCGTGAGTTCGATCCTCACACGGGGCATTGATCATTTTTAAATAAGAAACATGCTCGTAATATCCTAAGAGACTCACCTTGTTTTGTTTGGAGCATGGTAAGTGAAGGAGTTTAAGCACCAGTATCTACAATAAAGACTTATGTTCTCCTTGCACATACATGTGCAGTTAATCACAACATCTACGAACAGGGAAAACGAATCTGATTCCAGCTTTTACTTAACTTTGCAAGTACTTTAGAAAAAAGCCTACAGTGGATCATGTAACAGTAGGCTCTTGTTATGATCCGGTAAGTGTTGTTGCACATCTTTCCTCCGATGCATATATCCAGTCATGTGCCGTACAATCAGTTGACAAGCCTATTGCCTGGGAAGAGAGCAAGATCTTTGCTAGTGGATGGTGGGGTGCCGTGATCGTATAGTGGTTAGTACTCTGCGTTGTGGCCGCAGCAACCCCGGTTCGAATCCGGGTCACGGCAAGTCCTTTAAGCTTGCAGCAGGCTTTTCTTGCCTGTCTTTGGAATCATTTAAAGTAAAACAGGTGCATGTCTTGTTTTTCGGTAGTACTGCTTCAGCAAAGCGTTGTGCAACATGGCGTGAGGATGAGGCATGTGTCTGCTTGTCAGATTATTCTACCTTTCGTTCTCTGGATGCTTGAGAAAATTCTTACGGATGCAAACACTTAGGAAATTGTCCTGCATGAGGGCCTATTTCTAAACTCAAGAGTCTAACGACATAATTTTCCTTGTGCCTTTTTAACCTTGGAGTCCCATATGGTCTAGCGGTTAGGTTTCCTGGTTTTCACCCAGGCGGCCCGGGTTCAACTCCCGGTATGGGAAGCTTCTTGCTGGCTGAGGAAAGCAGAGTGATGCCTTAACATTTTGCTGGGTTTCAATGGCGATCCTGAAAGAACTTCTAATAGTGCAGCTTGGGTGTTGGGATCTTGCTTTACTTCAGAGCTAAGAGGCCCATTTTGGTGTGACATAGGCCTGAAATGTCCTCTTATCCACTTTGCCTGACAGTTTCTTGCCGGTGGGCCAGTGGCGCAATGGATAACGCGTCTGACTACGGATCAGCAGATTCTAGGTTCGACTCCTGGCTGGCTCGGCTCCCCTGCTTTTGTCGCTCCCCAACATCCGCTAAGATTACTTTGGTTCTTGCCATCCCCTGTGATGCTGGCAGGTAACTAGCTGCATGCCTGAGCCTCGTTAGTGCAGTAGGTAGTGCGTCAGTCTCATAATCTGAAGGTCGTGAGTTCGATCCTCACACGGGGCATTGATCATTTTTAAATAAGAAACATGCTCGTAATATCCTAAGAGACTCACCTTGTTTTGTTTGGAGCATGGTAAGTGAAGGAGTTTAAGCACCAGTATCTACAATAAAGACTTATGTTCTCCTTGCACATACATGTGCAGTTAATCACAACATCTACGAACAGGGAAAACGAATCTGATTCCAGCTTTTACTTAACTTTGCAAGTACTTTAGAAAAAAGCCTACAGTGGATCATGTAACAGTAGGCTCTTGTTATGATCCGGTAAGTGTTGTTGCACATCTTTCCTCCGATGCATATATCCAGTCATGTGCCGTACAATCAGTTGACAAGCCTATTGCCTGGGAAGAGAGCAAGATCTTTGCTAGTGGATGGTGGGGTGCCGTGATCGTATAGTGGTTAGTACTCTGCGTTGTGGCCGCAGCAACCCCGGTTCGAATCCGGGTCACGGCAAGTCCTTTAAGCTTGCAGCAGGCTTTTCTTGCCTGTCTTTGGAATCATTTAAAGTAAAACAGGTGCATGTCTTGTTTTTCGGTAGTACTGCTTCAGCAAAGCGTTGTGCAACATGGCGTGAGGATGAGGCATGTGTCTGCTTGTCAGATTATTCTACCTTTCGTTTCTGGATGCTTGAGAAAATTCTTACGGATGCAAACACTTAGGAAATTGTCCTGTATGAGGGCCTATTTCCAAACTCAAGAGTATAATGACATAATTTTCCTTGTGCCTTTTTAACCTTGGAGTCTCATATGGTCTAGCGGTTAGGATTCCTGGTTTTCACGCAGGCGGCCCGGGTTCAACTCCCGGTATGGGAAGCTTCTTGCTGGCTGAGGAAAGCAGAGTGCTGCCTTAACATTTTGCTGGGTTTCAATGGCGATCCTGAAAGAACTTCTAATAGTGCAGCTTGGGTGTTGGGATCTTGCTTTACTTCAGAGCTAAGAGGCCCATTTTGGTGTGACATAGGCCTGAAATGTCCTCTTATCCACTTTGCCTGACAGTTTCTTGCCGGTGGGCCAGTGGCGCAATGGATAACGCGTCTGACTACGGATCAGAAGATTCTAGGTTCGACTCCTGGCTGGCTCGGCTCCTCTGCTTTTGTCGCTCCCCAACATCCGCTAAGATTACTTTGGTTCTTGCCATCCCCTGTGATGCTGGCAGGTAACTAGCTGCATGCCTGAGCCTCGTTAGCGCAGTAGGTAGCGCGTCAGTCTCATAATCTGAAGGTCGTGAGTTCGATCCTCACACGGGGCATTGATCATTTTTAAAAAAGAAACATGCTCGTAATATCCTAAGAGACTCACCTTGTTTTGTTTGGAGCATGGTAAGTGAAGGAGTTTAAGCACCAGTATCTACAATAAAGACTTATGTTCTCCTTGCACATACATGTGCAGTTAATCACAACATCTACGAACAGGGAAAACGAATCTGATTCCAGCTTTTACTTAACTTTGCAAGTACTTTAGAAAAAAGCCTACAGTGGATCATGTAACAGTAGGCTCTTGTTATGATCCGGTAAGTGTTGTTGCACATCTTTCCTCCGATGCATATATCCAGTCATGTGCCGTACAATCAGTTGACAAGCCTATTGCCTGGGAAGAGAGCAAGATCTTTGCTAGTGGATGGTGGGGTGCCGTGATCGTATAGTGGTTAGTACTCTGCGTTGTGGCCGCAGCAACCCCGGTTCGAATCCGGGTCACGGCAAGTCCTTTAAGCTTGCAGCAGGCTTTTCTTGCCTGTCTTTGGAATCATTTAAAGTAAAACAGGTGCATGTCTTGTTTTTCGGTAGTACTGCTTCAGCAAAGCGTTGTGCAACATGGCGTGAGGATGAGGCATGTGTCTGCTTGTCAGATTATTCTAAATTTCGTTTCTGGATGCTTGAGAAAATTCTTACGGATGCAAACACTTAGGAAATTGTCCTGCATGAGGGCCTATTTCTAAACTCAAGAGTCTAATGACATAATTTTCCTTGTGCCTTTTTAACCTTGGAGTCCCATATGGTCTAGCGGTTAGGATTCCTGGTTTTCACCCAGGCGGCCCGGGTTCAACTCCCGGTATGGGAAGCTTCTTGCTGGCTGAGGAAAGCAGAGTGCTGCCTTAACATTTTGCTGGGTTTCAATGGCGATCCTGTTGGAACTTCTAATAGTGCAGCTTGGGTGTTGGGATCTTGCTTTACTTCAGAGCTAAGAGGCCCATTTTGGTGTGACATAGACCTGAAATGTCCTCTTATCCACTTTGCCTGACAATTTCTTGCCGGTGGGCCAGTGGCGCAATGGATAACGCGTCTGACTACGGATCAGAAGATTCTAGGTTCGACTCCTGGCTGGCTCGGCTCCTCTGCTTTTGTCGCTCCCCAACATTCGCTAAGATTACTTTGGTTCTTGCCATCCCCTGTGGTGCTGGCAGGTAACTAGCTGCATGCCTGAGCCTCGTTGGCGCTACCTGGAACACAAGCGCCGGCTTTCAGCACGCCAATCGTGTCACTCTTCTTCCAACGCCACTTCCATTTCTCTCCAATCAGCTCACGGCACAGCGTCCATTTCTTACCAATGAAATCTACTCCTCGGTTATCCCGTCCATTTCTTACCAATCAAAACCCCTGGCGTGTCTCCATTTCTTGCCAATCAAATCGCAGCGCTTGCCCGATGCTCTGTCCATTTTTAACCAATTAAATGTTTCTCCACCGCGGGCCTTCCATTTCTGACCAATCAAAATCCTCGCCACCTTAAAGCGTGGCTTAAAGAGATACACTCTTTAAAAAATTACACTCTTTGATTTTGAGTGTGAATTCAAACGAATTCCTTTGAAATTCAATTCATAATTTAAGTCTGGTTAGTAAAAAAAAACATATTATAAAAACCACCTTCAAGTATATTAAATATTGTGGCGTCTGTTATACTATATAAAATATTGTGGTATCTGTTATACTATATAAAATATAGAGGTACACCTGTTATACTATGTAAAATATTGTGGCATCTTTTTTACTATATATATATTGTGGCATCTGTTATACTATATAAAATATAGTGGTACATGTGTTATACTATGTAAAATAAATGCTGGTATACCTGTTATAATATATAAAATATTGAGATATACCTTTAATACTATATAAAATATTGTGGCATCTGTTACACTATATAAACTATTATGTTATCTGTTATACTATATAAAATATTGTGGCCTCTGTTATACTGTATAAAATATAGTGGTAAACCTGTTATACTATATAAAATATTGTGGCCTCTGTTATACTGTATAAAATATAGTGGTACACCTGTTATACTATATAAAATATAGTGGTTCACCTGTTATACTATATAAAATATAGTGGTACACCTGTTACACTATATAAAATATTATGTTATCTGTTATACTATATAAAATATAGTGGTACACCTGTTATACTATATAAAATATTGTGGCGTCTGTTATACTATATAAAATATTGTGGCTTCTGTTATACTGTATAAAATATAGTGGTAAACCTGTTATACTATATTAAAATATTGTGGCCTCTGTTATACTGTATAAAATATAGTGGTACACCTGTTATACTATATAAAATATAGTGGTTCACCTGTTATACTATATAAAATATAGTGGTACACCTGTTACACTATATAAAATATTATGGTATCTGTTATACTATATAAAATATAGTGGTACACCTGTTATACTATATTAAATTATTGTGGCGTCTGTTATACTATATAAAATATAGTGGTACACCTGTTACACTATATAAAATTTTGTGGCGTCTGTTATACTATATAAAATATTGTGGTATACATGTTATACTATGTAAAATATTGTGGCATCTTTTTTACTATATAAATATTGTGGCATCTGTTATAGTATATAAAATATAGTGGTACACGTGTTATACTTTGTAAAATATTGTGGTATACCTGTTTTACTATGTAAAATAAATGCTGGTATACCTGTCATACTATATAAAATATTGAGATATACCTTTAATACTATATAAAATTGTGTGGTATACCTTTAATACTATATAAAATATTGTGGCATCTGTTATACTATATAAAATATTGTGGTATCTGTTATACTATATAAAATATACTGGTACACTTGTTATACTATATAAAATATAGTGGTAAACCTGTTATACTATATAACATATTGTGATATAACTTTAATACTGTATAAAATATTGTGGTATACCTTTAATAGTATATAAAATATTCTGGTATCTACAATATTGTGGTATACATTTTATACTATGTAAAATATTTTGGTATACCTGTTATAATATATAGAACACTGTGGTATACATATTATACTATGTAACAATTTGTGATAAGCCTTTTATAGTACATAAAATGTATTTTTTTTTTTCACATAATTTAGAGATTAACAGTAAATTAAGATTAGTGTATAGAAAAACGTGTTTAAATGCCTCTAAATTTCAGTTAATTTTAGTTACATTTAAAATCTAAGCTGCTGTTCTTTGATAGCACACCGGGATTTGAACTCGCGACCTTTGTATCTGCCCCGATCTTCCCTTTAGCTCAGAAAATGACAATAATAATATAAAAAGAAACATATTCAACGAAATAAACACTGCAGTTCTTTAAAAGAGGCAGAACCATTTCATTTTTCAGTTTTTGCTCGATGGTTAACTTTTCTTTTTCTCGCTTTCTTTCCTTTTCCCTTCTTCCCCCTTCTTCCCTCCATTTTTTCTTCTTCCCACGGCAAAGTAGACTGTTGTTCCGCAGCTTTGGCGCAATGGATAACGCGTCTGACTACGGATCAGAAGATTCTAGGTTCGACTCCTGGCTGGCTCGGCTCCTCTGCTTTTGTCGCTCCCCAACATCCGCTAAGATTGCTTTGGTTCTTGCCATCCCCTGTGGTGCTGGCAGGTAACTAGCTGCATGCCTGAGCCTCGTTAGCGCAGTAGGTAGCGAGTCAGTCTCATAATCTGAAGGTCGTGAGTTCGATCCTCACACGGGGCATTGATCATTTTTAAATAAGAAACATGCTCGTAATATCCTAAGAGACTCACCTTGTTTTGTGAGGAGCATGATAAGTGAAGGTGTTTAAGCACCAGGGGCCAGTTGTTCAAAAAATGTAATCCGGATCAAAATTATCCAGATTTGGTAATCACATTTTTTGCTATCCAGGATCAGGTGATCTGTCTTACTTTTAAGACAGTTTTTCAAAGCAATATTGGATTGGATCAACCTGATCCAGAAACACAGTTTTCAGGATTACCTAATCCGGATTACCAGCTATGTAAAAAACAGATAGAAGAACCAACAGGGGTTGATGACTCTTTTTCTTGCAGTAACAAGATACTGCTTATTGCAAAAGAATACGAGCAATTGAGCGTTCTGCAGAGACGCTTTGCATGCCTTAACTATTTGCGAGTCGAACCACAGGGAGCATGCAACATAACACTTGCATGTATTGTCCTGCCCAATGTTGCTACCAGACGCAATGTCCCTCTCTGTGATGTTCATGATGCACCTGAGCCTGTTGAAGAACCAGGACAAACTCTGGTGTTCTTTTCAATTGTTCGAAATTATTTTTGACAGCTTCATATCTGATAAATGTTTCTTTGACATTAATATACAGTGATGAATGACAGTGACGTAGATGAAAAAATGAATATATTATTTTTGTTTGTTATTGAAATCTTTTGGGGGGTTTATTTAATGGGGTCAAGATTGTTTTTATTTTTACGTTACTATAGTAAAAGGCTTAATTGGTAGCCAATGTCTACTTTATTACTGTAACGGTTAAACAGGTCAAGTGCAAAATAGAAGTAAATGTATATACACTAAATTGTACAAATGTATTTTTTTTTTACTTTAAAACTTTGATTTTAAAGTTTTACCACATTTACTTCCTGAAATCCCCCTTGAAATCCTACCCCTTGTTGGGATCAGGGTAATCCTGTTTTTTTGGATCAAAGTTATCCAAATCCTACTGAAAAGTTTTGAACTACAGAAACTGAAGGTTTGATCCATTTACAAACTAGGATTGGATTACGTGATCTGATCCGATTTCAGAATGCTTCTTTCCCTTTTGAACAACCCGTTTTCCAGATTTGATCCAATCCGATAACCGAAATCCGATCAGATTACCTCTGAACAACTGGCCCCAGTATCTACAATAAAGACTTATGTTCTCCTTGCACATACATGTGCAGTTAATCACAACATCTACGAACAGGGAAAACGAATCTGATTCCAGCTTTTACTTAACTTTGCAAGTACTTTAGAAAAAAGCCTACAGTGGATCATGTAACAGTAGGCTCTTGTTATGATCCGGTAAGTGTTGTTGCACATCTTTCCTCCGATGCATATATCCAGTCATGTGCCGTACAATCAGTTGACAAGCCTATTGCCTGGGAAGAGAGCAAGATCTTTGCTAGTGGATGGTGGGGTGCCGTGATCGTATAGTGGTTAGTACTCTGCGTTGTGGCCGCAGCAACCCCGGTTCGAATCCGGGTCACGGCAAGTCCTTTAAGCTTGCAGCAGGCTTTTCTTGCCTGTCTTTGGAATCATTTAAAGTAAAACAGGTGCATGTCTTGTTTTTCGGTAGTACTGCTTCAGCAAAGCGTTGTGCAACATGGCGTGAGGATGAGGCATGTGTCTGCTTGTCAGATTATTCTACCTTTCGTTCTCTGGATGCTTGAGAAAATTCTTACGGATGCAAACACTTAGGAAATTGTCCTGCATGAGGGCCTATTTCTAAACTCAAGAGTCTAATGACATAATTTTCCTTGTGCCTTTTTAACCTTGGAGTCCCATATGGTCTAGCGGTTAGGATTCCTGGTTTTCACCCAGGCGGCCCGGGTTCAACTCCCGGTATGGGAAGCTTCTTGCTGGCTGAGGAAAGCAGAGTGATGCCTTAACATTTTGCTGGGTTTCAATGGCGATCCTGTTGGAACTTCTAATAGTGCAGCTTGGGTGTTGGGATCTTGCTTTACTTCAGAGCTAAGAGGCCCATTTTGGTGTGACATAGGCCTGAAATGTCCTCTTATCCACTTTGCCTGACAGGTTCTTGCCGGTGGGCCAGTGGCGCAATGGATAACGCGTCTGACTACGGATCAGAAGATTCTAGGTTCGACTCCTGGCTGGCTCGGCTCCTCTGCTTTCGTCGCTCCCCAACATTCCCTAAGATTACTTTGGTTCTTGCCATCCCCTGTGGTGCTGGCAGGTGACTAGGTGCATGCCTGAGCCTTGTTGGCGCTACCTGGAACACAAGCGCCGGCTTTCAGCATGCGAATCGTGTCACTGTTCTTCCAAAGCCACTTCCATTTTTCTCCAATCAGCTCACGGCACAGCGTCCATTTCTTACCAATGAAATCTGCTCCTCAGATAACCCGTCCATTTCTTGCCAATCAAAAACCCTGGTGGGTCTCCATTTCTTGCCAATCAAATCGCAGCGATTGCCTGACGCTCTGTCCATTTTTAACCAATTAAATGTTTCTCCACCACTCCATTTCTGACCAATCAAAATGCATGCCGCCTCTCCTTTTCTTACCAATCACATCCCTTCAACAGTTATAGGTAAAAAAAAAGATCTAACTATCTATTTAGCTGTCTATCTTTTTTGAAAATATTTATTTAGCTAGCTAGCTAGCTAGCTCCGTTGGTAATATTGGACTAAGATGGCATAAAAAAAAAACACCGTGCGATGGGTGATGAGGAGTGGGTGGCCAGGCTGAAGACTTTCGCTGGTACGGGTGTTTGGCCTTCGGAGGCGGGGAACAGGCCAGCCCTGAGGCAAAAGAAATGGCATGAGGAAAGAGGAGTCTGAGGTGTTAAAAAGGGACTTTAATGATCTTTTTACCACACTGCACAAATTCAACATTCAGACATTCATCAGTGGTCCTCTGCCTGCAAGAGGCTGCAATATGTTCTCTAGGCTGCTGGCTTTAAACATTTGGCTTCAGAAAACCTGCAGGTCAAACGGACTGAACTTCATTGACAATTTCAATCTGTTTTTTGGGAAGAGAGAGTTTTTCAGGCGAGATGGACTGCACACCAACAAGAGAGGAGTCAAATTCCTGTCAGAGAACTTCATTTTTTCTCTGTGCAACTTCTCTGTTCCCACTGGTGAAGACACGTCAGCTTTAACACCCAAGGACACTGTCTGCAGTACAGAGACACAACATCCTGCCCCCACAGAGACTGCGGAGTTATCGGACGGGAGCCATGATCTGCTGTATCAGCTGCCGGAAACACCGCAACTGCATGAACACTCCACACCATCCTCCATCTCCACCTCATCATCATCATCCTCCATCTCCACCCCATCATCACCCCACCTGAACTTCCCAGCAACCATGGAGAAGCTGGTATCTGCAGGGACAAGACTGACGCTTTCTCTGTCAGCGAGTCCTCAGGTACAGCGAAAAATCAGCACAACTTCTCCTCCACAGTCACCTACTGCCTCACGGACCCAGCAACCCCCCTCCTCACCACCACTACACTCCCCAATCAAGGAGTTAGAAAAGGGGACCAAAATGAAGCCCAGTGAGCATGAACATGAGGAAGTATTAAACAAACTCCCCCCACAACCCAAAAAGAAGAGACAAGCTCCTAAACCACCGGACAGACAGCTCCGCTCTCGACTTCTTCACCAGCAGGAGCCCCTCCCACCTCCGTCCACCATAAGGGAAGAGGCCACCACAAGTAATCCAGCAAACTGATATCTTTTGGGTCCGTGCTGCTACAGTGGTGAAGTCAGCAGTACATGTTTTCAAAACAAGTACGGACCCTGTGTGCCAATTATCTCCCCCATTCCAGTTCTTATCAGAAGCAGAAAGAACAGAGAGTATAGGTCAGATAATGTGAATATATCCAACTTGCAGTATGTAAATTGTAACCCACAGGCTTTGGAACAAAACACACAGGTTATTAAGTTAGCTCTACTAAATATCAGATCTCTTACAAACAAGTCCTATCTAATTAATGATTTTATTACAAATTATGGGCTTGATTTTCTGTTTTTAACAGAGACATGGTTAAATTCTTGTAGTGCTGAAAGTGTATTAATTGAGTCGGCTCCACCAAACTTTAACTTTTTAAATGTCTCACGTACCGGCAAGAAAGGTGGAGGTGTAGCTATGCTGTTTGATGATACTTTCCAATGCAAGCAGTTATCACTTGGTGACTTCACATCTTTTGAATATTTAGGTGCAGTTTTAAAAGGGACACCAAGAATATTACTAGTAATTGTCTACAGGCCTCCAAGGTACAATGCTGATTTTATTGATGATTTTACAGATATGCTGTCTTTTATTTCTACTGAATTTGATCATTTTATTATTGCTGGTGATTTTAACATTCATATTGATAATTCCAAGGATAATTATGCCAGAGAACTCTATGATGTATTTGACTCTTTTGAACTCTCTCAGCATGTGACTGGAAGCACACACTGTCATGGTCACACCCTGGATTTGGTTATCTCAAAAGGTCTCAACATATCAGCCTCTATTAAGGATGTCGCACTGTCAGATCACTACTGTGTCTTCTTTGAAATGTGGACTTCAATACACAGTGAAACCAGACAGATTAGGTACAAGAAAAGGCAGATAAATGACATGACAGCTGAACTTTTTGTGAGCAAAGTGTGCTCTGCACCATGCAAACCATCAGACTCTGTAGATACTCTGCTGGATAGTTTTAACTCAAAAACTGCTAGAGTTTTAGATGAGATTGCACCAGTTAGAGTTAAAACCATGCCATGCAAGCAGAAAGCACCATGGAGAAATGATGCTGCAGTTCAGCTCCAAAAGAGAGAATGCAGAAAGGCTGAGCGCAGATGGCGTAAAACCAAGCTTCACATTCACAAAGAAATTTTTAAAGATAGACTGCGTGATTACAATAAAATAATGTGCACATGTAGACAATCCTACTTCTCCAGCATTATTAACAATAATATTAACAATAGCAAAGTTCTTTTCACTGTGGTTGACAGACTAACTAACTCACCTATATATATGACCCCTGAGCTAGTTTCAACTGAGAGATGTAATGAGTTTGCTAAATTTTTTAATACTAAAATCCACAATATCAGGCAAGACATCAGTACATCTATATTCACCAACGAGCCCTCGTGCTCTCCAAAACCATGCATCATAGTCAACATGTCCCAATTTAGCACTATTAATGAAGAAGTTTTAATTGATACAGTGAGTCACCTCAAATCATCCACCTGCAGTCTTGATACATTACCAACCAAGTTTTTAAAGAATGTTTTTTACTCAATATCAGAAGACATTCTTCAAATAGTAAATACCTCACTCATGTCAGGTGTTTTCCCAAATGCATTAAAAACAGCCGTTGTGAAGCCTCTCTTAAAAAAGAAAAATTTAGATACAAACTTATTAAACAATTACAGACCAATCTCTAATCTACCATTCATTGGAAAAATAATTGAAAAAATTGTCTTCAAGCAAGTTATGCACTTCCTGTCCATAAATAACTGTCTAGACCAATTTCAGTCAGGTTTCCGGCCCAATCATAGTACTGAGACTGCGCTTATTAAGGTTATCAATGACATTCGCTTAAACACAGACTCAGGAAAAATGTCTATTCTACTACTGCTTGATCTCAGTGCTGCTTTTGACACCATTGACCACAACATTCTCATAGATAGACTTGAGAACCGGGTTGGAATTTCTGGAACTGTCCTAAAATGGTTCAGTTCATACCTTCAAGGAAGGAAATACTTTGTGGAAATGGAAAATAATGTTTCTGAGACTGTGCCAGTGACCTGTGGTGTACCCCAGGGTTCAATTCTTGGGCCACTCTTATTTAATTTATATATGATTCCTCTGGGTGAAATCATGCGTGACTATGGGATATCTTACCACAGCTATGCAGATGACACTCAGATCTACATGGCCCTCTGCCCAAACAACTATGGTCCCATTGACTCACTGTGTAAATGCCTTGAGCAGATAAATAAATGGATGGGACAGAACTTTCTGCAGTTAAACAAAGATAAAACAGAGATTATTTTATTTGGGAATAGTAATGAGAGGCACAGACTAGCTGCCTATCTGGATTCAAAAAGCCTGAAATCTAAAGAACTAGTGCGTAATCTTGGTGTACAAATGGACTCTGATCTCACTTTTAACAGTCACGTCAAAGCCGTCACCAAATCAGCATTTTATCACCTAAAGAACATAAATAAGATCAGAGATTTTCTGTCTAAAGCAGATCTGGAGAAACTCATCCACGCCTTTATTTCTAGTAGGATTGATTACTGTAATGGACTCCTAACTGGACTCCCAAAAAAGACCATCAAACAGCTTCAGCTGATTCAGAATGCAGCAGCCAGAGTTCTGACTAGAAGTAAAAGAAGAGAGCACATCACCCCCATCCTTAAATCCCTGCACTGGATACCAGTATGTTACAGAATAGACTTTAAGGTTCTGTTACTGGTCTATAAATGTGTTAATGGTGCAGGACCAGCATATTTATCTAATGAGCTCCAGCAGTATGAGCCGAGCAGAACTCTCAGATCATCAGGAACTGCTCAGCTAGAGCTGCCTAAAGTAAAAACTAAACACGGAGAGGCAGCGTTTAGTTACTACGCTGCTCTTAAATGGAACCAGTTAACAGAGAGCATTAGAAGAGCTCCAACACTAAACATGTTTAAATCCAGACTGAAAACCTACATGTTTGATCAGGCTTTCAGCTCAGCTTAAAACACTGCAGCTCCGCCCACTTTTATTCTGTAACGGCACTTTTATATTATGTTTTTTTCTTATTTAAATTTTATTTCCAATTCCTTGTTGTTCTTTTACATGTTTTTAATTTTACTTCTCTTTGTTTTAATCATGTATGTTTTATTCATGCTTTATTCTTATTTTATTTTTATTTAAAATTCCTTGTTGTTAATCATGTTTGAATCAATCATGCTTTACTCTTATTTTAGTTTTTATTTTCCATTTTTACTGTTATTCTTTTACATGTTTTTTTTAATTTTTATTTTTATATGACTTCTCTGTGTATTTTCTAGTTTGTAAAGCACTTTGAATGACCGCTGTGTATGAAAGGTGCTATATAAATAAACTTGCCTTGCCTTGCCTTGCCATGAGTTCTATCAAAAGGCAAGCATTAAACACATAATAAATCAAGGCTCTGCGATGTAGTGATTTTTACGTGTTTAAGATAGTTTTGTAGTTTTATTTGTATAGACAGTCTGAACGGTTTATAGAAACGTGACAAAAGAGACTATTCTGCCTATTTGTTTTTATTATTAAACACATTTTCTCAGTGTGTTAATTAAATTGTTATAAATTGTTGTAACAAAGTCATTTTGACGCATCAAACGCGTCTAATACTTTTCATGCTTATTAAAATATTAGTATTATATTCGTAAACATATCTAATATATACATATTAATTTCTATTATATATTTAGATTTGCACTAGATTTGCACTGGTTTCTCTAGAACACTGCTCTGAAGGACTCTGAACCATTTGATTATGCATAAACAGTGGAATCCCCCTATAGATTATTCAGTGAGTACCACGTGATTTTAGGTCACACAATATAGAATTAAATTAATGTGTTATACAATTAATGTGTTAATACATTTATACACTGACTGACCATTTCATTTACTATACTGTACATTATGACTAGAGCCCCATAAAGATGGTTATGGGACACATAAATTAAGATGCCAGTTAATACAGTTATACACTGACTGACCATTTCATTTACTGTACTGTGCATTAATGACTAGAGCCCCATAGAGATGGTTATGGGACACATAAATTAAGATGCCAATTAATGCATGTGCCTCACACTTTTTTCCTGTTTGTGACTTTCCTGGCCCCTCAGTGTCTGCCTACAAGCTCACATAGTGACAATCTACATATATGTTGTTCTACAATGGCTAATGAAATCACAAATCAAGTCCAGTAAGAGTATGAAGCCAGAATTCTACATTTTGTAATGATTTATTTAATTACGGCACATACAAGTTTTGGTACATTACTGTCCTTTAATGCTAGCTACATTACAGCACATATTAACAATGCATACAGTAAATTGTCCTATTTGAATTTCTTGCAGATAGAGAAGTGTCCAGCACAGCTCAAACAACAGACGTCAATTTTTGGGGGTCGTCAGAGCTGTGTGTGCGGGTACCACTGTGTAAAGGTGTGGAAATAGGTGGATATAATGAGCAGAAAAAAGCATGTATTATGTATTTAAGTGATTTTTAATGGTTGTACTTGTTTTTTTATGTATTTCTTTAGACCACTAGTGAACATACATCTACTGTGCCATGCACATCAAGCCAACCTGTGTGTTCCAGCCCCTCTTTACCCACACTCATAGTTTCCCAGCGACACATAGTGAGTGAAGTATTCCCTTCTTACTTTTTACGTTTGTTTTTTACCCTTAAAAAGGGTCTTCTTCAGTTTTTGGTAGACAAATTTTGCTGGAATTATTATTGAAAGAGCGTTCTTACTCAAACCAGTTTTAAGTACTCCCATGTGGTACAATACGATTTTCTTTTTCTGTTCCCAATTAGTGAAATTTCTACATTTCTACTAATTTCTACACATTAATTAATTTATTAATTAATTAATGTAGTCAAATCTCTATCAGTGTAAAATTAAGAAAAACAATGGTCATTATATTTGTATGATCATTTGTATGATCAAATGTTTTTTGCTTTTTTAAAATTAAGACGTTTATATGATACCACTTGGACTAAATTGCTCTAATTTATTTTTCTTTCTTTAGTTTAAACCATCACGTTTTGGTGGAAAGCATGTCGCTGCAGCAAAACCAGTGCTTAGTCAGGCCAGGCCTCCAACTAAGGTATGGTTTAGTGCATGGGCCACCACTCCGATCTGTAAAGGGCCAGTCAGGGTGTATGTTTTCATTTCAACCAAGCAATGACATGTCCTATATAACCAATTGTTTGGCTGAGACTAGCCGATTAAGCAAGTAGAATCCGGTGTGCTGCTGGTAGTTTAGAAAGCCTACAGCCATACCAGCCAAGATTGGTGAACACTGGTTTAGAGAATGTAAATGTTTGTTATATCATAGCCAGTGTTGGGAGTTACTAACGCCGTTACTTTTTTTCAGTAACGAGTAATCTAACTAATTACTATGACTGTAACTATAACGCCGTTACCATTTCCGACACCCCGTTACTGCTCGTTACTTTAGCCGCTCTATGAACTTTTTTTTACTTCGCCTTGCCCTGGTTAACCCCTCCTCTGTCCGGTGAACTTGAGCTTCTGGCCGCTGTGCCTGTGGTTTGGCGTGGTGAAGTGAGGCACAATTGTGACGATTTGCGTGCTTTAATTAATTCAGTGATTGCCGTGGACAGCCAAAGTTCCGAATTAAGGACGTTAATCTTTTTTTAGCTCCTCCGGTTTTTGTGGTGCTGCTGCTTTCTCTTTTAGAGCTTAGATTCTCTGCCTGAACCCGACCTGACCCGAGGACCGACCCAAAATCGGGCTCCTATTTTTATTTTATACAAAGCTCTGGTGTGATAATCACAATGTTGCTAAGTAACCAATTATTACTGTTCACTAAAGCGAACGAAATAGCGAAAACTGAAAGTGAAAAAAACATTTGTGTTAACTGAATCTAATAAAAACGGTAATTAAAAGGAAAAAAACATAACTATCTCAAACTGTATTTTGTGTTTATAAAACGAACTGAAATTACTGATAGAATACCCTAATTTTCGTGTTTAATTTATTTATAAGCGCTGTTGTACAGCGGAGTTGTACAGCGGGCGGTGTTGTGCCGAGCGCGCGGCACCTCGTGGTCCGTTAGTTCTTGTGTAAAGCGCTCCTGCTAGCCGCAAAATACGACAGAAAACACTGAGAAACTGCAGAATTATGTATGGGATTACAATATGCGTGCGAGGCAGATGAAAGAGAAACAGGAGATACAGTGTGTTAGAACATTTACCTGTGAGTAGCTCATACCAGAACAGGCAAATCTCTCTCTCTCTCTCTCTTTTTCTCTCTCTCTTTCTCTCTTTCTCTCTCACGTTTCTTAGATTGATCTCTCTGATGAGATGTGTGAAAACTAATACAAACTAGCAAGCCCACCCTAAAAACTTGCTGAACAGAAAAAAAATAATAATAAAATTAAACTATAATAAAAATGAAAAATGTAATCACGTAGCTCTGGGCGCACGTGAACGCCTCCACGTTTGACTTGCAGCATTGTGTGTAGCTGTTCTTAAAAATCAATTAAATTAAATAATAGTTCTATGCTTTTATGTTATAGTGTTAATTAACATAATTCTGATTATATTTCGCTCATTCAATCAGCCCAAAAACAGACAGTTTATGGGGCGGATCGGGTCGGGCTCATAATGACAGTTCATGGTTCGGGTTTGGGCAGAACGTGCACGGGCCCCGGCTGGGTCGGGTCGGATTTTTTGGGCCCGATCTAAGCTCTATTCTCTTTTGGTGAAGCTGTTATATTAATACCATTTTAACGGTCATTAGATTGTTGTTTTTGTCCATTATTTTGTTTTGTTTATATATACATATTTCCTTTGAGTGTGGCTTGGTTTGTTTAATTTCATCCCCAGACGCGTTTTTCTGTTTTTTCCGTTTTTTTCAGTATTACAAGTTTTAGTAATTTTCTTTGGTTCTGTGGAGAATTTCGTTTTGTTTTTTTGAAATTCGTTGTAGGTCAGGTTGCAGTGCCCAGACTGCGGCAAGCAGCTGACTGGTTGCGGAATCCATAAAAGAGTGCGACATGTCTTGGACATTGACAGATATTACCTGATGGTGACAGAGACTCTCCGTTGCACTTTTTGTAAAGTCACCCATCTGTCAACAAGCAAGACCATCCTGGACCAACTGGATGTCCCTCACCGGTCAGAGTTCCGAATCATCCTCACACGAGAGTAAGTAGCACAGACTGTCAGTTACATTCTGAGCACAACTTTAAATTTACCTCAGACAAAAGTCTACAATAGTTGTCTGTCTTGTTTTACAGGTATGCTTGTGATATTAGGGTCATCTGTCTGATGAGAGAGAGGACATTGGGGAGCAGCTCCAATCGTCTCCTAAAGCAGCTGAAAGAAAATCACAGTGAGGAGTGGTTGATTTGCCTTGCCAGATATTTTGGGGAGTGTGAATCTTTTGTAGCGCATCCCAGCCTTTTTCCTGTGGTTTTCCAAGAGCCCCCAGAGCCGGTTGCTGTCCCCACAGACAGATGGCTTCTTACGGTCTGCGGAAAGGACATAATGAGTCGAGTCGACCACATCAAGGCTTCCATTACGTCCATGTTTGGATCCATTTTAAAAATGGACTCCACTAAAAAGGTATTAGATCATTACTGTGTAACATTTAGATAAAATTCCACTCAGGGTTGTTGTGTGTGAAATGCTCTGTTCAAAAGAAATGTGTGGAGTCCGAATTGTTCTTGGCTTTGCTGTCTGAAATTTTATTTGCTTCTAAAATTACCTCTATTTTATGATCAACACACAAAACACTTGTAGGTTTACTGGTGGTTTTGAATAGCAAATGAAATGGCTTTATTTGCACTGCAGACATAACCCCTCCTTTCTATCACCATATGTTAAATCAGTGAGATTCAGTAGGTTTCTCTACTAATTAACAATTCTCATTTAACAATGGCTGATTATTGATGCAATGCAATCTTATGTCCTATTTTTTGTTAGATCACAAGGAAGCTTGCTGGTCCAGCCAAGGGGACAGCACAGTGGGTGACCTCTGTCAGCAACGAGAGAGGTCAAATTCTCATCAGTGTGCTCACTGCGCAAGAGGGGCCAGGATTGGATGCAATGGTCAAAGGTCTCATCAAGAGATACTCCCAGGCAGCCATGGTGCCACCAAAGCTCTTGTATGTGGACTCTGGCTGCTGCAAGGACACAGGTGGACAGACTAAACTGGAGGAGAGGTTTAGCGGTTGGCCAGACCTCATTGTCAGACTGGACATCTACCATTTTATGAGGCGCCTGGCTGTCGGTTGTACCACTGACGCTCATCCTCTGTACCCCACGTTCATGGCCCGATTGTCCTCCTGCATTTTTGAATGGGACCCAAATGATGTTGCCTTGCTGCGCTTGGCAAAGAGGAAACAGTTTAAAAAGAGGGTGTTCCTGGGGTGACCAGTGCAATGGTGGACAGGAACATCACAAAAAATGAGCTGGCCCAGTACTGCAGACGAAGGACACGGGGTGAGGAGACCACAATCCTCCTCATTCAAACACTCCTGCAGGAGCTGATGGGAGAGAAGGGCAGAGACCAAATGGCTGTCCCTTTGTTGGACAATGTCAGAATGGAGCACATATGGTGTGTGCAGCAGAGGCATGTAAAGTGCATTCAGGATGTGCCAGGTGTACCGCTGTACACTGACATAGGGAACACCACAGTGGAAGGCATTATACTAACCAGGTACAGATGTGCAAGAGGCTCTACATCCCTGGAATCCTTCCACCTGCACCTCAACAGATTCATCCCAGGTGAGTTGTGGCAATATTAATAAAATACATTTACTGTTAGCAAAGAACAAATTAGCATTGCGATGGTTAAACTGTTTGATTAAAATGTATGTGTATTTTTAAGGTACACAGGCCAACAGTCTCAACTTCCAGCTGTACCTGTTGGAGGGTCTTAACAGGTGGAATCATAATAGGAGTGTGGAGTCTGTGGCATCCAAACCTCCCTCTTTTCTATGTTATTCTGGGGACCTACTTCACAGTGTGAACAACAGCTCTCTGAAAGTGCTTGGGCGGAGGTTTGTCCCATTGTTTCAGCCACCCACACAGTACACTGGTAAGTTATTCTGAACTTAAAATACTCCAAACTGTTTAATGTCAAAGTATTTATGTTACCCAGCTCAAGGTCCATTCTCTTAATTTAACATGTTATTGAGCTTGTTTTATGTTAATGTCCTCCCTTTTAAATGAATCAAGATCTTTTTTTAGAATTCTTGAGTTTTATTTATATACAAAGCCATTATACTATTTGCAGAGTAACACCCAACTTTATCGTATTTTACATCAACCATTCAAGATACATCATTGCTTGTACTATTTATTAAAGAGAAGTTCCATAAGAAATAAAAGTAAATATTAGTTCAACAAGCAGTCCCAAATGTAAAATGCCAGATGTTATGTTTCAAGTCCAAGAGCAGCTGCTCTTCTTGACGCCGGGGCAGGCGGTGTGGCCACTCTTCGCGATGCCAGGCCAGGCGGAGCGGCTGCTGTTCGTGGCGCCGGGGCTGGCGGAGCGGCGGCTCTTCGTGCTGTGGTAGGTGGAGTGGCTGCTCCCCCTCTGGGTCGACCTTGCTCTCGTCATGGCTGTACTCCCCCCTCCACGACTCCAGGCAAAGAGTCGCAGAGCTCGTCCTCCTCCTCCGGCAAGACGCAGCAGTCCGGGCAGGTGTGAGCACAGTCGGCCTCCCGGTGTCTGGGTCGAGGATACTACTCACACCAGCCGAGTTCGGGGCAAGGCGTCCACAGCTGCTGCGGCCGCCTCTCGCTGGCGTCTACTTAGAGCTGCCGGAGCAACTCTAGGTTCTCCGATGCCGTTTCCCTTGGCTGGGGCTCTGGCTCGAGGGGAAAGCAGGTGAAGGGGGAGTCCCATGGCCCACAGCAGAGAAGCGGCGGTGAGTAGCTGGGGGCGGGCCTCTTTGTTTTTCTCCTGCATGGCATTGTTTACAGCGTTAGCGTGTGCACAAAAAAAAACAAAAACAAAAACTGATGTGTGGCTTCGGGCGGCCAAACAAAGGCACAAATTGAGCCCAATACAACCCCGTGTCGTGCTCCACTCCGCGGCTTCCTCCCTACCAGGTCACTGGACCCTGCCCCAAAAAAGGCAGTTTCCGCATTCTCCACCACTGTGACTGGCCCCTGGGGTTAAGGGCGTGGCCACTGTGGCCACCCGGTAGCAGGAAGCACAGAGAGATACACAGACACGGGAGCAAATTAACAAAACGTACTTTTATTTAGCTCAAAAACACCCTCCACCAGACCCAGAATAACTCAAAACAACATAACGTGGCCCAATGGGGCTCTAGAGTCTGTAGAGATTACTTATTAAGTATTTTCAAGGTCCGTGCGGCCGTGAGTTTATATACCTGTCCCAGCTGGCCGCTTAATCAGTCCTGATGCAGACCAGCTGGGACAGATAGAGCTGTGCGTTCCGGCATGGGACGGACCCACGGCTCCCCCGCCTCCTCACACCACAATATATATATATATGTGTGTATAGAGTCCAGCAGTATATTAGCTCAAATATATGGTCCAGCGGTCTAAAGCGCTGCTACTATGAACGGGAGGTCGCAGGTTCAAATTTCCGCTCATGCAGCTTTGCCATCAAGCTGCCGACGCTCAGAGGGAGCAAAATTGGCCTTGCTACCTGGGTAGCAATGTGGGGAGAGATAGCTCTCTCTCCCCACATTACTCCTAGGGTGATGTCCGCAGCACAGGGCATCTGTGAGCTGATGTACTGGAACCAAGTCACGGTGCTTTCCTCCGAGTTGGCTGCTCGGCAATGCTACATCAGCAGCAGTTTGAAAAGAAGCGGTGGCTGACTTCACATGTATCGGAGGAAGCGTGTGTTAGTCTTCACCCTCCTGGTGTGTTGTGGCATTACTAGTGAATGGGGGGAGTCCTAGTGAGTGGGTTGGGTAATTGACTGTGTAAATTGGGGATAAAATGGGAAAAATTATTAATAAAAGTAAAAAAAAAGAAATAAAAAATGGCTTTGATGAAACTGCTCTGGAATGGACTCACCATTATGACAATTTTATAAGGCTGATTCTGTTCACACTGCAGCAAGAAAATTACAGGTTGTGTAATAATTCTAATGAGTAGAAGGACAGAGCTAATTCTGGAAAGCTGGAACCACAAATGGACACATCTAAGCAGACCGGCCTGGCATCTCAGCACAGATAGATAGAGAGAGAAAGAACAGAGAGGGGAGGGAAGAAAAAGGGGTTAGAAGGGTTTTATAAAAGTCTGCTGGAGTGGGATGAGCACTTCGGAGGCAGCAGATCAGGACATGCAGGAGAGAAAGAGAAAGGAGATGATTAAGGCAGGGTTTATATTTGCTGGATGAGCTGTAACAGTAATAGTTAGAAGGGCAATGTGATGATGGCAGAGGCCTGGCCACATCACCAGTGCTGCTGGGGACATTAATTGAACATGTAGCTGTGTAAATATACAAAAGATACTTTTACTTACCTGGTACTTGAGGGGTCTTCCTGGGAAATGGCGGCAATCTTAGCTCCCCTTTTTGTAGTGTCCTTGGGCTCCGAAGAGGCTACAAGATGGGGGGGGGGGGACTCTTTACTGGAACACCTGGGGAGAGAAAAAGTTAGTTTCAAATGTGTAAATACTTACCATCTAGGGACATGTCCATAGTTTTGTATGTAAATTATGTCGGCATTAATATATGTATTTGTGTTTGTTTGTAAATACCCTGTAGCAGTGGTATGGCCCAATTGAGGATGGGGCAGAGTTACACATATAAAATGGCAGGTAGAGGCACCTGTGGGGGGAGCTAGAAAGGCAAGCCATTTTGAGTCAGCCATGCTGCTGGGGCTTCAAACTGTCCTGATCTGAGGAAAAGACAGGCTTGTTTGGTGAATGGGACTGCTGGTTAAAAAGAACTAGTAATTCTAGTGTTGAGTCCTGTGTAATGGTCAGATTTGACCCGTTTTATTTCTTTTTTGTACAGTTTTTCTTTTCTTTTTTATTGTCATTTTCAGGTGTAAATAAAAACCACTTTGGTGTTAAATTTGACCTGGAGGTATTTCGACTCTTCTTCTCGTGGCGAATCCTGCTTTCCACTACCTAATACTCACCTGCACTACCACAAGGGCAACCTTTTTTACAGGCAACAGTAATAGAAAATTTACAAAAATTGTGATGAGTATTCAGTATTCATTATTCAGTATTCAGACTCACTTAAAGCGATATATTCATCGGGTTTAACCCAGGCTTTACACAGACATTGTGCAGTAAAGAGAAGGAGACCAGAATTCTTCCTTTCATGTGTATTTGTTCTGGCCCAATATGAAAAAGTCCTTCAAAATCACACTGGAACATTGCCTTTATATTCAGTTTTTGGTGCATTATGGCTTGCTATGCCATGTTGCCTATTCATTTTAAAGTCTAAAATCAGATCAGGCCAGGCTAATTCTAGATTTTCCTTAAAGTAGGAGACTAGAACTCGCTGTGCTGTGTTTCACCGAGACCTGGCTCACCCTCGACACGCCGGATGCTAACGTGGAGCTACCCAGCTTCTCTACAGTGAGGGCGGACAGGGACCCGGCGCTATGCGGCAAGTGGAAAGGTGGGGGGATCGTGCTTTTTATTAACAACAGATGCAACCCTGGACATGTAAACGTGAAGGAGGTGATCTGCTGTCGGGATATTGAACTGTTAGCGGTGAGTCTCTGACCTTACTACATGCCGCGGGAGCTCTCTCACGTGATCATCATCTGTGTGTACATTCAGCCGAGAGCGGACGTGCAGGCGGCGTGTGACGTCATCCTCTCCACCGTCATAGCGCTGCAGACACAGCACCCTGACGCCTTCTACGTGATTACTGGTGATTTTAATCACGTAACGCTGGACACTGCCTGCCTTTTTCCAGTTTGTGGACTGTCCCACCAGGAATAACAGAACCATAGACTGTATGCTAATGTGAAGGATGCAAACAGGGCTATTCCACTACAACCACTGGGGAAATCAGATCACAACCTGGTCTTCCTACAGCCTCAGTACAAACCACTGGTACTGAGACAGCCCACTACCACACGCTCATTCAAAGTCTGGTCTCCTGAGGAAGCCCTCAGGGACTGCTATGACACCACTGACTGGAGCGTGCTGCTGCACCCACATGGAGAGGACATTGAGGGGGTGACTCACTGTGTTACAGACTACTTGAATTTCTGTATGGATGTTGCTGTTCCCACAAAGACTGTACGCTGCTTTCCAAACAACAAACCCTGGATTACCAGCACTGTCAAGGACCTCCTCAACCAAAAGAAGAGGGTGTTCAAAGATGGAAACCTGGTAGAGCTGAAGAGGGAACTCAAGGTACATCTTAAAGAGGCCAAGGAGTCTTACAGGAAAAAGGTGGAAAGAAAGCTGCAAGATAACAACATGAAGGAGGTCTGGGGTCCGATGAAAACCATCACTGGGTGCAAGAACAACAACGGCAACCCAGTAGATGGGGGTGTGGACAGAGCAAACCAGTTTAACAACTTTTACAACAGGTTTGACTGTCCTCCTGCTGCCCCCTCCTCCTACCCTCCTGCAGCATCACCATCATCTCCATCTCCACCACAATCACCTTCAACTCCAACTCCACCGTCTTCATCTTCATCACCACCATCACCCTCTCCTCCATCATCATCCTCACTTCCACCATCTTCATCACCACTACCATCACCCCCACCTCCACCATCTTCATCAGCACCAACATCACCCTCACCTCCACCATCTTCATCATCTCCACCATCAACACTATCAGCTTGCAGACAAATCAGCTCCACCAGTCCACCAACCTTTACTGCAGACCAAGTCAGGAGACAGCTGAGGAGACTTCACCCCAGGAAGGCAGCTGGCCCGGACAGAGTGTCCCCCAGAATGCTCAAGGCATGTGCTGTTCAACTGGGTGAGCCCCTCCAACGTGTTTAACCTGAGTCTGCGTCTAGGGAGGGTTCCTGCCACGTGGAAGACAACCTGCCTCGTTCCAGTTCCGAAGAAGGCACACCCAAAGGAGCTGAATGACTACAGGCCGGTCGCTTTGACATCTCACGTGATGAAGACCATGGAGCGACTGCTGCTGGACCACCTCAGACCTCAGGTCCACCATGCTGAGGACCCACTGCAGTTTGCGTACCGTCAAAAGGTGGGGGATCCTGCACAGAGCTCACTCTCATCTAGACAAGGGGGCAGGTGCTGTGAGGGTCATGTTCTTTGACTTCTCCAGTGCCTTCAGCACCATCCAGCCCCTACTGCTGAGAGACAAGCTGATGAAGATGGAGGTGGATATGCACCTGGTTACCTGGATCACTGACTACCTTACTGGGAGACCACAACATGTCAGGATCAGGGACTGCTCCTCTGATACAGTGATCAGCAGCACAGGAGCACCACAGGGGACTGTTCTCTCTCCAGTCCTGTTCACACTGTACACATCAGACTTCAAATATCACTCGGAGTCATGCCACATGCAGAAGTTCTCTGACAACACTGCAATTGTGGGGTGAGTGTGTTATGGTAATGAGAGAGAGTACAGAAACCTGGTTGAGGAATTTGTGGTGTGGTGCAAGATGAACCATCTGCAGCTGAACATCTCCAAAACCAAGGAGATGTGCACAGACTTCAGGAGGTCCAGGCCCTCTGCTCAGCAGCCAATCTCCATCGAGGGGGTCGATGTGGAGGTGGTCAAGTCCTACAGATACCTTGGTGTGCACCTGGACGATAGGCTGGACTGGTCAGTGAACACTGACTCCCTCTACAGGAAGGCACAGAGCAGACTGTACTTCCTCAGAAGGCTCAGGTCTTTCAACATCTGCCAGAAACTCCTGCTGATGTTCTACCAGTCTGTGGTACCCAGCGTCCTCTTTTATGCTGTAGTGTGTTGGGGAGGCAGCATCAGCAAGAGGGACGCTAGACGACTGGACAGGCTGGTGAGGAAAGCTGGTTCAGGGATTAGAGCTGGAGTCCTTAACACTACTAGCAGAGAAGAGAGCCCTCAGCAAGCTGCTGAACATCATGGACAAAGTTCACCACCCTCTGCACAGCACCATCCCCAGGCAGAGGAGCTCATTCAGCGGCAGACTACTGTCCTAGTCCTGCTCCACAGACAGATTCCGAAAGTCTTTTGTCCCTCAGGCCATAAGACTTTTCAACTCCTCTCAGCACAGCAAACTAAAGACTCTGTGACACTTTTTCACCCTGGCAACTCTGGCCACACCATGGACACACCCTCAGCTATGGAGACACTCTCAGACTTGCTGATGCCTATAACACTATTTTTATAGTTCTACCCTATTTTGCACTAGTCGTTCATTCACTAGTTCATCCATCTACTGTTTACGTATCTTTGCACTGCTGAATTTAAATTATTATATAACTGTTTATTTGCACTTTCTGTATGGCTGACATCAGTTATCCTCACTTTATGCACATCAACTGGTGTTCACTGTCTATTGTTCAACCGCACTACCTCCATTCTACATTACACACACACTAAAGACTGCATTTTTACATTTTACATACTATTTTTTTATTTGATTGTATTTATATGTATCTTTATCTTTATATTTTATATATTTTATTTTGCAACTTTGTGTATTCAATTTGTAACTTTGTGTTTGTGCTTGATGTCTAGAATTTCCCCTCGGGGATCAATAAAGTATCTATCTATCTACCCTAGGGTATTTAAGGACGCTTCACGAACTCATGGGTGCCGCGTATTGCCTGGTTTCTACCACTTTACAAAGCGTTTACTTACTGTGTATATTTTTGTTTTCTCAACGCCGATTTTTGCCTCTGCCTCTTATATTGGATTTTCTGTGTTTGACTTGGACTGTGTATCACTACTGCCTCTTGGATTATCTCTGCTGCTGGATATCTCGTGCATTAACTCTGGACTGTTTCACGTTGCCGATTTCTGGATTATCTCTGTCTCTGGCTTACTCGTGTTTGAACTCTGGACTGTCTCCTATTTATGGTATTGCCTCTTATTTTATTACATTTATTTATCTACATCTGCACGTGCCTGTATTCTGTACCCTACCATGACATCTGCTTAGTAAATGAATGAATTCCACTAGAACAGCAAATTTATGTTGTAAGTAAAACTGGAGAAAATAAGTGATGTAACATCGTGTATATAACGTTACATTTAATGACATATTGTAAAGTGCATCCGGAAAGTATTCACAGCGCTTCACTTTTTCCACATTTTGTTACATTACAGCCTTATTCCAAATTGTATTATATTAATCTCTACAAAAAAAATCTTAAAATCTACACAAAATACCCCATTATGACCATGTGAAAAAAAGTTTTCTTGAGAGTTCTGAAAATGTATTAAACATAAAAAACTAAGAAATCACATTTATGTAAGTATTCACAGCCTTTGCCATGAAGCTCAAAATTGAGCTCAGGTGCATCCTGTTTCCATTGATAATCCTTGAGATGTTTCTGCAGCTTAAATGGAGTCCACCTGTGGTAAATCCAGTTGATTGGGCATGAAGTCAAAGGAATTGTCTGTAGACCTCAGAGACAAAATAGCTTGAAGTCATTTTTTCACATTGATCATTGTGTAGAATTTTGAGGAAAGAGATTAATTTAACACAATTTGGAATAAGGCTGTAATGTAACAAAATGTGGAAAAAGTGAAGCGCTGTGAATACTTTCCGGATGCAATGTATATTTACATTTTTAGTAAACAGCTGTAATCCTTTTTTTTATTTTATCTCCTTCAGTAATATAACATATTATAATATATATTAATATAATATGTGGAACAGCAGGTGTTTGTGAACGCTCTCTTCAGTTTAGGGTGGTTTGGTAAAGCGGTAGCTGCGAAAATCAAACCAACTTCAGCCGGGGAACACGAGGCTGCGAATATAGAGCCAAACAAATCTGGAGCTGCGAATATAAAACCAACTTCAGCCTCGTCTTTGAGTGATGGTAGTGCTTTTGTGATCAGAAAAACAAAAAAAGAGGTAAAAGCGACTGTGGGCTTATTCCTGGGTGACCCAAATGGACATTACATGAGTTTTGTACCCCAGAGAGAACTTCTTCCTATTGTCTTCCTATTGGCAGTGATGGGAGTTTTTTTCAGTAACGAGTAATCTAACTAATTTCTCTGACTGTAACTATAACGCCGATACCATTTACAACACCCCGTTACTGCACGTTACTTTAGCCACTCAATTAACTTTTTTTTTAACCCCGCGCATACAGACAAAGGCGTAAGTGTGCGTGTGATTCACAAGGGACGGAAGGATGGATTGATGGTTGGATGGTCGCTCTAACCCTATAAAAAGAGATAGTTGGAGGGTTTAGGAAGTCGTTTGCCCTGGTTAACCCCTCATCTTTTTCGGTGAACTTGACCTTCTGGCCGCTGTGCCTGTAGTTTGGCGTGGTGAAGTGAGGCACAATTGTGACGATTAGCGTGCTCTAATCAATTCAGTGATTGCCGTGTACAGGCCAAGTTTGACTGTGTCACACTACACGGACCTTTGTCACTCACGACACTGAAATTCTGATCCAGCGCATGCAATTTTTCGCCGCTGACAAAAAACGGGTAAAAATCGGGCTAAAATAGTGTAGTCTGATCCGGGCATAAGGCACGCTACTCCAAATATGGGCATAATGGGAGTACAGAATGACGCAGGACTGCAGTGGTCTATTACACAGAGCTGCTGCTGCACCAGACATTCCAACACATAGTAAAGAAACACAGCTCTGATCACCAAGCAGAGTAAATAGTACAGCGGCTTTCAATCATGTTTTTTAATAATATACTGTAATTCTACCTCCATTATTTAAATGCAACAGCTAGTGTAACCTCTGCTTACATTGTCAATCTTTATATCCACAGAGAACTCGTTTTTTTTAAACGTTATTCAGCTATATTCAAAAAAGGTGTGGTTAATGAAAAAAAGGGCTGGTTTTGGGCGGGCCGCTCTGCAGCCTGTGACCGCGAGGCAGCACTCAGGGGCGGGGTTATTTAAATGAGTAGGTGGTCCCTCTACAGTCTTTCTCCCTCCTCTGGTCTCTACTGCGCAGAATCGGGTGTCAGGATCGCCAACATGGCGGAAGATTTTGGCTTCATTTTCATTAAATGAAGGGGAACGGACACTCGGCGTCCATCTTTTTTTACAGTCTCTGGTACAACCAGATAGACCTAGAGCTACAGATACCTCCGGCGGAGCAGGAAAACAAAGCTACAGACCCCCCAAACTCATCCTTATCCGGGTTATGGAGAGCCCCGCCCCCTTCCCCGCTATATCACAGTATACCCCATCACCGCTACAGGGAGTCCTCAGTGCATGAAGCTGAATAGAGCTAAACAGCTAAAACTCTCATTTAAAACACTGTAAAAAATATGTGTCTACGTTTTTACTTTAATTTTATAAAGTAGAAAAAAGTATTTCACTAAAATAGAACAAAAAAAACTATATTTATGCTTTCTACAACAAATGTGTTTCAGTCAGTAGATTTATTAGCATTACTGCTACTATTGCTGGAGTTACACCCAAAGCTCGTTTAAAAAAATTAAAACTGCAGTTTAAAAGCTTAAATAATTATCTCTGTGGTGCTGAAACAGTTGATGTTATTCTGTGTTGGGAAAATGAGTACAATCTTAAGTATAAAAAGCATTATTTTGCTCAGTTGTTCCATACAAACACGGGTTAGATATAAACCAGAACGTTTTTATACAAAAAATTGTAAATGGGTGGTTGACATGACATGGCTTTTTTTGTTCCAGTGTGAAATATATGTAAATTACAGAAGAATATGACAAAAACTGTATTTTGATAGATAAAAGTTTGAGTATAATATTTTAAAGCCACCTTTAACTAAAACATTTTGTCCCAAAAATGAATATCACATGGTGTGACGCCATACTCCTTTCCTTTAATAGGTAATTGTGTGGAGATCTTTATGGAATGGGGGTTCTCCTTCTTTCCAGAATGACCCTGAAAGTTACAAGGTGAATTATCACTCTATGTTTTCAGACAAATCAAGTATATCTAGCACCCCTGCTTCAGTTTCCTTTTGTCTTAAAACATTTTACACAAAAAGCCCAAATGGAATTACTTTTTAGTCAATATTATCTTTAAAACTGTATTGTCATGTTGTAGTTAGCATGGTTTTGATGCTAGCATAAAGCCACATTGCTTAATGTCATGCTAAGTATATGAAACCACATGGTGTGACATAACATCATAAGGTGTTACAGGGTTTTCTTGTCACACCATGTGATTATTTTACCACACTATATGATATGAACAGATAAGAAATACGTGAATAATGAGATTCAGTCACTTATTCAGGCACAGTTACTCCTGAACGCAAAAAGAAAAAGTTCAATCTGACTCATTTGCAGTCCACTGTAGCACACCTGAATAGTCAGCTTCAGCACAAAACCAGGTAAAGAGAATATTATAAACAAATGGTCGAAGTCGAAGCCACGAGATATCATGATGTTAATTGGCACAGTTTTTAACAATACGTCAACAGCTTTCTGATCAATATTCTGAACGAAAATGTCAATGATTTACTAAAGATTATTAGAATTCCTGTAGCTAATATTCGACAGATTTTATTAAAAATGCAACATCTAATGAATACAGTTAGTGGATTAGCTAATGCCTAATAAACATTCTTCACTAAGTTGAGTAGAATTTTTTTTGTTTACTAAATGCAGGTAAAACAGATTTTTGCATACAGATCTTGGTTGTGCTGTGCGATCTATCATATGGCATGACACCATGTCGTTTGCTGTGACATTCCGAATTTATCATAAACTCTTCAATGTAACAAATAAGGAATTGTGCCAGCAAAGGTTACAAGAATTTTGGTATTCCCGAAATAATTTGAAGTATATTTAAAGAATTTAAAGTCTTCCTATGTGTGTAAATAATGGAAAATAATGCAAAAGGTGACATATTTGCATGTGATGATTGCTGTACTTTTATATAGTAATGATAAAGAATTATGATAAGTAGACATACATTATCACATTACACCTGTAGATACAACGGTGTAATGGAATAAGACAGCACAACAATACTGTACATAAGTCAAAATACTCAAGATTTATCACAAAAAGTCATGTTAAACACATCACACAAGAATAACTTGCATTAGTTCCCACTCTGTTAAGTTAGTTGTCTCTCTGCTGCCAATTTAGTTCTGGCCCACAATTCTCCAGTTACCCAGACGTATATTTTAAAACACATTTTACTCTCATTTTTAAACCTGTTCGTATAAGCACTTTTAATAACCATATGGAATAAAATGACAATTAATTTACTATGGCAAATAAAAACAAACATGCTAATTAACTTACTCTGACAGTTACAGCACCCCTTTTGAATTTAATACACAATAAGATTCATGTCACACCATTAGCTACCCAGTTAAACAAAGTGCTGATAACTTTAGCTAGCTAGCTAACATAAGCTAGGGGGTGGGGGGGGGGTGTCGCTAAATGACGTCAGCACCTAATTTGCATAATACATGTTTTTGAAGCTGTAAAGGATTAAGGTTGTGGGAGTGAAAAAAGTGTGTAAAAAAACACCCATATGTTAGAAATGTTACAAATGAACAACATCTGTTGCTTTTTAAATAGGCCATCACTTTTTTACAGTAACTTCATTTTTACGTGATTTACATAAATTAGTTTTTTTTGCCGTGTTCTTAAATGTTATTATAAGAGCAGCAGTTAGCCAGACGTGTTAATTTACGTTTTTTTAGGGTTTTTGTTTGTTTTATTTTATTATTCTTTTAAGTTTTCTTTATTTTTAAAGCGATCATAGACAAATTGTTCAATGTTTCAATAGATATTTGGCTTTTTACAAAGAGGCAGAGGAGGTGAGTGACAGGCTACGTGGTGAATGTGGTGAAAGACTGACTGAGACTGTGTGAGTTAAATTCAATATTTTTTTCGTGTCGTACTGAAGAAAAAAGTTATATTTACATCCTGATCTATAAATACGGGGCGGGGTCAGTCAGCGGTGGCTGTGGGCACGGTGTTGGTGGAGCGGTGCGTAAGCTCTGACTGAGAGACTGCACTGTGAGTGTTGTGGGCGGGATTCACGGCAGCAGTCGCTGCAGCGTGTGACGCTACTCAGGGAGATGCCATGCCCTAGTGCCTGTAAATTTAATGGTTCAATGAAGGTAATTTAAAAACCAGGACATTTCCTCACTTTTTGAAAAAAAAAAAACCCGGGACGCCCGGAATAGGATGTGAAATGCGGACATGTCCCGGGAAATACGGACGTTTGGTCACCCTACTTTAGCTAGCTAGCTAACATTAGCTACCCAGTTAAACAAAGCACTGGTAACTTTAGCTAGCTAGCTAACATTAGCTACTGAAGAGTAACCGTTTATTATACCTTGGGTGTATTGACAAATATCTTTCAATTATGATTACTTAACTGTAGCATCTATAATTACATAATCATTGTGTGAAACCTTGTATTTTATATGCATTTATATAGAAGATTAACCAATAATCACAATATATATTCTTTACACATATAGTTAAACATTGCTTGATCAGGCATGTGACTAACACAGACTCTATCATATGACAAACTAACCCTGATACATAAGGCATTTAACTAACACATAGGATCTATTGTATGGCGTACTAACCACGTGTTATTAACACATTAGCATATAACATATGAAATCTATTGTGTGACTTGTTTAGCTCACGCTCAAGGCATTTCGGTCACTGCATGATCCTAACTAACGGCCATCAATCATCGACTGGTGCACTCTGTATGAACTAAATTGCTACAGAGGAGGCTCTTAGACAAAGCGGCCTTCTCTGTGTGGGGGGTGCCTCCCTAAACCTGCAGCTGCTTCAAAGCGGGGAGTGACGCACACGCACAGATAATGCCACAATGTTCAATTCTGGAAGAACACAGTCAAGGCCAAACACTAGTGGTCCGGCCAGACACGTGAAGTCTTTTATAATTTTGTTAAAAAAGAGTATATGCTGTTCTTACTCCAGTGTTATAATTTTGTAAAAAAGAGTAGATGCTGTTCCTACTCCAGTGTTTTATAATTCTGTTAAATAAGAGTAGATGCTGTGTCTACTCCAATGGTTATTGTTTGATTTCGTAAGACGGATACGGTTATGATTCTCATTCTTGTGTATTTTTAATTGTATAGAGCAAAGGCAGTGTCTGCTAATAGGGTTGTATTGTATGATTTTGTAAAACATGAGAAAAATAAAATAAAAATAAAAATTATTCTAAAATAAAAAACAAATCCTTGGACACTCTTAAATTTTTAATTAGATGTCTTTGATGAGATATATTTGGTTTAATGTAAAAAAAAAATGAATATTTGTCAGGATGACCCAGGCAGGGAGACGAGGAGACGGACACAAGTGCAGGTAGGGTGAAATCAATAAATAATAATTTAATAAATAAATAACAAGTAACAAAGAAACAAGAAACAAGGAAACAAGGAAACAAGTAAACACTTAAACACGGAACAGGGAGATATATACAAGGAACTAGGGAGTGAACCAAATAAATGAAACTAGATAAACAAATAACCAAAACAAACCAGTAAGACTAGAGAACATAAACTAAGCAAAACAAGAAGTACTAAAAATATATATACAAACAGGGAGTAAATAAACAAAGAAACAAACAAAGCTAAGAACATAAACAAGGAATAAACAAGAAACTAGAAGCTACCAAAAATAACCAAGAAGATAAACAAAACTAAACAGGGCAGGGATATATATTTACAAGGAAAACAAACAAGAAGCTAATACTAGACAGGGAAAAACTAGGCTAGACAATAATAAATAAACTAAGCAGAAAGGAACTAAACACCAAGCAGGCAACTGGGGAAACGAGGAAGAAACTAGAAAACTAAACAGAAATAGACACGGCGCAAGAACTAGGGCTATGAAACACAGAGAAACACAGAGAGACAAAACAACAGGGGAAGGTGCAAAGACCGACAAGAGACAAAGGTAGGCTTTATAGCAGACAAGGGAAGTGGAAACACCTGGGGCTAGGGGCGGAGCTACAATAGAGACAGGTGGAAAAGTACTGACAGGAGTCACGTGGGGAAGACACGCGCGGTTTTGCCAGTCCTGTATATTTTCATTTGTACTGTGTGAGACAGAGTGAGTGAAACAGAAGTATGTGTGTGTGTGTTGGAGTGTGTGTTAAACTGTGTGTGAGCGGGGCTCCGGTGAGCGGTGTGACTGGTTGAGTGTGCGAAATCTTGTGTGATAGGACCAGACGAGTCCCACTGCAGGAGAGGAGTCCAAGGTGGAGTAGGTGGGTGGAGTTGGTCCAGCCCATTGGTTTGGGTTTAGACTGAGAGGTTTGTTTTATTTGTAAATTAACGCTCGTGTGATATCATAGACAATAGGGGATCAGTTCAGTAGGGAAATTATACACAGGGAGTAGGGAGTTATACACAGTGAAAATGGGGAACAGAGGTGAACAGGGGGAAAAGGCTTTTATACAGACAGACAGACAGACAGACAGACAGATAGATAGATAAATACTTTATTTATCCCGAAGGACATTTAGGCATCCAGCAGCAACAACACAATACAATAAGAAACATACTCAGACAAATCAAAACACAGAAGAATAGAAAATATATAAGGCTATAAAAAACCTAACTATACAAGGTAAGGATCTATCTGTAAACGGAGCAGTGCAGTCGATTACGAAAGTGACTGATGTGACATAGAAATATAATATAATATAAATATGCACACGTTACAAGACAGTTCTAAAAAGAGAATGTGAAAATGTGAACACCCAATCATGAGTAAAGTGTACTTTAATGTAAGCGAGGTTGGGGAAGTGTTAATATAAATAATTAAGTTGTTGAATAATGTCCAAGTGGTGTGACTGGACAGATAATTAGAGAATTTAGAGAATTTAATAAAGGGATTATGGGGTGGTTAGCAGAAAAAAAAGGGGAGAGGCAGAATTAGGGACAAGAATTAGCTTTTGGGGAATTTTGGGGGAATTTTGGACTATATCTTGTGGGCCCCAATCAAACATATAGACATAGACATATGTCTAACTCTATATTCTATAAGCAAATCTAATAATGAAAATAATGAATGTGTGTGACTGCTTCAGAATCGTTCCCTATTGCAGAAATACTAAGCAATTTGGGTAGGCCATTTTTGCAGTGCTTTGTAAAAACTCAGCAGTACATTTTATTTCCTATACTGTGAAACACCCATAATGCATCAACAAATGTAGTGTACAGAAGAGGTACGCTTGAAATTCCAAAATATACTATGCCATGCAGTACTGTTGTGTCAGATGTCCTCAGAGCAGGACAAATAAACATGGTTTATTGTTTGATTGTTAAATAATCAGTTCAATAAATAGAAAATGCTACATAGTGAATAGTGAATGAGTTAATGAGTGAGCCATTCCAAACACAGCTTTTTCTATCAGGTGATTTAGTCAATTCTCTTACTATTCATTTCTTATTCAGACTGATCTCAGCTCAGTCTCAGCTGAATGAGATGTATATAAGATAGATGTAATATCTAATTTCTGTATGATCTCATGTATCTCAGTCTATGCTGACATTTTGATCCTCTTAAGAGGGATAGTTGATTTCAGAAACCAGTGAGGAAAGACCTTATTTATTTGAAAAGGAAACTCAGTATTGGATGTAATACAAGCTGTAGTGAATAGGGTCTTTCTCATTTTAAATAAGGGGACATCAAATGTATTTAAAAATGCAGCTCTCTGTTTTGCTTTCAATATGCTTTACTTTCTGCAATGAAGAACTTGCTTTACTTTCTTACTTTATAGTATTAAATTAGACTAGAAAGAGATCTGGAAAACAGCATAAATTTAGTTTTCATGCTTATACAATGCCACCTATAAAGCAAATGCATTCTGTATTTTCTGGCTGCAGCATGAACAAAAGCAGCTTAGCAATATAAAATTGTTTCATCCGCATAATGGTGAAGTTTGCAATCTGAGAAGCAGAGCCAGCAATATAATTTATGTATATATTAAATAAAACTGGACCAAAATTTTAACCTTGTGGTACACATTTAAGGTACAGATGCCAAATCTGAATAATTATTCATTGACATGCACTGTTTTGGGTCCATTCCAGGGCAGTGTCATCAAAGTCAATAATTTATGTTAAATTCAGTGGGAGAGAAAAGGTGATAATGATGGTAATAAATAAAATATGTATACAATAATAACAAATAATAAACCATAGGTACTTGGTGCCTTGCACAGGCTTTCACGGTCAACACCAGAGTGCGAGTTTACGACAGTACGACATACCTGGGGTTGCGCTCCCTAGCTGTACCCTGCAGGAACACTACGGCACTGAATGTTGATAAAACAGTGCTGCTACGCTGTGTGTGGTTCAGTGGGCTAGGCTGGTTAGCCAAAGACGGGTAAGATCCCAACGTATTACACAGGGACAACCTAAGACAGGCACAGTCTCGATCTGACCACCACATGCATTTTAACAGAACACGGAGAAAACATCGTGGAAGGGAAGCGCAGCCCAGGGGAGAGTGAGTGGATGAATGAAGTGATGGGGTGTGTGTCAGTGGAGGCCTGTGCAGGGTGGACCAGCCCAGTGGGTGGGGGACAAACAACAGAGAGAGGAGCAATTTTGTGTTAAATTTTCTGCAACAGAAGTGCTGTTTCAGGAAAAAGGGGGAGATGTAAATAGATAATAATTATTACCACCATTATTTGCCCAATAATTATTTTATACTTTTTTATTTCTTTTTAAACCTATTACCTTTTTTTTCTCTCACCACTATTACTAAAATTTTTTGACCAATCATTATTTTATACATATAGAGCATTGTTCAACTTTTAGTTTATTTATTTATTTATTTTTAACTTTTGGTTTTAAAACAACCACTATGCAGATGAGCAATGATTTAAAAAAGGAAAAGTCTTAGCTTTCAAGACACACTGAATCCTAATTTAAAAATAAGAAATAAGAAACTTAGAAATCACAAAATTAAACTTTCACTATTCAACATGTGAGCCACTTTTTGAGCAAGGGAAACAGTAAGTGAGATTTGATAAATTGTTTAAGGAAGTTGCAGTACAATTGTGAAGAGCAGTCTGCTGTGCATTGTATATGCATAAATACATATATACAGATTCTGTTTGGTCATATTTATCAGTAAATGTAAAGCATTGTTCAGATTTTATTTGCTATAATGACAAGGACAAAGGAAAGCATACAATTATTTATTGATATTGCTAATATTATTGTCTGTAATGGAACGATTGATACAGAGAAATTTAATCACTTTCCACTTATCCCAAATTTTTAAAGCACTTAATAAAATCAACTAAATCTAGAAATCAAGTCTTTATAAAAATCTTGGAAATATAATTACTTAATAAATAGCACACCGCAGAAAATAAAGTGGCAGGTAAAATAATATAGCCACAAGCGGTGATTCTAAAGTCCAAGCAAAAGTAACACAAGAAAGCCCAGTACATCAATATGGAACCATTCCTGAGACAGAAGCCACATTATGTGTAGTTTGTTTGAGTTTAAAACTTTGGGCCCTGATATTCTATCAATCAGTGTGGAGATGGAGGGGAGAATAGAGCAGCTGATCATTAAAACTTTGCATGGAGCTATATAAAAAACATGATTTAGATGTATTTCCAAGTGTTTGTTTCTTATCTATTATCTATATAGTATTACCAATACAATCTGAGAAGCTTTCAGTGGTAGGTTTAACAGCAGGTGTGTTTAAAGCAGCAGCACTGTGCTGTGAAGCAGTGAAATATGGTCTGTACAATGATGGAGCTCCAGAGTTGGGTTGTGTTAGTGTTGTTGTAAAAATGAAAATGAAAGGTGGGTTTACACCCACCCCTCATCCGGGGTACAACTCCCCTACGTGTTCGTTTTGATAGAGTCGCAGACAGGTGGATTGAAGTTGAAAGCAAACCAAGTATTTATTACTGAGCTCAGGAGAACCATACACACAGACAGTTAACAGCCGTCCCAGCATAAGTTCTGACCCCCTCTGATCTGACTCCAGGTTTTATACCCCAAATGACGTGAAACCTCCTGATGAGGCGTTGCTAAAATCATCTCATGTTAGTATGCATAATTTCACGTATTAGTAATCCGTTTCACGTGTCTGGCCGGACCACTAGTGTTTGGCCTTGACTGTGTTCTTCCAGAACTGAACATTGTGGCACTATCTATGTGCGTGTGCGTCACTCCCCCCTTTGAAGCAGCTGCAGGTCTGCAGCCGCTTTGATCTAAGAGCCTCCTCTGTAGCAATTTAGTCTCGTACCGAGTGTACCAGTCAAGTTCATACAGAGTGTACCAGCCGATGATTGATGGCCATTAGTTAGGGTCATGCAGTGAACGAAATGCCTCAAGCATGAGCTACCCTAATCACACAATAGATTTCATATGTTATATGCTAATGTGTTAATAACGTGTGGTTAGTACGCCATACAATAGATCCTATGTGTTAGTTAAATGCCTTATGTAACATGTGGGTTAATTTGTCATATAATAGAGTCTGTGTTAGTCACATGCCTGATAAAGCAATGTTTTAACTGGTTAATCTTCCCTATAAATGCATATAACATACAATGTGAGTATTGGTTAATCTTCCGTATAAATGTATATAAAGTACAATGTGAGTATTGATTAGTCTTCTGTATAAATGTATATAAAATACAATGTTTCACACAATGATTATGTAATTATAGATACTAAGTTAAGTAATCATAACTGAAAGATATTTGTCAATACACCCAAGGTATAATAAAACAGTTTCTCTTCAGTGTCTACTGCTGATCTTTAACTTTGGTAGGGTCTGTGAGAGTGGAAGTGGAAGTGTTTGAGCTTGTGTGTGTATGTGCATGAGACACAGTGTGTGTCTAGTGGTAAACTGGGTGGTGAACATTGGTAGGGTTTGTAAGAGCTAATTTGGATATAACAGAGCCACAGGGAAGCAGTTACAAGAAAAGGGAAAGGGGTGTGAGCTAAAGGAAGCTAAAAGCAAGTAATTAATGGTGATGATAATTAAATGTTGTAATTTAAAATTGAAAATTCCTAAATGTTAGGGATTTAAAGCACTTTTGACAGTAAAGATCATGATTGAATATAACTGAAAATCAGGACAACTGAAGGAGGTAAGACAACAAAAATTGGGCTAAAATCTGTGCACAGACAAAATTTAAATATGAAATAGTTAACTTCCTAGGGGAAATTAGAGCTCCAGTTAAGTGTGATAAATGTATTTTAACTTGCAGGAAGGAGACACGGAGGACCCTTTAAAAGACTTCCAAAATGAATAGAGAACCTTAAACATGATTTTAACGAATATAAAAGTCTCGTTTCAGATCTGTTTACCAGGGGGGGAGAAGGAAGACGTGGTGCAAAGGTGGACCAGTCCAGACACAGAGTGAGGGCTCCTCCGCCATTACGCACGAAAAGGGGAACGAGCATGGCTGGATTGAGCGTTTTCAGGTGACTGAGAGAACAACGTACGCAGATCAACTGAAAGGCGAGGGTTCGACATGGTGCAACTGGAGCCAGTGTGCAGCCACCCAGCCCAGAGATCGCTCACAGAGCCAGAAGGAGAGGTGAGAACAGCAGCTGAATCGTCAGACTCAGATGGAGGCCCGCAGCAGGAAGGAGGGGTAGCAGAATCCCCCGCAGCAGCAGACAGCAGGGGCCGTCAGTGCCTGGCTGTGACCAAGGAGAGGAAGTGAGGGAGTAACTCACTCAGCAGCATTTCAATTGCGTCACAGTACACCACATACAGAGACTTATAAACATCTCACTAATTACACATAGTCTCATTACACAGCATACAATTCAACTACACTGATACTACAGAAATAAGAGCCAGAATAAAGCTCTTTGTGCGTATAGGGCTGAGGTAGTCTACCCTCAGATCCCTGAAGCAAGAAGAAAGAAGAAAAGAAGCAGACGAAAATGTCAGATGGACAGTTGTATTGTTTCATTTGTGTTTCTTTTCCTAGGAGGGTTGATTCATTCTATTATAGTGGAAAATCTATGCCTTAAATAAAGTGATAAAATCAGCAGGGGTCGAAAGGGGGTTCCACTTGACCTAGTGACAAATAAATCAAACGTAGAGAGGGTTTAGCTTATTGTTTAGAGGGTTTAGCTTATTGTTTAAAGTGTGTATTTTATAATTCAATCATTGCAGAAAGTGTGTTGACTAGAGGGAGAACACACTATTTTTCCTTACAGGTTGCCTTGGACTCTTCAAACGAAATTGTAAAAAAAAAAAAGTTTAAAAATAAATAGTTTACCAAATAGAGGGAAACTTAGAGGGAAAACACATTTATTGTGTAATAATGGCTTGGTACGGGAAAAGGGGGTGGAACAGGGCAAAGTACGGACACCATAACGAACCAGCACTTCCTCCAGTTATTCCAATATGGCTCCATGTAATAATAACCTTTACTCTAATGGGTATAATGATAATAAAGACTGAAAACCACCATGTATTTTACCTATACTGGAGTGTGAGGAAGAGCAATAGGAACTGCTGTAAACCAACCAGTCTTGGGGATGACTTTAGGGCAATAATGTCACTTCCTCCGTTAACAGAGTTAAAATTGGCCGCCTGGGGCAGAGGGGCCGTGAGAGAATTTTTCCTGTCAAAATTGGATAGAAGGCTGCCGGAACAGGTTTTCGCTCTCACTTGCTAGTTAAATGTTCACTCACATGTTTATCACGTGTTGAACATATGTAAAACACATGTTTGGAGGAATTACAATGTGTGGGGGAATTGAAGAGTAACTGTTTATTATACCTTGGGTGTATTGACAAATATCTTTCAATTATGATTACTTAACTGTAGCATCTATAATTACATAATCATTGTGTGAAACCTTCTATTTTATATGCATTTATATAGAAGATTAACCAATACTCACATTGTATTTTATACGCATATATTTTACTCACATTGTATTTTATATGCATTTATATAGAAGATTAACCAATAATCACAATATATATTCTTTACACATATAGTTAAACATTGCTTGATCAGGCATGTAACTAACACAGACTCTATTATATGACAAACTAACCCACATGATACATAAGGCATTTAACTAACACATAGGATCTATTGT
This sequence comes from Astyanax mexicanus, assembly GCF_023375975.1. Taxonomy (NCBI): domain Eukaryota; kingdom Metazoa; phylum Chordata; class Actinopteri; order Characiformes; family Acestrorhamphidae; genus Astyanax; species Astyanax mexicanus. The sequence continues at coordinate 14,453,099 of NC_064432.1, read as the reverse complement.
ACTAACCACGTGTTATTGACATATTAGCATATAACATATGAAATCTATTGTGTGACTTGTTTAGCTCACGCTCAAGGCATTTCGGTCACTGCATGATCCTAACTAACAGCCATCAATCATCGACTGGTGCACTCTGTATGAACTAAATTGCTACAGAGGAGGCTCTTAGACAAAGCGGCCTTCTCTGTGTGGGGGGTGCCTCCCTAAACCTGCAGCTGCTTCAAAGGGGGGAGTGACGCACACGCACAGATAATGCCACAATGTTCAATTCTGGAAGAACACAGTCAAGGCCCAAACACTAGTGGTCCGGCCAGACACGTGAAACGGAGTACTAACACGTGAAATGATGCATGCTAACATGAGATGAATTTAGCAACGCCTCATCAGCAGGTTTCATGTCATTTGGGGTATAAACATGGAGTCAGATCAGAGGGGGTTCAGAACTTTTACTATTTGATGGCTGCTAACTGTCTTGTGTGTTGGTTCTCCAGAATTCAGTATTTTGTAATAAAATGCTTGGTTTGCTTTCAACTCCACTCCACCTGTCTGCGACTCTCTCCATCAAAACGAACACGCAGGGGAGTTGTACCCCGGATGGTGGATGGGGGTAACCCAGCTTTCATTTTCTTTTTACAACACTACCCAGTTAAACAAAGCCCTGGTCTATTTAGCTAGCTAGCTAACGTTATCTATCCAGTTAAACAAAGTGTTGAAACTATAGCTAGGTAGCTAACATTAGCTATGCAGTTGAACAATGTGCTGATGACTTTAGCTAGCTAAAATTTAACATCATTCTAGCTATTCTAGCTCATGCTCTTGTCATTTTTGTAAGGTCTGTACTAAAAACAGTGGAAATACACAGTTTTGTGCTGTTATAATATAAATCTGCCTCAGGACACATATTGAATAAAAACAACTTAATACATTATTTCAGTCACTGGCAGCATGTTTTATACTAGACAAACAGACAATATTAATGTTTTTTTTAGAGGTTTGACTGTAATGTCTGTAGTAGTGCTGGCACTGTATGAATATATTCTGTCTATTCACCTAGTAGAGAAACATGCTGTCAGTGACTGAAATAATATATTTTACGTTTTTAGTGCTATTAGCAGTTGATAGCATAAAGCTATTCTATGTTTGGTGAACCTAGAACAGTCGGCTTCTGCAGAGCAAAAACCAGCAGATCCTATATATTGATGATTTTTTTTTTATCTACATACACTAGAAAAGAGATTAAATTGATTAAATAAATTCAAAACTTTAAGCACAAGCGCTGAAGACTTGGTCATAAACAAAGTTGCAAACTAAGAATCCTGCTGTACTCCTAATAACTATGACATCTAAGTTATTTTAACCTAACTCCAACAAACTCTCCCTCTTTAGAACTGAACTCCTACTGCAACTACCATTAAAACTGAGCTCTGTCTGCCTCGCAAAGACAGAATTACTTGGGACTCGCCCCCAACTGAAATGTATTTACAAACAATATTGATGGGTTCCATGGTCTTTGGGCCTTTCACTGAGGCTCCAATGATAAATTGATCCGTGTAGAACAGGCAAGCGCTGCCTATCTGAGGGTGTAGGAGCGGGTTTGATATTGTTCTTCTGTTTATTATTAGTTACATCCAAGTAAAGGTCACTTTACAACCTACACGTTACTCCACATTTCTGTTACTAAAATTATGCGTGCAATGTCTGAATTGTAGCATATATGACAAAAACCCATCAGATATCACCTAATATTATAACATAATATAACATATTTGATTATTATTCTTACTACTGTGTATTGGCATGTCAATTCTGTTGTATATTTGTTTATTTACATTTACTCCACTCTTTAAAAAAACTGTCGTGTCCTGTGTTTTCAATTTTGTCTACTGAGAATGTTTGTATTTTGTATCCTGATATATAATGTTTAACACTATAATGTGTAGTTTGATTATTCTTATTCAATGAATTTAAAATTAAACAAAGGGTGCAGACATTCTGCAAAATGATTGTTGGTGACCTAAAAATAGTATCATGAGCTTTTACTAAAGGACCAGATATAATCCATCAATAAATCCATTCCTCAAAAAAAAGTATGCAAAATAGTACATCAACAATGGCTTTAAGAAATACTCATATATCCTGTATATTTCTGCGAAGTCTTGCTTCTTCTAACCTGTTCCTTTTTTTATCAGTTCAGTCCTGATCAGTTCATTTATTGCAGACCTCTACACATTTCCTCTCTCTCCAGCTCCACCATCTCTTCTACCCCTTCTCAATAATAAATTACACCACAATACTTCAGAACAAACTCTAACAAACCCTAAAACCAACCCTGAACTATTAAATGAAGTTAATTTTGCAACATTCTCTGTCTCTTTATACACAATCTTGTTTAAACATTGTCACACTACTGAATAAGTTGTATAGTTACTGTATAGTTGCTCATACAAACAATTACAGAGTAAAAATATTCAGAAAAAAAGAAAATGGATTTTAACAGGTAAACTCAGTAAAGGATTGTTTATTAGCTGATCAGTTGGAGACGAGGCTTAAGAAACTGCTTTAAACTACCAACATAAAGTATTGTACTAAATTCTGGCTATACACTACATTAATTTCTAGCTAACTATTTAGCTAAATTTATTTTCATTATTTATATTTCATTATACGTTCATTATAGCTTACAGTAAATCCAGCAATCCTAAATTTATCGACAAAATTTAAACATGATATAGTTATTAGCTCATCTGGTACATCAGGGCAGGTTAAACATTGATTTAGGGACGAGTCTTTTTAACCAGCTATCAGAATCAATATCATCACAGTTCACACTGTTAGCACAGTTACCTTCCTTTTAAAAAAAAATCACAGTATATGTCCAGATTTATCTTAACATCAGCTCGCTGCCAAAACTAAAAACAAACAAAGAAAAAAAGAAAAATCCCACTCTCCTCCGTGCTCTGAAAACCAGCAAGCTGATTGGCTGGTTCTCCTGAAAGGATTAACTTTCTCCCTGAACCGGCTCCATGATTGGCGTTAAAAGATTTACTATTCACCCAGCGGTCAGTGGCCCGTCTCCTCTTTAATTGTACAGCTGAGCTGAGCAGGAACAATATCATTTTTTTGGGGGACCAATCCACCTGATTCTGATTCATCCCCCCCAGTTCCTACTCCAATAATTAAGTTCTTATTGTCTGAGCAGTGATATGGTTTCTCTCCTGTATGAATGCGCTGGTGTCTTTTGAGATGACTCTGTGTAGTAAAACACTTCGTACACTTTGAGCAACAATACGGTTTCTCTCCTGTGTGAATGCGCTGGTGTCTTTTGAGATGACTCTGTGTAGTAAAACACTTCTTACACTTTGAGCAATAATACGGTTTCTCTCCTGTATGAATGCGCTGGTGTCTTTTGAGATCACCCTGTGTAGTAAAACACTTCGTACACTTTGAGCAATAATACGGTTTCTCTCCTGTGTGAATGCGCTGGTGTATTTTGAGATCACCCTGTGTAGTAAAATTCCTCCCACACTCTGAGCAATAATACGGTTTCTCTCCTGTGTGAATGCGCTGGTGTATTTTGAGATAACTCTGTGTAGTAAAACACTTCTTACACTTTGAGCAATAATACGGTTTCTCGCCTGTGTGAATGCGCTGGTGCAGTTGGAGATTATCCAATCGAGTAAAATTCCTCCCACACTCTGAGCAATAATACGGTTTCTCTCCTGTGTGAATGCGCTGGTGTATTTTGAGATGACTCTGTGTAGTAAAACACTTCTTACACTTTGAGCAATAATACGGTTTCTCTCCTGTGTGAATGCGCTGGTGTATTTTGAGATCACCCTGTGTAGTAAAACACTTCTTACACTTTGAGCAATAATACGGTTTCTCTCCTGAGTGAATGCGCTGGTGTTTTTTGAGATCACCCTGTGTAGTAAAATTCCTCCCACACTCTGAGCAGTGATACGGTTTCTCTCCTGTGTGAATGCGCTGGTGTTGTTGGAGATTACCCTGTCGAGTAAAACACTTCCCACAGTCTGAGCAGAGATACGGTTTCTCTCCTGTGTGAATGCGCTGGTGTTTTTTGAGATCACCCTGTGTAGTAAAATTCCTCCCACACTCTGAGCAGTGATACGGTTTCTCTCCTGTGTGAATGCGCTGGTGTTGTTGGAGATTACCCTGTCGAGTAAAACTCTTCCCACAGTCTGAGCAGTGATACCATTTCTCTCCTGTGTAAATTTGCTTGTGTTTTTTGAGATCCTTCTGTGCAGTACAACTCTTGACAGAGTGGTGATGTTTCTTCATGACGAGACTTGCCTTCATTTGTCTGTGAAATGTAGGAAACAATATTTGCACGTAATGGAGAGTTTTCTGGATGTCTTGTGCTACATCTCTGTTAAATGTCCTGGTTCAGAAGACAACCCTGGGGAAAAAAATAAAATCAAATTAAATGCGTATTAAAACAAAACCGGATTTCCACAAAGAGTGAGATGGCCCGGCAGTCCCCCAGAAACCCCTTAGGAGCAGGTAAGTACAAACACTGTGTATAGTTTTTGAAATATACACAGTTAGTTCCTTAAAATGTCTGTCACATTCAGGTGATAAGTCTGAACTACTGACATTATCACAATCAGTTACACTATATAAACAAAACTACTAGAAAACCTTATATGTTAGCTAATGTTAGTTACTTGGTTAAACAAAACAGAGGTAACTTTACCTAGCTAATGTTATCTAACTGGTTAGACAATATGCTGGAACTTTATCTAGCTAGCTAAAATAAACTTTATTCTAACTAGGATATTTTAAAGCTGAAATTAGGTTCTTGTTTTATTTTTTTGTAATGTCTGTACCATAGACTGAATATAGCTGGAAAGAGCATCGTCTCTCAAAAGTGAAGCCACCACAGGTCGGGCGCCCCCTGCTGTTCGGTTTCAGAAAGCTGTGTAACTCCACCCATTCCCATAGATTTCAATGGCAAAACAGACAACTTTCAATCACGTTTTTTCCAATATACTGTCATTCTACCTCCTTTATTTAAATGCAGCAGCTAGTGTAACCTCTGCTTATATTGTCAAATTTGTATATCCCCACAGAATTCACAGCGTCTCAGACCGCAGGCATCAGTGATATGACACCGGTGTTGCACCATTTTCTGTGACCGTCGGATTCTGTGACCACAGAGAGCGCTATTGCACAGTTTCTGTTCACGGGCACGAGCGCGCTACGTAGACTGCGTAAGCTACGAGGACTCGCTTTATTTTCTCCTTCTGCTGCTGTCGGTCCGCCGGACGATGAGAAACGGTGTTTACAGTTTATTTTGTCAATAAGTAAAATAAACAATCTTAAACATTAAACATTATTAATTCTCTACATTTTCACCTTGTATGAAGAAGGCAGGGGGGGGGGGGAGTAAAAGATTAGATAAAACCTGAGTAACACTGAGTAACGGAGTAACAGAAAACTGAGTAACACTAAGAAAATGTTTACTTTTATCCCATTACTTTTATGTTGGTAGTATTGCAAAACAGAAGAAAATGGATTGATTATCTCATACTTTACACCTGTGCTATCATGCTAAACATACATTAGATAATGTGTATCATATTTAAACTGATATATAATTAATTCAAATGGTAGTTATAATGGCCTTTGGGATGTTAAAAGATTTACAGAATCTGTGACCCCTATTCTAAAGCATTATGGTAAAGTCCAGTAATACATATGTTGTGTAGCTGAAAAGGTAAAGGCAAGGTGAGTAATCTGAGAGGATTTGTCTGGTTTTACATTATTTTAAATAGAAATGGCATAGGGTCACATATTCTGATACCAGCTGTCAGAATCTGTGAGCCCTATTCTAAAGCATTATGGTAAAGTCCAGTAATAAATATTTTGTGAGATCTGGTTGATTTTACACTCTTGTATGTGGAGATGGCAGAGGGTAACATACTCTGATACCAGCTGTCATAATCCGTGACCCCCTATGCCAAGGCTTAGCTGCGAATACCATTCTTGATTTTATTTTGTATCTGAAAAGGTGAAGGGATGGTGAGAAGATTTGGTTGGTTTTACACTATTTACTAGCAAAACCATCTTTTCAACACAACTTCTCTATAAGTATCGACTCTCTCTCTCTCTCTCTCTCTCTCTCTCTCTCTCACCGACAAAGGTTGCTAGGAACCTGGGTGTTCTGGTTGACGACCAACTCTCCTTCACGCACCATGTGGCCTCAGTTGCTCGGTCCTGCCGCTTTGCGCTCTATAACATCCGAAAAATTAGACCGTTCTTGACGCAACAGGCCACCCAACTCCTGGTACAAGCAGTCGTCATCTCACGCCTCGACTACTGCAATGCCCTGCTAACTGGCCTCCCGGCCTGTGTAGTAAAACCACTCCAGATGATCCAGAACGCAGCAGCACGTCTGGTCTTCAACCAGCCAAAACGGGCACATGTCACCCCGCTGCTCATTGAGCTCCATTGGCTACCAGTTGATGCTCGCATCAAATTCAAAGCTCTTACAATCGCCTACAAGGTGATGACAGAACAGGCTCCTTCCTACCTGCACTCGCTCCTGAAGGCTTACGCTACCTCCCGGCCGCTGCGCTCCTCCAATGACCGTCGCCTCGCTTTGCCAAACATTCACACAAAGCAATCCAGACTGTTCTCATACAGAGTTCCCCAATGGTGGAACAAACTACCTTCCACTACCAGATCAGGAGAATCTCTCGCTATCTTTAAGAAACTCCTGAAGACAGAGCTCTTCAAAGAGCACTTACTCTCTTAACACCTCTAACACACTAACTACTTCTAACCTCATTTCCTTCTTCCCCTCCTTCACTCCTCTATCCTATTATTCCCCTTTGACCTCCTTTTATCCCTATCCAAAGATGTTTTACCTTTAAACTTATTTTACATTGTACTTGACTATTGTAAGTCGCTTTGGACAAAAGCGTCTGCCAAATGTAATGTAATGTAATGTATTTTAAATGGAGATGGAATACAGTCACATATTCTGATACCAGCTGTCAGAATCTGTGACCCCTATGCCAAGGCTTACCTGTGAATACCATTCTTGATTTTATTTTGTAGCTGAATAGGTGAAGGAATAGTGAGTAATCTGAGAAGATTTGGTTAGTTTTATACTATTTTAAATAGAGATGGAATAGGGTCACATATTCTGATACCAGCTGTCAGAAAGTGTGACCCTTAATATAAAGCATTATGGTAAAGTCCAGTAATAAGTGTTGTGTGTAGCTGAAAAGGTGAAGGGATGGTGAGTAATCTGAGAAGATTTGGTTAGTTTTACACTGTTTTAAATGTAGGTGGAATAGGGTCACATATTCTGATGCCAGCTGTCAGTATGAGTAAAGCCCAGTGATTGCATCACTTTCACACAAAAAACAACAACTTTATAACTCATGCTTAAGATAGGACCTGGCAAAGGCACATATTTACAGTTGCATCATGTTTCGTCTCCAAAATATCAGAAAACAATGACAAAATAACCTAAACTTTATAAATGTAGTTATCTTTTAACATCCCAAAGGCCATTATAACTACCATTTGAGTTAATTATATATCAGTTTAAATATGATACACATTATCTAATGTATGTTTAGCATGATAGCACAGGTGTAAAGTATGAGATAATCAATCCATTTTCTTCTGTTTTGCAATACTACCAACATGAAAGTAATGGGATAAAAGTAAACATTTTCTTAGTGTTACTCAGTTTTCTGTTACTCAGTTACTCAGTGTTACTCAGGTTTTATCTAATCTTTTACTCCCCCCCTGCCTTCTTCATACAAGGTGAAAATGTAGAGAATTAATAATGAAACGTTCATGTTTAAGATAGTTTATTTTACTTATAGACAAAATAAACTGTAAACACCGTTTCTCATCGTCCGGCGGACCGACAGCAGCAGAAGGAGAAAATAAAGCGAGTCCTCGTAGCTTACGCAGTCTACGTAGCGCGCTCGTGCCCGTGAACAGAAACTGCAATAGCGCTCTCTGTGGTCACAGAATCCGACGGTCACAGAAAATGGTGTAACACCGGACTGTAGAGCTTCGGTCGCACCACGTTTTGGATTATTATCCTTCTTCATAGAGGATCATTAAAGTATTCATAGTTTAGTCTGGTAGTGTTGAGCAGTGTAGCCTGTGTTACTGTTAGAGCTTGTAAAAGGCAGATAATAAGAGAAAGTGAGCATTAGCTGCTCAGTGGTTCTCAGTGCTGGTTCTGGAGTGGCGCTTCCCTGCAGCTTTTAGTGTTTATATAAAGTAATTGATTTATAATACAACTGAAACCTATTAACAGGAAAATATATTATAAACAAACCGCTTCACTATTACTAGGGGTGGGTGATATGTTATGGAGAAAGAGAGAAAAACTTCTCCATACCCTGTGTAGTTCCGCTGATCTTGCTCTTCCTCCGGCGGTGGAGAGGGGTCTGTGTGCCCCGGAAATGCACTCTCAAGCTCCAAACCTTCCGGCGTGGCCAATGAAATTAGGTGTGGGTGTGGGCACCGTCCAGCCCCTGAAATGCACTCTCAAGCTTTTTTACACTTTTACGCTTCTGAAGATTTATAAGAGTTTTTAAATCCATAGTGTGTTTTGCGATTTTACAAACGGTAACAGACATGACAACAGCTAGCAAGTGTTAATGATGAGTGTAGTTTGTGCGCACTGTATCTGTTAATAAGCAAATAAGAGACCAATACATCCAGAGAGCAGTAGAGATATTAATATTAATTAACCAGTTATCTCTAAATTGTCTTGTATTTTTGATTGACTTTTAGTTATCGCAGATAACTCCTCTTAATCCTAGTTTATAGCGCTGATATAAAAATATTTGTGCACATCAATTTTCAACATCATGGTTTTATATGTTGTATATTGTTTGTACTAAACTTTATTTGTATTAAACATGTACATCTTCGTATTTTATTATACCTTGTACTGACATTCTGGTGTATAAAGGGGAATTAAAAAAAAAAAAGTCATAAATTATATATTATTTTAAGGGAGTTTGTCTAAAAGCATTGTGAGTGTAGCGCTTGAGAGTGCATTTCCGGGGCTTGACAGTGCATGTGCACTGTGAAGCCCCTGTTGCACACAGACACTCTTGCGGCGGTGCGGGAAAACAAAGCTACACACTCCCCAAACTCATCCTCATCCGGGTTATGGAAAGTAGAACAAAGTAATTCACTAAAATACGAAAAGAAAACGGACCCCTTTATTTACATTTTCTACAACAAATGTTTATTAGTCAATAGATTCACTAGCATTACTGCTACTATTGCTGGAGTTACACCCAGAGCTTGTTTAAAAGAATTTACTGCAGTTGAAAAGCTTTAATAATTATCTCTGCGGTGCTGAAACAGTTGATGTTATTCTGTGTTGAGGAAATTAGTACAATTTTCAGTATAAAAAGCATTATTTTGCACAGTTGTTCCATACAAACACGGGTTGGATATGAAACAATTGAGAAAATTAATAATTAATACATTTTTGATGGTTTTTATACAAAAAATTGTACATGGGTGGTTGTCATGATGTGGCCTTTTCTGGTCCAGTGTGTATAATATATGTAAATTATAGAAGAATATGCAAAAAACTGTGATATTGTTCAAAAAGTGCTGTTTTATATGAACTTACAGAGCATTTATGGGACATTTAATTTTTTCCATAATTTTCAGAAAAAGCTCATATGGCGTGACTGTCCCAATCACATTTCACAAAGTTCAATTTTGAATAAAAACAAGCAAATTAATATATATTTTTTTAGTTTAATCAATCATGTATTGATCATCCAAGTGTCCACTCGTTAGTCTACTTAGCTAAAGGTTTAAGTATAATATTTTAAAGCCACCCTTAACTAAAACATTTTGTCCCACAAATGACACAACACAACATAATAAGATATGATTATAATAAGATACATGATTATTTTGTCACACTATATGATAGGAACAGCATTTAGATGCATATGTTGTAAAGCTAATAGTTAAGTTTTTAATAGTTAATTATTTAATCTGTTCAACACATTTTGATAGTATATTATTCACAAATGTAATCTTTGTACAGCAAAACTCACTCATTCATGCAGATTCACTCACTTACTCAGACATACGTGCAGACTCAGTTACTCCTGAACACAAAACCAGGAAAAGAAAATATTATAAACACATAGCTCTTCTGTTTGTTTCTTTAGGTAGAAGCCACAGTGTGTCTCAATGTTTTTATTGGCACACTGTTTTTAACAATACGTAAACAGCTTTCTGATTGATCATTGTTTTGCTTAAAAGAAAAGAAAATATGCATTAAATATAAGAAAGTGCCATGATTTACTAAAGATTATTAGAATTCCTGTATCTAACATTCAACAGATTAAAATAAAAAAGTGCAACATCTAATGGATACAGTAAGTGGATTATTTAATGTCTTATAAACATTCTTCAATCATTTGAATAGAATGCAATTGTTCTTCAACAATTTTGTGATTCTGCTATAACTGAAAACGATTTCAGTCACTTGCCAAACCAAGTTTGTTTGTTTGCTAAATGCATCTTATACAGATTTTTGCATACAAATGGTTGTGTGGCGTGATTCATCATATGGTGTGACAAAATGTTATTTGGTGTGACGTTCAGAATAAAAAAAAGTCACAAAATAATATACTTTACTTTATAGTGCAACTTCTACTAAACATTAAACGTGATTCATATGGGTGGGTCAAGCAGTTGATAGCATTAAGCTATGCTATGCTTAGTGAACCTAGGACAGTCGGCTTAGATCCTATAAATTAATGAAAATCTACCATATGTTCTAATGAAAAACATTTATTAATTAACTTAAATTATTTAAAACAAAGCCATATAATCTCAGCATGGTCAAACAATACATTCACATGTTAACCAGCAAAAAAATAAAAACTAAATTAATTCCTGTGTTTGAACAGCATTAAACAGGGTTACACTGTACACCTTTTTGCATGTTAAATAACTAAATACAATTGGAGCAAATAAAGAAAGTAGTTTTATTTGAACAAATGAGAATCTGTTACGGCTGTAAATGATTTATGAATTCACCAAATAAATTGTAAAATACACACACTTTACATGTTTAATATTATTAGTTTGAAAGAATAATGTAGATTGTAAATTGTAAATCAGTGAATTTTATTGTAAGTTAGCATTATCACTTTTCCATTCATTCAGCATATCACAGAAAAGGCTCAACATATCATGTTGGTGTTAGTGGTACCATGTGTGATTCTGTGTGCAAAACAAAATTTAAAACATAACTCTAAATGGTGGAGACCTCTATAGGCATGAATTAATGTAGGTATATTAAACACACATGAAACATAACATGAATTCAGTAATCATCATCCCCAGAAAATATTAATTTAACTGAACCTCTAAAAAGCCATTGTTAAATTCAGTTCTGGTTTGTCGCTGGTGGAATGTATGCCGGGTGAAGATTTGTGATAAGGTGTTCTGGCTGTCTGAAAGATTTAGGATTTGCACTTTTTATGGCAGTGGAACAGATTTGGGATAGATTTTCCCTCTTGTGTAAATGCACTGATGTTTCTTGAGATGACTCTGTTGAGTAAATCACTTCTCACAATAATAATATGAGTAATATGAGAGTAGTCTATATAGTGTAAGGTATTTCATTAAAGCATAACTTGGATAAAACTCGGATGTGAGAACCTAGAACTTGAAAAGATGACCATTGAGTCAATGTTTATAATTAAAAATCTAGAGTTTACTGGAGAACTTTTTTCAGCATTACAGATATATAAAAAGAAAATAAATGAACTGATTCATTAGAAGAGTAAAAGTACATCAACGAGACAACAAATAGTATAATTAAATCTTGATAGGTTAACACATTCACAACTGAGAGAGAGTGAGAGAGAGAGAGAGAGAAAGTGAGAGAGAGAAAGAGAGCGAGCGAGAGAGACAGGTGAAGTGGGTGAGGAGCCTTGGGCGTCTCCTCAACTAACTCAACATCATCTTTATCCAAGCAGTTTTACATTTATGCAAATGAAACGTAAATCAATAGGATCCAATGCAATTGGATATAATCTATCAATATATCTATGTCAGCAGTGTCTAGTTAACAGTTTGTTGTCCAGCTCTGATGACGTGATCAGCTCCAGCCTGTCTGAGTAACAAGTTCTTATCATGGTGTTGTTCAGCACCGTGTCCTTCATGAACACAGCAAACAGTCCTTGTGTATCACATACGGGTCAAACAGTCCATAAAAACCCTAAAGTCTCTGACAAAATGAAAGAGAAGAGTGGATTGAAAGATCTTCTGTCCTGTGTACGACTTAACGCCATGTAGAACAGGCTTGCGCTGGCTATCTGAGGAGAGGTTCCCAGCACTTCACTCAGAGAGTTTGTTGTCTCCTAGTTCATAAACACTGGTTCCAGAACAGCTGAGATGCTTCTCTGACACTCAGGGTCACGTTCTCCTAATCACTCGTTAATGAAAATACTCCGACTTTCCTGATTCCTGAAAAAGTACAAACAACCTCCAAACCCTTGTGTCATTGTGACAGTTAAAAAAGAGAACAAAGATCATACAACTCAGACTCTGAGCAGTGATACGGTTACTGTCCTGTGTGAATGTGCTGGTGTTGTTTGAGAGAACTTTTTTGTGTAAAACTCCTCCCACAGTCTAAGCACTGATACGGTTTCTCTCCTGTGTGAATGCGCTGGTGTTTATTGAGAGTACTCTTTAAAGTAAAACTCTTCCCACAGTCTGAGCAGTAATACGGTTTCTCTCCAGTGTGAATGCGCTGGTGAATTTTGAGATCACTCTGTGTACTAAAACTCTTCCCACAGTCTAAGCAGTGATATGGTTTCTGTCCTGTGTGAATGTGCTGGTGCAGTTTAAGAGCACCCTGTGAAGTAAAACTCTTCCCACAGTCTGAGCAGTGATACGGTTTATCTCCTGTGTGAATGCGATGGTGCAGTTTGAGATGATTCAGTTGAGTGAAATTCTTCCCACAGTTTGAGCAGTAATATGGTTTTTCTCCTCTGTGAATGCGCTGGTGAATTTTGAGCTCACTCTGAGAAGTAAAACTCTTCCCACAGTCTGAGCAGTGATACGGTTTCTCTCCTTTGTGAATGCGCTGGTGTCGTTGGAAACTACCATGTCGAGTAAAACTCTTTCCACAGTCTGAGCAATAAAACAGTTTTTCTCCTGTGTGAATCTGCTGGTGAAGTTTGAGATTACTCTGTGTAGTAAAACTCTTCCCACAGTCTGGGCATTGGTACGGCTTCTCTCCTGTGTGAACCTGCTGGTGGCGTTGGAGATTATCCTGTCGATTAAAACTGCTTCCACAGTCTAAGCACTGATATGGTTTTATTCCTGTGTGAATGTGCTGGTGAATTTCGAGATTACTCTGTGTAGTAAAACTCTTCCCACAGTATGAGCAGTGATACGGTTTCTCTCTTGTGTGAATGCGCTGATGTTTTTTGAGACCACTCTGTGCAGCAAAACTCTTGTCAGAGTGGTGATGTTTCTTCATGCTGGGACTTTTTTGTCTGTAAAATGTAACAAACAATATTTGGACGTACTGGAGATTATTTGGATGTCTTGTGCTTCACCTCTTCCAGCAGCTTAACATTGCTCTCGGTTAAATATCTTTGTTGTTGTTGGTGATAAATTTCAGAAGAAACCCTGGAATAATTAAAGGAAAAAAACACAAAAAAAACAAATAGTGTATTAAAATAAAAGCAGGTCAATTACACGAAGAGAATGATCTTAATCAGTTACATAATATGGACAAAACTACTGGAAAACCTTTATATTAGCTAACGTTAGCTACTTGGTTATATAAAGCACTGGTAACATTAACTAGTTAATTAGCGTTACTTACTAGATTATACAAAGTGCTGATAACTTTAGCTGGCTACCTAACATTAACTACCCAGTTAAACAAAGTGCTGGTAAGTTTAGCTAGCTAGCTGAATGAGCATAGGCCTATGATTTAAGAAAAATGTTTAAAAACAGCTAAACACAGCGTTGCAGGTCAAATGAAAACAAGTGGAGGAGCTCACTTGTACCAGCAGTACTGGCTAAATACACGGTTGACAGATGAAACAGAAATTGAGGTGGAAGGAACACACAACGCTATGTGTGGAGAAAAAAAGGCACAGCACACCATCATCAAAACTTCATCCCAACTGTGAAATATGGTGGAGGGGCAGCTTTGGAAAGGAAAACTTAAAAAAGAGGTATGCCAACAACGTTAACACAACTTCCTTTACAAAATATTTTACTAGTTCCAATAAAACTATAAATAGACATACAATACTCAATGTTTAAGTATTCAAAGAGATATTTCTCAAAAGCTCTATTGCACAAGTAAAACACATAACCAAGTGGCTTCAACAGAAGAAAATACACCTGGCCCAGTCAGAATCCTGACCTCAACCCAATTGAGATGCTGTGGCAGGACCTCAAGAGAGCGATTCACACCAGATATCCCAAGAATATTGTTAAACTGACACAGATTTGTGAAGAGGAATGATCCAAAATTCCTCCTGATCGTTGTGCAGGTCTGATCTGAAATTACATAAAATGTTTGGTTGATGTTTTTGCTGCCAAAGGAGGATCAACCAGTAATTATATCCAAAGGTTCTCATACTTTTTCCACCCTGAACTGTGAATGTTAACATGTTGTGTTGAATAAAACGATGCAAACATATTTTTGTGTGGTATTAGTTTAAGCAAACTGTGTTTGTCTATTGTTCTGACTTAGATGAAGATCAGAACACATTTATTGTTTAATTTATGCAGAAATCCAATTAAATCACAAAGGGTTCACATACTTTTTCGTGCACCTGTAGTGTTGCTGGAAAATACAGTTTTGCACTGGTATGATAAAATTCTGACTCAGAAATAGTGCTGGGTGTTAGCATCAGTCTCACAGTCCTTCACCCCTTGTAGACATTCAGTTCATACATATACATATATATATATATATATATATGTATATGTATGAACTGAATATCTACAATGTCTCCGGGAGGTCACTGGACACAGTATTCCTCACAAATATAAACATTTTCAGAAACACTGAAAAGTTTGTCCACTTTGTTATGCAGCATTTTTACTCATCACAAGTGATTAAAAATGTCAACAATGAAACAAAATGTTATAAAATTAGGTTTAAGCTATTAATTATTTAATGTAAAAAAAATATATGGGGAGCCGCTTGGGAGCCGAAAGAGCCGGCTCTCCACAGTAAGAAGAGCCATTAGAGCTGCATCTCAAAATAGAGCCGAAAATCCCTTCACTATCACTGATAAAACATTTCAGGCTTTAAGTTTCATGAATTGCTTTTTTGATTACCTCTTCAATAAAAACACAGCACAAATTAAATATATATCCTTATTTTATGTTCTAAAAGTGTGGCAATCCTAGTGGGTAGATAACATGAAGCTGTGGACTATATATTGAATAGTAATACATTATTTGTATTGCATCCGGATTTCAGTTTTAAAGCTGCAAGCCAAGCAGCTTGCATGTATGGAATGTAAAGCGAACGCCGCCGGAAACGGACAGTGTTTACGAAGCTGCTGGTGTTCAAAGCATGTACTTTCCAACAACAAATTCATCTTTTTAGAGTTGTTGTGGCACCTGACATCGGCACACATCGAGCCTGAACTCATATTCGAATAAGCACGTAATCCGTATCAAAGCCAGTTTAATTCGTCTCACTAGCAGTGTTTTGGTGAGAAGTGCTGAAGTACTAGCGCGAGCAGAACCAACAAAAAAAAAAACGGCAAACGGAAGTATTGGGACGAATGCCTGATTTTTTACCACTGATTCGGCTTAGACTTAACACACATCCGGTGTTCTGTCGAATTGTCCTACCATGTCGAACCATGCTGCCCCAATGTATATTTTACTGTAAAAATACAAAAGAAGCACTATTTTAGGGCATGTACCCAGTGAAATTACAGTAATGTACGTTATTAGATCTGGATTGCATAAATCATTGTATCATGGCAAAGAGCTCATTACAAACTGCTTTTGTATTTATTTATGATAGTAAATGCAATTTTTAGTTTCCATTTACACTTTTGTGCAATGACAGTGCGTCCAGGTTGTTTAATGCACATAAACCGCCCTAAAACAGATTAATTAGAAATAAAAACACGAGAAATAATTAAGTTGTGTAGGTTAGCGCATGCGCAGTACCTTTGGGAAGCATATATCGATGGGTAGGACAATTCGACAGAACACCGGCTCAGATCCGCCTCTCCTGTCTGCTTAGCACAGCTAGGAGAAGATCCAGTGCTGGTGGTGTAAATGCTGCACATGCTGAAGGTGTTGTTGTTGTAGGGGTGAATGTAGAACAGCGTGTAAAAGAGAGAGAGAGAGAGAAAAAAACTTCATACCTTCTGTAGTTCAGTTGATCCTGCTCTTCCTCCGGCGGTGCGGGAGAACAAAGCTACACACCCCTAAGCTCAGTCTCATCCGGGTCATTGAGAGCCCCGCCCACTCCCCCGCCCCAACATTAATAAGCTTTCTATTATTTAAACGTGTCTTTTCCAGACGGTGCAGTTGTTTATTGATGTTTTATGAAAATTGTTTAATGTTTTAGATAGTGTGGGGGAATATTCTTTGTAAAAACTGTGGTGTCAGTAATGCATAGATTACACAAAAAATAGGCTATATATACAGTATCAACCAAAAGTTTGGAAGCACTTTCTCATTCATTTTTGGTCCTACATTGTAAATAAAGGAATACATAAGGAATCATGTAAACTTAAAAGTGTATGATTTTATTGTTTTTCTTATTTCTTATATGGCATATGCTGCTAACTTGTGGTTTCTGAGGCTGGTAACTCATTCTGTGCAATCTATTTTAATGCAATAATCAAATAATTTCATACAACTGTCTGCTGTTTCCAAAAGATCAATTGCCTCTGTCCTGTATATCACAATACATTTTACGTGGTGTGTGTGTGTGTGTGTGTGTGTGTGTGTGTGTGTGTGTGTGTGTGTGTGTGTGTGTGTGTGTGTGTGTGTGTGTGTGTGTGTGTGTGTGTGTGTGTGTGTGACAGTGTGTGAGAGTGAGTGAGTGAGTGAGTGCACGCACGCACGCAGGAGAAACGGTATGTGAACTCTTTTAGTGCTTTATTTATTGTGAGTGTACCTGAGTAGCTCAGACTGTAGTACATAGGCTCAATGAGCTGTTTGTTTATCTTGTAGCTGGATGCAGTGCTGGGAGTTTGTTCTGCTTATACTGCCAGTAATATTGGAGAGAGGAGTGGAGTTACAGGTAATTATGACTTCTGGGTTAACATTGGATAATGCCTGAAGAGTGTGGGGCTGCAGTTTTTATATTTTAGTGGTTTAGTACTGTTTATCTCAACTGTTATTAGGCTAGCTGTATTTTAATTAATATTATTATTATGTTTAGTTATTTAAGGAGACTGAGGCCAGTGGAAGAGCGTGTAGAGGCATTTGCAGACATAATTACTGAGCAAACTACAAGGAGGTAATGTGTACATTGGTGCTTTTTGTAAACTGTTGGGGCTATTAGCATTAGCCTAACATGGCTGTTGAGCTGTTTAGGCTAATGGGGATTTGAGGTTATGTGTATTAGTATTAATATAAATGTGTGTCTCTTTATAGGAATGTCTGGAGACAACCATATGGTGTAGCCACTGTTTTTTCCATATCTGTTTATCCTTTTATTTTATTTTCTTTGACATTTCAGACTCTAAAGGGTATCTTGGTCTTATATAAGAAGGTTCTGCTCCTTGTAATGCTAATGTGCTATTAATGATCATGTTTAATTAGTTGAGTACAGTTTAATATTTACAACTATCTATTTAGACCTTTTTTCAAATATTTGGAGTATATTTTATTGATATAAGGTAATTACTTATAACTTTTGGGCACTGCCTGTTTGTTAGGTGGGCTATTCCCTTAAATTATTTTTCTACTTTTGCATTTTATAATAAATTCTACATAATATTTTGTAAACTATGTTCAATACCCCTTGATATTTTATTCTATATTGACCCCTCTATTCAGCTGAGTTCAAACTATGGTTGTTTGGGTGGGTGGCTTAGCTTAATTCTAGGCCCATTTGTGTGTGGTTTTGGGTGACTTAAAACCTTTTTTTTTACTTGTGATGTTTTGAAGTGGAAAATAGATATCTGGTGTGGGTCCAAGTCACATGGCACATTGATTGCAGTGATATTGTGTATATTGGGCTAGGGGCTATTGCTACCACCTATAAAACCTGTTTTTATTGTTTGACTCCTACTATAGTCTGTAACAAAAGGATAGTGTTCAAATGTACACTTGATACTCTTTTGATAATTTATTAAATAAACTGTTATTGTATTCAAACAGCTGTGTGATCATTTTACATTAAACCTTTGCGGGGAAAATTGCAATTACTATAAATAGTTACATAGGGCTCTCTCACCCTTTATAATTAGAGAGTGGCGTAGTCTATATTTATTGGTACTTAAGTAGTTGAGGCCACATATATGTATATGTATGTGTGTGTGTGTGTATATATATATATATATATATATATATATATATATATATATATATATATATATATATATATATATAGTTACTTTTTATACGGTTGTAACCCTCAAGCAAACAATGACAATGTGAGTCCAGATTGTACAATGCACCCGGGTAAAAAACCTAAATTATCAGGAAAATACCCAGGTAAAAATCCAACCCAGGTTTTTTTTTATCTGCAGCAGATTGGATAGCAAGCCAACTCTACAGTCGTGGTGATACATTTTGAATCATAAAACTTTTGATTTAATTTCTTCTCCTTCTGCAATTACCAAACACATCTCTTGCAGTGTGATAAAAATCAAATCCATAATTTTGAGTATAGGTATGTATAAATGCTTTCAGTCTTGAAGTGACTACAGAAACTGCTTGAAATTCAGTACCAAAAAGGCACAGACCGGAATGTGTCTGTACTACCGAGTACTTTGCACAAAACTCGCACATAATCATAAAAAATGTGAACCACTAATATAATTTAATTAAGTCAATGTAATGCTGATATATTTTAAAAAGAACTCTTAAAACTGAAATGCATAAAGCAATGTGCATCGTAGTTTAAGCACAAGTAATGATTTTTGTTCTTAAAAAAGCTTCACAAACACTGTGCTCACTGTTTGTTCCAACAAGATCCAGAAAGATAGAGTCTCTCATGGTGAAAGTATGAGAATGCGATTACTCAAGTCAGCTGTTAAATAAATATTTTGTGTGATAATAATAATTGTTTTTTGTATTTTTTGGTTACAAAAAGTATTGTTTAGGTATTGGTACTGAATTCAAAGTATTGTATTGGTAGCGGTATCGAAAATTTAAAAACGATGCCCAGCCCTAGGAGTAACCAGCGAGTTCTCGAAGATGTGGTGAGATCTTGGTAAAGATCTGTAGATCCAGGTATGAGCAGAAGTTCAGTCTGGCTGGGGTTGAGTTTTTAAGGTTCGTCATCTAAAAGTTCCTTAAACCATCAGGAGGTTTTACCATCTTGGGCCCTTTCTCAAATTCTGTTTCAGTCATTGTATTATAATACATATAATTATCCCTTTTGCCCTTTTGGCCATATTCATGTGCTGTTTTTTTTTTGTTGTTTTTTTTTAAACACGTCACCTCTGCGACCAGAGTTTTGGAGTTTTGAGTCTCTACAGCCTCTTGAATTTCCTGCTGCTGTTTTGATGTGAACTGCCTTCCACCCTTATAGATCTTTTGTCGATGATACTCCAAAGGTTCTCTTTATAGGGTTAAGGTCATGGTTCTTCTTTTTGTACCATGGAAGAAAGTGAAGATATGGGCCTACCAGCTCTTTTTCTATTATTCCGGGTCCACTGCAGCTGTTTCTGACTGTGAACTCTGGTTAGGGGAGGCTGAATAGTAGGTTTATGCACCACAGCAAGCCTTTGAAGGATCCGAATCAGCCACAAATCTCTTCACAGTTTGATGATCACGCTTAAGTTTTCGTAAAATATCTAATGTTTTCATACCTTGTCCAAGGCACTGCAATATTTCACGCCTTTCGGCAGCAGAGAGATCATTTTTCTTTCCCATGTTGCTTGAAACCTGTGGCCTTGCTTAATAACGTGGAATGTCCTTCTTAAGTAGTTTTCCTTTAGTTGGGCTCACCTGTCAAACTAATTATCAAAGGTGTCTGAGATTAAGTTCAGAGATCCAAGAGACACACTACCATAAAAAAATAATATTTATGACTTAAATCCAATTTGCATAATAATTTGAAACACTGTGTATTTCTTGCTTTTCCCAGTGTGCTGCATAACAGGAAGCCAATACATTGTTTAAATAAAACTCTCAATGAACATGAAGTAGAGGCCCATGCAGATGCTCAACTCAAGAGCCCTGTGCAACTAAAATCTAGTAGGAAGCCCTCTCTAAAAAAAAAAAAAAAAAAAAAAAAAAAAAAAAAAACAAAGACAGGTACTCCAACAAAACCAGGATAAACTTATATTTAATGCTATTTAATAAAAAAACAGAAGTTATTGCATGTTTTGTCAAAATACAAAACTCAGTCTAGGATGAAATCAAATAAAACAGGTTAACATTTACCTGTAAAAGCTGATATTTGGAGATGCAGGGTTTTTGTTTATGTTAAAATAAAGAACATTAACAGAGGCTGCTCACACATCAGCTGCACGGGCGTGTGAATCTGGCAACAATCATCAATACACCAAGCGACATCCTGTCAAAATAAAAGTCCTCCAGAAACCTGAGTGACATTCTCGAATTTTCACTCTGGAATTTAATCAAGAGGACGATGGATGATCACGAGCCATCAAACATGAAGCTGAACTGCTTATTTGTTTTGCACCAGGAGTGACAAAGTTACCCAAAAGCAGCAACAATGTTCATTTTACTCAAACATAAAACTATAAATTGCAAAATTACACAAACTGATTCAGAAACTGAAGTGCCCTCTCCATTATTTTCAGAGCTGTATGTATTAAATTAGATACAGGTTTAAAACAAAAGGAAAAGAACAACAGCAAACACATGTTTATAACAGAGAAATAAGAGGCTATTTGTACAACCCTGATTTCCTCAAGTTAAGTCAGACAATATGAGAAAAGGCAGAAAAGTCTGTTTTAAAAGAGAAGAGGGAGATGTTAGTGTAGAGATGTGATATAAAAAATATAGTAATATAATACAGGAAATTGACAAATCCTGCACCTAACAGCTGGGGTTATGCATAGGACTCAGCCAGGATCTACTACTCACTCAACTAACAACAATAGCCAAAACCACCACAATCTGATACTGGCTCGACAAGGATCCAGAAGCACA
This sequence comes from Astyanax mexicanus, assembly GCF_023375975.1. Lineage (NCBI taxonomy): Eukaryota > Metazoa > Chordata > Actinopteri > Characiformes > Acestrorhamphidae > Astyanax > Astyanax mexicanus. The sequence goes on along the minus strand of NC_064432.1, from coordinate 14,431,733 downwards.
GCCTAACACTATGTTCATGGTCCATTGCCTCAACTGCCAAGTAACAGACCTACCGAAAAATAACCTATGAACAAACAGAATCCCTCCTTAATCTAAACTCACTTCCTTAACCTATGGCAACAACACACTTAGCACAGCACCCTACGTAAGCACAATCACACACAATAAATGACATTATAAGTTGCGTGAGCAGAACACAGCAACCACTACCATCTGATACTGGCTCGACAAGAATCCAGAAGCATAGCGAACTGTGTTCATGGTCCGTGCCTCAACTGCCAAGTACTCAGACGTCTGCAAAGACTCATGAGACAAATTACTACAAGAACAGCAAGACCACACCAATCCCCTTCATACAAACTCTAACACAAACTTCAGTGCAAGCTCTTCTCAGGGGTCATCAGGCAGGCACCTTCCTTCGTCAGTGTTTCACTGAATTAGGCCCAACATGAAAAACAATCTGTATACTGTTCAGTCTTTATTAAAGAGTTTCAAGTGTTACCTGTGCTCATTGTCTCTTATTGCAATTCTTATAATTATAGTAAACCCCTATTTAAGAAACAAATTATAGTAACGCATTTTTACCGAGTAAAACGGGGACTTTTATTTTGAAACGTGATTCAGTTGGTCTAAACGCAGTGAGTGTGAGTGTTGTGATTATTACTGGTGCTGCTGCTACTGGTGTTGTGATGAGATTATAGTAGTATAGTGATGGAGGTGTTCTGCAGGAGGATGGAGGAGCTACAGATGAGGTGAGATAAAGAGGATATAAAGCTGCTGATACTGATTTACTGATTACTGCTTTCCTCCATAAATCATCTCTTTTATCAAACCAGCAAATATTACATTCATTAAATACTAAATCTCAGTAAAACAGATCAGTACTGTAATTATGTTGTATTAGAGGAATTAGTGCAACATGAATCATATAGGTTATACATCAATTTACAGCACATTGCTTTAGTGTGAACAAACAATATTAATAATGTCTGATTATACATATTTTTGAATAGGTAAAGAGATGATGAATAGGTATTTGCTTTATAAAGTCTTTTATGCTTTTTCTGGTAACTACTTCTTCTGACCCTTAAATGTGTTGAGAAATCCAACACATCTAATAGGGTTAAGACATGTAATTAATAAGTTCAATTCTATTCACAAGGTCCCGATTTGATTCAAAATGGATTAATTTAGGGAAATTTTAGTTACAATAAAAATTGTAGTTTGAAAATGAAATGTATTTAATTATACAAGAAACACTTAAACTTCCATTATTAAAATATAATTGTAATAATATTAAATAGACTTAACATAACAGTTGTATTCTTTTTTTTAATATCATTTAATGTAGCTTAGTTAATTGCGACACGGTGCTTCACATCTCTATACAGGTTTTTGAATGACCACTTTACTCAAATGTAACATGATCCAGAACATTAATGAGGCTTTGAAATCATCGTTTTTAGCAGCGCTGTATGAAGGTATATACTGACATTTTAGTTACATAAAACCATAAAACAAAAACATAACATGCTTTATATATTTGATAAACACAGGCAGCAGTGAGCGGAAATACAGAAGAAAATTACTTCCATTTGTACAGAAACTCTCCGCAGTGCCGTATCCTGGGTGCCTTCACTGCTTAACTGATGACCCCAGCCAGATGGCTTGTAAATAATGTATTGAATCATTGATTCACTCAATGAGTCGACTCAACCCAAGCGTCTGAAGTCTAAACACCAAATAGAGATCAAATAGATAGAATATAGATTTTTTTACAGGTAAACCTAGTTTTAAACCCTTTCTTTCAAAAAAATCAGTTGTAATCGAAAATAGATTATTTTTTTAGGCCATAATCGCCCAGCACTATGTTGAGCCAACAGATATAAGCTGTCTATAGAACATATTGTTTAAAATATATTGTTGAAATACTAATTGATACTAATGGATTGCTACAGAATGAACTGACTTTCCAATAGGGACTTTGTTACAAATATGAGCTGATCATGAAAGTCCCACTTTAAATTGCATTAAAAAAAAGTTCATAGCTGAAAGTGCCAGTTATTAACTGATATAATGTCTAACACTGTGATCTTTGACTCTCCCTTTTTCTTTTTCCTCATGCAGAAATGTTGGAAGATCTGGCTTCAATCACACACATCTAGTAAACACCAGGAAGAGTAACACTATTGGAACCCAGTGAAAATTCTTAAGAGTATTGCATAAAGAAACGGACATTCAGAAAATGTCATCTGATTCTCTCCACAGTGACACTTCTAACAGAATAATGCAGGAAGACACAGAAATGGAGATAATTCACCAATGCTCTGAGTGTGGAAAGAGCTTTATTCAAGAGACTGATCTCCAACAACACGAGTGCGTTCCCACTTGGGAGAAACCGTTTCAGTGCTCAGACTGTGGAAAGAGTTTTAGTAGACTGAATAATTTAAAAGAACACCAAAACGTTCACACAGGAGAGAAGCCGTATCACTGTTCAGAGTGTGGGAAGAAATTTCATCAGCTACAAACCCTCAAAGTGCACCGGCGCGTTCACACTGGAAAGAAACCGAATCAGTGCTCAGAGTGCGGAATGAGTTTTTTTGACAAACAAAGTCTTCAAGGGCACCAGCGCATTCACACAGGAGAGAAACCGTATCAGTGTTCAGACTGTGGAAAGAGTTTTACTCACAAGTGTAATCTCCAAGTTCACCGGCGAAGTCATACTGGAGAGAAACCTTTTCCGTGTTCAGAGTGTGAACAGACTTTTACAGATAACCGTAGTCTCCAAGCGCATCTGCATATTCATACTGGAGAGAAGCCTTACTGTTGTTCAGATTGTGGGAAGAGTTTTTGCCATCTACACGATCTCAAAAGACACCAGCGCTATCACACAGGAGAAAAACCATATCATTGTTTAGCGTGTGGGAAAAGTTTTTGCCAACTATATGATCTCAAGAGACACCAGCGCATTCACACAGGAGAAAAACCCTATAAATGTACAGACTGTGGGAAGAGTTTCCGTCAGCCATGTGCTCTCCAAGCTCACCAGTGCATTCACACCGGAGAGAAACCGTATCACTGCTTAAATTGTGAGAAAAGCTTTACTGACAAGCGAAGTCTGGAAGCGCACCTTAGTGTTCACACTGGAGAGAAACCGTATCGTTGTCCAGAGTGTGGGAAAGGTTTTACCAACAAACGTAATCTCCAAGTGCACGAGCGCATTCACACTGGAGAAAAACCTTATAACTGCTCAGTGTGTGGAAAGAACTGTTGTCGTCTACAAGACCTTAAAAAACACCAGCGCATGCACACAGGTGAGAAACCGTATCAGTGCTCAGAGTGTGGGAAGAGTTTTATTGACAAGCGGAATCTCAAAGTACACCAGCATGTTCACACTGGAGAAAAACCTTATAAGTGCTCAGAGTGTGGAAAGAGTTTTACTGGCCAACGCAATCTCCATGTACACCAGCGCGTTCACACTGGAGAGAAACCGTATCACTGTACAGTGTGTGGTAAAAGTTTTGGTCAACTAAGTACTCTGCAAAGACACCACCAAGTTCACACAGGAGAAAAGAACATAATGGTGCTTAGAGTGTGTAAAGAGTTTCATTGACAAGTGTAACCTTCAAAAGCATGCATTTACTCTGAAGATAAACATGAAGAAGTTGTAAAAACTGTTTTTTTGTTTTGTTTTGTTTAAACAAATACATCACCCCACAAATTTGTGGTCTGTTATCCTGCTATGTTAGAACTGAAAACTTCACTCACTACTGTCATCCATTTTCCCTTCTACTCAGCATTGCCTTTGACATAAAGTCACGTGAAAGCTGTTGTGGAATTCCCGGTGTAACTGGCAAGCGATGGCACTACACAGCAACAAAGGTGCTGTTATTATGATCCAAGGGTCGATGATTCAAATCCAGGATTTAAAGGATTGCTGCACAGTTAGCCGTGATGGCATAATGTATGGGAGCTGGGGTTCTGATCTTTTCTCCTAGCTAGCTGGCTACCAAATGATGCTGCATCAGCGGGAGTTCAAAAATATGTCGGAGGACTATAATGACCCTGATTATGTTGGAGTTCAAAAATGGTCAGAGTATCTTGTTGTTTATCTTAATGAGCAAATGGTGCATTCCGTTCCTCAAGTTAAAGAGCTTGCAGATTATTATTTTTTTAAATATTTTTTTAATTGAGAAAAAAAATGCATACATGCTTTGTCATAAGACACAATGCAAATGAGAAATTATTATCGCTGAACAGAAACAACCTCAATTTTTTTTATTCTCCTACCTGTAATCCTTTCCCTCCCTCTCATAATGTCAGTTTACTCACTCACACAAACAAACACGCAAACACAACAGGACAAAAAGAGTTACCTCTCTGAGTGAGTCTAACTTTCTCCAATTAAAGGAAATGAATCATATCGCGAAGCCACATTGAAAATGAGGCAGGTTTTGAAGACCTCCAAAGCAAAAGAATACAGCGTCTTGCTATTAATGATGAAAAACTGTTTGTAGATGAATTTGTGTTTACATGCAAAAATGTGTTCCCTTCACCCCCTCGTCAAGATTCTAATCCAAAAAGGCCATTTTCTCCCAAAAACTTTTAATATTCTGTGCAAAAAAGCCAAATTCGGCTTGAACCGTTTCAACCCGCTCACCTGATAGTTTTTTACTAGTCTTCACCCTCCTATTTTTGGCATTGCTAGTAAAAAGGAAGTGAACAGTGATTGGGTAATTGACCTTCCAAATTACAGAAAAAATGGGGCAAAATTACAACAACATCAAAAAAGAATTGTAGATATAGCAAGTGAACAAAAGTGAACGAAAATCTTGCACAAAGTTGAGGCACTTTAGTCCTTACAAGCAAGCTTGCAGCAACATAATTGACCATGCAGAGAGAAGACACTGACTCTAACTCAGCACAAGGCCCTACATACACACGCAAGGTCAACTTGAGCTTATTCTTAAAAGAGCTTCAATAACTAGAACAGTAAATATAATATAATAAAGTAAATAAAGGACATAAAAGAAAGACTTTACTAAATCTACAAGAGAGTTGATGACACAGAGGAGCGAATTAACACTCCCAAAACTCAAATTCAGTCTACAGAGACTGGTGTGAAGCTCCAGGTTTAAATGGAGGCCAAACTCATTAAAATTTATACACGGTAATTTGTTTATTTTTGTGATATTGAACGATTGTTGCATGAGATAAACTGATGGATATGGAAAATGTTTTTTTTATTAAATAAGAAATTTGCAATGTATGGAAAAATAAATGAATCTGTTTTTAATAAAAATATTTTCTTGTTTCAATATTTCAATGTGTTATCTGCTATAGTAGCATGCTTCCTCGAGGCAACAACCTTTTAATAAATAAATAGTAATGAAAACATTTATTGATATTGTTATAGTGTCTAATTTTAAGCAGGAACCATCACAATTATTCTTCCTGTTTCATATCATGTGTACCATAGAGGGCTAAAACAGGTTGTAAACAGAAACATTGACATTAAAAAAAAAAAAAAAATTAATCAAGAAACAAAAAAGTACTGGTCAAGAAAAAAAAAGAAGGAAATTAATGAAATTATTTTTAGAAACTGATCTCTTTTAAACTAAGATTATTAAGTTGGAGGCAACTACTTACAAAATTGCTTACAAAATAATAATATTAATAATAATAATAACAATAATAATAATAATAATAATAATAATAATAATAATAATGATAATAATAATAAATAAAAAAAACACTATACAATTAGGAGGCCCCTAAAGTGATAGATGACAAAAATGAGCTCCTAATTAGTGAAATAACAGAAGAAAGAAATTATATAAAAAAGCAATATTAAATTTAAAAGAGAGGAGAAGAAGGAGATAGTTATGTAGAGATCCAGTTTACAAATATATTTGAAAAACAATCTGTACACTGTTCAGTGTTTATTAAAGAGTTTCAAGTGTTTATTGTCTCTTATTGCAGTTCTTATAATTATAGTAAAACCCTATTTAATAAAACAGTTATGGTAACGCATTTTTACCGAGTAAAACGGGGACTTTTATTTTGAAATGTGATTCAGCTGATCTAATCGCAGTGAGTGTGAGTGTTGTGATCACTGGTGAAGAGCTGCTGCTGCTGCTGGTGTTGTGATGTGATTATAAGAGTATAGTGATGGAGATGTTCTGCAGGAGGATGGAGGAGCTACACTGAGTGAGAGCAGAGTGATGGTGAGATAAAGAGGATATAAAGCTGCTGCTGATAAACTGATTAACTCTGTTTTCCTCCATAAATCATCCCTTTCATCAAACCAGCAAATATTACATTTATTAAACACTAAATCTCTGTAAAACAGATCAATAATTGAATTATATTGTATTAGAGAAATGCTGCACTGTCTGTACAGAGAGATAAAGACTTATTATAGTCTAAACTCGGTTTAGAGCTTTATACATACAGAACATTAATTTCATTATACTGTTTATTTAATAAGTGTATACATTTGAATACACAAGAAAAAATATCCTGCTTTTAAGCTGAACAAAAATGTTTTTTTATTATGGTTTTGGTTATATGCTGTTATTATTATTATTTTTATTTTTTAATAACAGTACTTCCTCCCAACGTTGAAAACACCCACTAAAGAATGTGTTCTGGGGTTTGCTGGGGCCAACAGAGGGCGATATCGAGCGAGTGCAAAATGAATGGGTTCATATGGAGCAATTGAGCAAAATCAGTTAAAATGGGTTTATAAATATTTGATCATTTTTTATACAGAACTATATCAAATATTTAAAGCTTTAAAATAATTTACAGTAAAAAATACTGTACAGTACACATTTCTTTATTTAATTTAAAAAATCTTATATATTTAGGTGCGGCCTGTACATGTACAAATATTTATAAATAGTGGAAGCTGCATACATTTAGGTGCACTCAGTAACCTGGAAATTACTGTAATATAATAAATCCGTCTGATACTTAAACGGCTTGTATTGAGAACTTTTTGTTTGCGTCACGAAACATCCCAAACCAAGATACAGATTTAACTAAAGTTTTGCTTAACATTGACTGTTATGATCCCTCACTAAACTGAGGGTTTTCCCACATTTCTTTATTTTGATGACGGATCTTTAAATTATTTTCCTGTTTGTTTTTCTCTTACAGATGTGTTGGAAGGTCTGGCTTTGTTCATAGTGTTTCCTTTAAATCAATGAGGCACCGTGAAGATTAACACTGCTGATACACAGGAAGAACTTGTCACTGGAGTTTTGCATATAAAAACTGATATTATTCTGGAAATGTCATCTGATTCTCTTCACACTGAAACATCTCACAGACTAAAGCAGGAAAACACAGAACTGGAGAGAATGGAGAGCTTTAATCAGAATAGTGATCTCCAGCAAGACCAGTGCGTTCAAACAGGAGAGAAACCGTATCAGTGCCTGAACTGTGGAAAGACTTTTACTAGATTAACTAATTTTAAAGAACACCAGCGCATTCACACAGGAGAGAAACCGTATTACTGCTCAGAGTGTGGGAAGCGCTTTCGTCAGCTACGAACTCTGCAAATGCACCAGCGCATTCACACTGGAGAGAAACCGCATCAGTGCTCTGAGTGTGGAAAGAGTTTTATTCAAAAGCATAGTCTCCACAGACACCACCACACTCACACAGGAGAGAAACCGTACCAGTGTTCTGAGTGTGGAAAGAGTTTTATTCAGAAGCATTGTCTCCAACGACACCAGCGCGTTCACACTGGAGAGAAACCGTATCAGTGCTCAGAGTGTGGAAAAGGATTTACTGAGAAGTGTGATCTCCAAATACACTGGCGCACTCACACTGGGGAAAAACCTTTTTGTTGTTCTGAGTGTGGAAAGAGTTTTTCTGACCAGAGAAATCACCAAACTCACCAACGCATTCACACTGGAGAGAAACCGTATCACTGTTTGGAGTGCGGGAAAAGTTTTCGCCATTTATCTACTTTTCAAAAACACCAGCGTGTTCACACAGGAGAGAAACCGTATCACTGCTTAGAGTGTGGAAAGAGTTTTAGTCACAAGCGTAATCTCCACGTACACCAGCGCGTTCACACTGGCGAAAAATGATTTTGCTCTAAAGGAAGTTTAATCCAATAGGCTGTTCATTAAGGGTGGTGGAAGTTGGTTCCATGATTTGCACTATTCTAATGCAGGGGTTCCTAACCTTTTTTAACAGTGAGACTGTGAGAACTCCCATATAGTGCTTTTTCACCAGAAGATCTAAAAAGTTATTTATTTATTTCTTTTTATTTTTATGTCAATTGCCCAACCCCTTCTTTAGGACTCCCCCTATCACTAGTGATGCTCCAACACCAGGAGGGCAAAGACTAGCACACGCCTCCTCCAACACATGGGAAGTCAGACTCCGCCCCTTTTTTTGAATCTCTTGCCGAGTAGCATCACAGCGCTAATGCTCGCAGGAAAGCGCAGCGACTGGGTTCTGATACATCAGCTCACAGACGCAGCCTTATGGTGATCCACATCACCCTAGGAGTGATGAGGGAAAAGAGAGAGCACCATCTGCTGTACCCACCCAGAGAGAACAAGGCCAATTATGCTCTCTCAGGGCTCTGGCAGCTGATGGCAAGCTGCATGACTGTGGAACCATGGTGCTTTTTAGTGAACCAGTCCACGTTACCACCATTTTTAGTGGAACCGTCATAAATTCATATCATACGTCACCAACAGAGGGCACTGCACAGCGGTGGGAAGCAGAAGAGAAAACGATTTGCCCTGAATAACTTAGTATTCTTCGATTTCCACTGCAACAACAAACGTTCCTGGTTCTGAGCCTACTTTTGTTGGTGAAAATGTGCGGTTTAACTATAAAGCAACTTATTCAATAGTGTGACCATGTTTAAACAAGTTTGTGAAAAGGATAAAGGGAAAGAAAATGTTGCAAAATGAACTTCAGGGTTAGTTTTAGGGTTGGTTAGAGTTTGTTTCCTAAGTACTGTGGTGTAATTTATTATTGAGAAAATAATAATTAATCCATTCTGGACTTGCAGAGCCACGGCGTGCATGTGTAAACCTGAATCAAGATTCAGATAGAAAAGTCCAGTAGAACAGAGAATAAGTCAGTTTGAATCAGTAAATAGAAAACTTTAATTAGAAATGTAACCTATTTTATGCATGAGATTCCCTGAATGAAGCCTGAGAATGAGTCAGTTTGATTCTTTAAAGAGAAAACAAAGTTTGGCGCACAAATCTGATGGGTCGCAAATTGCTGTACAACACCATTAAAATCAAGTATAAAATCAGATTGTTCATTATTTTTTGTAGTTTGGAAAAAAAAATGTGAATCATTTTCTGCTATGCAAAAATAACAATAAAAACAAGCATAAAACCTTACTGTCGGGATTTTTTTGTTTTTTTAGTGAATAAAAACATCAATAAAACCAAGTACAAAATCAGATTGTACATTTAAATTAATAAAATGAGACATTTTATAATAATTAATCCACTGTGATCTATTATCAAGTCCAAAGTCAGTGCAGTGTTTTTCCACAACATTTTACAGCACTTCATGCTTCCCTCTGCTCACAACTTTTATGGAGATGTGGATTTCATTTTTCAGCAGGACTTGGCACACTGCCCACACTGCTACAAGTACCAATTGGTCTTACTATATAATATTCTAATTTTCTGAGAAACTGATTTTTGGGTTTTTATTGGCTGTAAACCACAATCATCAACAATAAAAGAAATAAACACTTAAAATAGATCAATCTGTGTTTAATAAATCTGTATAATATATGAGTTTCACATTTTCAACTGAATTACTAAAATAAAGTTACTTTTTAATGATATTCTAATATTCACTAGTATGATGCACTAGTATATGAGTAATGTTTTTGCTAGCTACATGCCTGAGAGTTAATGGTAGAAACAGATTAGAACATTTATTGTATCTGAATTTGAATGGGCTGATAATATGGCTACTCACTATAATATATTGTATTAACAGTAAAAGAAAAACGCAGATCTGATTTAATTACAGGTTTTTGATGAAGGTGGCGTAGCTTCTCTGCCATGCTAGCTATTTTTTATCTATCATGATAATCTATCTAAAAATAAAGCGTAGGAATAACCTATGATAATTCTGTGAATCATAAAACCAGACTGAAGCATTCATCACACTTTAATCCATCACACTGGGTGATCCAGAGGTTGTTATCTAGGGGTAATTCTTGTAAATGTTTATTGGACTGTACATATAATTTACAGGACAGACAGAAAAAAATATAAAAGCCTTATTAAATCTTAAAAACTGATTTATATTCAAATTGTGATTATACCTGAGGTGGGAAATTACATTGTTCAAAAATTTAAAAAATGTATCAAATAAAATTATCCAATTTTTTTTTTTTACATTATATAATTATACATATTATAGCCCCAGATATGTGTTATCTTTAAGGGAACTACTGTCATTCATAATATGCCAATATTTGGGCCATCATGCCTAAAATTTTTGCATCAGGTTTTAAATATCTTTAAGTTTTTTCTCACAGATCCAGTACTGGAGATTCTGGCAGGGTTTATCGTTCCATCTCTTTCCAAGTTGAGGTCCAGTTACCACACAGTCTTGTTTTGTCCATCCACCATTATTGGGCTGACCACTCACCCAATACCTAAAACCGCACATATAACACACACTGTTTAATTACAGTTTAAATGCGTGAGGTAGGTATGCAGCACTTTAGTTTTGTGGTGGATTTTTGTTGTTTTAAACAAAAATCAGGGTCTTGATGATTTACTATTTATAAAAAAAGGCAAACATTTAGAGACATGTTGTTACTACTCAATGTATAAAACCGATTTATTTATACTAAACATATACTAAAACAAATTTACATATTTTGTTGAAATGTTAATATACATTTAATGTAAAACACAACTAAAACAAAACTATATAAATCATATTATGACTGAGATTGAGTGTTCTCTTACAGAGTTGTCGGTTCTGATCCGTCCACCCACTTCCAGATCCCCTCGGTGTCTTGATCAGTCAGACCAATAAAAACTGCAGCATCTTTACAGACACTCAGAGAATCCACAAATTCCTGTTAAAAAATACAGCAAAGATGCATTTCAGTGTTCAGTTCACTCTGATAAACTTATCCTGTAAAACAGAGGGAACTCGTTCCCTTACCCTGCGTTCACACTGGAACGCGACGAGTCGCTTGTGTCGCCCAGTGTAGGGTTGTCACGATACCAAAATTTTGACTTCGATACCGATACCAACTGTAGTATCACGATTCTCGATACCAAAACGATACTTGGAAGAAAAAAAAAACAATAAAAATATCTGAACATAAAATGTTTATTTTTGATTGGACTGTATTGAACACTGAACAATCGGTGCAAACGTTTTTATTCTAAAATGAAACATTTGAACAAAAAACAAGTTTCGTTATTATAACCTTAACTATAACATAATTATCTAAACACTTCCTAAAAACTAAAACCTCTTCTTTTCTGAAACTACACTGTGGGAAGTTTCTTTGCCTGTTTAAGGTTCTTAGCCAGGAAAACAAGTGTGTCCACATGGTCTTCTGTCAACCTTGTTCTCCTTGGACTGCAGATTAACCACACGTGCGTTATCACATGCAGCCTCGAAAATTACGCTTTTAATAAGGAGATAAAGTGGATATTATTTTTTTTTCTGCCTCAGTTTATTTCATGCGCTGTTTGTATATAATTGGGGATTGCAGGAGACTGGATTGATGGATTCTCTTAAGTCTGGTTTTGAAGGTAAGAGCGTGGGGGAGCCGCTGGTGGGGGTTGAGGGGGTGGAGGGAGTGACCTGAGGTAACCCTGCAGCGAAAAACAAGCAGCTTTTAACTCTGAACACGCGCTGTGACGCGCTCTTTCAGCTCTAATTCAGGAACCGTACATCCTACAGTAAAACGGAGCGAATCCGGAGAGACAGACGGTTCGAATGGTGTATAACATGTCCGCATTCGATCAAATATGGACGTACGAGAAACGGAAATATGAAAATTATGATTTCATATTTTCAGAAGCAAGGCATATTTCGCCCTAAATGTTTATTTTCTGAAAGGAGATCCAGCTAAATAGGCTAGATAACTGAAAAGCCGAGATTCTAAGCTTTAAAATGGCATATTGGGTGTCTATATTGAACCTATAACTATTCATAAACACAGCCAGATATTTAATATTATAAATTTCTGGCCCGCCGGCGGGCCAGGGCTAGTAAATCTTAGTAAAGCTACAGACAGAGTGTATCTTGACTAACTCCACTAACCTGTCGACTTCTCAGCTCTTTGTAGAGATCAGGGTGCTTGTCTGCTAAATGCGTAGCCAGGTTGCTGGTGTTCCCTCCTCTGCACTGGATAGACTTATAACACCGTTTATAAACTGGGTTTGTGGTGTTGGTCGGATTCCCTTCTTCATCAGCGATGTAAGCAAAATTTGCCCACACTTCACTCCTCGCGCCCGTTTTGTCCACAAGTCGCGGACGAGAGACATCTGTTATTTTAGACGTCGCCATTCTACACTCGCTGCTGCTCTGCTGGCTTGCGCGTGCGTGTGTCGCTCAAGCGAGTCAAATGAATCGATTCACACGTGAATCGATTCATTTGTTCAGAACACTAAGTTTATCTGAATCCTGCCACACCGACTGCTGCGGTGTGAATCAGTTTTCTTATGAACTGAATCAAATCGCGCCTACTAATTTGACTCATTTGAAGCTAGTGACTGGGCTATATAGTATCGAAAGCATCGAACGCTAAAGAACCGAATCGTTTGTGATGACGTAGTATCGAAAAAGAATCGAACCTTCGGTACACCGTGCAACTCTAGCCCAGTGTTTGTCGCTTGTGGGCGTGTCAAGCTCAACGCCCGCTTTTATCATGGTCCAGCCTCCGACAAGAAAAAAGGCACAAAAAAGGAATCGCTTGGCCACTTTATTCTCCAGCTACAACTCCCAAACTTGCTGGACTCTTGTGCGTTTCTGTGATTTAACTGCGCTGGAAACGCAGCCGTTCCCACAGACTGATGTGGGTCCACCCCGTTCAACAGAAAGAACCGGGAAAGAAACTAGAAATTCAGAGGACGTCGAGAGAACCGCCTTGTTTGTGATTGGTCCAAAGAAACGCTAGGAGCGAATCGGGTTAGAATGTCGCTTCACCGCGTCATAACTCATTTGCATAGAGTTGAGAAAAATTCATCTCCGTGTCGCTTGTCGCTCTGTCGCTTTGTCGCCTCTTGCGTGTCGCGACGACAAATCGCGCCCTGCCATAGGAAATGAATGGTCGCCTGTCGCTTTGTCGCTTTCCAGTGTGAACGCAGGGTAACTTTCCTGAGACAGTCCTGATGAGTGCCAGTTTCATCATTAGGGCCCGAGCACCGAAGGCGCAGGCGAAGCCTGCACCGGAGGTGCAAAGCCCTATTGTTTTTGGTCCGTTTATTATTAGGGCCCGAGCACCGAAGGTGCAGGCGAAGCCTGCACCGGAGGTGCAAAGCCCTATTGTTTTTGGTCCGTTTATTATTATTAGGGCCCGAGCACCGAAGGCGCAGGCGAAGCCTGCACCGGAGGTGCAAAGCCCTATTGTTTTTGGTCCGTTTATTATTATTAGGGCCCGAGCACCGAAGGCGCAGGCGAAGCCTGCACCGGAGGTGCAAAGCCCTATTGTTTTTGGTCCGTTTATTATTATTATTATTCTGCCTCTTTGCGTCCATTTTTGAGGCATTTCCGATACACGAAAACTCACGCATTTTGGCACAGGCCTCAAACTCGGCGAAAATTGTAAAGTTCCATAGAGGCTGGACTTTGGCGTGTTTCAGGAGCTCTATAGCGCCACCAAACATCGGCATTGGCCGAGATGAAGTTTGTCCAACGTGCACCAACTTTGGTACGCTCATTGACCTCCTCATAAACAACAAGAATCACTTGGTTTTATTTGACTCCGCCCAACAGGAAGTCGGCCATTTTGACAGGAAGTTACGAAATAAAAAGTTTCCCGCTGGGTTTCGGAGGGGTTAAGATGTTTGAAATCTCCTAAAATTTTACAGAGCTATTTGGCTTAGGCCAAACTTTGACCTTAAGTTGGAATTTCGTAAATTCGTGTTTCATTAGCTCTCTAGCGCCACCTATTTTATATCACATTTATAAAAAGCTCTCAGCCTCTTGATAATTGGCAGATTCAATAAGTCTTTGAAATGATTTAGAAATATTTTGTCGTTTTTCTCATGTGTAGCTAGATGACTCTACAGCGCCCCCTATTTTATTTAGGCCATTAAATTAGCTGTAGCTGTCTCAAAATTTCTCCAATATTCTCGATTTTTGGCAACAACATAGAAAGTATCATCCCGCACATATTACCCATTGGCTGGTATTAGCTCCGCCCAACAGGAAGTCGGCCATTTTGAAATTTGTGGAATTTTTACACATTTTTCACGAACTCATTCAAACTCCTCCTAGAGTCTTTGTCAGTTTATCTCTAAATTGGGCGTGGGTAGGCTCCAGACATACATGGTGATAAATTGCGAAGGAATAGTCGATAGCTGAAACGATGATGTAATGGCAGGCAATTAATTTAATGGAGACGCAACACTAAACAAAAGTGAAACCATGACACGGTCATAACACAGATGATTGAAAATTCATGAAACTTGGCAAAAACACAAGAGACATCATAAGACACGTTTTTAGTATTGGTAAGACTGAATCCGCCCAACAGGAAGTCGGCCATTTTGAAATAAGTGCATTTTACACACATTTTTTGCATACTTTGTCGAACTCCTCCTAGGGAATTTATTGAATACTCTTGATATTTTTCAGTAATAAACTACTAACACACCTGATGATAAATTGCGAAGGAATAGTCGATATCTTAAACGGCGACGAAATGGCGGACAGTTGAGTTGCTGGAGATACCTCATTAAAACAGGAAGTGAATACATTCTGGTGTTGGTAGGTGTTTGAGGAGGTTAAAAAGGTTGAAAACTCTCGAAACTTTACAGGCCTGCTTGATTTAAGTGGTACTTGGATCAAAAATTCAAATTTCATATATACGTATTTCATTGGCTCTATAGCGCCACCTAGGTTTCAATGCATATTTGACATTACGGGAATGCTCAAAAACTCTTGAAAATTGTCAGATTCCATAAGATCTAAAAACACTTTACAAATATTGTGATAATTTTTTCATGTGTAGCTAGCGGACTCTATAGCGCCCCCTAATTCATTCGTTTAATAAATTAGCTGTGGATGTGTCAAAATTTGTCGAATCCTCTCAAATTTTGGTAGGAACGTAGATACTATGACTCTGCACATGTTTGCAATTGGTTTGTATTAGCTCCGCCCAACAGGAAGTTGGCCATATTGGATTTTGTAATATTTTTACACTTTTTTTCACAAACTCATTTAAACTGCTCCTAAAGTCTTTGTCAGATTACCTCTAAATTAGCTGAGAATGAACATCAGACACAGCTGATGAAAATTGCCAAAGGAATAGTTGATCGCTAAAATGGTGACGTAATGGCGAGCAATTGATTGACTAGAGACGCAACACTAAACCAAAGTGAAACCACGACACAGTCAGAACACAGATGATTGAAAATTCATGAAACTTGGCAAAAACACAAGAGACATCATTAGACACGTTTTCAGTATTTGTAGGACTGACTCCGCCCAACAGGAAGTCGGCCATTTTGAAATATCAGAATTTTACATACATTTTTTGCGTATGTTGTCAAACTACTCCTAGAAATTTTGTTGAATTCTCTTGGTATTTGGTAAAAATAAACATTGAACATATCTGATGATAAATTGTGAAGAAATAGTCGATATCTTAAATGAGGAGGGAATGGCGGACGGTTGAATTTTTTGAGATTACACATCAAAACAGGTGGTTGACACCTAGGTAATGCTAGGTGTTTTGAGGAAGTTAACAGAGAAACAGAGAAAAGCTCACAAAATTTGACCGGCCTGCTTATCTGAGGCTGTTGTTTGATCTAGAATTAGAATTTCAAATATATGTGTTTTAACAGCTCTATAGCGCCACCTGTATTTTAAATGGGTATTTCACATTTTTGGCAGGATAGAAAACTCTTGAAAATTACCACACTTAATAAGACCTCAAAATTACTTTCACCCGTTTCTCGGTTTGGCCCGGTACGATTTGCGCTGTTGTGCGAGGGCCCTACGTCCCCCTGTGACAGGGGGACAACTCGTTATTATTAGGGCCCGAGCACCGAAGGCGCAGGCGAAGCCTGCACCGGAGGTGCAAAGCCCTATTGTTTTTGGTCCGTTTATTATTATTATTATTATTATTATTAGGGCCCGAGCACCGAAGGCGCAGGCGAAGCCTGCACCGGAGGTGCAAAGCCCTATTGTTTTTGGAATGTTTATTATTATTTTTATTTACAAACTTCGCGCCCATTTTTGAGGCCTTTCCGATACTCGAAAACTCATGCATTTTGGCACAGACGTCAAAGCCGGTGAAAAATTTTAAATTACATTGTTCACAGGTTTGGGCGTGGATCAGGAGCTCTATAGCGCCCCCAAACGTTGCCAGTGGCCGGGATAAAGTTTGTCCAATGTGCACCAACTTTGGTACGCTCATTGACCTCATTATACCGATCAAGAATCACTTGGATTTATTTGACTCCGCCTAACAGGAAGTCGGCCATTTTGGCAGGAAGTCGCAAAATAAAAAGTTTCCCGTGGTGTTTTGGGTGGGTTACGATGTTCGAAAACTCATAAAATTTCACAGGCCTATTGGGCATAGGCTGTACTTTGATGTAAAATTGGAATTTTTCATATTCATAATTTATCAGCTCTCTAGCGCCACCTATTTTATATGACATTTATAGAAAGCTCTTAGCCTCTTCTTAATTAGCAGACCCAATAATGCCTTTAAATGATTTCGAGAAATGTAATCATTTTTCTAATGTGGTGCTAAATGACTCTACAGCGCCCCCTATTTGGTTTAGGCTAATAAATTAGCAGTAGCTGTCTCAAATTTTCCCCAATGTTCAAAATTTTTGGTAGAAACATAGATATTACGATGCCACACATAATACCCATTGGCATGTATTAGCTCCGCCCAACAGGAAGTCGGCCATTTTGAAAAATGTTAAATTTTTAAACATTTTTCACATACGCATTCGAACTCCTCCTAGAGTCTTTGTCAGATTACAACTAAATGGTCTGTGGATAGTCTCCAGACATACATGGTGCTAAATTGCGAAGGAATAGTCGATAGCTGAAACGATGACGTAATGGCGGGCAATTGATTTAATGGAGACACAACTCTAAACCAAATAGAAACATTAGCATGGTCAGAATACAGCTGCTTGGAAATTCATGAAACTTGGCAAAAACATAAAAGACATCATTACACACATTTTCAGTGTTGATATGATTGACTCCGCCCAACAGGAAGTCGGCCATTTTGAAAAACGTGCATTTTACACAAATTTTTTGCATACTTTGTCGAACTCCTCCTAGGGAATTTGTTGAATACTCTTGATATTTGTCAGCAATAAACTACTACCATCCGTGATGATAAATTGCGAAGGAATAGTCGATATCTTAAACGAGGACGAAATGGCGGACAGTTGAATTGCTTGAGATACACCATTAAAATAGGAAGTAAATACATTCTGGTGTTGGTAGGTGTTTGAGGAGGTTAAACAGGTTGAACACTCACGAAACTTTACAGGCCTGCTTGATTTAAGCGGTCCTTTGATTAAAAATTGAAATTTCATATATACATATTTCATTGGCTCTATAGCGCCACCTAGGTTTCAATGCATATTTGACATTACGGAAATGCTCAAAAACTCTTGAAAACTGTCAGATTCCATAAGATCTAAAAACACTTTACAAGTATTGTGATAATTTTTTCATGTGTAGCTAGCGGACTCTATAGCGCCCCCTAATTCATTCGTTTAATAAATTAGCTGTGGATGTGTCACAATTTGTCTAATCTTCTCAAATTTTGGTAGGAGCGTAGATACTATGACTCTGCACATATTTGCAATTGGTTTGTATGAGCTCCGCCCAACAGGAAGTCGGCCATATTGGATTTTATAATTTTTTTACACTTTTTTTCACAAACTCATTTAAACTGCTCCTAAAGTCTTTGTCAGATTACCTCTAAATTTGCTGAGAATGAACATCAGACACAGTTGATGAAAATTGCCAAAGGAATAGTTGATCGCTAAAACGGTGACGTAATGGCGACCAATTGATTGACTAGAGACGCAACACTAAACCAAAGTGAAACCATGACACAGTCAGAACACAGATGATTAAAAATTCATGAAACTTGGCAAAAACACAAGAGACATCATTAGACACGTTTTCAGTATTGGTAGGACTGACTCCGCCCAACAGGAAGTCGGCCATTTTGAAATATCTGAATTTTACATACATTTTTTGCGTATGTTGTCAAACTACTCCTAGAAATTTTGTTGAATTCTCTTGGTATTTGGTAAATATGAACATTGAACATATCTGATGATAAATTGTGAAGAAATAGTCGATATCTTAAACGAGGAGGGAATGGCGGACAGTTGAATGTTTGAGATGCCACATCAAAACTGGAGGTTGACACATAGGTAATGCTAGGAGTTTTGAGGACGTTATAAGAGAGAAAAGCTCACAAACTTTGACCGGCCTGCTTATCTGAGGCTGTTGTTTGATCTAGAATTAGAATTTCAAATATATGTGTTTTAACAGCTCTATAGCGCCACCTGTATTTTAAATGGGTATTTCACATTTTTGGCAGGATAGAAAACTCTTGAAAATTACCACACTTAATAAGACCTCAAAATTACTTTCACCGGTTTCTCGGTTTGGCCCAGTACGATTTGCGCTGTTGTGCGAGGGCCCTACGTCCCCCTGTGACAGGGGGACAACTCGTTAGGGCCCGAGCACCGAAGGCGCAGGCGAAGCCTGCACCGGAGGTGCAAAGCCCTATTGTTTTTGGTCCGTTTATTATTATTTTTATTTACAAACTTCGCGCCCATTTTTGAGGCCTTTCCGATACTCGAAAACTCTTGCATTTTGGCACAGACGTCAAAGCCGGTGAAAAATTTTAAATTACATTGTTCACAGGTTTGGGCGTGGATCAGGAGCTCTATAGCGCCCCCAAACGTTGCCAGTGGCCGGGATAAAGTTTGTCCAATGTGCACCAACTTTGGTACGCTCATTGACCTCATTATACTGATCAAGAATCACTCGGATTTATTTGACTCCGCCTAACAGGAAGTCGGCCATTTTGGCAGGAAGTCGCAAAATAAAAAGTTTCCCGTGGTGTTTTGGGTGGGTTACGATGTTCGAAAACTCATAAAATTTCACAGGCCTATTGGGCATAGGATGTACTTTGATGTAAAATTGGAATTTTTCATATTCATAATTTATCAGCTCTCTAGCGCCACCTATTTTATATGACATTTATAGAAAGCTCTTAGCCTCTTCTAAATTAGCAGACCCAATAATGCCTTTAATTGATTTCGAGAAATGTAATCATTTTTCTAATGTGGTGCTAAATGACTCTACAGCGCCCCCTATTTGGTTTAGGCTAATAAATTAGCGGTAGCTGTCTCAAATTTTCCCCAATGTTCAAAATTTTTGGTAGAAACATAGATATTACGATGCCACACATAATACCCATTGGCATGTATTAGCTCCGCCCAACAGGAAGTCGGCCATTTTGAAAAATGTTAAATTTTTAAACATTTTTCACATACTCATTCGAACTCCTCCTAGAGTCTTTGTCAGATTACAACTAAATGGTCTGTGGATAGTCTCCAGACATACATGGTGCTAAATTGCGAAGGAATAGTCGATAGCTGAAACGATGATGTAATGGCGGGCAATTGATTTAATGGAGACACAACACTAAACCAAATAGAAACATTAGCATGGTCAGAATACAGCTGCTTGGAAATTCATGAAACTTGGCAAAAACATAAAAGACATCATTACACACATTTTCAGTGTTGATATGATTGACTCCGCCCAACAGGAAGTCGGCCATTTTGAAAAACGTGCATTTTACACACATTTTTTGCATACTTTGTCGAACTCCTCCTAGGGAATTTGTTGAATACTCTTGATATTTGTCAGCAATAAACTACTACCATCCGTGATGATAAATTGCGAAGGAATAGTCGATATCTTAAACGAGGACGAAATGGCGGACAGTTGAATTGCTGGAGATACCCCATTAAAATAGGAAGTAAATACATTCTGGTGTTGGTAGGTGTTTGAGGAGGTTAAACAGGTTGAAAACTCTCGAAACTTTACAGGCCTGCTTGATTTAAGCGGTCCTTTGATTAAAAATTTAAATTTCATATATACATATTTCATTGGCTCTATAGCGCCACCTAGGATTCAATGTATATTTGACATTACGGAAATGCTCAAAAACTCTTGAAAATTGTCAGATTCCATAAGATCTAAAAACACTTTACAAATATTGTGATAATTTTTTCATGTGTAGCTAGCGGACTCTATAGCGCCCCCTAATTCATTCGTTTAATAAATTAGCTGTGGATGTGTCACAATTTGTCTAACCTTCTCAAAATTTGGTAGGAGCGTAGATACTATGACTCTGCACATATTTGCAATTGGTTTGTATTAGCTCCGCCCAACAGGAAGTCGGCCATATTGGATTTTGTAATTTTTTTACACTTTTTTTCACAAACTCATTTAAACTGCTCCTAAAGTCTTTGTCAGATTACCTCTAAATTAGCTGAGAATGAACATCAGACACAGTTGATGAAAATTGCCAAAGGAATAGTTGATCGCTAAAACGGTGACGTAATGGCGAGCAATTGATTGAATAGAGACGCAACACTAAACCAAAGTGAAACCATGACACAGTCAGAACACAGATGATTAAAAATTCATGAAACTTGGCAAAAACACAAGAGACATCATTAGACACGTTTTCAGTATTGGTAGGACTGACTCCGCCCAACAGGAAGTCGGCCATTTTGAAACATCTGTATTTTGCATACATTTTTTGCGTATGTTGTCAAACTACTCCTAGAAATTTTGTTGAATTCTCTTGGTATTTGGTAAATATAAACATTGAACATATCTGATGATAAATTGTGAAGAAATAGTCGATATCTTAAACGAGGAGGGAATGGCGGACGGTTGAATGTTTGAGATGCCACATCAAAACTGGAGGTTGACACATAGGTAATGCTAGGAGTTTTGAGGACGTTATAAGAGAGAAAAGCTCACAAACTTTGACCGGCCTGCTTATCTGAGGCTGTTGTTTGATCTAGAATTAGAATTTCAAATATATGTGTTTTAACAGCTCTATAGCGCCACCTGTATTTTAAATGGGTATTTCACATTTTTGGCAGGATAGAAAACTCTTGAAAATTACCACACTTAATAAGACCTCAAAATTACTTTCACCGGTTTCTCGGTTTGGCCCGGTATGATTTGCGCTGTTGTGCGAGGGCCCTACGTCCCCCTGTGACAGGGGGACAACTCGTTATTATTATTATTATTATTCTGCCTCTTTGCGTCCATTTTTGAGGCATTTCCAATACTCGAAAACTCACGCATTTTGGCACAGGCCTCAAGCTCGGCGAAAATTTTAAAGTTCCATAGAGGCTGGACTTAGGCGTGGTTCAGGAGCTCTATAGCGCCCCCAAACGTAGGCAGTGGCTGGGATGAAGTTTGTCCAATGTACACCAACTTTGGTACTCTCATTGACCTCCTCATAAAGAACAAGGATCAATTTGATTTATTTGACTCCGCCCAACAGGAAGTCGGCCATTTTGACAGGAAGTTGCAAAATAAAAAGTTTCCCGCTGGGTTTCGGAGGGGTTAAGATGTTTGAAAACTCCTAAAATTTTACTGAGCTATTTAGCTTAGGCCAAACTTTGACCTTCAGTTGGAATTTCGTAAATTCGTGTTTCATCAGCTCTCTAGCGCCACCTATTTTATATCACATTTATAAAAAGTTCTCAGCCTCTTGATAATTGGCTGATTCAATAAGTCTTTGAAATGATTTAGAAATATTTTGTCGTTTTTCTCATGTGTAGCTAGATGACTCTACAGCGCCCCCTATTTTATTTAGGCCATTAAATTAGCTGTAGCTGTCTCAAAATTTCTCCAATATTCTCGATTTTTGGCAACAACATAGAGAGTATCATCCCGCACATATTACCAATTGGCTGGTATTAGCTCCGCCCAACAGGAAGTCGGCCATTTTGAAATTTGTGGAATTTTTACACATTTTTCACGAACTCATTCAAACTCCTCCTAGAGTCTTTGTCAGATTATCTCTAAATTGGGCATGGGTAGGCTCCAGACATACGTGGTGATAAATTGCGAAGGAATAGTCAATAGCTGAAACGATGAAGTAATGGCAGGCAATTAATTTAATGGAGACTCAAACTAAACAAAAGTGAAACCATGACACGGTCATAACACAGATGATTGAAAATTCATGAAACTTGGCAAAAACACAAGAGACATCATAAGACACGATTTTAGTATTGGTAAGACTGACTCCGCCCAACAGGAAGTCGGCCATTTTGAAATAAGTGCATTTTACACACATTTTTTGCATACTTTGTCGAACTCCTCCTAGGGAATTTGTTGAATACTCTTGATATTTGTCAGTAATAAACTACTAACACACCTGATGATAAATTGCGAAGGAATAGTCAATATCTTAAACGAGGACGAAATGGCGGACAGTTGAGTTGATGAAGATACCCCATTAAAACAGGAAGTGAATACATTCTGGTGTTGGTAGGTGTTTGAGGAGGTTAAAAAGGTTGAAAACTCTCGAAACTTTACACGCCTGCTTGATTTATGCGGCCCTTTGATCTAAAATTGAAATTTCATATATACGTATTTCATTGGCTCCATAGCGCCACCTAGGTTTCAATGCATATTTGACATTACGGGAATGCTCAAAACCTCTTGAAAATTGTCAGATTGCATAAGACCTAAAAACACTTTGCAAATATTGTGATAATTTTTTCATGTGTAGCTAGTGGACTCTACAGCGCCCCCTAATTTGTTCAGTTAATAAATTAGCTGTGGATGTGTCAAAATTTGTCTAATCTTCTCAAATTTTGGTAGGAGTGTAGATAGTGTGACCCTGCACATATTTGCAATAGGTTTGTATTCGCTCCGCCCAACAGGAAGTCGGCCATATTGGAATTTGTAATATTTTCACACATTTTTCACAAACTCATTTAAACTGCTCATAAAGTCTTTGTCAGATTACCTCTTATTTTACTGTAAATGAACATCAGACATATTTGATGAAAACTGCCAAAGGAATAGTTGATCGCTAAAACGGTGATGTAATGGTGAGCAATTGATTTACTAGAGACGCAACACTAAACCAAAGTGAAACAATGACACGGTCAGAAAACAGATGATTAAAAATTCATGAAACTTGGCAAAAACACAAGAGACATCATTAGACACATTTTCAGTATTTGTAGGACTGACTCCGCCCAACAGGAAGTCAGCCATTTTGAAATATCTGCATTTTACACACATTTTTTGCGTATTTTATCAAACTACTCCTAGCAAATTTCTTGAATTCTCTTGGTATTTGGTAAAAATAAACATTGAACATATCTGATGATAAATTGTGAAGGAATAGTCGATATCTCAAACGAGGAGGAAATGGCAGACGGTTGAATTTGTGAGATGACAGATCAAAACAGGAAGTTGACACCTAGGTAATGCTAGGTGTTTTGAGGAAGTTATAAGAGAGAAAATTTGACCGGGTTGCTTATCTGCGGCTGTTGTTTGATCTCCAATTAGGATTTCAAATACATATGTTTTAACAGCGCTATAGTGCCACCTGTACTTTAAATTGATAATTCACATGTTTAACAGGATAGAAAACTCTTGAAAATTGGTACATTCAATAAAATTTGTCTAATCTTCTCAAATTGTTGGTAGGAATGTAGATACTATGACCCTGCACATATTTGCAATTGGCCTGTATTATCTCCGCCCAACAGGAAGTCAGCCATATTGGAAATTATGACATTTCCACACATTTTTCACATTTTTGAATTATTTAGATGCAACGCTGGACCAAAGCGGAACAATAACATGGTCAGAAACTAGGCAGAAATATAAGAGGCGGTATTCCACCTATTTATTTTATATGACTTTATTACTTTGAGCCATTGTCCTCATCCAATGCTCCCTTACTGTGGCAAAAATATTTTTTTCACCTTGAAAATAACGTTTCCCATTGGGAATTACCTACTACAGGGAATCAGCCATGGTGATATTTGTACACCAATATAAAGGCTTTTTTAGTGCAGAATGAGGTAGACATTTTTGGGTGTGTCTGTCATCTACACATTTGTTGACTTTTAAACATTTTGATTCTTAAAAAGTCATGGATTTCGGTACAGGCCTCAAAACTTAGTGAAAAATATATATTTTTTACAAGCACAGGCTTGTGTGGTTTAGGAGCTCCATAATGCCCCCAAAAATAGACAGAATAATATTCATCCAGTATGCAGCATATTTGGTATGGTCATTGATGTAAACAACATCAACCTTTTTTTTATATTGAAGTAAAGATCATATTTGTTGTGTAAGGTTGTTGTGTAAGAAAATGTAACAATATTGTGTCAGATTAGCAAAGTTAAATATATTAGCTTTATTTGTGTTTAGAATTGAATGTTGAGCTATTAAAAATGTTTGGTCATTTAGAAAATTGAGCCATAAAAAAAACATGGTCACCACAGGGAGTTGAACCCTATCTCAATAAATGAGAGTACCATCACTAGTGACTTTTGTTTTTTTTTGTATGACTACTCTTATTACTACTTTATTATTATTATTATTATTATTATTATTATTATTATTATTATTATTATTATTATTATTATGTTTTTATTGTTAGTTTTTAGTTTATTTTTTGTACAGTGTTGGTTTATATATTAGGCAGAAGGACCATGTTTCAGAATTAAATGTTTGTTATTGTGGGCAGACCACTTTAAAAGTTAGTCTTATAGGTATTTAAAAAGGTTTCAGATGCACAATGTAAGAGTATGTTCATGGTCC
Organism: Astyanax mexicanus; assembly: GCF_023375975.1. Taxonomy (NCBI): domain Eukaryota; kingdom Metazoa; phylum Chordata; class Actinopteri; order Characiformes; family Acestrorhamphidae; genus Astyanax; species Astyanax mexicanus. The sequence goes on along the minus strand of NC_064432.1, from coordinate 14,406,626 downwards.
ATTTTCTCAACCAACAATTATGCAGACCTATTTGGCATTATACGAAGATAATTAATTAAAGTAGTATTAAAGATAATAATATAATAAATATTTAAGAGCAGATTTTTATATGAATATGTTTTTTTTTTTTTGGGCCCGCCACCACCCCCCCTCTTCGGAGGACTAATTAAGCTTTATTTGTATTAAATATTTGTTCATATTTTTAGGTTTTAGTGTTGTTGTGAACAGAACACAGCAACAGTTATAATCTGGTACTGGTTTCACAAGGATCCAGAAGCACAGTCTAACACTATGTTCATGGTCCATTGTCTCAACCACCAAGTACTCAGACCTATTTAGCATTAGATAAAGATAATTAATAAAAGTCAGAAAAAAAGATAATAATATAATAAATATTTAAGAGCAGATTTTTATATGAATATGTCTGGGTTTTTTTGGGCCCGCCACCACCCCCCCTCTTCGGAGGACTAATTAAGCTTTATTTGTATTAAATATTTGCTCATATTTTTAGGTTTTAGTGTTGTTGTGGGCAGAACACAGCAATTAGTAAAAGTACTGTTAAAGATCATAATATAAGTATTTAAATTCATATTTTTAGGTTTTAGTGTTGTTGTGGACAGAACACAGCAACAGTTATAATCTGGTACTGGTTTCACAAGGATCCAGAAGCACAGCCTAACACTATGTTCATGGTCCATTGTCTCAACCACCAAGTACGCAGACCTATTTAGCATTAGATAAAGATAATTTTAAAAAGCCAGATCATAAAATAATAAATATTTAAGAGCAGTTTCTTAGGGTTTTAGTGTTGTTGTGAGCAGAACATGGCAATTTGTGAAAGAACTATTAAAAATCATAATATAAATATTTAGGATCATATTTTTAGGTTTTATTGTTGTTGTGGACAGAACACACTAATTAGTAAAAGTACTGTTAAAAATCATAATATAAATATTTAGGATCATATTTTTAGGTTTTTAGTGTTGTTGTGGACAGAACACAGCAACAGTTATAATCTGGTACTGGTTTCACAAGGATCCAGAAGCACAGTCTAACACTATGTTCATGGTTCATTGTCTCAACCACCAAGTACTCAGACCTATTTATCATTAGATAAAGATAATTAATAAAAGTCAGAAAAAAGATAATAAAATAATAAATATTTAAGAGCAGTTTCTTAGGGTTTTAGTGTTGTTGTGGGCAGAACACAGCAATTAGTAAAAGTACTGTTAAAGATCATAATATAAATATTTAAGTTCATATTTTTAGGTTTTAGTGTTGTTGTGGACAGAACACAGCAATTAGTAAAAGTACTGTTAAAAATCATAATATAAATATTTAGGATCATATTTTTAGGTTTTAGTGTTGTTGTGGACAGAACACAGCAACAGTTATAATCTGGTACTGGTTTCACAAGGATCCAGAAGCACAGCCTAACACTATGTTCATGGTCCATTGTCTCAACCACCAAGTACTCAGACCTATTTAGCATTAGATAAAGATAATTAATAAAAGTCAAATCTGTTTTTGGTCCGTTTATTATTATTTTTATTTACAAACTTCGCGCCCATTTTTGAGGCCTTTCCGATACTCGAAAACTCTTGCATTTTGGCACAGACGTCAAAGCCGGTGAAAAATTTTAAATTACATTGTTCACAGGTTTGGGCGTGGATCAGGAGCTCTATAGCGCCCCCAAACGTTGCCAGTGGCCGGGATAAAGTTTGTCCAATGTGCACCAACTTTGGTACGCTCATTGACCTCATTATACTGATCAAGAATCACTCGGATTTATTTGACTCCGCCTAACAGGAAGTCGGCCATTTTGGCAGGAAGTCGCAAAATAAAAAGTTTCCCGTGGTGTTTTGGGTGGGTTACGATGTTCGAAAACTCATAAAATTTCACAGGCCTATTGGGCATAGGATGTACTTTGATGTAAAATTGGAATTTTTCATATTCATAATTTATCAGCTCTCTAGCGCCACCTATTTTATATGACATTTATAGAAAGCTCTTAGCCTCTTCTAAATTAGCAGACCCAATAATGCCTTTAATTGATTTCGAGAAATGTAATCATTTTTCTAATGTGGTGCTAAATGACTCTACAGCGCCCCCTATTTGGTTTAGGCTAATAAATTAGCGGTAGCTGTCTCAAATTTTCCCCAATGTTCAAAATTTTTGGTAGAAACATAGATATTACGATGCCACACATAATACCCATTGGCATGTATTAGCTCCGCCCAACAGGAAGTCGGCCATTTTGAAAAATGTTAAATTTTTAAACATTTTTCACATACTCATTCGAACTCCTCCTAGAGTCTTTGTCAGATTACAACTAAATGGTCTGTGGATAGTCTCCAGACATACATGGTGCTAAATTGCGAAGGAATAGTCGATAGCTGAAACGATGATGTAATGGCGGGCAATTGATTTAATGGAGACACAACACTAAACCAAATAGAAACATTAGCATGGTCAGAATACAGCTGCTTGGAAATTCATGAAACTTGGCAAAAACATAAAAGACATCATTACACACATTTTCAGTGTTGATATGATTGACTCCGCCCAACAGGAAGTCGGCCATTTTGAAAAACGTGCATTTTACACACATTTTTTGCATACTTTGTCGAACTCCTCCTAGGGAATTTGTTGAATACTCTTGATATTTGTCAGCAATAAACTACTACCATCCGTGATGATAAATTGCGAAGGAATAGTCGATATCTTAAACGAGGACGAAATGGCGGACAGTTGAATTGCTGGAGATACCCCATTAAAATAGGAAGTAAATACATTCTGGTGTTGGTAGGTGTTTGAGGAGGTTAAACAGGTTGAAAACTCTCGAAACTTTACAGGCCTGCTTGATTTAAGCGGTCCTTTGATTAAAAATTTAAATTTCATATATACATATTTCATTGGCTCTATAGCGCCACCTAGGATTCAATGTATATTTGACATTACGGAAATGCTCAAAAACTCTTGAAAATTGTCAGATTCCATAAGATCTAAAAACACTTTACAAATATTGTGATAATTTTTTCATGTGTAGCTAGCGGACTCTATAGCGCCCCCTAATTCATTCGTTTAATAAATTAGCTGTGGATGTGTCACAATTTGTCTAACCTTCTCAAAATTTGGTAGGAGCGTAGATACTATGACTCTGCACATATTTGCAATTGGTTTGTATTAGCTCCGCCCAACAGGAAGTCGGCCATATTGGATTTTGTAATTTTTTTACACTTTTTTTCACAAACTCATTTAAACTGCTCCTAAAGTCTTTGTCAGATTACCTCTAAATTAGCTGAGAATGAACATCAGACACAGTTGATGAAAATTGCCAAAGGAATAGTTGATCGCTAAAACGGTGACGTAATGGCGAGCAATTGATTGAATAGAGACGCAACACTAAACCAAAGTGAAACCATGACACAGTCAGAACACAGATGATTAAAAATTCATGAAACTTGGCAAAAACACAAGAGACATCATTAGACACGTTTTCAGTATTGGTAGGACTGACTCCGCCCAACAGGAAGTCGGCCATTTTGAAACATCTGTATTTTGCATACATTTTTTGCGTATGTTGTCAAACTACTCCTAGAAATTTTGTTGAATTCTCTTGGTATTTGGTAAATATAAACATTGAACATATCTGATGATAAATTGTGAAGAAATAGTCGATATCTTAAACGAGGAGGGAATGGCGGACGGTTGAATGTTTGAGATGCCACATCAAAACTGGAGGTTGACACATAGGTAATGCTAGGAGTTTTGAGGACGTTATAAGAGAGAAAAGCTCACAAACTTTGACCGGCCTGCTTATCTGAGGCTGTTGTTTGATCTAGAATTAGAATTTCAAATATATGTGTTTTAACAGCTCTATAGCGCCACCTGTATTTTAAATGGGTATTTCACATTTTTGGCAGGATAGAAAACTCTTGAAAATTACCACACTTAATAAGACCTCAAAATTACTTTCACCGGTTTCTCGGTTTGGCCCGGTATGATTTGCGCTGTTGTGCGAGGGCCCTACGTCCCCCTGTGACAGGGGGACAACTCGTTATTAGGGCCCGAGCACCGAAGGCGCAGGCGAAGCCTGCACCGGAGGTGCAAAGCCCTATTGTTTTTGGTCCGTTTATTATTATTATTATTATTATTATTCTGCCTCTTTGCGTCCATTTTTGAGGCATTTCCGATACTCGAAAACTCACACATTTTGGCACAGACCTCAAGTTCGGCGAAAATTTTAAAGTTCCATAGAAGCTGGACTTTGGCGTTGTTCAGGAGCTCTATAGCGCCCCCAAACGTCGGCAGTGGCCGGGATGAAGTTTGTCCAACGTGCACCAACTTTGGTACGCTCATTGACCTCCTCATAAACAACAAGAATCACTAGGTTTTATTTGACTCCGCCCAACAGGAAGTCGGCCATTTTGACAGGAAGTTGCAAAATAAAAAGTTTCCCGCTGGGTTTCGGAGGGGTTAGGATGTTTGAAAACTCCTAAAATTTTACAGAGCTATTTGGCTTAGGCCATACTTTGACCGTAAGTTGGAATTTCGTAAATTCGTCTTTCATCAGCTCTCTAGCGCCATCTATTTTATATCATATTTATGAAAAGCTCTCAGCCTCTTGATAATTGGCAGATTCAATAAGTCTTTGAAATGATTTAGGAATATTTTGTCGTTTTTCTCATGTGTAGCTAGAGGACTCTACAGCGCCCCCTATTTTGTTTAGGCCATTAAATTAGCTGTAGCTGTCTCAAAATTTCTCCAATATTCTCGATTTTTGGCAACAACATAGAAACTATCATCCCGCACATATTACCTATTGGCTTGTACTAGCTCTGCGCAACAGGAAGTCGGCCATTTTGAAATTTGTGGAATTTTTACACATTTTTCACGAACTCATTCAAACTCCTCCTAGAGTCTTTGTCATATTACCTCTAAATTTGGTGTGGATAGGCTCCAGACATACATGGTGATAAATTGCGAAGGAATAGTCGATAGCTGAAACGATGACGTAATGGCGGACAATTAATTTAATGGAGACGCAACACTAGACCAAAGTGAAACCATGACACGGTCATAAAACAGATGATTGAAAAATCATGAAACTTGGTAAAAACACAAGAGACATCATAAGACACGTTTTTAGTATTGGAATGATTGACTCCGCCCAACAGGAAGTCGGCCATTTTGAAATATGTGCATTTTACACACATTTTTTGCATACTTTGTCGAACTCCTCCTAGGAAATTTGTTGAATACTCTTGATATTTGTCAGCAAAAAACTACTACCATCCGTGATGATAAATTGCGAAGGAATAGTCGATATCTTAAACGAGGACAAAATGGCGGACAGTTGAACTGCTTGAGATGCCCCATTAAAATAGGAAGTGAATACATTCTGGTGTTAGTAGGTGTTTGAGGAGGTTAAAAAGGTTGAAAACTCTCAAAAAATTACAGGCCTGCTTGAATTAAGCAGTACTTTCATCTGAAATTAAAATTTCTTGTATACGTATTTCATTGGCTCTATAGCGCCACCTAGGTTTCAATGCATATTTGACATTACGGGAATGCTCAAAACCTCTTGAAAATTGACAGATTGCATAAGACCTAAAAACACTTTACAAATATTTTGACAATTTTTTCATGTATAGCTAACAGACTCTACAGCGCCCCCTAATTCGTTTGTTTAATAAATTAGCTGTGGATGTGTCAAAATTTGTCTAATCTTCTCAAATTTTGGTAGGATCGTAGATAGTATGACCCCGCACATATTTGCAATTGGCTTGTATTAGCTCCGCCCAACAGGAAGTCGGCCATATTGGAATTTGTAATATTTTTACAAATTTTTCACAAACTAATTTAAACTGCTCCTAGAGTCTTTGTCAGATTACCTCTTATTTCGCTGTAAATGAACAACAGACATATTTGATGATAATTGCCAAAGGATTAGTTGATCGGTAAAACGGTGACCCAATGGCGAGCAATTGAGTCACTAGAGACGCAACACTAAACCAAAGTGAAACCATGACATGGTCAGAAAACAGATTATTGAAAATTCATGAAACTTGGCAAAAACACAAAAGACATCATTACACACATTTTCAGCATTGGTAGGACTGACTCCGCCCAACAGGAAGTCGGCCATTTTGAAATATCTGCATTTTACACACATTTTTTGTGTACATTGTCAAACTACTCCTAGCAAATTTGATGAATTCTCTTGGTATTTGGTAAAAATAAACATTGAACATATCTGATGATAAATTGTGAAGGAATAGTCGATATCTCAAACGAGGACGAAATGGTAGATGGTTGAATTTTTGAGATCCCACATCAAAACAGGAGATGAAAACCTAGGTAATGCCAGGTGTTTTGAGGAGGTTATAACGGAGAAAAACTCACAAAATTTGACCGGCCTGCTTATCTAAGGCTGTTGTTTGATGTAGAATTAGAATTTCAAATACATGTATTTTAACAGCGCCATAGCGCCACCTGTATTTTAAATGGATATTTCACGTGTTTAACAGGATAGAAAACTCTTGAAAATTGGCACACTCAATAAGACCTCAAAATTACTTTTACCGGTTTCTCGGTTTGGCCCGGTACGATTTGCGCTGTTGTGCGAGGGCCCTACGTCCCCCTGTGACAGGGGGACAACTCGTTATTATTATTATTATTCTGCCTCTTTGCGTCCATTTTTGAGGCATTTCCAATACTCGAAAACTCACGCATTTTGGCACAGGCCTCAAGCTCGGCGAAAATTTTAAAGTTCCATAGAGGCTGGACTTAGGCGTGGTTCAGGAGCTCTATAGCGCCCCCAAACGTAGGCAGTGGCTGGGATGAAGTTTGTCCAATGTACACCAACTTTGGTACTCTCATTGACCTCCTCATAAAGAACAAGGATCAATTTGATTTATTTGACTCCGCCCAACAGGAAGTCGGCCATTTTGACAGGAAGTTGCAAAATAAAAAGTTTCCCGCTGGGTTTCGGAGGGGTTAAGATGTTTGAAAACTCCTAAAATTTTACTGAGCTATTTAGCTTAGGCCAAACTTTGACCTTCAGTTGGAATTTCGTAAATTCGTGTTTCATCAGCTCTCTAGCGCCACCTATTTTATATCACATTTATAAAAAGTTCTCAGCCTCTTGATAATTGGCTGATTCAATAAGTCTTTGAAATGATTTAGAAATATTTTGTCGTTTTTCTCATGTGTAGCTAGATGACTCTACAGCGCCCCCTATTTTATTTAGGCCATTAAATTAGCTGTAGCTGTCTCAAAATTTCTCCAATATTCTCGATTTTTGGCAACAACATAGAGAGTATCATCCCGCACATATTACCAATTGGCTGGTATTAGCTCCGCCCAACAGGAAGTCGGCCATTTTGAAATTTGTGGAATTTTTACACATTTTTCACGAACTCATTCAAACTCCTCCTAGAGTCTTTGTCAGATTATCTCTAAATTGGGCATGGGTAGGCTCCAGACATACGTGGTGATAAATTGCGAAGGAATAGTCAATAGCTGAAACGATGAAGTAATGGCAGGCAATTAATTTAATGGAGACTCAAACTAAACAAAAGTGAAACCATGACACGGTCATAACACAGATGATTGAAAATTCATGAAACTTGGCAAAAACACAAGAGACATCATAAGACACGATTTTAGTATTGGTAAGACTGACTCCGCCCAACAGGAAGTCGGCCATTTTGAAATAAGTGCATTTTACACACATTTTTTGCATACTTTGTCGAACTCCTCCTAGGGAATTTGTTGAATACTCTTGATATTTGTCAGTAATAAACTACTAACACACCTGATGATAAATTGCGAAGGAATAGTCAATATCTTAAACGAGGACGAAATGGCGGACAGTTGAGTTGATGAAGATACCCCATTAAAACAGGAAGTGAATACATTCTGGTGTTGGTAGGTGTTTGAGGAGGTTAAAAAGGTTGAAAACTCTCGAAACTTTACACGCCTGCTTGATTTATGCGGCCCTTTGATCTAAAATTGAAATTTCATATATACGTATTTCATTGGCTCCATAGCGCCACCTAGGTTTCAATGCATATTTGACATTACGGGAATGCTCAAAACCTCTTGAAAATTGTCAGATTGCATAAGACCTAAAAACACTTTGCAAATATTGTGATAATTTTTTCATGTGTAGCTAGTGGACTCTACAGCGCCCCCTAATTTGTTCAGTTAATAAATTAGCTGTGGATGTGTCAAAATTTGTCTAATCTTCTCAAATTTTGGTAGGAGTGTAGATAGTGTGACCCTGCACATATTTGCAATAGGTTTGTATTCGCTCCGCCCAACAGGAAGTCGGCCATATTGGAATTTGTAATATTTTCACACATTTTTCACAAACTCATTTAAACTGCTCATAAAGTCTTTGTCAGATTACCTCTTATTTTACTGTAAATGAACATCAGACATATTTGATGAAAACTGCCAAAGGAATAGTTGATCGCTAAAACGGTGATGTAATGGTGAGCAATTGATTTACTAGAGACGCAACACTAAACCAAAGTGAAACAATGACACGGTCAGAAAACAGATGATTAAAAATTCATGAAACTTGGCAAAAACACAAGAGACATCATTAGACACATTTTCAGTATTTGTAGGACTGACTCCGCCCAACAGGAAGTCAGCCATTTTGAAATATCTGCATTTTACACACATTTTTTGCGTATTTTATCAAACTACTCCTAGCAAATTTCTTGAATTCTCTTGGTATTTGGTAAAAATAAACATTGAACATATCTGATGATAAATTGTGAAGGAATAGTCGATATCTCAAACGAGGAGGAAATGGCAGACGGTTGAATTTGTGAGATGACAGATCAAAACAGGAAGTTGACACCTAGGTAATGCTAGGTGTTTTGAGGAAGTTATAAGAGAGAAAATTTGACCGGGTTGCTTATCTGCGGCTGTTGTTTGATCTCCAATTAGGATTTCAAATACATATGTTTTAACAGCGCTATAGTGCCACCTGTACTTTAAATTGATAATTCACATGTTTAACAGGATAGAAAACTCTTGAAAATTGGTACATTCAATAAAATTTGTCTAATCTTCTCAAATTGTTGGTAGGAATGTAGATACTATGACCCTGCACATATTTGCAATTGGCCTGTATTATCTCCGCCCAACAGGAAGTCAGCCATATTGGAAATTATGACATTTCCACACATTTTTCACATTTTTGAATTATTTAGATGCAACGCTGGACCAAAGCGGAACAATAACATGGTCAGAAACTAGGCAGAAATATAAGAGGCGGTATTCCACCTATTTATTTTATATGACTTTATTACTTTGAGCCATTGTCCTCATCCAATGCTCCCTTACTGTGGCAAAAATATTTTTTTCACCTTGAAAATAACGTTTCCCATTGGGAATTACCTACTACAGGGAATCAGCCATGGTGATATTTGTACACCAATATAAAGGCTTTTTTAGTGCAGAATGAGGTAGACATTTTTGGGTGTGTCTGTCATCTACACATTTGTTGACTTTTAAACATTTTGATTCTTAAAAAGTCATGGATTTCGGTACAGGCCTCAAAACTTAGTGAAAAATATATATTTTTTACAAGCACAGGCTTGTGTGGTTTAGGAGCTCCATAATGCCCCCAAAAATAGACAGAATAATATTCATCCAGTATGCAGCATATTTGGTATGGTCATTGATGTAAACAACATCAACCTTTTTTTTATATTGAAGTAAAGATCATATTTGTTGTGTAAGGTTGTTGTGTAAGAAAATGTAACAATATTGTGTCAGATTAGCAAAGTTAAATATATTAGCTTTATTTGTGTTTAGAATTGAATGTTGAGCTATTAAAAATGTTTGGTCATTTAGAAAATTGAGCCATAAAAAAAACATGGTCACCACAGGGAGTTGAACCCTATCTCAATAAATGAGAGTACCATCACTAGTGACTTTTGTTTTTTTTTGTATGACTACTCTTATTACTACTTTATTATTATTATTATTATTATTATTATTATTATTATTATTATTATTATTATTATTATTATTATGTTTTTATTGTTAGTTTTTAGTTTATTTTTTGTACAGTGTTGGTTTATATATTAGGCAGAAGGACCATGTTTCAGAATTAAATGTTTGTTATTGTGGGCAGACCACTTTAAAAGTTAGTCTTATAGGTATTTAAAAAGGTTTCAGATGCACAATGTAAGAGTATGTTCATGGTCCATTTTCTCAACCAACAATTATGCAGACCTATTTGGCATTATACGAAGATAATTAATTAAAGTAGTATTAAAGATAATAATATAATAAATATTTAAGAGCAGATTTTTATATGAATATGTTTTTTTTTTTTTGGGCCCGCCACCACCCCCCCTCTTCGGAGGACTAATTAAGCTTTATTTGTATTAAATATTTGTTCATATTTTTAGGTTTTAGTGTTGTTGTGAACAGAACACAGCAACAGTTATAATCTGGTACTGGTTTCACAAGGATCCAGAAGCACAGTCTAACACTATGTTCATGGTCCATTGTCTCAACCACCAAGTACTCAGACCTATTTAGCATTAGATAAAGATAATTAATAAAAGTCAGAAAAAAAGATAATAATATAATAAATATTTAAGAGCAGATTTTTATATGAATATGTCTGGGTTTTTTTGGGCCCGCCACCACCCCCCCTCTTCGGAGGACTAATTAAGCTTTATTTGTATTAAATATTTGCTCATATTTTTAGGTTTTAGTGTTGTTGTGGGCAGAACACAGCAATTAGTAAAAGTACTGTTAAAGATCATAATATAAGTATTTAAATTCATATTTTTAGGTTTTAGTGTTGTTGTGGACAGAACACAGCAACAGTTATAATCTGGTACTGGTTTCACAAGGATCCAGAAGCACAGCCTAACACTATGTTCATGGTCCATTGTCTCAACCACCAAGTACGCAGACCTATTTAGCATTAGATAAAGATAATTTTAAAAAGCCAGATCATAAAATAATAAATATTTAAGAGCAGTTTCTTAGGGTTTTAGTGTTGTTGTGAGCAGAACATGGCAATTTGTGAAAGAACTATTAAAAATCATAATATAAATATTTAGGATCATATTTTTAGGTTTTATTGTTGTTGTGGACAGAACACACTAATTAGTAAAAGTACTGTTAAAAATCATAATATAAATATTTAGGATCATATTTTTAGGTTTTTAGTGTTGTTGTGGACAGAACACAGCAACAGTTATAATCTGGTACTGGTTTCACAAGGATCCAGAAGCACAGTCTAACACTATGTTCATGGTTCATTGTCTCAACCACCAAGTACTCAGACCTATTTATCATTAGATAAAGATAATTAATAAAAGTCAGAAAAAAGATAATAAAATAATAAATATTTAAGAGCAGTTTCTTAGGGTTTTAGTGTTGTTGTGGGCAGAACACAGCAATTAGTAAAAGTACTGTTAAAGATCATAATATAAATATTTAAGTTCATATTTTTAGGTTTTAGTGTTGTTGTGGACAGAACACAGCAATTAGTAAAAGTACTGTTAAAAATCATAATATAAATATTTAGGATCATATTTTTAGGTTTTAGTGTTGTTGTGGACAGAACACAGCAACAGTTATAATCTGGTACTGGTTTCACAAGGATCCAGAAGCACAGCCTAACACTATGTTCATGGTCCATTGTCTCAACCACCAAGTACTCAGACCTATTTAGCATTAGATAAAGATAATTAATAAAAGTCAAATCATAAAATTATAAATATTTAAGAGCAGTTTCTTAGGGTTTTAGTGTTGTTGTGGGCAGAACATGGCAATTAGTAAAAGTACTGTTAAAAATCATAATATAAATATTTAGGATCATATTTTTAGGTTTTAGTGTTGTTGTGGACAGAACACACTAATTAGTAAAAGTACTGTTAAAGATCATAATATAAATATTTAAATTCATATTTTTAGGTTTTAGTGTGGTTGTGGACAGAACACACTAATTAGTAAAAGTACTGTTAAAAATCATAATATAAATATTTAGGATCATATTTTTAGGTTTTAGTGTTGTTGTGAGCAGAACACAGCAACAGTTATAGTCTGGTACTGGTTTCACAAGGATCCAGAAGCACAGCCTAACACTATGTTCATGGTCCATTGTCTCAACCACCAAGTACGCAGACCTATTTAGCATTAGATAAAGATCATTTTAAAAAAGCCAGATCATAAAATAATAAATATTTAAGAGCAGTTTCTTAGGGTTTTAGTGTTGTGAGCAGAACATGGTAATTTGTGAAAGAACGATTAAAAATCATAATATAAATATTTAGGATCATATTTTGAGGTTTTTAGTGTTGTTGTGGACAGAACACAGCAATTAGTAAAAGTACTGTTAAAAATCATAATATAAATATTTAGGATCATATTTTGAGGTTTTTAGTGTTGTTGTGGACAGAACACAGCAATTAGTAAAAGTACTGTTAAAGATCATAACATAAATATTTAAGTTCATATTTTTAGGTTTTATTGTTGTTGTGGACAGAACACAGCAACAGTTATAATCTGGTACTGGTTTCACAAGGATCCAGAAGCACAGCCTAACACTATGTTCATGGTCCATTGTCTCAACCACCAAGTACGCAGACATATTTAGCATTAGATAAAGATAATTAATAAAAGTCAGAAAAAAGATCATAAAATAATAAATATTTAAGAGCAGTTTCTTAGGGTTTTAGTGTTGTTGTGGGCAGAACACAGCAATTAGTAAAAGTACTGTTAAAAATCATAATATAAATATTTAAGTTCATATTTTTAGGTTTTAGTGTTGTTGTGGACAGAACACAGCAACAGTTATAGTCTGGTACTGGTTTCACAAGGATCCAGAAGCACAGCCTAACACTGTGTTCATGGTCCATTGTCTCAACTACCAAGTACACAGACCTATTTAGCATTAGATAAAGATGATTAATAAAAGTCAAATCATAATATAATAAATATTTAAGAGCAGTTTCTTAGGGTTTTAGTGTTGTGAGCAGAACATGGCAATTTGTGAAAGAACTATAAAAGAATCATAATATAAATATTTAAGTTCATATTTTGAGGTTTTTAGTGTTGTTGTGGACAGAACACAGCAACAGTTATAGTCTGGTACTGGTTTCACAAGGATCCAGAAGCACAGCCTAACACTATGTTCATGGTCCATTGTCTCAACCACCAAGTACGCAGACCTATTTAGCATTAGATAAAGATAATTTTAAAAAGCCAGATCATAAAATAATAAATATTTAAGAGCAGTTTCTTAGGGTTTTAGTGTTGTTGTGAGCAGAACATGGCAATTTGTGAAAGAACTATTAAAAATCATAATATAAATATTTAGGATCATATTTTTAGGTTTTATTGTTGTTGTGGACAGAACACAGCAACAGTTATAGTCTGGTACTGGTTTCACAAGGATCCAGAAGCACAGCCTAACACTATGTTCATGGTCCATTGTCTCAACCACCAAGTACGCAGACCTATTTAGCATTAGATAAAGATAATTAATAAAAGTCAAATCATAATATAATAAATATTTAAGAGCAGTTTCTTAGGGTTTTAGTGTTGTGAGCAGAACATGGCAATTTGTGAAAGAACTATAAAAAAATCATAATATAAATATTTAAGTACATATTTTGAGGTTTTTAGTGTTGTTGTGAGCAGAACACAGCAACAGTTATAATCTGGTACTGGTTTCACAAGGATCCAGAAGCACAGCCTAACACTATGTTCATGGTCCATTGTCTCAACCACCAAGTACGCAGATATATTTAGCATTAGATAAAGATAATTAATAAAAGTCAGAAAAAAGATCATAAATTAATAAATATTTAAGAGCAGTTTCTTAGGGTTTTAGTGTTGTTGTGGGCAGAATACAGCAATTAGTAAAAGTACTGTTAAAAATCATAATATAAATATTTAAGTTCATATTTTTAGGTTTTATTGTTGTTGTGGACAGAACACAGCAACAGTTATAGTCTGGTACTGGTTTCACAAGGATCCAGAAGCACAGCCTAACACTATGTTCATGGTCCATTGTCTCAACCACCAAGTACGCAGACCTATTTAGCATTAGATAAAGATAATTTTAAAAAGCCAGATCATAAAATAATAAATATTTAAGAGCAGTTTCTTAGGGTTTTAGTGTTGTTGTGAGCAGAACATGGCAAGGATCCAGAAGCACAGCCTAACACTATGTTCATGGTCCATTGTCTCAACCACCAAGTACGCAGACCTATTTAGCATTAGATAAAGATAATTTTAAAAAGCCAGATCATAAAATAATGAATATTTAAGAGCAGTTTCTTAGGGTTTTAGTGTTGTTGTGAGCAGAACATGGCAATTTGTGAAAGAACTATTAAAAATCATAATATAAATATTTAGGATCATATTTTTAGGTTTTATTGTTGTTGTGGACAGAACACAGCAACAGTTATAGTCTGGTACTGGTTTCACAAGGATCCAGAAGCACAGCCTAACACTGTGTTCATGGTCCATTGTCTCAACCACCAAGTACGCAGACCTATTTAGCATTAGATAAAGATGATTAATAAAAGTCAAATCATAAAATAATAAATATTTAAGAGCAGTTTCTTAGGGTTTTAGTGTTGTTGTGGGCAGAACATGGCAATTAGTAAAAGTACTGTTAAAGATCATAATATAAATATTTAAATTCATATTTTTAGGTTTTAGTGTTGTTGTGGACAGAACACAGCAACAGTTATAGTCTGGTACTGGTTTCACAAGGATCCAGAAGCACAGCCTAACACTATGTTCATGGTCCATTGTCTCAACCACCAAGTACTCAGACCTATTTAGCATTAGATAAAGATAATTTTAAAAAAGCCAGATCATAAAATAATAAATATTTAAGAGCAGTTTCTTAGGGTTTTAGTGTTGTGAGCAGAACATGGTAATTTGTGAAAGAACTATTAAAAATCATAATATAAATATTTAGGATCATATTTTGAGGTTTTTAGTGTTGTTGTGGACAGAACACACTAATTAGTAAAAGTACTGTTAAAAATCATAATATAAATATTTAGGATCATATTTTGAGGTTTTTCGTGTTGTTGTGAGCAGAACACAGCAACAGTTATAGTCTGGTACTGGTTTCACAAGGATCCAGAAGCACAGCCTAACACTGTGTTCATGGTCCATTGTCTCAACCACCAAGTACGCAGACATATTTAGCATTAGATAAAGATAATTAATAAAAGTCAGAAAAAAGATCATAAAATAATAAATATTTAAGAGCAGTTTCTTAGGGTTTTAGTGTTGTTGTGGGCAGAACACAGCAATTAGTAAAAGTACTGTTAAAAATCATAATATAAATATTTAAGTTCATATTTTTAGGTTTTAGTGTTGTTGTGGACAGAACACAGCAACAGTTATAGTCTGGTACTGGTTTCACAAGGATCCAGAAGCACAGCCTAACACTGTGTTCATGGTCCATTGTCTCAACCACCAAGTACGCAGACCTATTTAGCATTAGATAAAGATAATTAATAAAAGTCAAATCATAATATAATAAATATTTAAGAGCAGTTTCTTAGGGTTTTAGTGTTGTGAGCAGAACATGGCAATTTGTGAAAGAACTATAAAAAAATCATAATATAAATATTTAAGTTCATATTTTGAGGTTTTTAGTGTTGTTGTGAGCAGAACACAGCAACAGTTATAATCTGGTACTGGTTTCACAAGGATCCAGAAGCACAGCCTAACACTATGTTCATGGTCCATTGTCTCAACCACCAAGTACGCAGATATATTTAGCATTAGATAAAGATAATTAATAAAAGTCAGAAAAAAGATCATAAATTAATAAATATTTAAGAGCAGTTTCTTAGGGTTTTAGTGTTGTTGTGGGCAGAACACAGCAATTAGTAAAAGTACTGTTAAAAATCATAATATAAATATTTAAGTTCATATTTTTAGGTTTTAGTGTTGTTGTGGACAGAACACAGCAACAGTTATAGTCTGGTACTGGTTTCACAAGGATCCAGAAGCACAGCCTAACACTATGTTCATGGTCCATTGTCTCAACCACCAAGTACGCAGACCTATTTAGCATTAGATAAAGATAATTTTAAAAAGCCAGATCATAAAATAATAAATATTTAAGAGCAGTTTCTTAGGGTTTTAGTGTTGTTGTGAGCAGAACATGGCAAGGATCCAGAAGCACAGCCTAACACTATGTTCATGGTCCATTGTCTCAACCACCAAGTACGCAGACCTATTTAGCATTAGATAAAGATAATTTTAAAAAGCCAGATCATAAAATAATAAATATTTAAGAGCAGTTTCTTAGGGTTTTAGTGTTGTTGTGAGCAGAACATGGCAATTTGTGAAAGAACTATTAAAAATCATAATATAAATATTTAAATTCATATTTTTAGGTTTTAGTGTTGTTGTGGACAGAACACAGCAACAGTTATAGTCTGGTACTGGTTTCACAAGGATCCAGAAGCACAGCCTAACACTATGTTCATGGTCCATTGTCTCAACCACCAAGTACGCAGATATATTTAGCATTAGATAAAGATAATTAATAAAAGTCAGAAAAAAGATCATAAAATAATAAATATTTAAGAGCAGTTTCTTAGGGTTTTAGTGTTGTTGTGGGCAGAACATGGCAATTAGTAAAAGTACTGTTAAAGATCATAATATAAATATTTAGGATCATATTTTTAGGTGTTATTGTTGTTGTGGACAGAACACAGCAACAGTTATAATCTGGTACTGGTTTCACAAGGATCCAGAAGCACAGCCTAACACTGTGTTCATGGTCCATTGTCTCAACCACCAAGTACTCAGACCTATTTAGCATTAGATAAAGATAATTAATAAAAGTAAGAAAAAAGATAATAATATAGTAAATATTTAAGTTCTTGTTGTTAGGGTTTTAGTGTTGTTGTGGGCAGAACACACCAATTAGTAAAAGTACTGTTAAAGATCATAATATAAATATTTAAATTCATATTTTTAGGTTTTAGTGTTGTTGTGGACAGAACACAGCAACAGTTATAGTCTGGTACTGGTTTCACAAGGATCCAGAAGCACAGCCTAACACTATGTTCATGGTCCATTGTCTCAACCACCAAGTACGCAGACCTATTTAGCATTAGATAAAGATGATTAATAAAAGTCAAATCATAATATAATAAATATTTAAGAGCAGTTTCTTAGGGTTTTAGTGTTGTGAGCAGAACATGGCAATTTGTGAAAGAACTATAAAAAATCATAATATAAATATTTAGGATCATATTTTTAGGTTTTAGTGTTGTTGTGGACAGAACACAGCAACAGTTATAGTCTGGTACTGGTTTCACAAGGATCCAGAAGCACAGTCTAACACTATGTTCATGGTCCATTGTCTCAACCACCAAGTACGCAGACCTATTAATAAATAATAAATAAATAAATAAATAAATAAATAAATAAATAAATAAATAAATAAAAATTAATAATTCTGCAGCTGTATACATTTACATTACCTAGATACCTATTTGTTGACACAAGATAATTGGACTATGCTTAAAACGTACACATTATATTAGTGTTGGATGGTGTTTATAATTTAAAGGAATGCTTATGTTTGTGAAAATGTACAGTAAATTGCTTCATGTGAACTAAAATACACTGGCATAACTTGTGTATTGATAATATATTTAGATGTTATTTTCTTGTACACATGATCAATTAGCGTTCCATTTTCAGTGGTACATTCTGTTACACACTGTGAATAGCCTAGATTTGCCATAAATGTAGACATAGCTTGAGTTTTAAGTTCATCATGGTTCCAGTCACCAATTATGAAGATGTTATCTGACAAATTGCTTAATGTATTACATAATTTAGTGATGTATTTTTGAAATAAGGATAATTGATACTGTGGTGGTCTGTATATCACAACTACGATTATGTCAAGTTTGTTGAATTGACATATCATGCATTCTACATTTACACCTGAAATGTCTAAAATAGTGTAATCAATGTTATGCTTGCAGTATATTCCAACACCCCCATTTTTTTGTTGTTGAATTGATTTTAACAGAGGGTTGTCTGAATTGTAAGCAAGACAACGTGGAGCACTATGAAATTGGTAACCTTCAATGTGAGTGGAGTCACCTGATACATTTGCAGGTAGCCAAGTCTCTGTAACAGCTATACAATTATAATTAAAGGGTTGGACGGAAGCAGTTAAATCTAACAAATGACAGCTTAGACCCTGAACATTCATTAAAAAAACTGAAAAAGAGTTCTGCGTTTTAATTGGACTGACATTATATAATGAAAATTGTGCCATGTTATTAATACATTCCTGGATATTACTTCTACAATAAATTGCTTTATCAGCAAAATCCTGAATGATTAACCCACTTAAAGTCTCTACTCGACTTAAAGCAACATAAGCCTGTCCAGGTGCAAAAATCTTTTTGAGTGATACAACAGCTTGTTTTACCGTTAGTCCCTGCACTTTATGCACAGTACAAGCCCAAGCTAACTTTAATGGAAATTGTTTGCGCAATCCTCCCTTGCTGTTAACTCGCTCCTCTTCCAAATTAACTGGTGTTGAATGCAGTATGTGTCTAGGTGGTGGTATACGTTTTCTTGTATTTTGTCCAACTTTTTGATCATCAAACTGAACAAACACAGTTTTCACCAATGTGCTATTTTTATCATGTGCTATGTCTGTAACAGTACCACAGACACCATTCACAAGCCCATCGGTAACATCAATATTTTTAATTAGCATTACTCGTGCACCTTCTCCTATTAACAACTTTTCTGGTAAGCATGAATTAAATACTTTAGAAAAGTGTCCGTTTTTAAGCTGCATTTTTCCAGTTTGCCGATTTTTTTCATAATCTTGTGCCTCTACACAAATATGTTCAGGGCAAAATGCAATAATTTGCTTAACATTATGCTCTTCTACCTGAGCATTTGTTGCAAAAATATGCAGCGCAGAAGTTGTTTCCCCAGTTTCCCTCTGTTTAAGTGTCTTCACATCCTGCAGTGATAATGGTGTAGACCTGTGATGTGTACGTAGCCTATTCAGAATTTCGGCAAAAGCAGAGTCTTTTTGTCTTACAATGGTGGTTAACTCTGACTTAGAAAATATGCCATTCCACAAATCTAATGGGGCATTTTCCAAGTATAGTGGTTTACCCTTTACTGGAGGCAGCTGAAAAAAGTCCCCTACTGCAATTACACTAACTTTCCCAAATGGAGCGTAGTCGCCTGTCTGCTTTATTTGTCTTAACCTACCATGAATGTAAGCTAGAAGACTGTGATCTACCATAGAAATCTCATCTATGATCAATATATGTAAATCACTTAATAAAACACGCAACGTATTCAATTTTTCTTCTCCTAAAGGTGTGTAGGGAAGTTTTACATCTGTCCCTATTGAAAATGTTGAATGAATTGTCCCAGCTTCCAAATTAAATGCAGCAATTCCAGTAGGAGCTGTTAATAGCACTGAAACCTTGTCTGGAGCACTTGAAACCTGTGATAAAAGCCTGGTTGCTTCATAATGAATACTCCTGATTAAGTGTGTCTTCCCTGTTCCTGCACCTCCAGTAATGAACATATGGAAAGGCTCTGGCTGTTTCCCTCTAACTTTCTCTAAACACCACTGTCTTACTTGATAAAATGTGTCTTTTTGCTCAGAGTTAAGAGACCTCAGCAGATTCAGAGCATCTGATCTACATAGTACATTTAGATTACGTTCAAAACAATTGTTCTTTCTACTTTGAACAGATAAATCAGGAATTTTATCTACATGCTCCTCAGCCTCTACAGGTCTTTGTGTTTTTTCCTCCTGGCATTCTAAGCGCTCTGCCTCTTGCTCCGGACACATCTCACACCATGCATCTTCTAAATTACCATTATCAACTACAACATGCTGAACTTGAGCAAGAATTTCATCGTCTTTCTCAAATAATTGCTTATTAGCATCCACTACATTTTTGACATATTGTACAGTGCCATTTAATTCATATTGGCCATTGTGATAAAATAGTTCAAATGTTGGGAAGTCAGCTGGTTTTAAGTCATTTTCACAGCGGTATGGCAAGAATAATTGCAAAATACTCTGATAATATTTTTCTGGGTTGGAATCAACCGAGAATCTTGCGTATCTGACTATCGCTGGCTTTGATCTAGTTCTTTTTTTAACAAACCCTGCATTGTTTTGCAGCTGAATTTTGTCTGCACACTTCTCTGTTCTGCCCACAACACGATATTGAGACACAAATACTGCTATACACATGTTCTGAAAGGGGTCTCTTACTGGCCTTGCTTTATAACGATCAACATGGTTTGTCATCCACATGGCTTTTTCAGTAAGCTCATTTGACTGTGCTTTTTGCTGAAGTACTTTTAGCGGTAAACTCAGGCGAACACAATGATCTCCTGTGGGTATGTACTCGACTTTACGTGAAGCTTCTTTTAGGTGCATATTTGTGAGCCTATACACTGCTTCTTGAGCACCTACATCCCGATTATGTAAATAAACACTGCCCAATTGTTGCAATGTGCCTTTTACATCAACATTGTTGTGCTTTGAAGCTTCACGATGGGCAGCACTTAATAACAATCCCATCTCCTTTTCAGCCTTGGAAATGTATGAAATGATGTATACAATGCATGCATATGCATCTACTATATACTGAATATCCATATTAGCATTCCAAGCCTTTAGTAAATTTTTATTATAGGGATTTACCCACAAATCTGTAATTTCTCTTTTCAGAACAACTTGAGTTTTTTTGCCAGCAATGTTATACGCCAGTTCAAATTTTTCTTGGTCAATACCAATACTGTCAAACAACTCAGAAACTGTACTACTAGTATTTGTGTCTGTAGATATAGCTGACTTTACCATAGCTAATATTTTTGTTGCCTGTTCTTTATTCATGATCTTATTTGAAACTTCACAAGAACATGCACATGAAACTGCACTGCAACTGCACTTTTTAGTTGATTCCTCTTCTCTTTTTTTTCTAGAAATAAAGGTTTTATTTGAAGGTGGTCTCGGAAAATTAAAACGACATACACTGTTACGCTTTCGACACGTTTTTGAATGCCTCCTGCTGTGCATTTGAACAGTTGAGACAATTTCAACAAGTTCACTGTCATTGCTCGGTAATTCAGATGATATGTATTGGTCTATGAATTTTACCACATCATTGTCATTATCTTTATCAATTTGGGGAGCATTGTCCACCCAAAACATTGCATGTACATGGGGACTCCCTCTTTGCTGAAACTCGACACGATAAAAGTAATCCACTACTCTACCTATCGGATTACTGGGTGACAAAATTACTTTATTCAAAAATGTATGCCATCTAAAATCAAACATGCGTGCTGCTATGACTGGGTTACGCCGCAATAGGCCACATTTATCTGCCCAATCTAAACTGTCTACACTATCAGTCCTGTCTTCCTGTTGCAGCATGCTTTGTAATAAATTGTCCCATCTCATATCTGCTGAACTGAAGGAACAAAAAAATGTTGGTATGCCAAGCTGTCTTACCATGGCAAACAAATCCTTTTGAACACCTGACCAATACACAGGAGTTCCTCTGATGGGTCGAAGAAACCTATAACCATCATCACAGTTCAGAAACTGCTTTAGGGTTTGCCTATCTTTCACTAACTCTGCAGAAAATTCCCTAGATGTGTTTGAATTGTGGCCTTTGCGCATTGCTATTGATATGCTAGATGAAACCTGTTCTACTTCACTCATGTACTGGGCATAAAAGATGTATTCATTATTATTAGCAAACCTTTTATCTGCACTCAGAATACGATTGTTAAAATAGCGTGACAGTGTAAGCCGCTGATTTCTAAAATCATGAAAAGTTGGACCCCCCATTGGAAACAATGCTGGAAAGCTTTTGGCCTCATTACTTTTGTCAGAAAGTAACCGAATGGGATTGTTACCTTCTGCAGGAGCTATATTTAAAATGTTATCATATTGATCTAAGATTTCTTGGCCTAAATCAACTGGCTGAAGACACGTATCCATAAACATACCATGCGTTTGTCTGTCATGCAAAGTCTCATCACATTCAATGTGTGGTTGTTCTGTCTCTTCAACACTGAAACCATTATTTGTTTCAAGAGTAGGTAACTGCTGATTTAATTCATTGTCTACTATATAACATTGAGTTTCACTAGATTGCTCTGTGTCTATTTGGACGTTGTTTGAAAGGGATGAATCATTATTTTCATTCATGTTTTCTAGACTTTCTTCTTCAAATTCGTTTAACCAATTTTCGTTGTAATTTATGTCAGCATAGTATGGGTTATTTTGTTTTAAATACTGCAATGCTCTCTTTACATGCTCAGTGTTGACATACTTATATTCATAATGTCCTTTATATGTTAACTTACGTTTTAGCTTAACACGCAACAGAGACCCCTCTACATTAGCTCGTGGTAGCAAATTTGTTGTGTCAACAACATTTGAAGGAACACATGTGACTGGTCCATGGACACCATTTTGCGCTCCTTTAGGTAAAGCTAAGAGCTTCATAAATGGAATATGTAAAGCTATTAAATGTTGTTCTAAACTGTTAAGACAACTGAGCTCTGGTGGTACTGGTTCAAGCTGCAAGTTATTTAAAACACTTTCTGGAGGCATTATACTGTGAGACAGTTTAAAATCACAATTGTGACAAATCCACAACTGACACTTGCTTGTTGTCAACCAGAGACATGGAACATCACACACATGATCACACTTATGCAAATAGTCTTCAGTAATACACTGCTCAGCTACTGCCTGCATTTCCTTTGTAGTCTTATACTTGTCCATTTTACAATGGGACACTTGATGCTTAAACAGCAACCTATGACAAACACAACACACAAAATCTGGCCCTTCTCTTATTATAGAATTAAAGTCTTTTAAAACTTGACTGAAACATTGTTGATTTTGTTTTACAACAGAGCGTTTTGTCTTTACTTGTTCATGCACCGCACACCTAAACTCTGGATCACCAGCATATTTATCTTTACTAAATTTGCGAACTGCTTTGCTGAATTCTGTATTTGTAGCATATTTATCTTTACTTCTTTTACGAACTGCTTTGCTGAATTCTGTATTAGTAGCATATTTATGTTTACTAGATTTTCGAACTGCTTTGCTGAATTCTGTATTAGTAGCATATTTATCTTTACTAGATTTTCGAACTGCTTTGCTGAATTCTGTATTAGTAGCATATTTATCTTTACTAGATTTTCGAACTGCTTTGCTGAATTCTGTATTAGTAGCATATTTATCTTTACTAGATTTTCGAACTGCTTTGCTGAATTCTGTATTAGTAGCATATTTATCTTTACTAGATTTTCGAACTGCTTTGCTGAATTCTGTATTAGTAGCATATTTATCTTTACTAGATTTTCGAACTGCTTTGCTGAATTCTGTATTAGTAGCATATTTATCTTTACTAGATTTTCGAACTGCTTTGCTGAATTCTGTATTAGTAGCATATTTATCTTTACTAGATTTTCGAACTG
Source organism: Astyanax mexicanus (assembly GCF_023375975.1). NCBI lineage: Eukaryota > Metazoa > Chordata > Actinopteri > Characiformes > Acestrorhamphidae > Astyanax > Astyanax mexicanus. Next base: position 14,383,055 of record NC_064432.1, on the reverse strand, counting down.
CTTTGCTGAATTCTGTATTAGTAGCATACTTGCTTTTGCTGCGATTCTGAACATCAAGCCTATGCTTTTCATCTTTGGCATACTTTATTTTACTAGACATAATTATTTTTAAACGATGACCAGTATCTCTTTTGTACTTGTTTATAGTGTACATCTTCTTCTGGTTTCTGTGTATAACATTCATTTTATACTGTCTTTTCATTTCATTTTTTTTCTTTTCCCTCATGTATTTAGATTTTATTTGTTTAGGACTTGACCACAAAAATGTTACATTGGTTGCTGTGTTCTGTGTAACTTTCCCGCAGTCAGTTTCAATTACATTTAAACATTTTTTTTTTCTGTCTAAATGTTTTAAATCCGTCTCTTTTCTTTTTAATGTGCATTTGTTTTTTTCGTTACTTTGATCTTCCATCATCAAACTCTGACTATTAGCTTGTTTGCTTCCCACAGCCCGTGTTTGCAAAGGGCATGCATTCATCAACTCATGTATTTTACACAACTTATGGCAATCATGGCAACTGCCATGTTTCACGCACACAACAGTTTCATAGTGGTTACCATTTCTATGAGCCAAAAAAATTCCATCCTCTGTGATTTTTGAACCTCTGCAGTGAAACTTCAGCCATTTATCACTAGTATAAGTGTAAACATCTACACCTAGAAAATCTGCAGCAGCTTGGATTTCAATTTCTGTTGCCCAACTTCCAACAAAATTCATTCTAGACCTGTCCAAGTACTCCTTTAAGGATGTGTAATCCTGTCTTATGTCTGTACTGTACTGAGCCTCATTAGCCTGCATGTGTTTTACTATAGCAAGTCTAAATCTACGGTGGTATGCCTGATTACCACTGACTATTTGTGATATACATCTGAAGAAGCAGTTTCCATCACCCACTATGTTTTCTGTTCTACAAGGTTTGCCTAAATCCCCATACCTGCCTGGCACCATACCAGACTTTTCTTCAAAACTTACATTTAACTTATTACATATAGCCTCAGCTACATCTTTAGACAGTACACTAAACTGATATTTAACACTGGGCATTTCTTTCATGAAAGTAACATCATGTGTATCTTCAGAGGAGTCACAAGAACTAGAATCATCAACCAACATGCACTCACTAGTGTTACCCACTACTCCTTCCAAGCAACTTTCATTGTTTTCCAAATTACTCACAGCAGGACAAATATCAACCCCTGTAATCTCAAAATCATTTGATTCAAGCAGTGTTTCTCTATCTAAAACCCACTCATGCACCAAAGCAACAATGTCATGAAGTGAAGGAAAGTACAGAACAATGCTTTTCCCCTGACTGTTTGTCCTACCATACACATCCCGTGCGTGAGAATCAATCAAAGCAAACTGATCATTTACGCGAATTATAGCACAGGTCCTCTGATCATAAGTGAAAAAACATCTGTCATGCATTGAAAAGATTTTTTCTAGACCACTTATTAAACTATATGCAATGCCTGATCTGAGAAGTTCGCCATCCTCTACATTCACATCCCCTACCACGGGGTCACTAAATGTAAAAGTATAATCAGAATCACCAATGCTGGCTGTTTGTGGCAAGTCTGTTACAAGTAGATACTGGTCTTCACTACCATCAGTAATCAGGCCTTGTGTTCTACAAAATGAATAAAACTTGTTTCCTGAAATTAGAACACTGTCTAGATTTTTTGTGTTCCACCCAATGACGTTTTTCTTTTCATGCATTACCATAGCTGCTAATGAATTAGCCACACATTGACGCCCACCGTTTCTCCCAAATCTAGAATGCCCTTGATGAAAAGAACCCTGGACACATCGAACACTGTTTATATCACACTGAACATCTGAATCATGGATAGCTTCCATTTTGACTAATTTCCTTTTTTTGGGGGTTTGCACAGTAGACTTTCCAGCTTTATCATTTGCCATCCTTTTCAAATTAACATAACACTCCTTCAGTTCAACACCTTCTGGAACACAGACTTTTTGTTCAGAGATTTTCACAGGACTTTCATGCATACCGTTAGCAGTACTTGGACAATGCATTGATGAAACCTGTTCATCAGCCAACCTCACCATTACACTAGCAACAGAGAACACCTTTGCTTTTAGCTTCTCAAGCAATGTTGTGAAAAACAGCATGGTTTCATTCAGACTAGTGTGAAATTGTGCTACACAGACGCCAAAGTCACACGGCAAACCAGAAGAATTGCAAGCGTTAAAATCCAAAACAATGAAATATTCATTGTGATACACAACTGCACAGTGATATCCATCTAAGTTTAACAAACAGGACTGTTGATCAAGCAATGTCTCTTGTAAAGCACTAGAAAACTCCAAGTAATCACAAGAACCACGTATTACTTTACCTAGAGAAACATCAGCCACTCTGTTGAAAGCATTATATCTACCAGCCAAACCCTTTGTAGGTTTCCTCTCCTCCAAAAGTATCCTTCCTTCATCACAAATTGAATCCATCACACCAGCCTTCCAAGTACACACATTTGACACTTTATGCCTAATAAGACCTAAAACACTACAAATCTCTGTTCTTTCATTGTTTCTGTCGAGCAACCTGAAATGCTTGGTACCACACACCAATCCACCAACTAATTTAGAATCGCAGCAGCACTGCACATCAACCACAGTACTCACAGTCTTGGGCGCACGCCTCATTCTGAATGACTTTTTCCGTGGCATCTGTAAAATAAAGTAAGACAATTTTCATTAATAAAATGCACTTCCAGTTACACTATTACACAATTTACAAAACATACCTCTTACAATTAGAATACAGATTATACTACAGATGCATATATAACATGGTGTGAACATTAAATATTATGTAGTTACATAAACTATAATTAAATGCTTGTCCAAAACATATTGTGTCTGAATAAACTATTAGCTAAAGGTTATCAGAATGCATCATGCATAATGATTGTTTAACCCTTTGATACTTTGCCTTTGCACAGCACTTCTAATTCACAACATGGGTCAAAAATGACCCATACATTTTTAATATATGATATATATTTGCAATAAATTAAGTGATTCAGAACTTCAGAATCTCTGAATTAACTTGTTTTTGATCACTATACATCCTTATTTAAAATGTTTCCGTCTTTTTAAATAAAAGCCCTGTTTGTATAATGCACACATGAGTCAAAAAATACCTGCATTCATTTTCTTTGTTAATTCATGTTAATTCATAAGGGTTTCTTTAGCACAATTTTTTATTACTTTATGAAGAAGCGGCTTTTATGGTTTTACATTGGGTTACACACATCAGACACAACCCACATTTACCATTTCACAACTCAGCTCAGCTCCCATCACACAGCTAACTTAGTATTGCTTTTAACATTATATAACACACACACATGCTGTCAGGTTTTTGGGGTAGTGAAGCGGGTAGACCCAAATGCAGACACCATATGCAGTGGAACTTTGAATAAAGCATATTTAATATAACTTTACAAGTAATTATTATTATTAGCTAGTTATAGTTAGCTAACTATAACTAAAAATGATAGTTAACTTTTAGTTAGAATGACTAAGTACATTAATGTCTATTATTATTATCTGTGTATAAAAGTCATAATCTTTTTTTTCTTTAAATTTACTGTTATTTACAAAATCTAAATTTTGCAGATTTTTTTTCCTACTGAATATTTTTTAACTGTTATAACTTTACCACATGCAGCTAAATGGCATACTGATGTATTTAGCTAAGAAGTTAGCTAAGCTTACTATAATAGTTAACTAGCTACAGTAGATTTAACAAACTAAAAAAGAATATGTACAATAATAATAATAATATAGCTTGAGAATAATAATAATAGCTTGTAGGAAATGTACTCACTCGAATGGTAACCTAAACCTAATCATATATTATGCACAGTTATATTTCACTACTGGAGTCAAATATTAAAGGTAATGTTATGGTAAAACATTACTGAGGTGTGTGACGGGAGCTGTGCTGAGCTGTGAAATAGCAAATACAAAAGCTGTTTTCTCATAAATTAAGACAAGTTAAAATGAATATTTCTGCTAAAGAAACCCTCAGCCATACCTGAAATAACACAGAAAATGAATGCAGGTAATTTTTGACCCATGTGTACATTAGAGGGGTGGTGATACAAAAAAAGCTTTTATTCAAAAATATATAGAAACTTAAAACTTACACAGCTCACAATTGACCCATGCTGCACATCAAATTATTAAAACATACTTTTTTACCTACTGAATTCATTTAGCAAACAAATAATCTCAATAATTAAAAAAAATCAAACACATACAAAAATGTATAACCATCATTTTGGCTTGTATTAAACCAGTAATAATTCATTACAATGTATTATTTTTGCAGTTAAAACTTGACTAAAAGTATTTACTTATTAGCTTTACATTTATTTATTATTATCTGCTACACTCATCACTACATTGCCACATCATAGAATAGAATTTATCTGCATTTGGTCACCACCCCCCACTTCACCCCCACCCCTGTCTGTGTGTGTTGCCCAGTTAATAGTTATGCTAATCGCCCAATCAGACTCAAAGAGTGTCTTGATGGCGGCCACATTCCTTTCTCAGCTACAACAATGAGCCCTTTTTAATCCCCTCTAGGTGACAACAGCACAGTGATGGGTGCAGGTAGCAGGTTACCTGGTTAGAGAATGTGCACATATTGCACATATGTGCAAAATATTATAGTAACTCACTATTAAACAGATTATTTTCTGTATTTAAAACAAATAGTTGAAATTGAGAACAATAAAAAAATTATTCATATTTAGTTTATGTGAAAGGTTCCCTTTCCAACGTGCATGAGCAATAGCTAACAAAACAAGTACTTTACCAATTATGTTATAGATTTTTTTGTAAATAAAATCATGTATTGTAACATAGTTGTATTGAAAACTTGACCTTTTTTTAACTTCAATTTTTTGTAACAAACATAAATTCAAATTAAAAACTCTTTGCTCAGCCAACATGGCCACTTACAATGGATATTTACTGTAAAAAAGATTGTATGTAATTTAAATACTTTACCACTATGCAGACTTTGACCCACTAATAATTAACAACATACCAATAATCCCTCATATTAAAAAGTATAGTACATCCTGGATTCTGCATGAAACTTTCTCAGCTTACTGTCACACACATCTCTATAGAGGTTGGTGCTTAAACTTGCATGACTACAATTAAAGCAACAGCAAATAACTCAGCTAGTATTTTAGAATAACTTATATTAAATTTTACACACACACATAGGGGAATTAAAAATAAATATACCATACCTTGCACTTAGACTCTTTGTAGATTAAAGTTGTCACTGGGGATATTACTTCAGCAGCAGCAGAAATCCCTGTTATATGATAATAAAAAATAATTAATTTTAAACAATTTATCAGCAAAAAATTAACATTTATTACATAATGTCTTCTGAACTACAATAATACCAGCAGAGCAACAGCAAAGAACCCACTACTAATTTAGAACAAATTTAGAATAATTGTAATTAAACCATACAGCCAAAACAAAGATCACATACCTTGGATAAAGAGTGTTGGAAGAGTAGTCTGGAAGTTGGAAGTTCTCTGATAAAATCCCTTCAGCAACAGCAGGAGAAATTCCCAGTGCACATTCCCTCCAAAAGCAACTGACTAACCTGACCAGTTGACCAACACCAGCTTTTGACTAGAAATCTGCCACTCCCACACCTGGTTGACACACCCCCGTCCACTCCTTTCACCACACCCACACCTGGTTGGCACACCCCCATCCACTCCTTGCACCACACCCACATCTGGCTAACATCCACCCCCTCAAACCCACTCCTTCCCAAACAATCTTTATACTCTTGTCATACAGTAACTCACAATGTAATAATTTATTTATATTGTTAAAATAAACCATAGTGAAATACCTTCTCATCACTAAAAATAACATTTACTTTGTAACATACATTCCATTAGCATATACAACAGCAATTGGAATAAAATATTATATGTTAATATAACTCTATTAAACAAATTAAATGTAATATTCTTTAACTTTAAATTCTTTGTAATGAACTCACTCATGTTTAAAAGATTCAAACATGCTCTATTCTACAAATCAATGGCACTTTAAATAAATGTTTATCTTAATATCATATAAAAGGTTGATTAAATAAAGATAAAACGTTTTTTTTAACAAATCATACATCTAATTTTTTAGAAAACACAGAATATACAAACCTTTACAAAAAGCAAACTTTTTCTTTCCAAATGTAGACAAAACCAAATCACTGTTTTCACCTGAAAAACACACACCCATCAAAAACACCTAAATACATACATAAAATACAGAAAATATTCTGAAATATCTGCATTTTACACTCATTTTATGCGTATGTTGTCAAACTACTCCTAGGAAATTTGTTGAATTCTCTTGGTATTTGGCAAAAATAAACATTAAACATATCTGATGACAAATTGTGAAAGAATTGTTGATATCTCAAACAAGGACTAAATGGCAGACAGAATTTTTGAGATGCCCCATCAAAACAGGAAGTGAATACATCTTGGTGTTGGTAGGTGTTTGAGGAGGTTACAATAGTTTAAAACTCACGAAACTTTACAGGCCCGCTTGACTTATCGTCGCTGTCCAATGAAAAACACTTATCTCCAAAACAGCAACTTTACAGGAGAGAGAAAAAACTTGTAAACTTTCAATAGAAGTCAATGTAAAAAGAGTTTATTTCAGGTCATTTTGAAGAGTTTCTATTGGTCCGTTCATCAAGAAATTTTGGCAAAGTGTAAAGGACAGTTTGTCTGTTCAGATTATGTAGAAAACTAAAAATCGACAAAAATGGAGATAAGTGTTTTTCATTGGACAGCGACGTTATGCTCTCCTTTGATCTGAAATTGAAATTTCATATATATATTTTATTGCATTTATAGCACCACCTAGGTTTCAATGCATATTTGATATTACGGGAATGCTCAAAAACTCTTAAAAAATTGGCCACTACAATATAACTGCACATTTCATGAAAAATCACACATGGGTCCAACTTTCACCATTTTCTCGGTTTGGCCCGGTATGATTTGCGCTGTTGTGCGAGGGCCCTACGTCCCCCTGTGACAGGGGGACAACTCGTTATTATTATTATTCTGCCTCTTTGCGTCCATTTTTGAGGCATTTCCGATACTCGAAAACTCACGCATTTTGGCACAGCCCTCAAGCTCGGCGAAAATTTTAAAGTTCCATAGAGGCTGGACTTTGGCGTTGTTCAGGAGCTCTATAGCGCCCCCAAACGTCGGCAGTGGCCGGGATGAAGTTTGTCCAACGTGCACCAACTTTGGTACGCTCATTGACCTCCTCATAAACAACAAGAATCACTAGGTTTTATTTGACTCCGCCCAACAGGAAGTCGGCCATTTTGACAGGAAGTTGCAAAATAAAAAGTTTCCCGCTGGGTTTCGGAGGGGTTAGGATGTTTGAAAACTCCTAAAATTTTACAGAGCTATTTGGCTTAGGCCATACTTTGACCGTAAGTTGGAATTTCGTAAATTCGTCTTTCATCAGCTCTCTAGCGCCACCTATTTTATATCATATTTATGAAAAGCTCTCAGCCTCTTGATAATTGGCAGATTCAATAAGTCTTTGAAATGATTTAGGAATATTTTGTCGTTTTTCTCATGTGTAGCTAGAGGACTCTACAGCGCCCCCTATTTTGTTTAGGCCATTAAATTAGCTGTAGCTGTCTCAAAATTTCTCCAATATTCTCGATTTTTGGCAACAACATAGAAACTATCATCCCGCACATATTACCCATTGGCTTGTACTAGCTCTGCCCAACAGGAAGTCGGCCATTTTGAAATTTGTGGAATTTTTACACATTTTTCACGAACTCATTCAAACTCCTCCTAGAGTCTTTGTCATATTACCTCTAAATTTGGTGTGGATAGGCTCCAGACATACATGGTGATAAATTGCGAAGGAATAGTCGATAGCTGAAACAATGAGGTAATGCCGGACAATTAATTTAATGGAGACGCAACACTAGACCAAAGTGAAACCATGACACGGTCATAAAACAGATGATTGAAAAATCATGAAACTTGGTAAAAACACAAGAGACATCATAAGACACGTTTTTAGTATTGGAATGATTGACTCCGCCCAACAGGAAGTCGGCCATTTTGAAATATGTGCATTTTACACACATTTTTTGAATACTTTGTCGAACTCCTCCTAGGGAATTTGTTAAATACTCTTGATATTTGTCAGCAATAAACTACTACCATCCGTGATGATAAATTGCGAAGGAATAGTCGATATCTTAAACGAGGACGAAATGGCGGACAGTTGAACTGCTTGAGATGCCCCATTAAAACAGGAAGTGAATACATTCTGGTGTTAGTAGGTGTTTGAGGAGGTTAAAAAGGTTGAAAACTCTCGAAAATTTACAGGCCTGCTTGAATTAAGCAGTACTTTCATCTGAAATTAAAATTTCTTGTATACGTATTTCATTGGCTCTATAGCGCCACCTAGGTTTCAATGCATATTTGACATTACGGGAATGCTCAAAACCTCTTGAAAATTGACAGATTGCATAAGACCTAAAAACACTTTACAAATATTTTGACAATTTTTTCATGTATAGCTAGCAGACTCTACAGCGCCCCCTAATTCGTTTGTTTAATAAATTAGCTGTGGATGTGTCAAAATTTGTCTAATCTTCTCAAATTTTGGTAGGATCGTAGATAGTATGACCCTGCACATATTTGCAATTGGCTTGTATTAGCTCCGCCCAACAGGAAGTCGGCCATATTGGAATTTGTAATATTTTTACAAATTTTTCACAAACTAATTTAAACTGCTCCTAAAGTCTTTGTCAGATTACCTCTTATTTCGCTGTAAATGAACAACAGACATATGTGATGATAATTGCCAAAGGATTAGTTGATCGGTAAAACGGTGACCCAATGGCGAGCAATTGAGTCACTAGAGACCCAACACTAAACCAAAGTGAAACCATGACATGGTCAGAAAACAGATTATTGAAAATTCATGAAACTTGGCAAAAACACAAAAGACATCATTACACACATTTTCAGCATTGGTAGGACTGACTCCGACCAACAGGAAGTCGGCCATTTTGAAATATCTGCATTTTACACACATTTTTTGTGTACATTGTCAAACTACTCCTAGCAAATTTGATGAATTCTCTTGGTATTTGGTAAAAATAAACATTGAACATATCTGATGATAAATTGTGAAGGAATAGTCGATATCTCAAACGAGGACGAAATGGCAGATGGTTGAATTTTTGAGATCCCACATCAAAACAGGAGGTGAAAACCTAGGTAATGCCAGGTGTTTTGAGGAGGTTATAACGGAGAAAAACTCACAAAATTTGACCAGCCTGCTTATCTAAGGCTGTTGTTTGATGTAGAATTAGAATTTCAAATACATGTATTTTAACAGCGCCATAGCGCCACCTGTATTTTAAATGGATATTTCACATGTTTAACAGGATAGAAAACTCTTGAAAATTGGCACACTCAATAAGACCTCAAAATTACTTTTACCGGTTTCTCGGTTTGGCCCGGTACGATTTGCGCTGTTGTGCGAGGGCCCTACGTCCCCCTGTGACAGGGGGACAACTCGTTATTATTATTAGGGCCCGAGCACCGAAGGCGCAGGCGAAGCCTGCACCGGAGGTGCTAAGCCCTATTGTTTTTGGTCCGTTTATTATTATTATTATTATTATTATTATTATTATTATTATTATTCTGCCTCTTTGCGTCCATTTTTGAGGCATTTCCGATACTCGAAAACTCACGCATTTTGGCACAGGCCTCAAGCTCGGCGAAAATTTTAAAGTTCCATAGAGGCTGGACTTAGGCGTGGTTCAGGAGCTCTATAGCGCCCCCAAATGTAGGCAGTGGCCGGGATGAAGTTTGTCCAATGTACACCAACTTTGGTACGCTCATTGACCTCCTCATAAAGAACAAGGATCAATTTGATTTATTTGACTCCGCCCAACAGGAAGTCGGCCATTTTGACAGGAAGTTGCAAAATAAAAAGTTTCCCGCTGGGTTTCGGAGGGGTTAAGATGTTTGAAAACTCCTAAAATTTTACAGAGCTATTTAGCTTAGGCCAAACTTTGACCTTCAGTTGGAATTTCGTAAATTCGTGTTTCATCAGCTCTCTAGCGCCACCTATTTTATAGCACATTTATAAAAAGCTCTCAGCCTCTTGATAATTGGCAGATTCAATAAGTCTTTGAAATGATTTAGAAATATTTTGTCGTTTTTCTCATGTGTAGCTAGATGACTCTACAGCGCCCCCTATTTTATTTAGGCCATTAAATTAGCTGTAGCTGTCTCAAAATTTCTCCAATATTCTAGATTTTTGGCAACAACATAGAGAGTATCATCCCGCACATATTACCCATTGGCTGGTATTAGCTCCGCCCAACAGGAAGTCGGCCATTTTGAAATTTGTGGAATTTTTACACATTTTTCACGAACTCATTCAAACTCCTCCTAGAGTCTTTGTCAGATTATCTCTAAATTGGGCGTGGGTAGGCTCCAGACATACGTGGTGATAAATTGCGAAGGAATAGTCGATAGCTGAAACGATGACGTAATGGCAGGCAATTAATTCAATGGAGAAGCAACACTAAACAAAAGTGAAACCATGACACGGTCATAACACAGATGATTGAAAATTCATGAAACTTGGCAAAAACACAAGAGACATCATAAGACACGTTTTTAGCATTGGTAAGACTGACTCCGCCCAACAGGAAGTCGGCCATTTTGAAAAAAGTGTGTTTTACACACATTTTTTGCATACTTTGTCGAACTCCTCCTAGGGAATTTGTTGAATACTCTTGATATTTGTCAGTAATAAACTACTAACACACCTGATGATAAATTGCGAAGGAATAGTCGATATCTTAAACGAGGACGAAATGGCGGACAGTTGAATTGCTTGAGATGCCCCGTTAAAACAGGAAGTGAATACATTCTGGTGTTAGTAGGTGTTTGAGGAGGTTAAAAAGGTTGAAAACTCTCGCAAATTTACAGGCCTGCTTGATTTAAGCAGTAGTTTGATCTGAAATTAAAATTTCATAAATACGTATTTCATTGGCTCTATAGCGCCACCTAGGTTTCAATGCATATTTGACATTACGGGAATGCTCAAAACCTCTTGAAAATTGACAGATTGCATAAGACCTAAAAACACTTTACAAATATTTTGACAATTTTGTCATGTATAGCTAGCGGACTCTACAGCGCCCCCTAATTGGTTCGTTTAATAAATTAGCTGTGGATGTGTCAAAATTTGTCTAATCTTCTCAAATTTTGGTAGGAGTGTAGATAGTATGATCCTGCACATATTTGCATTTGGCTTGTATTAGCTCCGCCCAACAGGAAGTCGGCCATATTGGAATTTGTAATATTTTTACACATTTTTCACAAACTCATTTAAACTGCTCCTAAAGTCTTTGTCAGATTACCTCTTATTTCGCTGTAAATGAACAACAGACATATTTGATGATAACTGCCAAAGGATTAGTTGATCGGTAAAACGGTGACCCAATGGCGAGCAATTGATTCACTAGAGACGCAACACTAAACCAAAGTGAAACCATGACACGGTCAGAAAATAGATTTTTGAAAATTCATGAAACTTGGCAAAAACACAAAAGACATCATTACACACATTTTCAGCATTGGTAGGACTGACTCCGCCCAACAGGAAGTCGGCCATTTTGAAATATCTGCATTTTACACACATTTTTTGTGTACATTGTCAAACTACTCCTAGCAAATTTGTTGAATTCTCTTGGTATTTGGTAAAAATAAACATTGAACATATCTGATGATAAATTGTGAAGGAATAGTCGATATCTCAAACGAGGACGAAATGGCAGATGGTTGAATTTGTGAGATGCCACATCAAAATAGGAGGTCAAAACCTAGGTAATGCCAGGTGTTTTGAGGAGGTTATAACGGAGAAAAACTCACAAAATTTGACCGGCCTGCTTATCTAAGGCTGTTCTTTGATGTAGAATTAGAATTTCAAATACATGTATTTTAACAGCGCTAAAGCGCCACCTGTATTTTAAATGGATATTTCACGTGTTTAACAGGATAGAAAACTCTTGAAAATTGGCACACTCAATAAGACCTTAAAATTACTTTTACCGGTTTCTCGGTTTGGCCCGGTACGATTTGCGCTGTTGTGCGAGGGCCCTACGTCCCCCTGTGACAGGGGGACAACTCGTTATTAGGGCCCGAGCACCGAAGGCGCAGGCGAAGCCTGCACCGGAGGTGCAAAGCCCTATTGTTTTTGGTCCGTTTATTATTATTATTATTATTATTATTATTATTATTATTATTATTATTCTGCCTCTTTGCGTCCATTTTTGAGGCATTTCCGATACTCGAAAACTCACGCATTTTGGCACAGGCCTCAAACTCGGTGAAAATTGTAAAGTTCCATAGAGGCTGGACTTTGGCGTGGTTCAGGAGCTCTATAGCGCCACCAAACATCGGCATTGGCCGAGATGAAGTTTGTCCAACGTGCACCAACTTTGGTACGCTCATTGACCTCCTCATAAACAACAAGAATCACTTGGTTTTATTTGACTCCGCCCAACAGGAAGTCGGCCATTTTGACAGGAAGTTGCGAAATAAAAAGTTTCCCGCTGGGTTTCGGAGGGGTTAAGATGTTTGAAAACTCCTAAAATTTTACAGAGCTATTTAGCTTAGGACAAACTTTGACCTTCAGTTTGAATTTCGTAAATTCGTGTTTCATCAGCTCTCTAGCGCCACCTATTTTATATCACATTTATAAAAAGCTCTCAGCCTCTTGATAATTGGCAGATTCAATAAGTCTTTGAAATGATTTAGAAATATTTTGTCGTTTTTCTCATGTGTAGCTAGATGACTCTACAGCGCCCCCTATTTTATTTAGGCCATTAAATTAGCTGTAGCTGTCTCAAAATTTCTCCAATATTCTCGATTTTTGGCAACAACATAGAGAGTATCATCCCGCACATATTACCCATTGGCTGGTATTAGCTCCGCCCAACAGGAAGTCGGCCATTTTGAAATTTGTGGAATTTTTACACATTTTTCACGAACTCATTCAAACTCCTCCTAGAGTCTTTGTCAAATTACCTCTAAATTTGGTGTGGATAGGCTCCAGACATACGTGGTGATAAATTGCGAAGGAATAGTCGATAGCTTAAACGATGACGTAATGGCGGACAATTAATTTAATGGAGACGCAACACTAGACCAAAGTGAAACCATGACACGGTCATAAAACAGATGATTGAAAAATCATGAAACTTGGTAAAAACGCAAGAGACATCATAAGACACGTTTTTAGTATTGGAATGATTGACTCCGCCCAACAGGAAGTTGGCCATTTTGAAATATGTATATTTTACACACATTTTTTGCATACTTTGTCGAACTCCTCCTAGGGAATTTGTTGAATACTCTTGATATTTGTCAGCAAAAAACTACTACCATCCGTGATGATAAATTGCGAAGGAATAGTCGATATCTTAAACGAGGACGAAATGGCGGACAGTTGAACTGCTTGAGATGCCCCATTAAAACAGGAAGTGAATACATTCTGGTGTTAGTAGGTGTTTGAGGAGGTTAAAAAGGTTGAATACTCTCGAAAATTTACAGGCCTGCTTGAATTAAGCAGTACTTTCATCTGAAATTAAAATTTCTTGTATACGTATTTCATTGGCTCTATAGCGCCACCTAGGTTTCAATGCATATTTGACATTACGGGAATGCTCAAAACCTCTTGAAAATTGACAGATTGCATAAGACCTAAAAACACTTTACAAATATTTTGACAATTTTTTCATGTATAGCTAGCAGACTCTACAGCGCCCCCTAATTCGTTTGTTTAATAAATTAGCTGTGGATGTGTCAAAATTTGTCTAATCTTCTCAAATTTTGGTAGGAGTGTAGATAGTATGACCCTGCACATATTTGCAATTGGCTTGTATTAGCTCCGCCCAACAGGAAGTCGGCCATATTGGAATTTGTAATATTTTTACACATTTTTCACAAACTCATTTAAACTGCTCCTAAAGTCTTTGTCAGATTACCTCTTATTTCGCTGTAAATGAACAACAGACATATTTGATGATAACTGCCAAAGGATTAGTTGATCGGTAAAACGGTGACCCAATGGCGAGCAATTGATTCACTAGAGACGCAACACTAAACCAAAGTGAAACCATGACACGGTCAGAAAACAGATTTTTGAAAATTCATGAAACTTGGCAGAAACACAAAAGACATCATTACACACATTTTCAGCATTGGTAGGACTGACTCCGCCCAACAGGAAGTCGGCCATTTTGAAATATGTGCATTTTACACACATTTTTTACATACTTTGTCGAACTCCTCCTAGGGAATTTGTTGAATACTCTTGATATTTGTCAACAATAAACTACTAACACACCTGATGATAAATTGCGAAGGAATAGTCGATATCTTAAACGGGGACGAAATGGCAGACAGTTGAATTGCTTGAGATACCCCATTAAAACAGGAAGTGAATACATTCTTGTGTTGGTAGGTGTTTGAGGAGGTTAAAACGGATGAAAACTCACAAAACTTTACAGGCCTGCTTGTTTTACGTGGTCCTTTGGTCTGAAATTGAAATTTCATATATACGCATTTCATTGGCTCTATAGCGCCACCTAGGTTTCAATGAATATTTGACATTACGGGAATAATCAAAAACTCTTGAAAATTGTCAGATTGCATAGGACCTAAAAACACTTTACAAATATTGTGATAATTTTTTCATGTAAAGCTAGCGGACTCTACAGCGCCCCCTAATTTGTTCATTTAATAAATTAGCTGTGGATGTGTCAAAATTTGTCTAATCTTCTCAAATTTTGGTAGGAGTGTAGATAGTATGACCCTGCACATATTTGCAATTGGCTTGTATTAGCTCCGCCCAACAGGAAGTCGGCCATATTGGAATTTGTAATATTTTTACACATTTTTCACAAACTCATTTAAACTGCTCCTAAAGTCTTTGTCAGATTACCTCTTATTTCGCTGTAAATGAACAACAGACATATTTGATGATAACTGCCAAAGGATTAGTTGATCGGTAAAACGGTGACCCAATGGCGAGCAATTGATTCACTAGAGACGCAACACTAAACCAAAGTGAAACCATGACACGGTCAGAAAACAGATTATTGAAAATTCATGAAACTTGGCAAAAACACAAAAGACATCATTACACACATTTTCAGCATTGGTAGGACTGACTCCGCCCAACAGGAAGTCGGCCATTTTGAAATATCTGCATTTTACACACATTTTTTGTGTACATTGTCAAACTACTCCTAGCAAATTTGTTGAATTCTCTTGGTATTTGGTAAAAATAAACATTGAACATATCTGATGATAAATTGTGAAGGAATAGTCGATATCTCAAACGAGGACGAAATGGCAGATGGTTGAATTTGTGAGATGCCACATCAAAACAGGAGGTCAAAACCTAGGTAATGCCAGGTGTTTTGAGGAGGTTATAACGGAGAAAAACTCACAAAATTTGACCGGCCTGCTTATCTAAGGCTGTTCTTTGATGTAGAATTAGAATTTCAAATACATGTATTTTAACAGCGCTAAAGCGCCACCTGTATTTTAAATGGATATTTCACGTGTTTAACAGGATAGAAAACTCTTGAAAATTGGCACACTCAATAAGACCTTAAAATTACTTTTAACGGTTTCTCGGTTTGGCCCGGTACGATTTGCGCTGTTGTGCGAGGGCCCTACGTCCCCCTGTGACAGGGGGACAACTCGTTATTATTAGGGCCCGAGCACCGAAGGCGCAGGCGAAGCCTGCACCGGAGGTGCAAAGCCCTATTGTTTTTGGTCCGTTTATTATTATTATTATTATTATTATTATTATTATTATTATTATTCTGCCTCTTTGCGTCCATTTTTGAGGCATTTCCGATACTCGAAAACTCACGCATTTTGGCACAGACCTCAAGCTCGGCGAAAATTTTAAATTTCCATAGAGGCTGGACTTTGGCGTTGTTCAGGAGCTCTATAGCGCCCCCAAACGTCGGCAGTGGCCGGGATGAAGTTTGTCCAACGTGCACCAACTTTGGTACGCTCATTGACCTCCTCATAAACAACAAGAATCACTAGGTTTTATTTGACTCCGCCCAACAGGAAGTCGGCCATTTTGACAGGAAGTTGCAAAATAAAAAGTTTCCCGCTGGGTTTCGGAGGGGTTAGGATGTTTGAAAACTCCTAAAATTTTACAGAGCTATTTGGCTTAGGCCATACTTTGACCGTAAGTTGGAATTTCGTAAATTCGTCTTTCATCAGCTCTCTAGCGCCACCTATTTTATATCATATTTATGAAAAGCTCTCAGCCTCTTGATAATTGGCAGATTCAATAAGTCTTTGAAATGATTTAGGAATATTTTGTCGTTTTTCTCATGTGTAGCTAGAGGACTCTACAGCGCCCCCTATTTTGTTTAGGCCATTAAATTAGCTGTAGCTGTCTCAAAATTTCTCCAATATTCTCGATTTTTGGCAACAACATAGAAACTATCATCCCGCACATATTACCCTTTGGCTTGTACTAGCTCCGCCCAACAGGAAGTCGGCCATTTTGAAATTTGTGGAATTTTTACACATTTTTCACGAACTCATTCAAACTCCTCCTAGAGTCTTTGTCATATTACCTCTAAATTTGGTGTGGATAGGCTCCAGACATACATGGTGATAAATTGCGAAGGAATAGTCGATAGCTGAAACGATGACGTAATGGCGGACAATTAATTTAATGGAGACGCAACACTAGACCAAAGTGAAACCATGACACAGTCATAAAACAGATTATTGAAAAATCATGAAACTTGGTAAAAACACAAGAGACATCATAAGACACGTTTTTAGTATTGGAATGATTGACTCCGCCCAACAGGAAGTCGGCCATTTTGAAATATGTGCATTTTACACACATTTTTTGCATACTTTGTCGAACTCCTCCTAGGGAATTTGTTGAATACTCTTGATATTTGTCAGTAATAAACTACTAACACACCTGATGATAAATTGCGAAGGAATAGTTGATATCTTAAACGAGGACGAAATGGCGGACAGTTGAATTGCTTGAGATGCCCCGTTAAAACAGGAAGTGAATACATTCTGGTGTTAGTAGGTGTTTGAGGAGGTTAAAAAGGTTAAAAACTCTCAAAAATTTACAGGCCTCCTTGATTTAAGCAGTACTTTGATCTGAAATTAAAATTTCATATATACGTATTTCATTGGCTCTATAGCGCCACCTAGGTTTCAATGCATATTTGACATTACGGGAATGCTCAAAACCTCTTGAAAATTGACAGATTGCATAAGACCTAAAAACACTTTACAAATATTTTGACAATTTTTTCATGTATAGCTAGCGGACTCTACAGCGCCCCCTAATTGGTTCGTTTAATAAATTAGCTGTGGATGTGTCAAAATTTGTCTAATCTTCTCAAATTTTGGTAGGATCGTAGATAGTATGACCCTGCACATATTTGCAATTGGCTTGTATTAGCTCTGCCCCACAGGAAGTCGGCCATATTGGAATTTGTAATATTTTTACACATTTTTCACAAACTCATTTAAACTGCTCCTAAAGTCTTTGTCAGATTACCTCTTATTTCGCTGTAAATGAACAACAGACATATTTGATTATAACTGCCAAAGGATTAGTTGATCGGTAAAACGGTGACCCAATGGCGAGCAATTGATTCACTAGAGACGCAACACTAAACCAATGTGAAACCATGACACGGTCAGAAAACAGATTATTGAAAATTCATGAAACTTGGCAAAAACACAAAAGACATCATTACACACATTTTCAGCATTGGTAGGACTGACTCCGCCCAACAGGAAGTCGGCCATTTTGAAATATCTGCATTTTACACACATTTTTTTGCGTATGTTGTCAAACTACTCCTAGCAAATTTTGTTGAATTCTCTTGATATTTGGTAAAAATAAACATTGAACATATCTGATGATAAATTGTGAAGGAATAATCGATATCTCAAACGAGGACGAAATGGCAGATGGTTGAATTTGTGAGATGCCACATCAAAACAGGAGGTGAAAACCTAGGTAATGCTAGGTGTTTTGAGGAGGTTATAACGAAGAAAAACTCACAAAATTTGACTGGCCTGCTTATCTAAGGCTGTTGTTTGATGTAGAATTAGAATTTCAAATACATGTATTTTAACAGCGCTATAGCGCCACCTGTATTTTAAATGGATATTTCACATGTTTAACAGGATAGAAAACTCTTGAAAATTGGCACACTCAATAAGACCTTAAAATTACTTTTACCGGTTTCTCGGTTTGGCCCGGTACGATTTGCGCTGTTGTGCGAGGGCCCTACGTCCCCCTGTGACAGGGGGACAACTCGTTATTATTATTATTCTGCCTCTTTGCGTCCATTTTTGAGGCATTTCCGATACTCGAAAACTCACGCATTTTGGCACAGACCTCAAGCTCGGCGAAAATTTTAAATTTCCATAGAGGCTGGACTTTGGCGTTGTTCAGGAGCTCTATAGCGCCCCCAAACGTCGGCAGTGGCCGGGATGAAGTTTGTCCAACGTGCACCAACTTTGATACGCTCATTGACCTCCTCATAAACAACAAGAATCACTAGGTTTTATTTGACTCCGCCCAACAGGAAGTCGGCCATTTTGACAGGAAGTTGCAAAATAAAAAGTTTCCCGCTGGGTTTCGGAGGGGTTAGGATGTTTGAAAACTCCTAAAATTTTACAGAGCTATTTGGCTTAGGCCATACTTTGACCGTAAGTTGGAATTTCGTAAATTCGTCTTTCAACAGCTCTCTAGCGCCACCTATTTTATATCATATTTATGAAAAGCTCTCAGCCTCTTGATAATTGGCAGATTCAATAAGTCATTGAAATGATTTAGGAATATTTTGTCGTTTTTCTCATGTGTAGCTAGAGGACTCTACAGCGCCCCCTATTTAGTTTAGGCCATTAAATTAGCTGTAGCTGTCTCAAAATTTCTCCAATATTCTCGATTTTTGGCAACAACATAGAAACTATCATCCCGCACATATTACCCTTCGGCTTGTACTAGCTCCGCCCAACAGGAAGTCGGCCATTTTGAAATTTGTGGAATTTTTACACATTTTTCACGAACTCATTCAAACTCCTCCTAGAGTCTTTGTCATATTACCTCTAAATTTGGTGTGGATAGGCTCCAGACATACATGGTGATAAATTGCGAAGGAATAGTCGATAGCTGAAACGATGACGTAATGGTGGACAATTAATTTAATGGAGACGCAACACTAAACAAAAGTGAAACCATGACACGGTCATAACACAGATGATTGAAAATTCATGAAACTTGGCAAAAACACAAGAGACATCATGAGACACGTTTTTAGTATTGGTAAGACTGACTCCGCCCAACAGGAAGTCGGCCATTTTGAAAAAAGTGTGTTTTACACACATTTTTTGCATACTTTGTCGAACTCCTCCTAGGGAATTTGTTGAATACTCTTGATATTTGTCTGTAATAAACTGCTAACATACTTGATTGTAAATTGCGAAGGAATAGTCGATATCTTAAACGAGGACGAAATGGCGGACAGTTGAATTGCTTGAGATGCCCCGTTAAAACAGGAAGTGAATACATTCTGGTGTTAGTAGGTGTTTGAGGAGGTTAAAAAGGTTGAAAACTCTCGAAAATTTACAGGCCTGCTTGATTTAAGCAGTACTTTCATCTGAAATTAAAATTTCTTGTATACGTATTTCATTGGCTCTATAGCGCCACCTAGGTTTCAATGCATATTTGACATTACGGGAATGCTCAAAACCTCTTGAAAATTGACAGATTGCATAAGACCTAAAAACACTTTACAAATATTTTGACAATTTTTTTATGTATAGCTAGCAGACTCTACAGCGCCCCCTAATTCGTTTGTTTAATAAATTAGCTGTGGATGTGTCAAAATTTGTCTAATCTTCTCAAATTTTGGTAGGATCGTAGATAGTATGACCCTGCACATATTTGCAATTGGCTTGTATTAGCTCCGCCCAACAGGAAGTCGGCCATATTGGAATTTGTAATATTTTTACACATTTTTCACAAACTCATTTAAACTGCTCCTAAAGTCTTTGTCAGATTACCTCTTATTTCGCTGTAAATGAACAACAGACATATTTGATGATAATTGCCAAAGGATTAGTTGATCGGTAAAACGGTGACCCAATGGCGAGCAATTGAGTCACTAGAGACGCAACACTAAACCAAAGTGAAACCATGACATGGTCAGAAAACAGATTATTGAAAATTCATGAAACTTGCCAAAAACACAAAAGACATCATTACACACATTTTCAGCATTGGTAGGACTGACTCCGCCCAACAGGAAGTCGGCCATTTTGAAATATCTGCATTTTACACACATTTTTTGTGTACATTGTCAAACTACTCCTAGCAAATTTCATGAATTCTCTTGGTATTTGGTAAAAATAAACATTGAACATATCTGATGATAAATTGTGAAGGAATAGTCGATATCTCAAACGAGGACGAAATGGCAGATGGTTGAATTTTTGAGATCCCACATCAAAACAGGAGGTGAAAACCTTGGTAATGCCAGGTGTTTTGAGGAGGTTATAACGGAGAAAAACTCACAAAATTTGACCAGCCTGCTTATCTAAGGCTGTTGTTTGATGTAGAATTAGAATTTCAAATACATGTATTTTAACAGCGCCATAGCGCCACCTGTATTTTAAATGGATATTTCACATGTTTAACAGGATAGAAAACTCTTGAAAATTGGCACACTCAATAAGACCTCAAAATTACTTTTACCGGTTTCTCGGTTTGGCCCGGTACGATTTGCGCTGTTGTGCGAGGGCCCTACGTCCCCCTGTGACAGGGGGACAACTCGTTATTAGGGCCCGAGCACCGAAGGCGCAGGCGAAGCCTGCACCGGAGGTGCAAAGCCCTATTGTTTTTGGTCCGTTTATTATTATTAGGGCCCGAGCACCGAAGGCGCAGGCGAAGCCTGCACCGGAGGTGCAAAGCCCTATTGTTTTTGGTCCGTTTATTATTATTATTATTATTATTATTATTATTATTATTCTGCCTCTTTGCGTCCATTTTTGAGGCATTTCCGATACTCGAAAACTCACGCATTTTGGCACAGGCCTCAAGCTCGGCGAAAATTTTAAAGTTCCATAGAGGCTGGACTTAGGCGTGGTTCAGGAGCTCTATAGCGCCCCCAAACGTAGGCAGTGGCCGGGATGAAGTTTGTCCAATGTACACCAACTTTGGTACGCTCATTGACCTCCTCATAAAGAACAAGGATCAATTTGATTTATTTGACTCCGCCCAACAGGAAGTCGGCCATTTTGACAGGAAGTTGCAAAATAAAAAGTTTCCCGCTGGGTTTCGGAGGGGTTAAGATGTTTGAAAACTCCTAAAATTTTACAGAGCTATTTAGCTTAGGCCAAACTTTGACCTTCAGTTGGAATTTCGTAAATTCGTGTTTCATCAGCTCTCTAGCGCCACCTATTTTATATCACATTCATAAAAAGCTCTCAGCCTCTTGATAATTGGCAGATTCAATAAGTCTTTGAAATGATTTAGAAATATTTTGTCGTTTTTCTCATGTGTAGCTAGATGACTCTACAGCGCCCCCTAATTTATTTAGGCCATTAAATTAGCTGTAGCTGTCTCAAAATTTCTCCAATATTCTAGATTTTTGGCAACAACATAGAGAGTATCATCCCGCACATATTACCTATTGGCTGGTATTAGCTCCGCCCAACAGGAAGTCGGCCATTTTGAAATTTGTGGAATTTTTAAACATTTTTCACGAACTCATTCAAACTCCTCCTAGAGTCTTTGTCAGATTATCTCTAAATTGGGCGTGGGTAGGCTCCAGACATACGTGGTGATAAATTGCGAAGGAATAGTCGATAGCTGAAACGATGACGTAATGGCAGGCAATTAATTTAATGGAGAAGCAACACTAAACAAAAGTGAAACCATGACACGGTCATAACACAGATGATTGAAAATTCATGAAACCTGGCAAAAACACAAGAGACATCATAAGACACGTTTTTAGCATTGGTAAGACTGACTCCGCCCAACAGGAAGTCGGCCATTTTGAAAAAAGTGTGTTTTACACACATTTTTTGCATACTTTGTCGAACTCCTCCTAGGGAATTTGTTGAATACTCTTGATATTTGTCTGTAATAAACTACTAACATACTTGATTGTAAATTGCGAAGGAATAGTCGATATCTTAAACGAGGATGAAATGGCGGACAGTTGAATTGCTTGAGATGCCCCGTTAAAACAGGAAGTGAATACATTCTGGTGTTAGTAGGTGTTTGAGGAGGTTAAAAAGGTTGAAAACTCTTGAAAATTTACAGGCCTGCTTGATTTAAGCAGTAGTTTGATCTGAAATTAAAATTTCATATATACGTATTTCATTGGCTCTATAGCACCACCTAGGTTTCAATGCATATTTGACATTACGGGAATGCTGAAAACCTCTTCAAAATTGACAGATTGCATAAGACCTAAAAACACTTTACAAATATTTTGACAATTTTTTCATGTATAGCTAGCGGACTCTACAGCGCCCCCTAATTTGTTCATTTAATAAATTAGCTGTGGATGTGTCAAAATTTGTCTAATCTTCTCAAATTTTGGTAGGAGTGTAGATAGTATGACCCTGCACATATTTGCAATTGGCTTGTATTAGCTCCGCCCAACAGGAAGTCGGCCATATTGGAATTTGTAATATTTTTACACATTTTTCACAAACTCATTTAAACTGCTCCTAAAGTCTTTGTCAGATTACCTCTTATTTCGCTGTAAATGAACAACAGACATATTTGATGATAACTGCCAAAGGATTAGTTGATCGGTAAAACGGTGACCCAATGGCGAGCAATTGATTCACTAGAGACGCAACACTAAACCAAAGTGAAACCATGACACGGTCAGAAAACAGATTTTTGAAAATTCATGAAACTTGGCAAAAACACAAAAGACATCATTACACACATTTTCAGCATTGGTAGGACTGACTCCGCCCAACAGGAAGTCGGCC
This sequence comes from Astyanax mexicanus, assembly GCF_023375975.1. Taxonomy (NCBI): domain Eukaryota; kingdom Metazoa; phylum Chordata; class Actinopteri; order Characiformes; family Acestrorhamphidae; genus Astyanax; species Astyanax mexicanus. The sequence continues at coordinate 14,359,835 of NC_064432.1, read as the reverse complement.
ATTTTGAAATATCTGCATTTTACACACATTTTTTGTGTACATTGTCAAACTACTCCTAGCAAATTTGTTGAATTCTCTTGGTATTTGGTAAAAATAAACATTGAACATATCTGATGATAAATTGTGAAGGAATAGTCGATATCTCAAACGAGGACGAAATGGCAGATGGTTGAATTTGTGAGATGCCACATCAAAACAGGAGGTCAAAACCTAGGTAATGCCAGGTGTTTTGAGGAGGTTATAACGGAGAAAAACTCACAAAATTTGACCGGCCTGCTTATCTAAGGCTGTTCTTTGATGTAGAATTAGAATTTCAAATACATGTATTTTAACAGCGCTAAAGCGCCACCTGTATTTTAAATGGATATTTCACATGTTTAACAGGATAGAAAACTCTTGAAAATTGGCACACTCAATAAGACCTTAAAATTACTTCTACCGGTTTCTCGGTTTGGCCCGGTACGATTTGCGCTGTTGTGCGAGGGCCCTACGTCCCCCTGTGACAGGGGGACAACTCGTTATTATTATTATTATTCTGCCTCTTTGCGTCCATTTTTGAGGCATTTCCGATACTCGAAAACTCACGCATTTTGGCACAGACCTCAAGCTCGGCGAAAATTTTAAAGTTCCATAGAGGCTGGACTTTGGCGTTGTTCAGGAGCTCTATAGCGCCCCCAAACGTCGGCAGTGGCCGGGATGAAGTTTGTCCAACGTGCACCAACTTTGGTACGCTCATTGACCTCCTCATAAACAACAAGAATCACTAGGTTTTATTTGACTCCGCCCAACAGGAAGTCGGCCATTTTGACAGGAAGTTGCAAAATAAAAAGTTTCCCGCTGGGTTTCGGAGGGATTAGGATGTTTAAAAACTCCTAAAACTTTACAGAGCTATTTGGCTTAGGCCATACTTTGACCGTAAGTTGGAATTTCGTAAATTCGTCTTTCATCAGCTCTCTAGCGCCACCTATTTTATATCATATTTATGAAAAGCTCTCAGCCTCTTGATAATTGGCAGATTCAATAAGTCTTTGAAATGATTTAGGAATATTTTGTCGTTTTTCTCATGTGTAGCTAGAGGACTCTACAGCGCCCCCTATTTTGTTTAGGCCATTAAATTAGCTGTAGCTGTCTCAAAATTTCTCCAATATTCTCGATTTTTGGCAACAACATAGAAACTATCATCCCGCACATATTACCCATTGGCTTGTACTAGCTCTGCCCAACAGGAAGTCGGCCATTTTGAAATTTGTGGAATTTTTACACATTTTTCACGAACTCATTCAAACTCCTCCTAGAGTCTTTGTCAGATTATCTCTAAATTGGGCGTGGGTAGGCTCCAGACATACGTGGTGATAAATTGCGAAGGAATAGTCGATAGCTGAAACGATGACGTAATGGCAGGCAATTAATTTAATGGAGAAGCAACACTAAACAAAAGTGAAACCATGACACGGTCATAACACAGATGATTGAAAATTCATGAAACTTGGCAAAAACACAAGAGACATCATAAGACACGTTTTTAGTATTGGTAAGACTGACTCCGCCCAACAGGAAGTCGGCCATTTTGAAAAAAGTGTGTTTTACACACATTTTTTGCATACTTTGTCGAACTCCTCCTAGGGAATTTGTTGAATACTCTTGATATTTGTCTGTAATAAACTGCTAACATACTTAATTGTAAATTGCGAAGGAATAGTCGATATCTTAAACGAGGACGAAATGGCGGACAGTTGAATTGCTTGAGATGCCCCGTTAAAACAGGAAGTGAATACATTCTGGTGTTAGTAGGTGTTTGAGGAGGTTAAAAAGGTTGAAAACTCTCGAAAATTTACAGGCCTGCTTGATTTAAGCAGTAGTTTAATCTGAAATTAAAATTTCTTGTATACGTATTTCATTGGCTCTATAGCGCCACCTAGGTTTCAATGCATATTTGACATTACGGGAATGCTCAAAACCTCTTGAAAATTGACAGATTGCATAAGACCTAAAAACACTTTACAAATATTTTGACAATTTTTTCATGTATAGCTAGCGGACTCTACAGCGCCCCCTAATTTGTTCATTTAATAAATTAGCTGTGGATGTGTCAAAATTTGTCTAATCTTCTCAAATTTTGGTAGGATCGTAGATAGTATGACCCTGCACATATTTGCAATTGGCTTGTATTAGCTCCGCCCAACAGGAAGTCGGCCATATTGGAATTTGTAATATTTTTACACATTTTTCACAAACTCATTTAAACTGCTCCTAAAGTCTTTGTCAGATTACCTCTTGTTTCGCTGTAAATGAACAACAGACATATTTGATGATAACTGCCAAAGGATTAGTTGATCGGTAAAACGGTGACCCAATGGCGAGCAATTGAGTCACTAGAGACGCAACACTAAACCAAAGTGAAACCATGACATGGTCAGAAAACAGATTATTGAAAATTCATGAAACTTGGCAAAAACACAAAAGACATCATTACACACATTTTCAGCATTGGTAGGACTGACTCCGCCCAACAGGAAGTCAGCCATTTTGAAATATCTGCATTTTACACACATTTTTTGTGTACATTGTCAAACTACTCCTAGCAAATTTGATGAATTCTCTTGGTATTTGGTAAAAATAAACATTGAACATATCTGATGATAAATTGTGAAGGAATAGTCGATATCTCAAACGAGGACGAAATGGCAGATGGTTGAATTTTTGAGATCCCACATCAAAACAGGAGGTGAAAACCTAGGTAATGCCAGGTGTTTTGAGGAGGTTATAACGGAGAAAAACTCACAAAATTTGACCAGCCTGCTTATCTAAGGCTGTTGTTTGATGTAGAATTAGAATTTCATATACATGTATTTTAACAGCGCCATAGCGCCACCTGTATTTTAAATGGATATTTCACATGTTTAACAGGATAGAAAACTCTTGAAAATTGGCACACTCAATAAGACCTCAAAATTACTTTTACCGGATTCTCGGTTTGGCCCGGTACGATTTGCGCTGTTGTGCGAGGGCCCTACGTCCCCCTGTGACAGGGGGACAACTCGTTATTATTATTATTCTGCCTCTTTGCGTCCATTTTTGAGGCATTTCCAATACTCGAAAACTCACGCATTTTGGCACAGACCTCAAGCTCGGCGAAAATTTTAAAGTTCCATAGAGGCTGGACTTTGGCGTTGTTCAGGAGCTCTATAGCGCCCCCAAACGTCGGCAGTGGCCGGGATGAAGTTTGTCCAACGTGCACCAACTTTGGTACGCTCATTGACCTCCTCATAAACAACAAAAATCACTAGGTTTTATTTGACTCCGCCCAACAGGAAGTCGGCCATTTTGACAGGAAGTTGCAAAATAAAAAGTTTCCCGCTGGGTTTCGGAGGGGTTAGGATGTTTAAAAACTCCTAAAACTTTACAGAGCTATTTGGCTTAGGCCATACTTTGACCGTAAGTTGGAATTTCGTAAATTCGTCTTTCATCAGCTCTCTAGCGCCACCTATTTTATATCATATTTATGAAAAGCTCTCAGCCTCTTGATAATTGGCAGATTCAATAAGTCTTTGAAATGATTTAGGAATATTTTGTCGTTTTTCTCATGTGTAGCTAGAGGACTCTACAGCGCCCCCTATTTTGTTTAGGCCATTAAATTAGCTGTAGCTGTCTCAAAATTTCTCCAATATTCTCGATTTTTGGCAACAACATAGAAACTATCATCCCGCACATATTACCCTTTGGCTTGTACTAGCTCTGCCCAACAGGAAGTCGGCCATTTTGAAATTTGTGGAATTTTTACACATTTTTCACGAACTCATTCAAACTCCTCCTAGAGTCTTTGTCATATTACCTCTAAATTTGGTGTGGATAGGCTCCAGACAAACATGGTGATAAATTGCGAAGGAATAGTCGATAGCTGAAACGATGACGTAATGGCGGACAATTAATTTAATGGAGACGCAACACTAGACCAAAGTGAAACCGTGACACGGTCATAAAACAGATGATTGAAAAATCATGAAACTTGGTAAAAACACAAGAGACATCATAAGACACGTTTTTAGTATTGGAATGATTGACTCCGCCCAACAGGAAGTCGGCCATTTTGAAATATGTGCATTTTACACACATTTTTTGCATACTTTGTCGAACTCCTCCTAGGGAATTTGTTGAATACTCTTGATATTTGTCAGCAAAAAACTACTACCATCCGTGATGATAAATTGTGAAGGAATAGTCGATATCTTAAACGAGGACGAAATGGCGGACAGTTGAACTGCTTGAGATGCCCCATTAAAACAGGAAGTGAATACATTCTGGTGTTAGTAGGTGTTTGAGGAGGTTAAAAAGGTTGAAAACTCTCGAAAATTTACAGGCCTGCTTGAATTAAGCAGTACTTTCATCTGAAATTAAAATTTCTTGTATACGTATTTCATTGGCTCTATAGCGCCACCTAGGTTTCAATGCATATTTGACATTACGGGAATGCTCAAAACTTCTTGAAAATTGACAGATTGCATAAGACCTAAAAACACTTTACAAATATTTTGACAATTTTTTCATGTATAGCTAGCAGACTCTACAGCGCCCCCTAATTCGTTTGTTTAATAAATTAGCTGTGGATGTGTCAAAATTTGTCTAATATTCTCAAATTTTGGTAGGATCGTAGATAGTATGACCCTGCACATATTTGCAATTGGCTTGTATTAGCTCCGCCCAACAGGAAGTCGGCCATATTGGAATTTGTAATATTTTTACAAATTTTTCACAAACTAATTTAAACTGCTCCTAAAGTCTTTGTCAGATTACCTCTTATTTTGCTGTAAATGAACAACAGACATATTTGATGATAATTGCCAAAGGATTAGTTGATCGGTAAAACGGTGACCCAATGGCGAGCAATTGAGTCACTAGAGACGCAACACTAAACCAAAGTGAAACCATGACATGGTCAGAAAACAGATTATTGAAAATTCATGAAACTTGGCAAAAACACAAAAGACATCATTACACACATTTTCAGCATTGGTAGGACTGACTCCGCCCAACAGGAAGTCGGCCATTTTGAAATATCTGCATTTTACACACATTTTTTGTGTACATTGTCAAACTACTCCTAGCAAATTTGATGAATTCTCTTGGTATTTGGTAAAAATAAACATTGAACATATCTGATGATAAATTGTGAAGGAATAGTCGATATCTCAAACGAAGACGAAATGGCAGATGGTTGAATTTGTGAGATGCCACATCAAAACAGGAGGTGAAAACCTAGGTAATGCTAGGTGTTTTGAGGAGGTTATAACGAAGAAAAACTCACAAAATTTGACTGGCCTGCTTATCTAAGGCTGTTGTTTGATGTAGAATTAGAATTTCAAATACATGTATTTTAACAGCGCTATAGCGCCACCTGTATTTTAAATGGATATTTCACATGTTTAACAGGATAGAAAACTCTTGAAAATTGGCACACTCAATAAGACCTTAAAAATACTTTTACCGGTTTCTCGGTTTGGCCCGGTACGATTTGGGCTGGTGTGCGAGGGCCCTACGTCCCCCTGTGACAGGGGGACAACTCGTTACAATTGTCTTTGTGGTGACTGCACTTGAGGATACTTTCATAGATCTTCATTTCTTCTTAAAGTATTTTTTCTTTATTTAGTTGAGTAGTTGTTGCTTCTCATAATCTGGATTAGAACATTACTCAAATATTCACTATTCACTGTATACCTGTAACTCTACCTCTTCACTACTTTACAACTGATGCAAGAGACAAGAAAACTCTTTAGTTCAGCACAGCTGAACCTGTCACCTGAATTCCAGGTGACTCTACCTCATAATTTCACGCTGGCCAGATTCTCGACAGAAAAAATAAGCAACATGCCAGAGTGTAGTCAGGCAAAAACAGGGTAATATACAATAAATTCAGCAAAGAAAGGCCAATTTTTATACTACAGAGGACAAGTGGAACCAATCAGTAACTGGGTGAGTGGGAACGCAGTAGCGTCACATGATCAGCGGAAGTCAGGGAAGTCCAGTGTGAGTGCATGCTGGGAAGTAAAGTCTTTACTGAGTCCGGAGCAGGCAGACTGACACATAAAATTGAATGAGAATTTTTAGCAGAGATGTGTAAAGGTGATCATCTAAGCAAGAGTAGCTACTTTGAATAATCTATAATATAAAACATATTGTGTGTGTTGAACACACTTTTTTCCATATGTTTTCCTCTCATAGTTTGGATAAGTTTAGTATTAATCTACAATGCAGAACAATTTAAAAGGTCGCATTCCATCGTTTTTATATTCATTTTAAAATGTCTAGTTGTGGAAAAAAATGTGTTTAGGTGTTTCTATTTAGCCCTGCTTTAGTTAACTGGACAAGGGGTCTCTGAAGAAAGACAGGATTTCAGCTTTTGCTCATGAATATTCGTATATCACGTCTGATTGGATAACAGCAATGCAGCAGAGAACACCTATCTGCCTTCCCCCACAGTCAATTTTACAGCTCTAAAACTCAAAGGACTAAATGTTTTCAGAGATACACCCTTAGTTATTAAGATACAGCTCTGAGTGCTAGGTAAAGTTAACCCTTAAACTTCACTTAACCTTAGACTTGAGGCGGTGATTTGTTGAGTTGTGCTACTTTGTCAAACCGTGCAGAATCAACCGGAGATCCAATTAAAAACCTAGTTACTTACTTATCCAACTGCTACTGATGTAGTATCACTAGCCAACATCACAGTGTGCTCAGAGGAAAGCACTGAATCCCCAGCTCTAATACAGCTGCTTACAGACGCCTGTGCTCAGACTGACTTCTGAACAGAACAGCTTTACTTGCCTGTTCTTCTCTACTGTTTATGATCACCAGGTCCGCCCCCTTCCGCCTGCAGTCCTCTCTGCTCCCACTCCAGCTCTTCTTCTCAGTAGAGATGTAGTAAACACTGGAACTGAAGTACCTCCATCCCTCCACAAAAGCCTTTTCTGGACACAAAATTTACAGCAACACATTATTAGCCACCAGCTATTAGCCTGTATTAACACACACAGCCAACACAAGATAGCATTACATGATTGTTTTTTTATTAGAGATGCATGAATACTGATACTGGTATCATACTCTTAATCGCAAGCAAGGATCCGATACCAAAGTGCACGTTGCTGCCCTACCAAACAACTTCATCTCTAAAGTCAGAATTACTAGTGCATCTAAAAATATTAGAGCATCATTAAAAAATTACTTTAGTTCAGTAATTCAGTTGAAAATGTGAAATTCATATAGCATATAGATGTATTACACACAGAACAATCTATTTTAAGCACTTATTTATTTATTTTTATTGTTGATTTATTAAAAATCCAAAAGTCACTATCTCAGAAAATAAAAAAAATATATATAAGACCAATTTGTACTTTTGGCAGTGTGGGCAGTGTGCCAAGTCCTCCTGGAAAATGAAATCCTCAACTCCATAAAAGTTGTGAGCAAAGGGAAGCATAAAGTGCTGTAAGATTTTGCGGGAAAACAAAACTGCACTGACTTTAGACTTGATAATAAATCACAGTGGATCAACACCAGCAGATGACATGTCTCTCCAAACCATCACTGATTGGTGGAAACTTCACACTAGACCTTGAGCAGTTTGGACTGTGTGTCTCTCCACTCTTCCTCCAGACTCTGCTCCCTTGATTTACAAATGAAATGTAAAATTTACTGATGGTCAGTGATGGTTTGCACTAGTTATATACAGCTGCAGTAAAAATTAAGAGACCACTTTAAAAGATCATCATACTAAACATAAAAGGTGGTGGTAGTGTGATGGTCTAGGGCTGTTTTGCTGCATCAGAGCCTGAAAGACTTGCTGTGAAAAATTGAATTGAAATTCTACTGTCTACCAAAAAGTAAAAAAAAATAATATCCGGCCATCTGTTCGTGACCTCAAACTGAAATGAACTTGGGTTCTGCAGCAGGACAATGACCTAAAACACACCAGCAAGTCCACCTCTGAATGGCTGAAGTGAAGACTTTGGAGCGCCATAGTTGAAGTCCTGACCTGAATCCTATTGAGATGCTGTGGATGATCTTCAACAGGACGTTTATGCTGAAAAATCCTCCAATGTGTCTGAATTAAAATAATTCTGTAAAGAAGAGTGGAACTAAATTCCTCCACAGAGATTAGAAAGACTTACTGTAAGTTACTTCAAACACATACAATAATTAATATCATCATTTTAAAACTGCATTTTGAGCACACCTGTGTTGTCATTTAAGAGACAAACATGCTAAAAAAAAAAGGAAAGGAAACCATTTAGGGTGAAAAAAACTTTTTCACACCACTGTAGGTTTAGGTTTGAGTAAAATGAAAGTTATTTCTATACTACTAAACTTCTGACAACATCTCTCTTGAATTCCAAATAAAAATATTGTAATTTGAGCATTTATTTAAAGAAAATGAGAAATGGTCAAATAAGGAAAAATATGCAGTGGTCTCTGACCTCAAATCGATATTTGGTTGAATAACCCTGGTTTTTAATTACAGTTTTTAAGCATCTTGTCGTCATGTTCTCCTCCACCAGTCTTACACACTGATACACTGCTTTTGGAGGAGCTTATATCCCTCCTGCAGCAAGAATATGAGTATTTCAGATTTATTTGATGTTTACTCTATAAACATACGTCTATAGAGTAAAACTAATCTCTGTTTAAAGGTCACCTTCCGGGAAAATCCGATTTTTCTTGTTTTTTGTGGAATACAGTAGGTCTCTCCGAGTTGAATGTGTACACCTGCACATTAAACTGTTTTGCAGCCCCCATTGTCTGCAGGAGCTAAGCAAAGAAATCCCCCCTCCCCCCCTCCGAAAAACGGGTGAATTTTGAATTATCTTTCTGCCTACATAGGCAGAAACTCACAGACCAGCCCGCCTTGGCTCGAGAAACTCCCAGAGGCGGAGCTGAAGCGACGCAACATCACCGCTCATCAGTTAGGAGGTGGGAGGCAGTGAGCGGCAGAGCGGTGGAGGGGCGTCGCAGTGCTCCTAGCCAATCAGAGGAGAGATATTTGCATGCTGTTTGCATGTATGAATATTCATGAGCAAAGCTGGAATCCGGTCATTTTGGACACACCCCTAAAACAGTCCATTAAAAAAGAGCTATACAGAGACACCTGAGCACTTTTTTTTTTACAAAAACGGCTCACATGTCATTCATTCATACTAGAGACCACAACTAGACATTTTAAAATGAAAGAAAAAACGACGGAAGGTGAGCTTTAAGAAAACTCTAACTTAACTAATTAACTTGCACTACTTTACACTAACACCTACAATTTTACATACAGCTCCTGGTTGCTTAATTTTACATAGGTATTGGTATCGTTATCAGCAAGCACAAAAATAAAAAATGTTCATTTACTTATCTAGGCATTGTTAAAAAAAATAGCTTACCCAGAGAGGACAGTTTCCTCTGAAGCCCTGCAGTCCGGTTAGTATAACTGGTTTGTAACTGGTCTTTCTCTGCAGTCAGGTTGGTGTAACTGGTCTGTAACTGGTCTCTCGCTGCAGTCAGGTGGTTGAAATTGATCAACAGCAGTATGATGGAGATCAGCAGGACAACAGACAGCAGCCCCAGACTCACAGCAGCCAATCTGTAGCGTCTATTAGCTGTTTTACTATGTCCTATAACAAAAGAGCAGCATTTATATATATTTTTTTTATTTAAAAGGAAAAATTCTGTGTGAAATGGACTTTACCCAAAAGCCGATGCTCTCAACAGGCTTACAATGTTAGTGATGGGGGCATAGAGTTACCTATGCTAAGAAATCACTATTTTTACACTATTAACAAACTCAAAGTAGCTCCAAACTTAATTTTGACACCTCACAAATTTTGTTTGTTTCTGCCTTTTTATCATACTTACATTTTAATATCAGAGAAATATAACATGACTTAAGGTAAAAAAAAACATTTTTTAATCATAATGTGGCGTGGAAGAGGAAGGAGGACTCGTGAGACTCATTGCAAGTACTCAACAGCTCTTTATTAACAGGCTTGCCACTCACTTATAGCCTTTAACAAGGCTAGGAGAGCAAAACCCCACTGCTCACACAGCATAAACAGCCCTAAGGTCACTAACCCAACTAGGAATCTACCGGATGGTAGATTCAGAGTGGTGCCCACCACTCTGCATAACCCCACCTAAAAGGGAGGCCCCACACCTGACATCCACTCACACACAGGCGGGCACACAGAGACAGGCACACAGCAGCCACACACACACACACAGACGCCACATAGCCCCCCCCCCTCAAGGGTCAGCCGTCCCGGCGACCCCACAAACCCAACAATAACCCCATGAACAACAAAACATTTTTATTATTTTTTTTATTATTTTTTTTTTTACAATCAGTCACACACAAAGTCCTCCAGGCGGGCGGGCGGCCTTCTCACCCGTGGCTGCCTTGAGTGTCCGGGCAAAACGCCACCCGCCAGCGGCTCCGCAGAGCCAGAGTCCGGGCCAGGTTCGGGATCAGGTCCGATAGGCCCCGCCCCGCCGCCCACCGTGTCCAACAGTTTAGGACGGTAAGGGGCCAACCGATCGCGGTGCACTATCATTCTGCGTCTGCCCCACCGGATCCTGTACACCACCTCCCCAAGCCTGGACAGCACCAAGCACGGACCCACCCATGCCGACTGAAGCTTCGGGCACAGTCCCTTCTTACGCTGAGGGTTGTACAGCCAAACCCTCGCCCCCACAGATAAAGGCTCCCCAGATACGCGCGTTTCTGCTTCCGTCCGGCAGCAGACTGGTTTGAGCGCGCGAGCCCGTGCGCTAAATCCAGTGAGGACAGAAGATGCGAAACGAAAGTGGGCGCGTCCGTAGCGTGCTCGCCCCCATCAGGAGGCGCCCCGAAAGCCAGAGCCACCGGCGTCCTCAGCTCTCGACCAAACATAAGCAGAGCCGGCGTGAATCCTGTCGTCTCCTGCACGGCCGAGCGGCAGGCCAGCAGCACGACCGGTAGATGTTTGTCCCAGTCACGCTGGCCTTTGCTCGACACCATGGCCAACTGCGCTGCCAGCGTGCGGTTAAAACGCTCCACCAGCCCGTCACTCTGCGGATGAAGGGGCGTCGTCCTGGTCTTATGTATGCCCAAGATGCGGCAGACCTCCGCCATGACCTCCGACTCGAAGTTCCTCCCCTGGTCGCTATGCAGCTCCTCCGGAACCCCGAATCTGCAGAAGAACTCCCGCACCAGGACATCCGCAGTAGTGACCGCCCCTTGGTCCGGCACCGCATAGGCCTCCGGCCACTTCGTAAAATAGTCCATCGCCACTAAGACATAGCGGTTCCCAGAGTCCGTCACCGGGAAGGGGCCCAACACATCCACGGCCACCCGCTCCATCGGGCCGCCGCACTGATAGGGGTGAAGTGGGGCGCGGGGCGCCCTCGCGGGGCCTTTCTTGGCGGCGCACACGTCACAGCAGTGCACGAAGAACTCCACATCAGCCCTGCACCCAGGCCAATAGAAGCGTTGTCTCAGGCGCTTCAGGGTTTTGGTAACGCCAAAGTGCCCAGCCCCAGGCGACCCATGGACTCCCCGTAGGACCAAATCCCTAAGCGCCCGCGGTATCACCACCTGAAACACGCGCCGCCCATTTGCCGGATCCTCCCAGGTATGACACAGCACGCCATCAGATAAGCTAAAGCTAGCCCAGTTGGAGCGCAGCGCTTTAGCGACCGGACCCAACGGCACCACCTCCTCCCACGACGGCGCAACATTCGCCTCGAGCGCGTGTACTGCCCACATTAAGTCACGATCTGCCCGTTGCGCATCTCGGATCTATTCTACGGACACCTGGGCCACCGCTACACTGCCGGCCACATCCGCTGAGACTGCAGCGCAACGAGCAGTCTCAGCGGATTTCTCCTCCGCACGAGCGCAATGCTTACAGTCAATGGCCGCACACGGCCGGCGAGACAAAGCGTCCCCGTTACCATGGCTACGGCCCGGTCGGTGCACAACCTCGAAGCTAAACTCCTGGAGTCTAGATATCCAGCACGCAAGCTGGCCCTCGGGCTCGCAGAAACGCATGAGCCACTGTAGCGAGGTGTGGTCGGTGCGCAGCAGAAATGGGACCCCATACACATACGCAGTAGTTACGCTCCGCCTTGTCCAGGCAGTGGCTATAGTACGCTATTACGTGCTCTGAGCCATCCTGAACCTGTGACAGGACCGCTCCGAGGCCACGGTCGCTCGCATCAGTATCCACAATGAAACTCTCCGACATATTCGGATACGCTAGAACTGGAGCATTGCATAGACGGCTTTTCAGCTCCTCGAACGCTCGCTCCGCCTCGTCAGACCAGCGGAATGTCACACCCGGTCTAGTTAAATTGTGAAGCGGCGCCGCCACGTCCGCGAACCCCCTGATAAACCGCCTGTAATATGATGCGAGCCCCACGAAACTACGAACCATTTTCGCGTTACGTGGGACAGGCCAGTCACGGACAGCCTCCGTCTTTTTAGGGTCGGTTTCCACACCAGCACCGCTCACTACATGGCCCAGAAAATTCACGCGCTGCCTCAGCAGGTTACACTTCGCCGGGTTGAGCTTCAGGTTAGCCGCCTGAATCGCGCCGAGCACCACCTCGAGGTGAGAGAGCGCGGAGTCGAAGTCGGTCCCGTGCGCCATGACGTCATCCAGGTAAACAACGCAGCACGAACGCGGGATCCCGCTTAACACACGCTCCATAAGACGTTCGAAAGTAGCCGGCGAGTTACACAACCCAAACGGGAGCACCGTGAAATGCCATAGAGCCGAGCCGAGCGAGAAAGCGGTTTTCTCCCTATCCCCTTCAGCTAGGGGCACCTGCCAATACCCGCTCCTCAAATCTAGCGAGCTGAACCAGGCTGAGCCCAATAGCTGATCTAGCGTATCGTCGATCCTGGGAAGCGGATAAGAGTCGAGCTTCGTGACGGCGTTAAGTCGGCGATAATCAACGCAAAAACGCCAGTTCCCGTCCTTCTTTTTTGCAAGGACCACCGGGGCCAACCACGGGCTGCTCGAAGGCTCAATAATGCCCGCACTCGCCATATCACGGACTAACTGCTCAGCCGCTACGCGTTTCGCTAATGCCAGACGGTGCGGTCTCAGCCTGATGGGCTGGGCGTCACCTGTGTTTATAGAATGAAACGCAAGGCTAGTCCTAGTACACTCACGCTCAGACACAGTGAAGCTAGCGCGTAAACGCTCAATCAGGTCGCGTAAGCGCAGTTGTTGGGGCTCTGATAAGCCCACACAACTGCGCTCCAGCATCTCTTCTATCGGATCGATAATTAACCCCGCATCTAACGGACCCTCGAACATAACGTGCACCGAATCACACGCATCCCCCCCCAACGGCTCACTTACCCCGCACTCGTCATGTTCCTCTACGGGGAGTCCAGTCACCAGAACCGAGCCCCGTGCACAATCAATGATGGCTCCAACGCGTGCGAGCAGGTCCTTGCCCAGAATGCACGGATCATTGATGTGCCCAACCCAGAACTCCTGCTGAAAGGGGCCCTTGCCAACATCAATTGTCAGCTCCGTTAATCCCAGGAGAGCGATAGGATCTCCGGTGACTGAAGAGAGAGCGATGCGCCGGCTGTAGTCCACCACAAACTCGCCTGCCACACCCCTCGCAAGCTCAGACTTTATCAGCGAGACTGGCGAGCCCGTGTCCACCAGCGCGTCCACCGTCACTCCATTCAGCGTGCAAATAGCCGCCGGGTCCGACAGCTCCGTGATCAGGTTCCGAGGGTAAGCCTAGAATCCCTGGGGCCACCGTAACCCTCACTTGGTGGTCCCGGCTCCGTTTCCCGGCCGGCCGCACTGCGCTCGCTTGTGGCCACGCCCCCCGCAATGCCAGCACTCCAGTTGCACCTCAGGCCGGCTCCGCCTCCATCTCGGTGGATCATGGGCTCCGGGCGACGCCCCCCACGGTTCCGGATGGCTGGACAGGATGAGTTCGGACCGCTCAGCCACCTCCACCGCGGCCTCCAGGGTCTGTGGGTCGGCCAGTCTCACATGTTTGCGCAGCTCGCCTGGCTCTAGGGCGCGCAGGAAATTATCCAGCGCGAGACTTCTCTGAGCCGCTCGCGGAAATGCCGGATAAGCTTGGCGGGTTAGCAGAGCCATCTCAGATGCCAGCACGCCCAAAGTCTCTCCCCGCTGCCGGCGCTGGTCCGCCACTAGCATTTTGGCGGCCGCCTCGGAAGGTTGACGGCTGAAACGGGTTCTCAGCGCCCGCGTCAAGTCAGACAGCTCGCAGCGGCACTCCGCGGGGAGCTCAATCAGCACCCTCAGTGCGTCTCCCTGCAGCGCCAGACAGAGGTTGGTCGCCGTCTCAGCATCCGTCCAGCCCGCACGGCCCGCCACGATCTCCAGCTGGGCTTCGAAGGCTGTCCAGTCAGCGCTGCCGTCATAGAATGACAGGCGGGGATGAGCCGTCAAGCTCGCCGTCAGCGCGCCGTCCACTCTGGGAGCCGGCGCCACCGACTCCACGCCATCCGCTCCGCGGGCTCGACCTTCGGACAGCCTGCTGGCGCCGTCAGGTCTGGGTCCACTCCGCTGGTGAGTCTTGCCCCTCGTCCGCTGGTCCGCCGTTATCCTCTTCAGCCGTTCGATTTCCCCTGCCAGCAGCTCCATATCATCCAGCAGGGCCGCTTCTGACACCAAATGTGGCGTGGAAGAGGAAGGAGGACTCGTGAGACTCATTGCAAGTACTCAACAGCTCTTTATTAACAGGCTTGCCACTCACTTATAGCCTTTAACAAGGCTAGGAGAGCGAAACCCCACTGCTCACACAGCATAAACAGCCCTAAGGTCACTAACCCAACTAGGAATCTACCGGATGGTAGATTCAGAGTGGTGCCCACCACTCTGCATAACCCCACCTAAAAGGGAGGCCCCACACCTGACATCCACTCACACACAGGCACACAGAGGCGGGCACACAGAGACAGGCACACAGCAGTCACACACACACACACAGACGCCACAATAATTTTATATATTAAAGGAAAGAAATGTATTCAAAGCGATCTGGCCCTGTGTAAAAAAAGTGTTTGCCCCCTAAATCTAAAACTTGGTTGGCCAACAAGTCTTTCTCATCTCTGTGGAGGAATTTAGTTCCACTCTTCTTTACGGAATTATTTTAATTCAGACAAATTGGAGGATTTTCCAGCATAAACGTCCTGTTTAAGACCATCCACAGCATCTCAATCAGACTTTAACTAGACCCTCCAAAACCTTCATTTCATTTAATAATTTAATAATCCATTCAAAGACAGTGAACATGTTTTTGTGTTTTGGTTCATTGTCCTGCTGCAGAACCCAAGTACTCCTGAGCTTGAGGTCACTAAGGAACAGATGGAGGATTTTCCCCTTCAGGATTTTCTGATAAACAGCAGAATTCCTGCTTCCATCTATTACAGCAAGTTATCCAGCCTCTCCAGACCATTATTACACTATACATTATTATACAAAACATTGCAATTACAGTTGTAGTATCATGACAAAAAAAGGTACCTTAAGGGCTGGTAAAAACTACAGTCCAAGTAGAGATGGCACACCAATTTGGACCAACGAAACTTCCCAGCGGTGTTTCAGTCACCCATAACCTTGGATCAGGTGTGTCCCAGCGGTGTTCACCGCTGCCTACAGCCGAGGATCAGGTGCGTCCCAGCGGTGTTCACAAGACGTGGGTCTCTGCAGCTCGGAGTAGTGGGCGTGTCGAAAGGTGTGGGCGTGTTCAAAGGTGGTCGTCTATTGGTCTATTGGAGCTGACGTTTCAGCGTGGCCGCCATTTTGGAATTGGCAACCATGCACCCCCAGTGGATTTATTTACACTGAGGAAGGAGTTTAATAAAGCTATAGTATTCACAACTCTACCAATCTTTACCCGATTTACACACGGTTTGATTTGTTACAAACAGCAGAGATGTAGTAATGATTCAGGAGGCTGTGACACATTACAAATACGTACTTTCATGCTTAAATACTTTATATTATGCTCTTTAACAAAGACAGACTAATTAATTTAATGTTTTCGTGTGTCTATGTACATATAAATATAAAATTAATTAATTTATACACTTATTAATATGCCATACCATATGTCTGTCTTTGTTAAAGAACATAAATTAATATAAAGTATTTCAGCACGTATTTGTAATGTGTGACAGCGTCCTGAATCATTGCTATATCTCTGCTGTTTGTAACAAACCAAACCATGTGAAAATCGGGTAAAAATTGAGTTGTGATTATTAAAAGTGTATTTAATCCTTTTCTGCAGTAAAGTTTTGACACGCCCACTCTATTGCGTACACCACCTTTCGACACACCCGCCGTTTGACACGCCTACACCTTTCGACAGGCCCATTCCTTTCGACACGCCCAGTACTCCGGTCTGCAGAGACCTATACTTGGTGTTTACCGCCGCCTACAGCCGAGGATCAGGTGTGTCCCAGCAGTTGGTTGTGTTGTTTTTTATGTTAGTTGGTAAATGTAAGTCTCTTTCTTATTATTGAATCATTAACACTGATCTTAACGAGTGAGATCCTGCAGTTCTTTAAATGTTGTTCTGGGTTCTTTTGGAATCTCCTGGATGAGTTCTTCATGCTCTTTTGGAGTAATTTCGGTCGGCTGGCCACTCCTGGGAAGGTTCACCAGTGTTCCATGTTTTCTCCATTAGTGAATAATAGTGAATCACTGTGGTTCTCTGGAGTCTCAAAGCTTTAGAAATGATTTTATAATCTTTTCAAGAGTGAAAGATGATCAGTGACTTTGTTTTCTCATCTGTTGTTGAGTTTCTTTAGATGGTGGTTTAATATTGTGCTGCTTTTTGAGATCTTTTATCTGCTTTATGTTGTCAGACAGATTCTATTTAAATCATTTCTTGATTCTACAGGTCTGGCAGTAATCAGGTCTGGTTGTGATTAGTAGTGAATTCATGGGGGGCAGGTTTATTTGGACAGATTTCTCCCTTATAAATGAAATCATGATTTCAAATCAAATATATATATATATATATATATATATATATATATATATATATATATATATATATATATATATATATATATATATATTTATTTACTCAGGTTATCTTTGTCTGATATTAAAGTTTGTTTGATAATCTGAAAAATTATTTATAAAAAAGCAAAAACAAAAGAAATCTGTTTCAATTTCATAAATAAAAAGTAATCTACCTTCTGAACTCCAGTAAGCGACTCTGGTATATCGCTAAATAAAGCTGCATTAAGAAGTTAACGATAAAATCTCTAGTTTTTACCAGACAGAGAGAAAAACAATCATAACGAGAGAAATAAAAAGGAACATAGAGATAGAGAACACTTCAGTACCTGAACTCTGTAGTTCCACATCCGTTCTTGTGTTTAGAGGCTCGAGACATCCTCCTCTCATTTCTTCATACACATTCCAGCTGGCATCTGGATGATGTTTAGCATTTGCGTTGCCTTTCATCGCCATCCTGCACTCTGCTCTGATCAGAATCTCAACTGTAGAGATCAGCTCTGATCGGTCAGCATGTCAGAGTTCAATAAAACTTTCTGGTTCCACACTGACTCAGAGTGTGTATGCAGATGTGTGGTGGTTTCAGGACCGGCAGTTTAAGAATGAAGCAATAGAAATGTCTTTCACTTCCCTCTGAAAAGCTGAAGGCCTGATATTTTTAGTTTCTGTTCAGTCAGTATGTGTCCATGACTGTATAGAAGCATTGATGTTACTTTCTGTTCTACAGAAATTAAGTCTGTGAAAAAGAAAGCAGACCTTTCCTCTTCTCTCAGACCAGGCACAGCATGTCTCAGCCCACCTTCATTGAGTTTACGGTGTGGCCTAATGGACCAGAAGCAGAGTGGATTTTCCTATAAATATCATCTGTTAATGTGACCAACAGCACATCACGATATTAATAATAATAGCTAATTAATGATAATAACTGATTAACTGTCAATCAGTCGACTGTCAACCTCAACAAAACACTCAGCCAACCTCATCCAACCTCAACAAAACACTCAGCCAACCTCATCAAAACACCCCTCACCAAAAACGTCCAGCCAACTTTACCAAAACATTGAGCTAACTTCACCAAAACCATCCAGCCAACCTTACCAAAACAATCCAGCCAACCTTACCAAAACATTAAGCTAATTTAACCAAAAACGTCCAACCAACCTCACCAAAACCATCCAGCCAACCTCACCAATACCATCCAGCCAAACTCACCAAAACATTGAGCTAACCTCACCAAAACGTCCAACCAACCTCACCAAAACTTATCCAGCTGATCTCATCAAAACATCCACCTGACCTCACAAAACATCTAGCCAACCTCACCAAATCATCCAACCAACCTCACCAAAAACACCCAGCCAACCTCATTAAAATCATTCAGCTAATCTCATCAAAACATTGAGCTAACCTCAGCAAAAACGTCCAATCGTTTTTACCAATAAGACTTTTAGAACATTAAAGGACACAACAACACTTAAAGCGACAGTCCGTAAGTTTTGGAGATTTAGCGACCTCTCTGGTGAGAATGTGTAATTGCGTAAAGCAGGTGGAGGTGTACTTTCAATGCAGGTTAAAATAAATAAATTGCTGTGTGTTTTCAATATAGTATTGTGATGATTATTTTCATTTATAAAATTACATCCAACAAACCCACCAGACCACTCTGTTTTTAGAATGAATATATTACATTTTGCAGGACACAAATAACATTCATTATAAAATTATGTCCAATTTCAGCTTTGAAATACTCTTGCTTTCAGTTAAAAGCTGTTAAAATAAAGATCATTTTATTTCACTTATACAGTTTTTAATCTATTCTTATCATTTTAATTTGTTTCCAGGAAGCAACATTAATTAATTGATTAATTGGGAAATTCTGTTAAATTTTACTGTAAAAAAAATGTATAAATAATTTTTTGTCAGTGTTTGTAATCCAGAGAATTGTCTTCTCAGTAAACAGCAGGTGGCGCTGTTGGGGAATTTATGACCGCCTCCTTCACTTCTGCACCTCTGTTGAGAGTTCTGACGAATGGAAATCACTTAAAATCAACTCCAAAAGTTGTATTTATTTGTTTTGTGATTAAATAAGGAGGGAACAGGCTTCTGTCGGTCAATGGTCATATTTTAGATCCACTGGTCTGATGAACAGAGATAAAATAATAATAAAAACATGTCACTGTCCAAATACATATCAATCTGATATATTAAAAACAAGTCTTCCAACCTCACCCAAACGTCCCTCACAAAAACATACAGCCAAAATTACCAATATTGTCTATCCAACCTCACCACAAACATCTAGCCAACCTCATAAAAAACATCTATTCATCCTCAACAAAACATCTCTCACCAAAACATACAGTCAACATTACCAACCTCATTTTTCCAACCCCATCAAAACATCTAGCCAACCTCAACAAAACCATCTATTCAACTCCAACAAATCATCCCTCACCAAAACATAGAGTCAACGTTACCATCATCATCTATTCAACCTCAACAAAACATTTATACAACCTCACCAAAAACATCCATCTAACTTCATCCAGCTAACAAAAACATCCCTTACCAAAAAACATCTATTTAACATCACCAAAACATCCTTCACCAAAACATCTATACAACCTCACCAAAACATCCAGCTAACCTTATCAAAACTATCTATTCAACCTTACTAAAACATCTAGCTAACCTTACTATAACATTCTTCACCAAAACATCTATTCAACCTCACAAAACATCCATGTAATCTCATCAAAACATCCCTCACCAAAACCATCTACTCAACCTCACCAAAACATGCAGCTAACTTCACTTAAACATCCTTCACCAAAACATAAATTCAACCTCAATAAACATCCAGCCAACAATTGAACCCCACCAAAACATACAGATAACCTCATCTAAACCATCTATATATCCTCACCAAAACATCCAGCCAACCTTAATGAAACCCTCTATATAATCTCACCAAAACATCTTGCCAGCCTCCCCAAAAACATCCCTCCCCAAAACATCCAGCCAACCTCACCAAAAAACATCTATTCAACATCACAAAAACATCTAGTTAACCTCAACAAAACACCCCTCACCAAAACATTCAGCCAACCAGACCAAAACAATCAATTGAACCCCACCAAAACATACCGCTAACCGCATCTAAACTATCTTTATAACCTCACTAAACATCCAGCCAACCTCATCTAAACATCCAGGCAACCTCATCTAAACCATCTATTTAACCTCACCAAACCATCTCTTTTTAGGAAGATCTATCAGGAACAGTGGAAGTCTGGAAGAAGTCTGAAGAAGCTGCTTGATGAAGATCTTCAGAAGGATTGATCAGGTTCTGGAGTTGTGCTACACTGTTCTACCGCTGAGCTAAAGCTGCACATTTATGATCTTTTTGTAGAATCATCAGGAGAATCTGTTCTCACCTGGATATTGAGCATATTGAAAATATTGATTATTTTCATACAGTATTTTATTATGATGTGTGTTCTTCTCCTTGAAACTGTTCAACTGGCCATTTATCCTACATATCACACGTTCATGTAAATTGGGGATCATTTACATAGAATATTTACATGAGACTGATAAAGATCAGAGCATATTTCATAATAAATTCATGCAGAAAACTTCTGCTCTATTACATTCCAGACGGTTCACATACTTTTTCTAGCTACCGTTTTTACAACTTTTAATGACTGGTTCCTCTTTCAAGTTATTATTTCCCTCAGTATTTTATTAAAAACCACTAAGGGACTTTTCCATTTGGACTTTTGGTTCCTTTTTAACTGAATAACATATACATATTAGGGTTAGTGCAATGATTTCTTAGATAAATTATATTATTATGGTATTATCAGCATAATACAATATTTTCTGCCAACCTATGGAAATACCTACCATCATGGGGTTGATTTATTATGATTAATATGTCAATTGTTTTACATTTGTGTAAACTCAAAAATATTTGAGTAAGTAATTGGAGAATTTGGACATTTAAAATCCACACTGTTACCTAATTTTCAGCAGTAAACATTTGTTAAATTATAGATAATAAAAAAATTAGCCTACTGACCATAGACCCGCATCTTTCGATCTAAGTATGTTTTAGATTGTAGAATTAAAATTTGTTTAAAGAGGACATATTTTGCAAAACTTTTTGTGTGCTTTTGTATTTCCACTTGTATTTCCACCTTAAAAAACCTATTCATCCGTTTTGCTGAAATCAGACAGTACACAGCAGGATTAGCCAGCAGACTTTGTCTGAGGGAGGAATCTGTACCTACTGTCTTTGACAAGTTAGCAGATCAGGAGATTTAAGAATTTTCCTATAATGATATTTGTGCTTCTACCACAGTTAAGCGTGAACTAGCCTTTTCTTGCCTTTTTTGTGTTTTGCCATTAAGCACAAGCTAACGCTAACATGAGGTATACACTCAGCATAAACATGGGGTGTGTCCAGCAACAGCATATTTGCATTAAAGTGACAGAGCCCTTAAACAGTGTATACTGAAAGGGACTGAAACTGGTAGAAATAGAGCTGGTGAGATCTTTATCTTTATGTGAGAGTGATTTAGTGTGACGCACTTTTTACCTACAGTTTCTAACTTGCGTAAAAAGAGGTATAATATGTGTCCCCCTTTTAAACAATAACATTTCCTTTAGGGCTCAACAGCACTCAACAGCACCAAACAGGAAGTTCACATGGGTGGCTCCCACTGCAGCATTTAATCACAGATAAGTATGTTTTCCTTCAGTCTTAGATTAGTAAGTTATTTGGTTAGTTCAAATAGTTTGTTAAAGCCCCTCTGAATATATAAATCTGTTCAATAAAAATACACGCACATTAATTTACACATATAATTATGGTTGCGCATTGCTTTAGCTGTTATACTGTTATTCTGCGTTAATATTATTATTATTATTATTATTATTATTGTTATTATCATGTGTTTGCACAATTGCACTAGAGCAACACCATAGCAACCACATTAGCAACTGCTGAGCAACATCATAGCAACCACCACAGACATCATAGAAACACCTTAGAAACCACCTAGCAACACCTTAGCAATCACCTAGCAACTGCTTAGCAACACCAAAGCAACCACCATGGACACCATAGCAACGCCTTAGCAAACACCTAGAAACACCTTAGCAACCACCTAGCAACTGCTTAGCAACACCTTAGCAACCACCTAGCAACTGCCTAGCAACACCTTAGCAACCACCATGGATACCATAGCAACACCTTATCAACCACCTAGCAACTGCTTAGCCACACCTTAGCAACCACTAAGCAACACCTTAGCAACCACCATGGATACCATAGCAATGCCTTAGCAACCACCTAGCAACACCTTAGCATCCACCTAGCAACTGCTTAGCAACACCTTAGCAACTACCATGGATACCATAGCAATGCCTTGGCAACCACTTAGCAACTGCGTAGTAACACCATTTAATTTAATTTAAGTAACTTTAACTCGGTTTCAAGACTTAAATCGAGTTACATAGAGTAAATAAGTGACTGAACTTCAGTCAATCCTTTCTTTTAGTAAACGTAACTTAATTTCTGCATACAATATTATCTAATTAAAATTACTTAATTTATACAATATAACATAATTTATGATGCGTTATAATTCCTGAAATTTAAATATTTTTAGTTAAAACATATTGTAAGTAAAGTTTACTAAAAGAAAGGATTGACTGAAGTTCAGTTCACTTATTTACTCTATGTAACACACAAGTCTTGAAGTTACTTAAATTTATCTGAAATTAAATTTACTTTAAAAAGCAAATGCAGAAAGTTGCCAAACTTTTTTTCAGTGTATCAACTCAAGCTTTATACTGTTTAGGTAAAAGTGTAAAAATTGTTTTAAAACTACTTAAAGTATAAAAGTAAAAGTAATGAAAGGAGAAAAAATAAAGCCATTAAAAACAAAAGTTTAGGCCACGCCCAAAGAGTCCTATAGTGCACTAGTGCAATGTCCACATTTTGATGGACAAACATGTACACTGTATCATATTTGGTAGGAAAGGTTTTATTTATTTATTTATTTTATTTTTTTTCAGTAACAGCATCTTCAAAGCGTTGGAAGACTAAAGTTTAAACAGATCCATGCTCTCCATTCCTTTCCTACGTGGCTTCAGTTTTCTGTCCATCTATTTCACTTCTTCTTCTGTCACCAACTTCATAAATCTGGTGTTTTAGCGGTTAATTTTGCATTGGAAGGAAGAAGTTACTGTCATTGAGATCATTTATATATATTTTTAACAGCCAAAATGTCCCCTATGGACGTCATTAGACCCGTTTTAGGGGATTTTAGTTCCTCCCCAATCCCTCTACTTTTTGCCTCTAAGCACATAAAAGGCAAAAAGATCTAAATTTACATTCTACGTTAACTATACAGTTGCAAGAAAAAGTATGTGAACCCTTTTGGATTATACTTGGATTTCTGCATAAATTGGTGATTAAATGTGTTGTAATCTTCACCCAAGTCACAACAATAGACAAACACAGTCTGCTTAAACTAAAACCACACAAAAATTATATGTTTGTATGATTTTACTGAACACAACATGATAACATTCACAGTGCAGGGAAAAAGTATGTGAACCCCTAGACTAATGACTTTTCTAAGAGCTAATTGGAGCCAGGAGTCAGTCAACCTGAGGTCCAATCAATGAGATGTGATTGGATGTGTTGGATAAAGCTGCCCTGCCTAATAAAAAACACACACTAGTTTTAAGTTTGCTGTTCTTAAAAAGTATTGCTTGATCATGCATGAATCATGCCTACGTTTAAAAATTGTTGACTTGCATGAAGTTGACTTTCTGATGATTGTGATTCATTTCTGATGCCATATTAAAAGTTATCTGACAACTCAGACCTTTCGCAAGTTTGTCCAAATTTGGTTTGGTGCTTTTACAAAGATAAACATGCTGTTTCCATCAGACCAATATAGTCTTTCCTCCCAACTTAATTCTGAGAAGAAGAAAGATGTTGCATTTCCTCATGTTCTTATATATTCCTTTCACTTCCTTAGTTAATGAAGACATGCCACAACAAAATTAAAGTATTAAAAATGAAGAACTCTTATCACAGCAGACAGATAACAGATGGTAAAGATTTCTGAGTTTCAGAAATGATGTTTCTATTTAATTTCACCTCAAATTTCAAATCTCACAATATATCCATTTTGAAAATATGTACTGTACTAACAGAATCAATGATTCAGATATTTTGTTCTTTTTTTCTTTGTTATTTTTGCATTTAAATTCACTTTGTTCGTTGTTCATCCACAGCTCAATGCTGAGGAGTGTTATGCACTTCTAAAGCCCTATCTGGATGGGATTAATTTCTCAGGGGGTTCTGGGGTAATTTTCTCTTTTATTGGCGGCCCTCTGTGATTTTATTCCCGTCCAGAACGACCATGTACGTGTTTTTCTCAGACGTACTCTGAGAAAATTACAGGCTGAATTATCTACTGTTTTTCTCTGAACTCTGTGGTCCTTCGGTAATTTTATTTGCGTCCGGACGCACATGTCTAAGTTTCATCTCCTCGCGTTTAATAAAATAGCTATTTGTCCACTGTCGCGCACCGTAATTACACTTTGGGTGCACGTTTCCACGGAGATCCACGTTAAAAACACAACAGGGTGTGGAAATGGAGGAGCTACTGAACGCGAAGTTATGTGACCGAGAAATCCTTAAAAAACTGGTCCTCCAGTTTTATCACTGAGTAGAAGTGTAAAATATTTCTAACAGACGTCCCCCCGAGAAAGTAATCCCATTATAACCCCAGATATGGTGCCAATATGATCATAATTAGCTGCTCCAGGGAGTCCTATTCTATTCATCTATTGTCTTTCCCTAGAAACAAACAAAGAAAATAGCTGAATGTTTTCATTGATTCTGTTAGTACAGTACATATTTTCAAATTGGATATAATGTGATATTTGACATTTGAAAGTTAAATTCAATAGAAACATAATTTTTGAAACTCATCTTAACCATCCATTATCTGTCTGCTGTGATAAGAACTCTGGTTTAATTTTTAATACTTATAATAAAAACAGCACTTCATTGTGTTGTGGCAAGTCTTCATTATCTGTGGAAGTGAAATGTATTATATTCTGAAATTACAAAAAAACATTTGGTATAATATATTTTATTCCACTCCTGGTGCAAAATTTAAATAATTTAAGCAGATCATCCATCTTCTTCTTGATTACATTCCAGAGGTTTTCTATTTGGAAAAAAAATCTAAGAAACGCACATTTTTTAAGTGCTATTTTTTTTTTCTAAGCTGTATAGTTAAATATTTATATAAAAAGTGAAATAAAATATTTAACTTTTGATTATTTTGGATAATTCTTCTGGTCCGTTTATGAAGTAATGTTAGCACAGTGTAAGAGACTGTTTGATCAAATTTTGGTCAAATTATGAAGGAAATTAAAAATGTTTTCTTCAAACAGCGACAACACATATGACAATACATTTTCAAATCTTTCATCTCTTGAATCTAAGAGATGTTGTGGGCGGAGCTTCAGTTACTTAGATTTTAAATAAAGGGGAGGAACTAAGCTGCAGAATTCAGCTATAAAATCTGCTGTATCTCACTGAGTCGCACTGCACTGTTACAGCAGCACCATGAAGGATTTTAGAGTGGAGCTCAGTGAAGACATGCAGGTAGATTCAAAAATGAATAATAAATATAACAGGCATGAGTTCATGCAGCACCAGAGTAATACTGCCAGGACCAACCAGCAGTCTCCAAGAAGAGGTAAACACACGCACACAACACTTTGTATATTAAAAAAAAAAAAAAAGTTTTAAATATAAATTATGCATTATTTTCCTGTAAATTTGTTCTCTGGGAAATTACATGAATAGACTGTTTTTTTTAAGCGTCATGTTATTGTTTGACAGAATTCTGTATAAGTACCTGTATTTTAACAACTTTTAACTGTGGAGAACTTTAAATATAAATTTTCTTTTTTACTGTTTTTATCTAAAAGTATCATAGCTAAAATACACATGCACTTTTTCTACAAAGTTTTTTTTTCTAAAGAAGAAACAATCTGTTTTATATATATATTTATATATATATATATTATAATATATATATTATATATAATATATATATATAATATATATATATATATATATATATATATATATATATATATTTATTTATTTATTTTTTTTTTTTTTTTGGGTAAAGGTTGGCTGGAAGTTTTGGTGAGGTTGGGTGAATGATTTTGGTGAGGTAGAGTGAATGGGATTGTTGTACATTTGGTGAGTTTGGCAGGATGTTTTGGTGTAGTGTTAATCATCATTTAAGAGACCCCACCCCTACGCAAGAGCCAACGTTTTTTGGTGAAAATAATACTTTTCAGACTTTTCTCTGCTTAATTAATGTTGCAGAGGCAGGTTTTGGGTAACAGGCCTGACTGTAATATAACATAAGTCATGAAAATTAATATATGTTCTGTTTTTAACAGAATTTCCATTGTATGTGGTTTTATTAGTACATTTACATAAATATATTTATTTTCTGGACAGAATAACTAAAATACAGGAAAATGTCTGATAATTTTCATAATTTTCCTTTATAAATCATTGGTTGTTGGGATAAGAAATTTCAGTTAATATATAAATATATCATATTGCAGACAAACAGAGTGACATTTGAGAAGTGAAGTGAAGTTTATAGAATTTACAGAAAGTGTCCAATAAATATTTAAACTAAATTGGACAGGTGTATAAATTTGGGCCCCCCAACAGAAAAATGACATCAGCAGTAGATGTAGATCCTCCTTTTGCAGAAATAACAGCCTCTTAACTCTTCCAATAGCTTCCAAAAAGATTATGGCCTCTGGTTGAAGGTATTTTGGATCATTCTTCTTTACAAAACATCTCCAGTTCAGTCAGGTTTGATGGTTTCTGATCATGAACAGCCCGGTTTAAATCACCCACAGATTTTCAGTAATATTCAGGTCTGGGGACTGAGATGATCATTCCAGAACGTTGTACTTGTTCCTCTGCATGAATGTTTTAATGCTTTAGTAGATTTTGAGCAGTGTTTAGTGTTTAGGGTCGTTGTCTTGTTGAAGTATCCAGCCCCGGCACTTCAACTTTCTCACTGATTCTTCAACATTGTTTTGAAGAATCTGCTGATATTGACTGGAATCCATGAGACCCTCAACTTTAACAAGATTCCCAGTACCTATACTGGTCCCACAGCCCACAGCATGATGGAACCACCACCTTATTTTACTGTGGGGAGCAGTAAAGTGTTTGTGTTGGAATGCTGTGTTCTTTTTCCACCATGCATAAATAACCGCCTTCCAAATAACTCAATTTTAGCTTCATCAGTCCACAGAACCTTATTAAAAAATTAAGCTGCACTCTAAAAAACAGAGGTACGATATGAGTACTTTTTTGTACTCGAAGGTACACTCTTTATAATTGTACCCTCAAAGGTACAATATTGGTCTTTACGGGGTCAGATTTGTTCCCTCTGAAGTACAAAGTAGTTTCTAACAGCAATAAGTACAAATTTGTACCATTTAACCAGCCAAAGGGTACATTCAGTATTCTGCATCACTGTACTAATGAACAATATATATTTAAATTGCACATTTTTTATTTGAAAGCCAGACAATTTTGTATCATCAAGTTTTTGAGCCATATTTAGTTGATGATAATGTTTATAATCTTTATGATCTTTACTGCCACAAAAACCATGGGTACAAAAAAGGACTTTCACTGAAAGGTACTTTTTTGTGCCTCAATATAAGGTACAGCCCCAGCGACAAGCTTTGTACTCTTTTAAGTACAAATCTGTACTTATATTTCTTAGAGTGTGCTCCTCCAAATCTGCTTTATCTTTAGCATACCTGAAGCGACCCTTGTAGCGTAGAAAAGGCTTCTTCTGCTTTTCTGCTTTTCTCTCCCATAGTCCAGTGCAATTGGCTCCTTAATTCTTTCTCATAAGTGAATTCACTTGTGTGAATGTAGGTCAAGGGTCAATGAGCTTACCAAACAAATTCTGTGTTTCAATAATTAGTGCTAAACGTATTCAAATCAATAAAATGACAAGGCTGTCCAAATTTAAGCACCTGCCTAATTTAGTTTAAGGAATTATTGCACACTTTCTGTAAATCCCCTAAAAATTTAAATTCCCTTCTCAAATAGCCCTGTGTTCATGTGCTATATGATATATTTAACTAAATAATTGCTGGATTATAAAAAAAATGGTTTATAAAGGAAAATCATGAACATTATCAGAGACAATCTTTTTCATAACTCTGTGAGTATGGTTAGCAACCTTACTGACACTCAGTGGTTACCTATTCAGCAGAAAAATATCCAGTTCGCCTTTTTCCATGACAGTAGTACACTGTTTGCGTGGTGTTGTGTTCTATACATGGCAACCCCGAGTGTGGAAAAGTGATGTGGGGTGTGGGGAATGGCGAAGGGCAGATTCGGACTCTAAAACACAACACAGATTACCGTGATGTACCAAACTGTTCAAATAAGAAAATATTGAGTAAAGCTCTGCTGACATGAGCCGTCCTTAATATCTGAAGATGCATTCTGATCATGTTATGAGTTACTACAGAAAATATAATCCTTTAATCTCAGTAACTGATTGAGTTTGATATTTTCATAATTATCTTTTCCCTGCAGGAAGTAAATGCGGAGGCTGTAAAGTGGCTGCAGTGTGTCTGGGGCTGATGTGTGTTCTCCTGCTGGTTGCCATCACACTGCTGTGGTTTAGGATTTGTGTGAATAAAGAGAATGAAGGGATGCTTTCACAGATGGGTAAGTGTTTACTTATGTTATGTCATATTTTTATCCCTGGCCTCCATTTATTCCTGCAGTGATGAAATCCCCCACTGTTGGTGAATTGTTCACCAGAAGCTTAATTTGCTGAGAACCGTGCGGTGGAGAATGTTGTAGCTTCTAAGCAGCATCTCTTCCCCACAGCTGACTTTAGTCCCAGTAAAAACGAGTGATGCTCCAGCACCAGGAGGGTAAAGACTAGCACACGCCTCCTCCACCACATGTAAAGTCAGACTCCACCTGTGTTTGAACCGCTGCTGATGCAGCATTGCCAAGTAGCCTAACGCCGCTAACGCTCGGAGGAAAGCGCAGCGACTGATACATCAGCTCACAGACGCAGCCTTGTGTTGATCCACATCACCCTAGGAGTGATGAGGGGAAAGATCGCCATCTACTGTACCCTCCCAGAGAGAGCAAGGACAACAGCGCTCTCACAGTCTCTGGCAGCTGATGGCAAGATGCATGACTGGGATTCGAACCTCTGGGGTTAGACCATTTTTGCACAGCGCTCATCAAACCCTGTATTGACTGTGCTAAGTTGTATTGGGACACCTGGGGTTGACTTCAAATCAGCTGTTCACAAGTACTAATTCCTTCTATACTCATCCTTAAACTATGAGGTTTTCTTCGCTACCTTCTCTCACCCTCATGTATGGTCACACGCTATTTCAGCCACATCTTGGCCCAACTAATTTCCAGTCAAGCAAGCCTATGCCCCCTGTTGGCATCAGGCTTGACAACTGTCCAATATATTAGATAACTGGCTTGTTTGCCTACCCTTTTAAGTCAATATGACGACAAACAGACTTCCCACTGCCCCCACTGGTGGTCCTCCTCACAGTGGAGGAGGAAACTTTGGGCATGGATGCCATTCTGCATGACTAGCCACTGGGAGTCTTTGTTCTCCTTCTCAGCAAATCTCCAAATTAGTTTTCTGGCCATTTTAAGCCTAATGCTTTGCTAGACGAGTGGTAAATCCCTTGTCTTAAAACAAGGAGGCCTTGGTTCAATTCCCACTTCGCCTGATTTGTCAATTTGACTGAATCTGCTTGTCTCCATTACTGGGCGGCATAAAACCTTCAATAAGAATTATAAGACTCTCTGGGTGAGACCTTAAGAGGTATTGGTGTAAACTATTCAATTATAATTGTAAAATGCTATTATTACATCATCTACTGCTACTAATAGTATGAATGACAATGATTTCAGCATAGTGGCTCGGACATGAATGACAAATTTATCCGAATACATTTTTTATGCTGTTATTTTATTTGTTTATTTATTTATTTAAGATGGATGGACATATTTCCGCTCCAGTATGTACTACCGCAGTTCTGAGAGAAAAACGTGGAGTGAGGCCAGACAGCACTGCAAAGAGAAAGGAGCAGACCTGGTGATCATAAACAGCGAGGAGGAACAGGTGAGAGACAGAGACCTGTTTACATTAGTATTTCAGTGTAAACTGATAGTTTATTAACGTATAAATTGGTCGAAAAAATCAGTCAGTCAGACTGAAGTCTGAATGGTGTGTGGGACAGAACATGTAAGACCATTATTTGGCAATCAGTTTTTTCATCCTATTCCAGTGCTGTGATAAAGATGATTGCTCTCAACATTTCAAATTTTACATAATGGTATGTGGTTTCAGTTTTACCAAGAGGTGTTTCATTTGTACCGAGTACCGAGAGGGGTTTCAGTTTAACCGAGAGGTGTTTCAGTTGTACAGAGTACTGAGAGGGGTTTCAGTTTAACCGAGAGGTGTTTCAGTTGTACAGAGTACTGAGAGGGGTTTCAGTTTGACCGAGAGGTGTTTTAGTTTTACCGAGAGGGGTTTCAGTTGTACAGAGTACCGAAAGGGGTTTTAGTTTTACAGAGAGGTGTTTCAGTTTTACCAAGGTGTTTTAGTTTGACTGAGAGGTGTTTCAGTTGTACCGAGTACAGAGAGGGGTTTTAGGTTGACCGAGAGGTGTTTCAGTTTTACCGAGTACCGAGAGGTGTTTCAGTTTTACAGAGGTGTTTTAGTTTTACCGAGAGGTGTTTCAGTTTTACAGAGGTGTTTTAGTTTTAACGAGAGGTGTTTCAGTTGTACCGAGAGGTGTTTCAGTTGTACCGAGTACAGAGAGGGGTTTTAGGTTGACCGAGAGGTGTTTCAGTTTTACCGAGTACCGAGAGGTGTTTCAGTTTTACAGAGGTGTTTTAGTTTTACCGAGAGGTGTTTCAGTTTTACAGAGGTGTTTTAGTTTTACCGAAAGGTGTTTCAGTTGTACCGAGAGGTGTTTCAGTTGTACCGAGTACCGAGAGGGGTTTTAGTTGTACCGAGAGGTGTTTCAGTTGTACCGAGAGGTGTTTCAGTTGTACCGAGTACCGAGAGGGGTTTTAGTTGTACCGAGAGGTGTTTCAGTTGCACCGAGAGGTGTTTCAGTTGCACTGAGAGGCTCTGCGATGAATGTGGGAGAGACAGGAGCGCTTTTAGCACCAGACCTGACAGTGGAAGAGGATTCTAGTTGCAACCAAGAAGTGCCAGGAGCCAATAGGGAAGATGCATGGGTTAATACGGTGCTACATAATTGAGATAAAACTACTCTCTACTACTGAAATACAGCAGCTAAAATATACTTCTCTGAGTGGAATAATTTACCAAAAGACGTTCCGAATTTAAAGTGAAAATATGTGTGGAAAGTTCTTTTGTACTACTTTTTTGCACATGCTCACTAAAGAACCTGAAGTAGTGTACTCAAGTGTGTCGTTATACAAAAACCACAACTCTACGGAATCTACGAGTTAAATCATTAGGGTATAATGAATTAAATAAAGTGCACTAACATAATGTGATAAAAAGTGATGTTACCTTTTGCTGTGGGTCCAGATTAGTTTATTATCTTTACTTGAAACATTTGGAACCATGACATTGATACAGTTTAATACATTAATTTAAGAAATGAAAGCCTGCGTTTTTTTTCCTCAATAACAGAAATTCATTGACAAACAATTTGGCGAAGTTTGGATTGGTCTGACTGACCACGGCAGCGAAGGTGTCTGGAAATGGGTGGATGGTTCAACTATGACCATTGGGTAAGAGTCCACGGATTTGTAAACCACCTCCTAAAGTGGTTTGACTGATTTGATTTATGTCTGGTTTAAATGTGTTTCAGGCCACATTGTAAGTGTGTAACACATGGTGTAATCTCTGGTTCTGCCTTTCAGGTACTGGAGACGTGGAGAACCAAACAATAAAGGAGATGAGGACTGCGTTGTAACTAGCTGGAACTGGAATGATTTAACCTGTAATACAGACAAACTCTGCGTTTGTGAGAGGAGACTTTTTATATGACTACAACAGACCTGCCCATAAACACGCATTTTGACCTTTGTGCCCCCCCCTCCCATTCTGAATTTGACTTCATTACTCCAACATTCTACAGTAATATCACTTATCACTTAATTTTTATGATTAATGGTATGAAATTTGTTTTTTATGGATTTAATGGAGCTATTTGATAACAGTTTGATTTGCTGGTTTTATAGAACTCTGAATATAGTTTATGCACAACTGACTTCCCATTACTCCAAATTACTACTGTAATATCATTCGAAACATAAACCTTTAATACAGGAGAATGAGATTTATGTAATTAATTACAACATGATAACCCTTTGATATTGATGTTTTATAGAACTCCAAAGTCTTGTCTAAATGCAACCAAACACAATTTTCCTATTTTTACCATAACATTAATTAAAATTCTTACAGTATTAATACTTGAGACAGACTTATATATATAAATATATATATAAGTCGTATATTATAAATATTACTACAAGTGTTCTTCAAGACTTCATTGGAGTTATTTAATAATCGTTTGATTTTCTTATTTTTGAGGAGTCTAAATTCTGTTTAAGTTTAAGCAATTCTAATTTTGCCATCCCACAACTCCAAATTCCTACAGTAATATCATTGGAAATTAAACATGATTAATGCTATGTAAAGTGTCTAAGACTTCAGTGGTTTCATTTAATAATATTTAGGTTTTCTTCTTCAATAAGACTTTAAATTGTGGTCTATAAATAACGTATGAATGTTCCAATGTTTTACAGATACAGATAGGTAGTTGTTGTGTTTCTGGTGTTTTGTGTTGATCAGAGGTGATTAAATTATGTTTATTGAGTGTGTAATACATGTATAGGACCAATTGGTGCTTTTGGCAGTGTGGGCAGTGTGCCAAGTCCCTCTGGAAAATGAAATATGCGTCTCTGTAAAAGTTGTCAGCAGCAGGAAGCATGCAGATTGTATTTTCCAGCAGGACTTGGCACACTGTCCACAATGCCAAAAGTACCAATTGGTCTTACTAACAATTCTCTGAGACACTGATTTTTGGGTTTTCGTTGTCTATTAGCCATAATCAACAACAATAAAATAAATAAAAGCTTAAAATTGACTCTTTGTTTACTACATCTATAAAATATATGAGTTTCACTTTTTGGACTGAATTACGGAAATAAAGTAACTTTTTAATGTTCTATTTTTTAAGATGCACCTGTATAAAGTGTTGCATTAGAGTATTGAAAGTCACGAGTAGCAACTTCCAGCAGCAACACTAAACCCTGGGGTTTTGGGAAGATAATGAACAGAGTATTACTTCCATCTACAGGCCACAGTGCCCAAATTTTCCACTCACAAGATTATTATACAGGGTGCTGTGGAGGCCAAACACTTTTTTACTCTTTACTACATAATTCGAGCTTTGTTCTTCTTCAGAGGTGGACAGGGACGATCCGTGCGGAGTCCTGCGATGATCGCGTGATTTCAGGGGTTTGGTTTGAACATATGTAGAGCAGCAGATCCGCCCCGGCTCTAACACTCCGCTCCCCGCCGCTATTGATTGATTAGTTGATTAATTGATTGGGTTTCTTCCCCACCGATCAGAATTCCATCTGACCAAGATAGGCGGCTCGGGCACCAAGATGTCGAACTGAATGGTGTGCAG
Organism: Astyanax mexicanus; assembly: GCF_023375975.1. Classification (NCBI taxonomy): domain Eukaryota; kingdom Metazoa; phylum Chordata; class Actinopteri; order Characiformes; family Acestrorhamphidae; genus Astyanax; species Astyanax mexicanus. The sequence continues at coordinate 14,325,930 of NC_064432.1, read as the reverse complement.
AGAAGCCAGGGGGCTGGCCACGCCGTGCCCGCAGCCCGAGGCCCGGGGAGCTAGCCTGGCTCTTCGGCCTGTTATTGCTGGCATCGAGCGGCCATATAGTGGATCTTGGTCCGTCACCAAAACATTCATCTAACCTCCCTAAAACATTCATCTAACCTCCCCAAAACATTCATCTAACCTCCCCAAAACATCCAACTAACCTCCCCAAAACATCCAGCTAACCTCCCCAAAACATCAATCTACCCTCCCAAAACATCCATCTAACCTCCCCAAAACATTTATTTAACCTCCCCAAAACATCCAGCTAATCTCACCAAAACATTCTTCTAACCTCCCCAAAACATCCATCTAACCTCCCCAAAACATCCAGCTAATCTCACCAAAACATTCATCAACCTCCCCAAAACATCCAGCTAACCTCACCAAAACATCCAGCTAACCTCCCCAAAACATCCAGCTAATCTCACCAAAACATTCATCTAACCCCCCCAAAACATCCATCTAACCTCCTCAAAACATCCAGCTAATCTCACCAAAACATTCATCAACCTCCCCAAAACATCCAGCTAACCTCACCAAAACATCCAGCTAACCTCCCCAAAACATCCAGCTAATCTCACCAAAACATTCATCAACCTCCCCAAAACATCCAGCTAATCTCACCAAAACATCCAGCTAACCTCCCCAAAACATCCAGCTAATCTCACCAAAACATTCTTCTAACCTCCCCAAAACATTCATCTAACCTCCCCAAAACATTCATCTAACCTCCCCAAAACATCCAGCTAATCTCACCAAAACATTCATCTAACCTCCCCAAAACATCCAGCTAATCTCACCAAAACATTCATCTAACCCCCCCAAAACATCCATCTAACCTCCCCAAAACATCCAGCTAATCTCACCAAAACATTCATCAACCTCCCCAAAACATCCAGCTAACCTCACCAAAACATCCAGCTAACCTCCCCAAAACATCCAGCTAATCTCACCAAAACATTCATCTAACCCCCCCAAAACATCCATCTAACCTCCCCAAAACATCCAGCTAATCTCACCAAAACATTCATCAACCTCCCCAAAACATCCAGCTAACCTCACCAAAACATCCAGCTAACCTCCCCAAAACATCCAGCTAATCTCACCAAAACATTCATCAACCTCCCCAAAACATCCATCTAACCTCACCAAAACATCCAGCTAATCTCACCAAAACATCCAGCTAATCTCACCAAAACATTCATCTAACCTCACCAAAACATTCATCTAACCTCTCCAAAACATCCAGCTAACCTCACCAAAACATCCAGCTAATCTCACCAAAACATTCATCAACCTCCCCAAAACATCCAGCTAACCTCACCAAAACATCCAGCTAACCTCCCCAAAACATCCAGCTAATCTCACCAAAACATTCATCTAACCCCCCCAAAACATCCATCTAACCTCCCCAAAACATCCAGCTAATCTCACCAAAACATTCAACCTCCCCAAAACATCCAGCTAACCTCACCAAAACATCCAGCTAACCTCCCCAAAACATCCAGCTAATCTCACCAAAACATTCATCAACCTCCCCAAAACATCCAGCTAACCTCACCAAAACATCCAGCTAATCTCACCAAAACATCCAGCTAATCTCACCAAAACATTCATCTAACCTCACCAAAACATCCATCTAACCTCCCCAAAACATCCAGCTAATCTCACCAAAACATTCATCAACCTCCCCAAAACATCCAGCTAATCTCACCAAAACATTCATCTAACCCCCCCAAAACATTCAAGGATTCAAGGAGATTTTATTGTCATTCGCATCACATGTGGTACATGAGGTGGAACGAAATTGTGATCTCACGATCCAGTTTTACACCCAAAGAGCTGTTATTAATAGATATATAGATAAAAAAAGAATACAATAAAAGAAATAGAATATACAAAATAGATAGATAAATATCCCAAAGAATAAAAAAAATAAATAGAGAGTAGAAAGTTTCAGCAACATGAAGTCCAGAGTGCAAGTGTGCTATAGCAGCATGATAATGTGAATTAGAGCAGTGGAGATAAAATGTCTCAGTGCAAGTAAGTGACCATGTTGGTAAACAGTAAACAGTAATTTGTCCTTGGTGTCAGTGCAGTGTGTTTGTTAAGTGGAGTTTAAGAGTCTTACAGCTTCCGGAATGAAGCTGTTTCTGAGTCTTGTTGTTTTGCACTTAATGCTCCGCAGCCTCCGGCCTGAGGGGAGTGGGACAAAAAGTGCGTGTGCTGGGTGGGTGGGATCCTTCCTGGTGCAGGTGGCCCTTTTCCTGCATCTGGAGGTGTAAATGTCTGTGGTGCTGGGGAAGCTAACTCCAACAATCCTCTGTGCAGCCTTCACCACACTCTGCAGTGCTTTCCTGTCTGCAGCAGAGCAGCTTCCATGCCACACATTGATGCTGGAGCACACGACACTCTCCACCACACATCTGTAGAAGGAGGTGAGGACTGCGCTCCCGAGTCCAGCCCTTCTCAGCCTCCTGAGGAAGTAGAGCCGCTGATGTGCCTTCCTGACCAGAGTGGAAGTGTTGTTGCTCCAGGTGAGGTTGCTGGTCAGGTGCACACCCAAGTACCTGTAGCTGTCAACCACTTCCACCGCAGATCCTCCAATGTGCAGGGGGAGGTGGGCATGCTTGCCCCTTCTGAAGTCCACGATCATCTCCTTTGTCTTTTTTACATTGATGCAGAGGTTGTTCTCTCTGCACTAACCCTCCAGGTGTTCCACCTCCTGCCTGTATCTGGACTCATCTCTGTTCGTGATGCATCCAACCACTGCCATGTCGTCCGCAAACTTCACAATATGACAGCCTGGATGGAGAGGTGAGCAGTCATATGTGAGCAGTGTGAACAGGAGGGGGCTCAGCACACAGCCCTGAGGGGAGCCAGTGCTGAGGATTATGGAGGTGGAGGAGATGTTGTGAATCCTCACAGACTGAGGCCTGTTGGTCAGGAAGTCTAGGACCCAGTTGCACAGGGAAGAGCTCAGTCCAAGTGAGGAGAGTTTGGTTATCAGTGTCTGAGGAATCATGGTGTTGAAAGCAGATGTGAAGTCCACAAAGAGCATCCGAACATAGGAGTCCTTCTGCTCCAGGTGGGTGACGGCAGTGTGGACCACGGAGGAAATGGCATCCTCTGTGGATCGGTTCTTCCTGTATGCGTACTGGTGTGGATCCACAGTGATGTTGATGGTGGCTTTGATGTGGGTCTGAACCAGTCTTTCAAAGCACTTTGTGACTATCGGAGTGAGGGCTACTGGCCGGTAGTCATTCAGACCTGTCACTGTGGAGCTCTTGGGGACCGGGATGATGGTGGCGGTCTTCAGGCAAGTGGGGACAGCTGCCTGGATGAGGGACGCGTTGAAAATGTCGGCCAGGACGTCCGAGAGCTGGTCTGCGCAGTCTTTTAGCACCTGTCCGGGGATGTTGTCCGGGCCGGCAGCTTTCCGGGAGTTAATCCTCCTCAGCGTCCTCCTTACTTCTGCTGGTGTCACGCTGAGGGGCTCTTCTCCTGGTGAGTGTGGGAGTCTGGTGCTGGGGGGTGTGTCGGGGTTCTCAAAGCGGGCGTAGAACGTGTTGAGAGCCTCAGGCAGGGATGGGTCTTTGGAGCTTTGTGCAACGTTAGATTTGTAGTCCGTGATGCACTTGATGCCCCTCCACATGCTCTGTGGATCCTGGGAGGAAAAGTGTCCCTGGATTTTCTGAGCATATGCAGCTTTTGCCCTCTTAACTCCAGCAGTCAGCTCTCTTCTAGCCCTCCTGAGTTCATCCGAGTCTCCAGATCTGAAGGCAGCATCCCTGGCTTTCAGCAGGGAACACACCTCTGCGTTCAGCCAGGGCTTCTGGTTCGGGTAGCAAGTCACAGTCTTGGTAGTAGTGACATCCTCCACACACTTGCTGATGTACCTGAGAACAGCAGATGTGTATTCCTCACACATCTGCTGTTCTCATCCATCTAACCTCCCCAAAACATCCAGCTAATCTCACCAAAACATTCATCAACCTCCCCAAAACATCCAGCTAACCTCACCAAAACATTCATCAACCTCACCAAAACATCCATCTAACCTCCCCAAAACATCAAGCTAACCTCACCAAAACATTCATCAACCTCACCAAAACATCCAGCTATTCTAACCAAAACATTAATCTAACCTCCCCAAAACATTCATCTAACCTCCCCAAAACATCCATTTAACCTCCCCAAAACATCCAGCTAATCTAACCTCACCAAAACATTCATCTAACCTCTCCAAAACATTCATCAACCTCCCCAAAACATCCAGCTATTCTAACCAAAACATTAATCTAACCTCCCCAAAACATTAATCTAACCTCCCCAAAACATCCAGCTAATCTAACCTCACCAAAACATTCATCTGACCTCTCCAAAACATCCAGCCTACCTCTGCAAAAACATCCAGCTAATCTCACCAAAACATCCATCTAACCTCACCATTACATCCAGCTGAACTCACCAAACCAACCATACCATCCAGCCAACCTTATTGTAGCAAATAAGTACAAAGTAGTAATGTGTTAGTTTCCAATATGTAAATACCAAAGGTAAGTATATGAGGTTAATTAATGAGAAATATAAAATAATACTGTGGGCTAATCAGAAAACTCTAAGATCGTCTACAGAGCCGAGGATGACACCACACCACTTCTCTGCAATTTGGAGGTTGGGGAAAGCCTACATTTATTAAAAAGGTGAGTAAAAAGATTATTACACACCACTACTTATACTAATACTACCACCAGTGTAGGAAAATATATCAGTAAGTAAATATATATTCATATATATTTATATGTATCAATAACACAATATCCCTTTCTTTTGTTTGAATCACCAAAAACAAAAAATGCCTTCAGTTAGATTTTGTAAATTCACAAATTAAATTCAATCGCAGTCAATAACACAGTATTATATCAAATAATCACAACAACAGTTTCTCTTTTTTTCTTGTGTTTGTGTGTAATTAATGTCTGTTTTACAGGTTCAGTTGGAATTGGGAATGTGCCAAAGGTCCATCCTGTGAGAGAGTTTGTATTTCTCCTACCGATCGGGAGATGAGAGAAAGTTCAGCAACAACGAAAGAAAAGGAGTTTTAAGAATCACAGTTGTCCACAGCACTTGGTCCAGAGAGGCTCGCCATCAAACGCAGAAAAGGGGGGGTCCAATTTTAACTCTATCCAAAAAACCTGACCTATAATAGATCGTAAAACTCAAGTCAATATTAGGCTTAAGCTCTATATGAACACATATCAGCTCTAAACACATTAATTCACATTTAACTACACACATTCACATCACCTTGAGTTTCTTTAACAAGTAACTGAACATATTTACAATATCAGGGATTTAAGTACAGAGAAAATAAAGATACATGCACCGCTTGGCACACAAGGGGTTAAATTCCTGCAGCACGCGCCTGTTCTGCGCGTGTGTATGTGGCGCGCGATGTTCGCGGTCACCCGCGGCCCAACCTGTCTCTACACAGGCTGAAAAATACTCAAATAACACAAAAATACACATTTTTTAGCCTCTATAGATCCCACTCTTAAGCTCTGTCTCAGTAACGCGGGTGAGCTGCACTGCACTGTTACAGCAGCACCATGAAGGAGCTAGAGTGGAGCTGAGTGAAGACATGCAGGTAGATTAAAAAATGAATAATAAATATAACAGGCATGAGTTCATGCAGCACCAGAGTAATACTGCCAGGACCAACGAGCAATCTCCAAGAAGAGGTAAACACACACATACACACACAAACACACAATACAATAAGGAACTGTATTTAACATTTGTTTCTGTAGTGGTCAGTTCAATTTTCAATCAGTTTTTACAATTTTCACTATTCATTTTTACACTATTTTCCTGTATTTTTGTTCTCTAAAAAAATTAAAATGACTATTAAATGAATTTTTACTTCAGTTGTAAAATACTAGATTTGGCTCTGTGTAACAGACTGAGTTCTACTGTTGTAGTGGATTTAACCATACCATACTTTTTATAACCATACTGTTTATATAAAGCTTCATTATTCTGTTCAGACTCCAGAGAGTTTGGTGTTTTGGGATTGTCTAGTCCAATCCTCACTAAATTGGGTAAATGCATGTGTAATGTTTGATTTATTGCTGATAAACTAATGTATACTAGTATAATGAAATATACTACATTGCATGGCACAGCCAGTCGTTGGTATTATTTTATATCAACTTTGATACTATAATTGAACTTTGGAAAATATTTCCCCCTTTATTAAGGTTGGAGTGCATTTACTTCTTGCTTTTACAGAATTAATGAGTCTTATATTTAATAGTTTTCTATACATACACAGAGAACAGAGCTAAACTGGAGTAGATTTAATGTACAGTAATAATGCTAATAAACTATATCTCTGTTACCAGTAACTTTAACAGTATCAGTAACTTTAACCCTATCTTCACCACCTTCACACTGAAAACACAGGAGAACATATTTAAATCAGAACCTGAAATGCTTCCCCTATAATTTAGTAAAGCTGGAGTGGATTTAAGGTACAGTAATAATGCTGATAAACTATATCTAGATTACCATTTATAAATAAAATATATGTAATTCTTTTGTTTCTTTACTTCTTAATTGCTTCAGTTTTCTTCATTTCTTTCATTTGCATGTTTTTCATTAAATCTTCATATGTGTTTTTGGATTTTTCCTGACGGTCTTTTCTCAGTCCAGCAGTAACACAGGGGACTGCTGTGTAAAGACTGCTGTGTCTGAACTGTGCATACCAGCACAACATACATTAACACATCCAAATAATAGCTGATCTGTGGGAGTCCTGTATATGAAGAATTATATAAAGTAAAGAAACAAAAGGATCACATATATTTTATTTATAAATGGTAATCTATATATAGTTAATCAGCATTATTACTGTACCTTAAATCCCTTCCAGCTTTATTAAACTATAAGGGAAGCACTTTTTTCAGACTTTGATTTAAATATGTTCTTCTGTGTTTTCAGTGTAAAAGTGAGTAGATAGTTATAAAGTTACTGATTGAAACAGGGATGTTTTGGTGAGGTTGGCTGGATGTTTTGGTGAGAGATGTTTTGGTGAGAGAGATTTTGGTGAGGTTGGTTGGATGTTTTGGTGAGAGATGTTTTGGTGAGGTTGGCTGGATGTTTTGGTGAGAGATGTTTTGGTGAGGTTGGCTGGATGTTTTGGTGAGAGATGTTTTGGTGAGAGAGATTTTGGTGAGGTTGGCTGGATGTTTTGGTGAGAGATGTTTTGGTGAGAAATGTTTTGGTGAGGTTGGCTGGATGTTTTGGTGAGAGATGTTTTGGTGAGGTTGGCTGGATGTTTTGGTGAGAGATGTTTTGGTGAGGTTGGCTGGATGTTTTGGTGAGAGATGTTTTGGTGAGAGAGATTTTGGTGAGGTTGGTTGGATGTTTTGGTGAGAGATGTTTTGGTGAGGTTGGCTGGATGTTTTGGTGAGAGATGTTTTGGTGAGGTTGGCTGGATGTTTTGGTGAGAGATGTTTTGGTGAGGTTGGCTGGATGTTTTGGTGAGAGATGTTTTGGTGAGAGAGATTTTGGTGAGGTTGGCTGGATGTTTTGGTGAGAGATGTTTTGGTGAGAAATGTTTTGGTGAGGTTGGCTGGATGTTTTGGTGAGAGATGTTTTGGTGAGGTTGGCTGGATGTTTTGGTGAGATGTTTTGGTGAGGTTGGCTGGATGTTTTGGTGAGAGATGTTTTGGTGAGGTTGGCTGGATGTTTTGGTGAGAGATCTTTTGGTGAGGTTGGCTGGATGTTTGGTAAGGTCCCTTGAGATCTCACCCTACAACTGCCAAGAGCCAAATACACCCACAAATGGTGTTGACAGCAGCTTGAAATGTAGTAATTATTATCTGGGTAATTAATCAGGTTAAACTGCACCTGAACAGCAGTTTAGCTCAGCAGAAAGTGGTTATAAACTTATAATGTTTACTTTGTTAAATTGTATTTGAACAGTTTCTTTATTAATATTGGTAGATAATTATTTCAGTAACTGATTCAGTTTGATATTTTCGTCATTGTTTTTTGTTTAACTGCAGGAAGTAAATGCGGAGGCTGTAAAGTGGTTGCAGTGTGTCTGGGGCTGATGTGTGTTCTCCTGCTGGTTGCCATCACACTGCTTTGGTTCAAGTTTTCTGCTGGGAAACAAGAAGAGACAGATGAGATCGTAAAGATTCTTGAAAAATTTGGTGAGTATTTATTTACATTATATGTTTTTACAGGGGTTGGACAATGAAACTGAAACACCTGGTTTTAGAGCACAATAATTTATTGTCCTGATGGACAGTTCTGGTGGAAACAGGAGAGTTGAGGTGCACACTGAATTCTGCGGTGATTTGAGCAGCCGTGGTTTTATGTTTTTTGGATACAATCCGGGTTAGCACCCGAACATCCCTTTCAGACAGCTTCCTCTTGCGTCCACAGTTAATCCTGTTGGATGTTGCTGGTCCTTCTTGGTGGTATGCTGACATTACCCTGGATACAGTGGCTCTTGATACATCACAAAGACTTGCTGTCTTGGTCACAGATGCGCCAGCAAGATGTGCACCAACAATTTGTCCTCTTTTGAACTCTGGTATGTCACACAATGTTGTGTGCATTGTAATATTTTGAGCAAAACTGTGCTCTTACCCTGCTAATTGAACATTCACACTCTGCTCTTACTGGTGCAACGTGCAATTAATGAAGATTGGACACCAGGCTGCTCCAATTTAGCCATGAAACCTCCCACACTAAAATGACAGGTGTTTCAGTTTCATTGTCCAACCCCTGTATATCACCTTTTTATCCACTACCCACTGGGTTCTTTCATTCACGCAGTGATGAAGTTAATCCCACTGTTGGTGAATTGTTCACCAGGAGCTTCATCTGCTGCAGACCTTCCTTTGGATCATGCCAGAGTTTCTCAGCAGCATCTCTCCCCACAGCTGATGGTACACCCTGCGAAAACAAATGGGTGTTGAGTTGAGTGTGACGGCGAAAGGCCAAAAGTTACTCCTTTTTCCTACCAATCCTCCTCCTCTCCTGACCTGGAAACCATTTTAGTGACGCCATCTTGCCGCCTGTCCGAATAACATAGAAGACTAAGGAAGCCGCTTTAAATCCCCCACTGAAGCTTCTTTCACCAAACTTTTTGGAGTTACATCTCTCTGGACACGCCCACCAAGCGCATGGGCTAATTTATTTAGTAAATAAATTCTTTATTAATATGTTTATTTTTTGTATTGTGTAGAAATAATTCTTTGTAGATTAACCCTCCTGTTATGTTCCGACTCAATTTGACCCGTTTTAAAGTTTGAAGATCTAGAACATTTTTTTTAAAGTATTTTTTCTGTATTTTTTCTTTCCTTAATTGCTGTAGTCAACATATAATATGAAAATGGTTCATCTCACATATTTGCAACCACCCCCTGCAAAAACTAAAACTAAAACAACATTGCAATGTTATGTTTCAATGTTATTTAAAACTATTGTTTTATATGTTGGTCTTTTAAAAGTAATAAAGTAGTGAAACATTAAAAAGGTTTGAACATGTATTTTTTTGAGTGAATTATCCTAATTGAACCAATACCTGTTAGGCACAGTTTGGCCATTTTAACCTAGGTGTTTACTCAGTTTTGTTGCCAGTGGTTTTGTTGTTTTCCCATGAAAATGTAAAAAAAAAATGTAAGTAATGTACTGTTGCTTGTTTTAAACATATTTAATTACTGAGCAATTCTTTTTGCTCTCTATATATGTATAGAATGTGTTTCATATATACTAAATCATCCAAAAGTGGTTATTATTACCAGCATTATAAAGTCTAAAGTTTTAATGAACAATAACATTTTCAATTATTTAAAAATGTATAATTGTATAAGACTACCGCTACTACTATTAGGTCTACTGCTACTATTAATAATAATAATAATAATAATAATAATAATAATAATAATAATAACAATGTATTAATGTCTCAGGTATTAATGTTTGAATGCATGAATGAATAAAGAAAGAATAAATCCAAATTTGTCAAAATAATTATTTTATGCCCTTATTTAAGATGGATGGACATATTTCCGCTCCAGTATGTACTACTACAGTACTGATACGAAACGATGGAGTGAGGGCAGACAGTTCTGCAGAGATAAAGGAGCAGACCTGGCGATCATAAACAGCGAGGGGGAACAGGTGAGAGAGATATGATTAGTATCTGGATTGTGAACAGATCCATTTTGCTTATTATTTGGCAACCATGGATTTATATCTGGTTTAAATCTGTGTCAGACCACCTACTGGAGTAGTTTAAGTGATTAGATTTATATCTGTTTTTAGGTGTGTCTCAGACTACCTCCTTAAGTAGTTGAAGTGATGGGATTTATATATGGTTTAAATGCTTCCTGATGTGTGTTTCCTTTGCATCTTCATGTGGTTTAGCCTTTTCCAGATATAATCCAGATAACACATGAAATGACCAGGTGTGAACTATGGAGAAGAACTGAAAAACAAACACTACTGTGGAAAAATGTAAATGTAATTCACAAACTGAATTGCTTTTCCTCACTAACTATTACATTACATTTCACTGCACTTTATTGAAAAGCAATACACAAGAATTTACATTTTACAACATCAAACTTAAAATGCCATCAGCTCAACTGCATTGTATTCACTGTGTGGTTCTGAACCCGCTTCTGAACTTGGGGTGGGGCTGAGAAACCAGTCAGAAACGAGCGATAATTGCAGTACTTTAAACCAGAGAAAATGTCTTTGGCGACAGGATATAACAAGAAAATAAACATTCTATTATATAAATGCTAATAAAAAAAAACGAATGCTGGCACAGTTGAGTAGATTATATCACAAGCTCAGTTCTCACGTATGGGTTGTTTTCACACTGGGTACTCTTTCTCCAGGGCTTCGGTATGTTTGGTCCAGCGTACGTTACAGTCCAGGATAATAAATAAAAGACTGTATTTTTTTTCAATAACAGACATTCCTTGATGAAAAATTTGGCGAAGCTTGGATTGGTCTGACTGACCAAGACATCGAAGGGGTCTGGAAATGGGTGGATGGTTCATCTCTGGCCTCGGGGTAAGCGACCACTGAACTCGGATGAGTGATTGGACCATCTCCTGAATATCCCAACAAATCTGATAAAAACTCTGGTTCTGTCTTTCAGATACTGGAAAAGTGGAGAACCAAACAATTATGGAGATGAGGACTGTGTCGCATCTGGCTATAAGGGTTGGAAAACATGGAGCTGGCATGATTTTAGCTGTAGTTATGAAACCCACTGGATTTGTGAGAAGAAAATCTTAACCTAAATACAAGAGTAAAAAATTAACATAAATACAGAACGTGATTACACCGTATCTTCTCCAGCCTGACTCACGCTATAACAACTTTTGTTTGGAAGATACAGATACAGTACACAAAAGTGAGTACATCCTTCATATTTCTGCAAACATTGTATTATATATTTAAATGAAAAATTAGTATACTTATATAACCTACTTATGCTTATACTTATTATCGCAGGACATGGTTTCAGTAATCCATGATCTTGTACTGCTTGTGTTCAGTAAACTGTTTGCTGGCTTTCTTGTGTGTCAGCTTCAAAAGAGGCCTAGTACAGAGCCATGCAGACAGAGTTGATGCAGTGTGTGGTTTATGGTCTGAGCACTGCAGTGAACTGATCTTCCACTTCTTCAAGCTCTGCAGCAGTGCTGGCACCACTCGTACATCTAATTTTTTAAGCCAGCTTCAGAAATCTTTGAACACGTGCACTCTGGGGAAGCCTGTACTGAGTGGAACCCGTCCTAAAAAACTGCTGTATGGTCCTGGCCATGGTGCTGTATGTCAGTTTTAAGGTCTTAGCAATAGCCTAGGCCATTTTTACAGTCAAGAACAATAATTCTGTTTCTAACATCATCAGAGAGTTCTTTGCCATGAGGTGGCATATTGTGTATCCAGTAGCCTGTATGAGAGAACTGAACCCAAACACACCGAATTTAACATCCCTGCTCCCCATTACAGCTAAGACCCTGTAACACTGACAAGTCACATGACACTAGAAAGAGAAGATGGCTGAAAGGCCACACATTTGGAATTTGGTTCACTGTGAGGTGTACTCATGTGTGTTGCAGATATTTAACATTAATGTCTGTGTGTTGAGTTATTTTCAGAGGACAGCAAATATATACTGTATATACTTCTATGCAAGCTACACACTGACTACAAAGTTATATACAAGTTTCATTTTTTTAGTATCCCATGCTGAAATGTGAGATGTATTCTTACTTTTGGGATGAGAAATGGTCAAATTAATGAAGAAGGTACAGAGTTCATATTCATTTAGAAACAACAATGTTAATGTTTTAAGAGTTCAAAAATCAATATTTGGTAGAATAACCCTGATTTTTAATCACAGCTTTTGTGCATCATGGCATCATGTTCTCCTCCACCAGTCTTACACACTTATATTATTCCCTGAAAATGTAATGTCCTGCCAAAAATGTATCCACCTTTTATATCTAACATTTGTTTGGATTCCAAATAAATACAATTAACAACAAATAAATTGTCATATATGATTGTTTAACTTATCAATTGTCATTTTTTAATTTAGAATTCTTGCCCTTTAAAGTTATGCTGGTTTAATGAAAAAAATACGGTGCTGTTCAAGCATGCAGACCGATTGCCTGAAAATCCAGTGAAATCAATCGCTTGCAACAGTCTTAATGAGTTAATAGATTAATCCAGCTGTGTGTAATTTAGTCTCAGTATAAATACAGATGTTCTGTGAACACTATTAGTAAACACTAGTGAACAAACAGCATCATGAAGATCAAGAGGACCTGTAGGCTCTCACCCTATAGCACTGCATGTTGCTGATGAATCACCAGAGAGTACAGTTTAAAACCCTTCTCTGCATCCTCCTAATCTTATCTTTGCTTGTCTTGGACAGCAGAAACTTGTTTTTTTAAGAATGGGTGGAAAGGAGAGACTAAAGGAGGAGGTAGAGCAGGAGAGACTAAAGGAGATGGAGGAGGAGAGACTACAGGAGGTAGAGGAGGAGAGACTGGAGGAGGTAGAGCAGGAGATACAGGAGGAGATGGAGGAGCAGAGACTACAGGAGGTAGAGGAGGAGAGGCTGGAGGAGGTAGAGCAGGAGAGACTAAAGGAGATGGAGGAGCAGAGACGGAGGTAGAGCAGGAGAGACTAAAGGAGATGGAGGAGCAGAGACGGCGGTAGAGCAGGAAAGACAGGAGGAGGTAGAGCAGGAGAGACAAAAGGAGATGGAGGAGCAGAGACTAGAGGAGGTAGAGCAGGAGAGACTAAATGAGATGGAGGAGCAGAGACGGAGGTAGAGCAGGAGAGACAGGAGGAGGTAGAACAGGAGAGACTAAAGGAGATGGAGGAGGAGAGACTACAGGAGGTAGAGGAGGAGAGGCTAGAGGAGATGGAGGAGCAGAGACTAGAGGAGGTAGAGCAGGAGAGGCTGGAGTAGGTAGAGCAGCAGAGACAGGAGGAGATGGAGGAGCAGAGACTAGAGGAGGTAGAGCAGGAGAGACAGGAGGAAATGGAGGAGCATAGACTAGAGGAGGTAGAGCAGGAGAGACTAAAGGAGATGGAGGAGCAGAGACGGAGGTAGAGCAGGAGAGACACAACATGTTAACATTCACAGTGAGAGGGGAAAAGTATGTGAACCCCTAGACTAATGCCTTTTCTAAGAGCTAATTGGCCCTATAAAAAACACACACCATGTTTGAGTTTGCTGTTCTTAAGAAACATTGCTTGATGTGAATCATGCCTAGCTCAAAAGAGCTCTCAGAAGACCTACGTTTAATAATTATTGACTTGCATGAAGCTGGAAAGGGTTACAAAAGTATCTCTAAAAGCCTTGATGTTCATGTGTCCATGGTAAGAGAGACTGTCTACAAATGGAGAAAGTTCAGCATTGTTGCTACTCTCCCTAGGCGTGGTAAAGTCCTGTAAAGATGACTGCAAGAGCACAGCGCAGAATGATCAGTGAGGTGTGGAAGAATCATAGAGTGTCAGCTGAGGACTTACAGAAACCTCTGCCACATGCTAACATTTTTGTTGACAAATCTACAATAAGGAAAACATTAAACAAGAATGGAGTTCATGGGAGGACATCACAGAGGAAGCCACTGCTGTCCAAAAAAAAACATTGCTGCACATTTGAAGTTTGCAAAAGAGCACCTGAATGTTCCAAAGCAGTACTGGCTAAATATACTGTGGACAGATGAAACCAAAATTGAGTTGTTTGGAAGGAAAACACAGTGCTATGTGTGGAGAAAAAAGGCACAGCACACCATCATCAAAACCTCATCGCAACTGTGAAACATGGTGGAGGGGCATCATGGTTTGGGGCTGCTTTGCTGCCTCAGGGTCTGGACAGATTGCCGTCATCAGTGGAAAAAATAATTTTCAAGTTTACCAAGACATTTTGCAGGAAAACCTAAGATCATCTGTCCCCCAACTGAAGCTCAACTGAGGATGGATGATGCAACAGAACAACGACAGAAGAAAATACGCCTTCTGGAGAGTCCTGACCTCCTCAACCCAATTGAGATGCTGTGGCATCAAGACCTCAATAGAGCGATTCTCACCAGATATCCCAAGAATATTATAGCTGAACTGAAACAGTTCAGTAAAGAGGAATGCTCCAAAATTCCTTCTGACCGTTCTGCAGGTCTGATCTGTAACTACAGGAAACGTTTGGTTGAGGTTTTTGGTGCCAAAGGAGGATCAACCAGTTATTAAATTCAAAGATTCACATACTCCCCCCCCCTCACTGTGAATGTTAACATGTGTTCAATAAAACCATGCAAACATATAGTTTTTTGTGTGGTATTAGTTTATGCAGACTGTTTGTCAATTGTTGTGACTTAGATGAAGATCAGAAAACATTTATTGACCAATTTATGCAGAAATCCGAGTAATCCCAAAGGGTCCACATACTTTTTCTTGCAACTGTACATACTGCCCCAGCGATATTTGTGTTCTGCCACTGTCTGACACAAATCCTCAAGCAGGTTGGTGGCACTCCATCTCTCCCTTGACTTCATAACTCCTGGCACAACACAGTATTTTTCAGGAAGTGTTCTGGCTGAAGTTGCTCTCTAAATGAGGACTTGTTTCCACGAGCATCGAGAACAATGTCAGGAATCGGTAAGAAAGCTGAAGTTGTGCCAGGGCTGAATACTTCATCAAGACAACGCCCCTGAATACGTCCCAAAATACACTAGGCAGAGGAACAAGTACAAAGTTCTGGAATGATCATCTCAGTCCCCAGACCTGAATATTATTGAACATCTGTGATTTAAAGTGGGCTGTTCGTGATCAGATTGATTACATTTATTACTTTAGAGCCCTGTACATAATAATACTTTACTTATACAAGAGAATATATAATTCCATTAATATAACACAAACAAGAATCAGTGACTGAGTTTACATACAAGAAAGCCAGTTACAATACATTTATCAAATGATCTTTTAGATATCTTGTCACATCTCTGTAGGAGAGAGAGACTAAAGGAGGTAGAGCAGGAGAGACTAAAGGAGATGGAGGAAGAGAGACTACAGGAGGTAGAGGAGGAGAGGCTGGAGGAGGTAGAGCAGGAGAGACTAAAGGAGATGGAGGAGCAGAGACTAGAGGAGGTAGAGCAGGAGAGACAGGAGGAAATGGAGGAGCAGAGACTAGAGGACGTAGAGCAGGAGAGACTAAAGGAGATGGAGGAGCAGAGACGGAGGTAGAGCAGGAGAGACTAAAGGAGAAGGAGCAGAGACTACAGGAGGTACAGCAGGAGAGACAGGAGGCAAATGCTCATGCAAAATGTTTGTCAGAGACAACATCCAATCAGAACGGATTTAGTTTTGTGGAAGGTAGGGACCAGTTAAAAAGAGATCCAATCACCACTACTATAGCATAGGTGGAGAGGCGGGACAAGCAGGGTAGTCAACCCTGCTAATCATCAACAATAAATTAAATAAACACTTAAAATAGATCACTCTGTGTTTAATACATCTATATAATATATGTGTTTCACTTTTTGAACTGAATTACTGAAATAAAGTAACTTTTTAATCATGTTCTTTTTTAGATGCACTTTTTAAAGCACTGAATTTCTATTAGAGTAGTGAAAATCATACGTATCAACTTCCAGCAGCAACATTACACAACCCTGGAGTTTTTAGAAGACAATAAACATGGTATTAGTTCCATCTACAGGCCACAGTGCGTAATTACCTGAATTTTCCCCTCACATTAATTATCTCGAGATTATTCTCTCGGGATTTAGAGTATTGTCGATGACTAACACATTTTTAACTGTTTATTATGTAATTCGGTATGTGTCTCTTAACTGTTTTCATTCCTTTAATTTTAAACTACAGAGTAGAAAATACATATAATAAAGAAAAACATTGAATGAGAAGGTGTGTCCCAACTTTTGACTCGTGCTTTATATCATATATTTGTATGTATTAATGTCAACTGGAGGGTAATACAAAATAAAGAAAGAGCTGGTTTATGGAAAGCCTGCTCACCCACAACACCTTATTAACCACCTGGGATATAATAGCAGCTATCTAGCAATGAATTGTCAGCAACTTAGCAACCACTTGATAAACCATATCAACAACTAATTAAAATTAATTAACTAATTAAAATCTTCTTTTGCATGATTATATATATATATATACGTATATATATATATATATATATATATATATATATACGTATATATATATATATATATATATATATACATATATATATATATATACACATATATGGTACAAATAAATATAAATGTATATAAATGTATACATATAAATTACATTTATACCAATGGTATATAACAGCTTATACCAGTTGTAAGCTGTTAACCAACTAATACATTTTTTTGTTTTATTTTTACAGTATATATTTTCTATATTCAGTGTAAATGTAAATGTAATTTATGTTACAACATATATATTTTTTACAATATACATTTTTTATTTTAACTAATATAATATATATATATATATATATATATATATATTAAAAATAAAAACAAAAACATGTTTTGTTTTTAATTTACCTATAGTTAACAATAAATGTATGTTATAAAAAACAATTGTATGTTGTAACAAAATAACAAAATGCATTTACATTTACACTGATATTAAATATATATATATATATATATATATATATATATTAAAAATAAAAAATATATATAGCCTTTTATATTCAATAAACTGTAAATGTTAAGTTAATTGTCAGGCCTTTATTTACAATATACAAATTTTTCGTTTTTTTAACAATATATAATTTGTTTAAAGTTTCTTTTTGTTAGTTTTTACAATATTTTTTATATTTTATTACTATTATTATTTATTTTATTTTTTTTACTTAAAACTTGTGGTAGTTCACTGCTATACTGCTAATCTTTTAACACTTATGGGTGTTCTAAAACTTTTGACTGGTAGTGTAGACCATATATTTGTGTATTAATGTGAATTAAAAAAAAAAATAAAAATAAAAAACAAACAGTCTCTGGGTGTGTTTCCCTTTAACTGAAACCGACCAATCAGAATTGCTGGCTGTGTGGAACGGCAGGACGGAAGCCGAATTGAGACACACCGACCCGTCCGAGTACAGGCTCGCGCGCCGCTCCGAGCTTTGTTCTTCTTCAGAGGCGGATAGGGACGGTCTGTGCGGAGTCCTGCGATGATCGCGTGATTTCAGGGGTTTGGTTTGAACATATGTAGAGCAGCAGATCCGCCCCGGCTCTAACACTCCGCTCCCCGCCGCTATTGATTGATTGGTTGATTAATTGATTGGGTTTCTTCCCCACCGATCAGAATTCCATCTGACCAAGATAGGCGGCTCGGGCACCAAGATGTCGAACCGAATGGTGTGCAGAGAAGCCAGCCACGCCGGCAGCTGGTACACCGCCTCAGGTACAGCCGCAGCCGGGGAGCGGGGGGCTGGCCACGCGTGCCCGCGGCCCGAGCTTCGGGGAGCTAGCCTGGCTCTTCGGCCTGTTATTGCTGGCGTCGAGCGGGCCGGTGTTGCGTCGGTTTGTGCTAACATGCCGAAACGTGCTTCCTCAGCGTTACATCTATATTTTTAGGCTATTAAAAAAAACAAGGAGCAGAGTATTAGAATATTTTCCTGTAGGCTGTAATCTACGGAGCCCGGGAGGGGCCGTGGATAAAAAAAATAATTAAATCGAGTGAACGATGTAGCAGTTCGTGCTCACGTTTTCTTTAATTCGAGTGAACGATTTGCAATTCGTGCTCACGATTTCTTTAATTGGTGCTCACGATTTCTGTAATTCGTGCGCACGATTTCTGTAATTCGAGTGAACGATTTCTGTAATTCCTGCTCACGTTTTTATGCAATAAGACAATAAGCTGGGAGGGAAAGGAGCATTTTCTCTCTTGATCTGTTACAGGGGTGCAGTGATGATAATCAGTTATCTACCTTTATAACCTGCTGATATTAATGCACTAGTGTTACAGTTAGATGTACAGTACAGTGAGCAGATTTTGCCTGGTGGTGGAATCTCTACAGCGCGTGGGGGAGAGCCGTCCGCGGCACGGGTTCCCTGGCCGCGAGCGCAGGTCTTCACGGAGCTTATTTACCAACAATATAGACAAATATAGTCAATTCCAGTCATGATTAAAGGAAACAAACATTACTAATGCAGGATAACTGTGTGTTATTAAAACCAGATCAAAACAAAGTTATAATGCAATGTGGAACTGTTTATAATTTCTTATTTTCAACAATAGTATACACTCTAAGAAATATAAGTACAGATTTGTACTTAAAAGAGTACAAAGCTTGTCGCTGGGGCTGTACCTTATATTGAGGCACAAAAAAGTACCTTTCAGTAAAAGTCCTTTTTTGTACCCATGGTTTTTGTGGCAGTAAAGATCATAAAGATTATAAACATTATCATCAACTAAATATGGCTCAAAAACTTGATGATACAAAATTGTCTGGCTTTCAAATAAAAACTGTGCAATTTAAATATATATTGTTCATTAGTACAGTGATGCAGAATACTGAATGTACCCTTTGGCTGGTTAAATGGTACAAATTTGTACTTATTACTGTTAGAAATGACTTTGTACTTCAGAGGGAACAAATCTGACCCTGTAAAGACCAATATTGTACCTTTGAGGGTACAATTATAAAGAGTGTACCTTCGAGTACAAAAAAGTACTCATATCGTACCTCTGTTTTTTAGAGTGTAACGTAAAGAAGTATAATTATATAAATATACAGCTATAAGACTTAGGTCCAAATGTACACTGTAAAAGTTAATAAAGATAATACAAAATTAATGCAAGGTGTGACAGTTGTCTATGAATGGCTCATATAAGAGCTGCTTTAAATATGTAACACTATATAAAATCAAAATAGCTGGTCTAAAATACTATTAATACAATGTATTAAGATATTTAGTAAATAGGCATTTCATATAATAATTTGGATCAATTTGATAATTTATTCCAATATGTTTCCTAAAATAATTAAGTTTCTATATCTGATGAAATGTCCTGAATATCTGCTTATTCTCAAATCACAGTGTCCTGCCCAGAAACATGCCACAAGCTTCAAATAAAAAATATAATAATTATAAACTTCTTAAATGTATATTTTCTGAATTATGTGTTTATTTATTATACAAATTATTAAAATATAGATTAAATCTATCATAAAAGTAATAATGATGTAACCAGATTTAAGAAGGTGTGCATTTCCTTGGAGGCTGGCTGAATGTTATTTAGAAATTAATAAACACATTTGCACATTGCATTATAACTTTGTTTTGATCTGGTTTTAATAACACACAGTTGTCCTGCATCAGTAAAATGTTTGTTTCCTTTATTCATGACTGGAATTGACTGTATTTGTCTACATTGTTGGTAAATAAGCTCCGTGAAGACCTGCGCGCGCGGCAGGTGTCTGGCGGCGGGGGAACCGATGCCGCGGACGGCTCTCCCCCACGCGCTGTAGAGATTCCACCACCAGGCAAAATCTGCTCACTGTACTGTACATCTAACTGTAACACTAGTGCATTAATAACAGCAGGTTATAAAGGTAGATAACTGATTATCATTACTGCACCCCTGTAACAGATCAAGAGAGAAAATGCTCCTTTCCCTCCGAGCTTCTTGTCTTATTGCGCATAAAAACGTGAGCACGAATTACAGAAATCGTTCACTCGAATTAAAATAAAACGTGAGCACGAATAGCAAAACGTGAGCACGATTTAGAGAAAACGTGAGCACGAATAGCAAATCGTGAGCACGATTTAAAGAAAACGTGAGCACGAATAGCAAAACGTGAGCACGATTTAAAGAAAACGTGAGCACGAATAGCAAATCGTGAGCACGATTTAATTATTTTTTTTATCCACGGCCCCTCCGGGGCTCCGTAGTAATCAACATGTCAGAAAATAAATAATATCAGAAAACATTAATGATCTAGTATTATATATAAAAGAAATACTAAAATAAATAAAAGCTAGCCAGGCTAACAGTGTTTATTATTACAGTAGTAAGCACTGCAGTTTTTAAACCCCTATTTACAGGCCGGTCACAATAATTGCATTATCGACTTATCGTGCAGTGTATGGGCATGACCTGGTTTTATTTTATTTTAAATATGTAAGTCTAATAGGTCTAACAATATAATGACATTTAGTGTATAATAGATAGACTTTGTAGACATTTTGCTGTCCTTTAAATAACGCCCATTATGTTTTTCTCAGTCAACTTTGTTTTAAAAAAGCCGTTTTGTTTATTTATGTTGTATTACAATTCTTCGCATGTCTAAATAATAAGAACTACAAATAGATTTGCAAATATGCAATTGTATAGCTATGCTTTTAAGTATTCTAAATTATTTCAGGGAGACAAAATGATCTTAATTGACTAATATAGTTTATCACATTTTTTCTAAAATAATATCATGTTAACTCAAAAACAGTTATTGTGGCGACGTACTTATTATCACAATAAAGTGTTTTGTTTATCCAAAAGCTGACGTAGATTTTATTTATGTGAATATTTTCTTTTTTTTTTTTTTTTTTTTATAATTTACAGCTTGTTTGTAGCTTTACTAAATCTCAAACAACTGTTTAAAAGATAGTTTAAAAATAGTAACTAGCTTAAGGGAAAACCTTGAAGAACAACAAAGGAATCACCATGAAAAACAACACACTTAACCAGCTAGCTAGTAAACATGTACAGTCGCAAACAGCGCATGCGCAGAGATGCTGAGCACCGCATATCAGCGGGTAGCATAAATCGGCGCAACACCGGGTAGGGGGAGGGGGATAGTGTAGTGGATCAGCTGTGAATTTTTAAACGCCTCGCTCAGGAGCACCAGCACAGGCAGTGTTTATTTACAGTATACTGCATTAAAACACTGTTTTTATAAGGCGTTTAGCCCTAACCTCACATACTGTGTAGTTAATAAGGCGTGCTGCTAGCTTGCCACGTCGGAAAAGTGACTTTTTAACGCGTTCTGGCCGCAAAAATCGCTGTTTAGTTTGGAGACAGCCCTGTGTCTGAAAATCAAGCACACTATTTTACATTTTTTGCCTACACTTCTATTTAACACATGACTGGGTGCCTTGGTCCTTTGGAATGCTGACTGAGTAGGTAGCATTTCATCGTTTCAGACGCACCCAGAGCCTTTTAACACTACTACTACCCTCTCAGTAGCTAAGTAGGGGGCTAGTGTTGGACAGAAAGGCATCAAGTCAGCTAGTCAGCATGCCCCGCGTTTTGGACATACCTAAGTTTAGAAACCAAGATGCTAGCTTAGCTATTTAGCCTTAGTTAGCTAGCTAAATGTTTTAAAGCGTTATTTGGCTTATTTTAGCTGGTTTACAAGTTGTCAGTAGGCTAACTCTTAACATATATGAATGCTTAGCTATGCTAGCTTCTTTACAGTTGCTAAATCAGCGTTTATATTTATGTATTTGTGTATGTTTACTAGTTAGCCGCATAGCTAACCAATCTTTGCATAGCTGCACAGCTAGCTCTAATGCTAAGCTAGCTCTAATGCTGCAGTCTATGGTAAACCGTTTTAGCAGAAAAAACACACCAAACTTACCACTCTTACCAATTTCTAGTAATTTCAGTAAAACTTAGTTTTACTACTAAATACTCAAATTCCAGATCTCTGAAGTGTAGTTTTACTAAATCAATAGATTAATAAAACTATTGACTAGTCAGATATCTGTAATACTAGTGCATCTAAATATAATTTAATATAGTATTTCAGACCAAAATATAAAACTCATACATTATGTAGATGTATTACGCACATTGTGACCTATTTTAGGCATCTATTTATTTTATTGTTGATTATGGCTTACAGCCGATGAAAACCCAAAAATCAATGTCTCAGAAAATGAAAATTTTATATAAGACCAATTGGCACCAATTGGCCAAAACCTGCTGGAAAATGAAATCTGCATCTCCATTAAAGTTGTCAGCAGAGGGAAGCATGAAGTGCTGTAAGGTTTTGTGGAAACTTGGACTTGATAAAACACAGTGGATCAACACCAGCAGATGACATGACTTTCCAAACCAACACTGATCATCAGTAAATTTTACATTATATTTAGAAATTAAGGGACCAGAGCCTGGTTTACCCGCTGGTGTTTCGTGTCCTGCTGGTTGAGGAACCCTGTTGTTAACAGTGTTTGAGTGCCAGTGTCTTTAATAGTGTTCAGAGAAGAAGAAACAAGAAAATCCCATTAATCAGCTGTGTAAGTTTTTTTTCTTTTCTTGCCATGCTAATGTGACCTGGCTTCACACTGGACCTTAAGCTCTGATTTCCTGTTCCAGATTGTGTGTTTGAGGATGGGGACAACTGCATTTACACTCCGCAAAATATTAAACATGCTTATACAGTAGTGGTTTCAATCAGATAAAAAAAATAAAAATATATAAAATAAAAAAATAAAAATTCTATTCATATTATTGGTGTCAGTTGCTTAAAAATTGTATTAATCACACAGTATTCACTAAATAAACAAAGCAGTGATGGGTAGAGTCACGTAGAGCGAGGTAGATTGAGGTACATCAATGCAGAGAAAGGTAGTGAGGCAGAGCGAGACGAAGCAAATGCAGTAGAGTGTGGTAGAGGTTCACAGTGACTACAACCTTTGAGTCTAATTTATCGTATTGCACATTGATCAGGATATCCAACGTTACGGCACATTACTTTTTTTTTTCATATCGTACCTACTTTATTTATAGTAAAGTTTCCTCCTGTTTTCTTCAGGATCCCAGCTGAATGCACAACTGGAGGGCTGGTTATCTCAAGCACAATCCACAGCAGGACCTGCTAGAGCCATTATAGCACCGTACGTCACTTTAATTCTTCATTTAAAAGATGTTTTACACATAGAACCACAGATAGCTTGCTAAATGTTTGTGTTTCGCTGTAAAATACCGCATTTTTTGCACTATTAGCCACACTGGATTATAAGGCGCATTTTAAGAGACACTATAAGGAACTTCTACTATAAGGAAATTCAGCAGGTCTTGCTGCTGAGTGGTGGTGGTGGGGTTTAGCTAACTAAGTTAAGTAGAACTAAGCTAAGCAAACAAAACTGTATTAAAAATTCTGTAATAAAGTCAACAAGAGTGTGGGATGTTAATCTTCACATATTTCTCTCCTGAAAACTGTTTATTTGAGTGAGTAAAGCACTTCCGTTTATTTACAATAAGTTTAGAGCCCCCAAATTTCTCCAGCACTAAGGCTGAAGCATTAGCATTAACGGCTAACCGCCAGAGTTTAGGCGCTAATGCCACCTGACGGCACTACACTGAGGAACCCTGAGTGTTCTCGTAAGCCAGTGTGATATTAGCTAGTGGCTTGACCAGTGTAGTTTATTTTAACACTTTAAACATGCAGACTATAGTCTGATAATACTAGGGGTGTCACAATTTCGATATTTCATCGGAATCGATCAAAATTATTTCATGGTCTCGAGCCTTGAATTTATAAGAGTATCGCCGATTCCTCCCTCTAAGCTACGCAAGCACGCACGCTAAGCAAATGGCGCAGCACACTGTAGCTGACGCCGCTGACATTGTGACTGCTCAAAGAGCAGCCCTTTCTCCAGAGAATGTGGACATTCTCATTTTCTTAAAGAAAAACTTGAAAATGTAAAAATAACAGTTGTTTTGTCTAGCCTCAAATATGTTAATATTTGTGGTCCCTTAAAGAGCATCTTTCTCTCAGATAAAGTTAATAATATATCTTTATTAAAGAAAAAAAACTTGTCATTCTCAGGGACCAAAAAAGTCTTAGTCTTATTTTTCATGTTTAACTGTTATAGTGAATAGAGTTCAGTTTGTTAAGGCTCTAATTGTTATATTATTTTGAACATGACTGTTCCTGTATTTTTTTATTATTTATTTTGTTATGTTGCTGTTTTAATAGTGCACACTGCTGCTACCAAAAAAGCCACTAGATGGCATTACATATATATCTTAATAAAATTATTTATATTTTACCATTAGTGCCTAATGTGGTGTATTACAGATCACTTGTATCGCTTTGCATCACTTATATCAAGCCCATCTTTTAAAATAAGAAATTGTAAATTTGATTAATCAAACCAATGACTGACCATAGACTAATCTAAAACTGGCATAGGCCTCTCTGCTGTAAAAAAAAAAAAAGAAAAAAAATCGAGAATCGAATCGAATTGTGACCCTTAAATCGGAAATAAAATCGAATCGAGGATTTACAGAATCGTGACACCCCTAGATAATACTCACCTCTGAACAGAAAAACAGTGGTTAGTGGCTCCAGCCATAGTGCTGGAGAAACTTGACTGAAAACTTATTCTTATTACACTGTACTTCAATGGAGTGGCTTTACTGCTCATTAATACCTGACTGGTAAAATTCATATATAAGGGGCACCAGATTATAAGGGGCACTCTCGATTGTTTGGGAAAATTTAAGGATTTTAAGTGCACCTTACATTGCAAAAAAATCAGTAGTTCCTACATGCAAAATTTAAACTGTTTTACCTCCTTCTGAGAACTTTCCTCACTGCTGCAAGCAGAATCTCAAATAATTCTGTGGTTAAAGAGTTATTATGACGGTTATAAGGTCTTATATACTGGTTGTTGCCTCCGCTGAATTCAGTATTTTTATTTTGTTATTATTGTTTTGAGCAGGCATGCTGGGTATACCTATTGCGGGGCTTGTGCGGCGCATGCCTATAAGCAGGTGGATCCCTCGATTACGTGAGTGTTCTGCTTTTGCTCAATACTATCATTATAAGTGAACTGTTTTTCTGTTATTAAAGAACTGACAACATTCTTTCTCTCTCTTTCTCTCTCTTATATTTGTGTTTAATAGCCGGAGAGTGTTTATTCTCGGACCGTCGCACCACGTGCCGCTGTCCCGGTGTGCCCTCTCTCCTGCTGAGGTCTACAGAACACCACTGTATGACCTGAGGATTGACCAGAAGGGTAAAATGAACAATCTACACCAATAATGCTTTATTTTTTATCCTTTTATTCTTACATATATTTATTTAGAGGTGATATTCTCTGGTATTCTATGCTATACATAGAACTTTATTACAGGAGGTAAAGCACATACAGTAGTACATACAGCTCCTGAAAAAATTAATACCACTTAAAAATGGTAAGTTTCTCTTATTTTACCATTAATAGGTTTATGTTTGAGTAAAATGATTATATATAATATAAACTATGGACAAAGGTTCTAATAAAAATGTTTAGAGTGTTTTTTTGCAAAAAAAAAAAAAAAGAGAAATGGTCAAAATAACGAAAAAGTTGTGTGTTTAATATTTAACCTTCTGTACGTTTAATATATAAGGTTACGTTTTGAAAATGGAGCCATGATGCAATATGGTTGAAAAGATTCTAACGTCTATGTTTTATTTTTAAGGTTACGTTTTAAAGATTTACAAAAAAAAAATTCTGAAATATGAAATGTTGCAAAAAGCTTTGATACAGTGAGGAATTTTATAATTATTGTTTAAAATAAATGTTCTGTTTGTCTAAATTGTTGTTTCATCTTCTCAATCACATAATTTAAACAATATTTATGGACCATTGTAATCGAAAAATTGTTCCAGAATCAAAAATCATTTCTAAATCAAGCCATAACCCCAAAAAACAGAATTAGAATCGTGAATTGCCAGACACTGAGAGATTTGCAGCCCTACTACCAGACCTCAAATAATGCAAAGAAAACAAGTTTATATTAGTTTAGTTTAGAGTTTAGAATATCAGTATCAATATTTGAATGAATAACCCTGGTTTTTAATCACATTTTTTATGCATCTTGGCATCATGTTCTCCTCCACCAGTCTTACACACTGATTTTGGATAACTTTATGCCTTTACTCCTTGTGCAAAAATTCAAGCAGTTCAGCTTGGTTTGATGGCTTGTGATTATCCATCTTCCTCTTGATAACATTCCACAGGTTTTTAGTGGAACTGTGGTATGAAGCAGTGTTATTCCACAAAAAATGATTTCTGATTTTTTCCTGAGTTTAAACATTAGTATTGTTGTTTCTAAATGAATATGAAATTGTTTTATTTCCAACGTTTTCATTATTTTTGGCTTTTTTCTCATTTTTTGCAAATAAATGACAGTATAAAACTGATACATTAATGTTTTTGCTGTCTCTGTTCTGTAAACAGGGTAGACACTTCACAGCTTTCATAAATGTCCATTATGTCAGTTTCTCTGCTCTTTTTTCTGCTCCCTTTAATCTCCTCTTCCATCACAGAGCAAACTACTTTAACTATTCATGTAAAATGTATCGGAGTTTAGTTATTTTATAAGACATATATCTAAGTAGTGTAGAATCTCCTTAAATTCTTTGTTATTTTACGCACATAAAGGTACATCAAGCTATATAAAATAGCCTTGGGTTTTAAGAGATATATATATTATTTATTTACAGCTATCCCAAGTTTTTAATTCCAATTTACTCAAACATTGTTTAGTTTATGTCGAGGCAGACACTGACAGACACTTAAAAGTTAGTTAAAATTGAACCCAGCTCATTAGATATTATTTTCACTAAACTGTAGTAATATTTTGTCCTCTTTCAGTTTATGCTGACCTGTGGAAGACGGGCATGTTTGAGAGGATGACTCTGCAGACAGATGAAGATGAGCACAGCATTGAGATGCACCTGCCTTACACTGCCAAAGCCATGGAGAGGTGAGAGTTTCTCCAGTTTAATTCGATTCCACTGCGTAATAAACTGTGGTCTAGTTTCACCAGCTGAACACAAGCCGAGCCGAGACTATGGGTGGGCGATATGGCCCTAAAATAATATCATGATATTTCATGATACTTTTGGCGATATGACAAAACACTGAATAAAAAAAAAATTAAGAATACACTACTGCAACACATACAATGATATAGCACACCCCTAACTGAGATATTAAAAAATACAAGAATTTTACAAAATCAATGATCCATAATGTCATAATACTAACAATAATGCACTTCATATATCTCTGTATATCCAGGATTAAAGTAAAATAAATTATACTGGACAGATATAATCTGTGATTGAAATGAGAACAGTGTGAATTTTTCATTTGCTAAAAATAGTAATAAAAAAAAAGTGATAGATAGATAGATCTTTATTGATCCCTTTGGGAGGGTTTTCCTCAGGGAAATTAAAATAGTAACCTGATTGATAATTAGGGGATTAGGGGATATTATTACCAACATTTATTATTATAGAGGTGGTATACAGTGAATAGCTGTATTTGAGTAATGTTTTAATTCATATTATGAAAAGCAAGAACTGCTCAACTAAGTAAAGAAAAAAATACTTTAAGAACAAATGAAATTAAAAGAAATTCCGGTCCATCACAAATGCAGCAAAAGCGGAGTAAGCTCCTCATTCCTAATCTGCTAAATGCTAAGAGTCCTGCACTCCTGTTAACAGCACGAAACACTATGAATATATAGGGACCGCTTACAGACGAGCTAAAGCCAGGCGGCGACGCCGTCTTGTCAGATAGGAGCCAACAGCACTAGGAACAGCATGCAGTTCATTCCTGTGTTATTTGTGCGAATATCACATCAGTGTTTAGATACGTAACCCAGTAATTCAGAGCTAAAGAGCAAATGGTTAGAATTAGTCTATGGAGAAACACCACCAGCCAAGTACAATTGAGATAGGTAGGTATATGTTTACAACAGTTCTGTTTACCTGGACTACCCACCTCTGTGTGTAAGTAACTATAGATTTATATAGGATCTCCGGTGGACTGCTGAACTGCATTGAGCAGGGTATTATTACACATGTTGTAAAGTAACCTCTGACTTTGTAAAGACTGTTATTAGTGTGAGATGTCTTTATTTTAAAACGTTTATAACTGTTCTCCGTCTCGCTGCCTCGCAGTGCTGTTAGCCAGTCAGAGTCCAATTAGCTCACATGGTGGCACATTCATTCATACTAGACACAACTAGACATTTTAAAATGAATGAAAAAAAACTTTGTGAGATTAGCCACTGACTAAATTATGGCAGGAAGTTCTCGTAATGCTCAACCCAATGTCCGTTCAATTCTCACCCTTTAACAAATGCATCCAATCAGCTTGCTTCTTACAATAAGAGCTGAATAAGTGATGAGTTGCTGATAATCCACAAAGTCACATTCTCTTGTTCACAGCTATAAAGACGAGTTCAGCATTGTTCCCGTTCTGGTGGGAGCTCTGAGCGAGTCTAAAGAACAGGAGTACGGCAAGCTGCTCAGCAAATATCTAGCTGATCCTTCTAACCTGTTCATCATCTCATCAGACTTCTGCCACTGGGGTGAGTGTTTAGATCTTCTCTCTAACGTAGGGACTCCTGAGGCTGTGCTCCAAATCACATTATAGTATCTGTAAAGAGGGCTGGACTTCTAAATAAGTTCTTAACCAGCCCACAGCAATCACAAAATCACAGCAGTAAAATCCACCATGCTAATGCTAATGATTACATGTAAATAACTTAATGAAGCTTAGTCCGCTTTCTGATTTAAATAATCATACTTATTGGATATAATCACGTTCAAGTGGTGAGGAACAGAGTTTTAGAGACCAGCACTCACCCCACATAGCTTATTACGTACTTATTACAGTATGTGACAAAATGATCCAATCACTCGACCTCACACATGGCACTGGGAGCAGATGGCTTCCACATTTGCAACAGAACAGAAAAACAGAACAAACCGAACTCAAGGAGCAAGCACACCTGGGTCCGTAATTAAAGCCTAGTGTGCAAATTCACTTATTCCTATGTATGGTAATTAGTGTTCTGGAGTAATAGGCTCCGGTAATTTTAGTCTCGTGTGGATCAGCTTCTGAGTTTCGTCTCCTCGCGTTTAATAAAATAGCTATTTGTCCACTGCCGCGCCCTGTAATTACACTTTGGGCACGTGTTTCCACGGAGATCAATGTTAAACACAACAGCGAGTGGAAATGGAGGAGCTACTGAACTAGATGATGTCAGTGAAAACTCACTGGTCCTCTTGTTTTTTCAATTGCAGTCCGGATGTAGGAGTTTTATCACTGAATAGAAGAGTGAAATATTTTGCACAGACGTCCCCCTGAGAAACTAATCCCGTCCGGATAGCGCTTTATTCTGAAACATTCTTTTGGCTGAAAGCTGAGCATTCTTAATAAAATACATATAAAATTCAGGATGTTATAATGTTTAATACTAAAAATGACAATGCAGATTTTATAATTGTTTTTAATATTGATGAGTAGCAATTATTATAAGACTAATGGCTAATACTAACTAGTTTTTTTTTTTCCAGGCAGAAGTCTGAACACACCTTCTTATTCAATGTTTTTATTAATCTTATTTTTCCTACATTATAAATGAATAGTGAAGTGATCCAGACTATGAAGGAACACATAAAGGAGTGGGAGGGGGAGGGGCGTAAAAAAAAAAGGTAACTGCATGGTCATCTCATGGTTGGGCATGTGCTTGTAAACACAGTGGCAGCCAAAAAGCTGTGCACCTCATTCTGGGACAGTTTTGCACAGATATTTCCAGTTACAGCCAAAACTGAGCTTTTAATCTCAGAAAAACTCTCTTATTTACCTTTTAAAAGGCCATTAAATTTTTTTAAATGGGAAAATGATTGTTTTTTTTTTGTTTGTTTTTTTGCTGTTTTCCTTCGGTTTGGTCTGGATCTCTGGCGTGAGACAGCACACAGGTGGGGGCGGGGCTGGTGATGTCATGGGTCCTGCATTGTTTAATATCACGATATATATTTAGTCAAAAAAAAAAACGTCACATTTTTGTAGAATTTTCATTCCACTTCACAATTATGTGCTCCTTTATGTTGGTCTATCACTTATTAAAATCTTAATAAAATACATAAGTTTGTGGTTGTATGGTTGACAAAATGTGAAAAATGTTTAAGGGGAATGAATACTTTTGCAAGCCACTGTACATCAGACCTTTTAAACTTAGAAGATTTCCATAATTTCTCAAAAATGTTTACTTTCTCTTTCCCAGGTCAGCGATTCCGCTACACCTACTACGATGAAAATCAAGGCGAGATTTATAGATCTATCGAGCATCTCGACAAGATGGTAATATTATAATTTCTGTTTTTTATTAGAAACACATAAAACCCAAGGCTCTGTTAGCCTGATCATCTAGAGATTACATATTTCATTTTGTGTGATGTCATAGACATCTCTCTGTCTGGGAGGGAAGACCATTGGCAAGTCATCTTTGTCCAGTGATGTAGCAGTTTGACATCACTGATTTACAGAATCGATCTGATTCAATTCAGCGTAATTTAGGGTTGTTTTAGTTATAATTACAGGTTTAGTTCAGATGAAGGAGATTTTTACTTCACAAATGTTGTAATTGTTTAATCAACACTCATAACGTACCACCATTATTAAAAATATTAGAGTTTACATAAAGAACGAACCCAAGATTTGTCAGGAAACAGTTATGTTAATGTTTAATTACGTTAATATTATTAAACATCTCCTTAACACAATAACAGTTTACTTGTCATATAAACATACACTCAGCTGTGATTCTCATACATTTCCACACAACTTCAAGATCAGAAAAATGCCAATTAAAGTGGAATGGGAGCGACTGAGATCATACATTTGCTAAAAATGAGACGCATCTTGTTTAACTGCTCTAGCAGGCTCTGGTAACACCGAGTGAGAGTAAATTGAAGAAAACTTGTTGCTAACGTTAGCTTAGCTTCTCTTAAATTAGGGCGTGTCTTGAAACTGCTGGTTTAGTGCATTTTAAGTTGAAAAACAATAAAAAAAATAATAAAATCTCAGGCAATGCTAACTAAGTGCGCTAAACTCGCTAAATGCGAGCAAGATATAAACTTACGGATTCGTCTAGTTTAACTAGTGTAGCAGGATTTAGTAACTTTTACATGAGAATTAAACTTTTAGCTAACATTAGCTTAGCTTCTCTTAACCTAGGCCATGTCTTGAAACTACTGGTCTAGTGCATTTAAGGTGGAAGTGTATAGTGGAAAACACTGGGAAAACCCTAATGCCAACTTGTTTGCAAAATGCTAGTGAGAAGTAAACTTACAGACTCTTCTTGTTTAACTAATCTAGGATAATTAAAATGAGAATAAAATTCTCTAATTTTATTTATCTCTAAAATGAGGGCGTGTTTTAAAACTGCTGTTTTAGTGCATTTAAGGTTGAATGGTAGAGTGGAAAACACTGGGAAAACCGCTAATGCTAACTTGTTTGCTACATGGGAGTGAGATACAATAATAAACTTACTGACACGTCTTGTTTAACTAGTCTAGCAGCTTTAGTAACTGTAAATAAGAAATAAAACTTGTGGTTAGCGTTAGCCTAGCTTCTCTAAAACTACAGCCTGATCTCCTGCTCTGCAGATAGATGATGTTTTACACACAGGGCAGGAAAATAGGCAAATTTACACTCTATTTTATACACTACTCACATAAATGAAGTTGAATTAAATCAAGCATTCAACGTCATTAATCACACATCTGCATCAGCTACTCAGTTTACTACTAAGCTGTACAGGGCTAGGATAGTAACGTAAACTAAGCCTGACCTAATTTAGCCTGAACCTCTTGTTGTGTGCATATCTGTTTAAAACAATAGTTTTTTTGTATGTCTGTTTTTGTTTTTCTCTCCAGGGTATGGGAATTATAGAACAGCTGGACCCAGTTTCCTTTAGTAACTACTTGAAGAAATATCACAATACTATTTGTGGTCGCCACCCCATTGGTGTTCTACTGAATGTAAGTTTTATTTTACCGGTATTTGTTTTGTGGCTAATATTTAGCCACAAAAATTATTAAATACTGAATGTAGGACCTAATGTAAATCTTAATTTTTTTATGGGAAACACTGAAGATATGAGACTTTAATGCAGTGTAAAGTAGTCAGCGTACAGCTACAGTATAGTAGAGTACATTTAATGTTCCCTCAAAATAATCAACACACAGTGTGTTAGTTATTTTGAGGGAACAGTACATTTACACTCTTACACTGTAGCTGTACACTCACTGCTTTACACTGTATCTTAGGCTACGTTCACATTAAAAGCCACATTGCTCAAATCTGATTTTTTTGCTCAGATCAGATTTGTCTGTCTTGATGGTTCACACTCACAAATGTAAGTGATCTGTATAATATATGTGTACTGTGAACGAATCTGTTCCTGAAACATCTCACATGCTGCACACTGATACCTGTAAAAACGCCTCCTTCTTCACCAACAACAAAAAACCTCATATTAGAGAGGCGAGAGACTCGTAGCTTTATAAAGGGAAATGGATGAGTTAGCAGATCATATGTGGAGCATCTTTAGCTGGAGTGGAGAGTAAACAGCTGCTCTGAAGTTCATGCTCAGGTCCAGGAGGTTAAAAAGGACAGGAGGTTTGCTTTTGCTGTTTTTGCAGCTATAGCTGCACAGCTGCACCAAGAGATGTGTGATGTTTACGAGAGAGAGGCATGTAGCGCTAATGCTAATACGTAAAAGCAAAAAGACACATTAATTCAGCATATGACCGTTTACGGATACATGTTTGATTTAGAACTACATATGAAAGTGACTCAAATCTGATTTCTAGCGATCACCAGCTTATCACAGCACAAATATTGATTTTAGGGAGTCTGATAGATGATGTGCTGCCATCAAAATGTTTGAGTCGGGGGAGAATGACACACTATGGGGCAGTTTCCCAGACAGGGATTAAGCCTAGTCGTAGACATAGACTTTATTTTCCTTTCAGTGGAAAATCTCCATTTAAAATGCTGTGTAGTCTAAGGCTTAGCTTAATCCCTGTCTGGGAAACTGCCCCTAAATGTCCAGATAAAAGTCTTTATACATTCCTTCTGATTAGTGAGATCAAATGCTTAAATACTCAGTCATTTATTTTTTTAATAAAGCCCACTTTCCACATACACACAAACTATTAAATCTGTTTAAAAGCATCAGTTGTAAAGTAGTAAAGAGGTAGAGTTACAGGTATACAGTGAATAACTCTATATGAGTAATGTACTAATTCAGATTATGAGAAGCTAGAACTACTCAACTAAATAAAGATATAAAAAAAATACATTAAGAAAAAAATGGTCGGTCAATCTGAAAAAAAGGATTTCAAGAACTTTAAAAGTATCCTCAAGTGCAGTCACTTCAAACACCATCAAAAAACCATCACCATCAAAAACATTATCATTTATCAGGACCACATCTTGAAAGGAAGAGTAAGAGTTACCTCTGTTGTACAAGATAAGTTCATCAGACTTACCAGCCAACCACAGGTTGATGATAATCCCTTCTTGTTGTATTTTTCACCGCTGTGTGGTAGTGGAGGTGGGGGGAGGGTAACTAAGTTAGGTAAAGTTGGGCTAAGTAAACAAAATTGTAATAAAAATAACTTTTTTTTTAAAGTTAAACAAGTGCTGGATGTAGGCCTGTCGCAATAATTTGCTTCTTGCTTAGAATTTACATTGACACAGTTACATTAAAAATACATTTATAGCAAGTGTCTTCAATCACATGGACTAAGCAAA
This sequence comes from Astyanax mexicanus, assembly GCF_023375975.1. Taxonomy (NCBI): domain Eukaryota; kingdom Metazoa; phylum Chordata; class Actinopteri; order Characiformes; family Acestrorhamphidae; genus Astyanax; species Astyanax mexicanus. Next base: position 14,291,728 of record NC_064432.1, on the reverse strand, counting down.
TGTGTTCAGAGTTTTTAAAAAATAATTAATGTAAATGTTACTTTAATCTATTTGTTACTTTCTTTTTTGAATAAAGGTCTGTGTAATATTCAGTGCAGTTTTTCAGAACCCAGGGTGGGTGTACTTTATTTGTTTTAGTTATTTAGGATATTAAAATATTTTTATATTGGGAGCCCAATGTCTGCTCTTTATAATATAAACTTAGTTTAACTGTAAAATGGTGTGATAGTTTTATGCTATTATATTATTAGTGTAGCAAATTGTCTTAAAGCACCTTTTGGAGCCCAGAAGCAGGAAAAAATTCTCTAGTGGTGCTTAAAAATTACAATATTATTGTTTATCGCAATAATTTCTGGAACGATATATCGTCCTGAAAATTTTGTTGTTGTGACAGGCCTAGCTGGATGTTAATCTACACAGATTTCTCTCCCGAAAGCTGTTTATGTGAGCGAGTAAAGAGTTTCTGTTAATTACTGTCAGATTAGATTACCAAATTTCTCTAGCACTAAGGCTGGAGCATTAGCGGCTAACCGCTAGCGGTTGCCTCCTGACAGGGCTACACTGAGTGTTCCAGTAAGCTAGAGGTTCATCCCACGTAGCTTGTTTTAAACACACAGTAAACACACAGACTACAGTCTGATATACTCACCGCTGAATGGTGAAAGAGCTAGCACTGGTAGGGTAATGCTAGTGCTGCTCCTGCAGTGCTAACCAGGGTTAGTGGCAGGCTACAGGCCGATAATGCTCACCTCTGAATGGGGAAATGGCACATACCACATTCCGTGTGAAAATAGCTTAGCATGGAGCAGCAGCAGAAATGTCATTATCATCTGGTTAATTAATTAGAGTAAACTAGATCAGCCATTTTGCTCAAACATGAGCATATATGATAACCTGTTTGGGAGGGGGTTTCACCACTAGACCTCATACCTCCTCTGTGCAACCAGGAAGCTGATTGGCTCTTTTTGCTGTAAGCAGATGCCATGATGAGCATTACGAGAACTTCCATTCAAAACGTGATTGAATTTAATTGGTTGATCTCCTCATTAATCATTTAACATCTCTGATATTGGGTTTCTTTAAAGCAAAGGTGGGAAAAGTATCTCCTTTCATTACTCTGTATGTATCTCCAGTTTTTACTCTTGAAGTCGTTTAGAAACCAGCACTTTTTATATTTTTACTTATTAAACGATGAGAAGCCAGAATGAAAACGAGCTGAAATGAAATTTGAAATATTTTGTTTTTAAATTTTGATTTTTTTTTTTTTTGCTTTGTTTCCACTTTCTTCCAGGCCGTGGCAGAGCTGAAGAAGAACGGGTTAGACATGAACTTTTCTTTCCTGAACTATGCTCAGTCCAGTCAGTGCCGAAACTGGTCAGACAGCTCAGTGAGTTACGCCGCTGGAGCTCTGGTCGTACATTGAGGTGAATTCTCTGGGGGGCCAGGACCACGGCTCCTTCTGAAGACCTCCAGAAACCTCCTCCCCTTATTCTAGAGACCCCCGGCCTTGTACTACTTCTCCACTTCCCTCCCTCCTCCTCCCTCTCTCCCTCCCTCCCCTGCCTTTTCCTCTTCTAGGGGGTGGACATTATACTTACTGAAATGAGCTGTAAAGCGTTAGATACTAACCCCCCACCTTTCCAACTTTACTTCCTGTTTTACTCCCGGTCTCTGTAACTGAGACGGTCTGGCTGATGCTAGAGATTTTGAAGTGCAGTTGCAGCATAAGCTGCTGTGGAATTTTTTTTATTTTATTTTTTTTCTCGTTTGTTTGCTTCAGTTTCTTTGTTTTGGGCTTTCCTGTAATTTTTTTTTGTAGGGGGATAAAATCACATAAAATCTGCAGTTTGCCCTGTGAGGATTTCAGGTGTCCTCTGAGCTCTTATATACGTATAAGTTTGAGTGAGAGAAACTATACTTCAGTTGAGATAAAGAAAAATAAAAACGTATATATATATATCCATATATTTACATTAATTACACTAATTACATGACATTCTGCAGGTGTGTGCCGTGTAACCTTCTAAAAGGCATCATAAAAGCTAAGAAACACTTAGTGTTACAGAAATTAATAAAAATAAAAGTGAGAAGTAAAAGACTTCTACTTACTGAGATTAACAGTGATTCTCTATCTCCTGCCACGTCACTGTTCACAGAACATTCGAGTTTTGTTTTATACAAAGGGCTAAACAATATCAAGTCCTCTAACCCTCTGCTGAACAATATATACCAAAAATTATATCTTTTATTTTTGACTTTTTAGGCAATTAAAATGTCTTACTTAACTTTACTCCCTTTTTGTTTTGCTTTTGTGACTATTATTATTATTTAGCTTATTTTATGATATTGTTAACGCACACGTTCATATATATTATCTACAAGCAAAATTGGTAGCTCATTAAAACACATGAATTTTTTTTAAGTTTCTTTTTTCATTCCCAGGTCTTGGTTCATTTGCTGGTCAGAGCAGTTGTTTCCTGCTATTTTTAATACAGAAAACCCGAAAATCTGGTGTTTAAATCTTGGACTATGCTGCCTTTCACCATCAGCAGCAGGAGTCCGAGAGAGAGCACAATTGTTGGCCACGCTGTTCTATCTGGATGGCTACAGTAGGTGGCGCTCTCTCTCCTATTTATCACTCCCGTTGAACTGCTGGTCGGCACAGGCGTCTGTTAGTGGTTAGCTGAAGTACCAGAACTTGGGTTTCGGCGCTTTCCTCCTCGGAGTGATGCCTAGTGATGCTGCATTGATTGGTGGACACTAGAAAAAAGGCGGAGTCTGACTTTACAAATATCGGAGGAGGCATACGTATTTTGATTAACCTTAACTTTAAACTAGTGTTGGGAGCATTGTCAGTGCCATGGCCTGAATTTTAAATTAGCCTTCTAAGTTGGGTAAAATTGGGGTAAAATGTAGAAATTATATATATATATATATATATATATATATATATATATATATATATATATATATATATATATAAAAATTAAACAAAGGAAAAGACTATATTGGCAGAAGTATTCGCTCGTCCACGGTCGCACCCATATGAACTTCAGTGACATCCAGTTTTGAATCCATCTAAGTTTAATATGTCAACCCAAAACAGCTTCAAGGTTTAGGAGTGTGTTTATGGGAATTTTTGCACCATTCTTCCAAAAGTGCATTTGTGAAATGTTCTTTCAGGTTGAGGTCAGGACTTATGGAGCTTGCTTTGTGCACTGGTTTTTAGTCATGTCAGTCCTCAACTGCTTCCAAAAGATTGTCCAGAATCTCTTGGTCTTTTGAAAGAATTAAGATTTCTTTCACTGGAACCAATGGGACAAAGCTAAGTCCTGCGAAACAGTTATCCCCCCTCAACCAAATTATACACTTGCCATAGTGCAGTCAGAGAAGTAATCATCTTTTCTTCTGGCAACCAAGACCAAACTCTGACTTGTCCTTCCGATTGCTAGAGGTAAAAGCCAGATTCATCACTTTAGAGATCTAAGGGGACAAAGAGCCCAACCCCTGAAAAACAACCTCAGACCATTATCCCTCCTCCACCAAACTTTATGCATGGCACTGACACTATTGTTTCAGTCCCTTCCACTTTGCTAACCCCTGAAAAACAATCTCAGACCATTATCCCCCCTCCACCAAACTTTACGATTGGCATCGACACTATTATTCCCAGTTGCTTTCACTTTGCTGACTCCTGAAAAACAACTTCAAACCATAATTCCCCCTCCACTAAACTTTACGCTTGGCGCTGACTAGTGAATTCCAGTTAAGAAATTCTCATTTCTGAGACTCTCTAATGTTTGTAGAAGGAGTCTGCATGCATACCTGTGGAGATGAAAGTTCAGTTATTTTGGATGGATGAGAAACTTCTTTTGGCAATATAAAGTGTAGCTATTTTACAAATAGCAAATTAGCACCCCCATCTCCTTTTTAAAGCCCCGCACCCTTTTCCCAATGAGCACAATGCAGCAAGACACCTACCTTAACCTCACTTCATCTGACAGCCATCAGAAGAAAAGCGGTAGTGTCGCCCGTCCCCGTCGCCCCAGGGGCTAGTTATTGGACCTGATCTTTGTGCAGAGAACGGTCACCGGTCACACCATGCAGACGTGCCTTGGGTCTAACATCGTTTTCTGTGTTAAAGGTCTAAAATAAAAACGTCTTTTTCCTCCTGCCTTGTGCTTCAGACCCACAGTTCCCAGTGTTCAGCCCAGAGGAACCGGGCCTGCCTCCATCTGCCCTCGTAGATGTTCTCAGCAGATCCCACTCTTCTGAAGGTGTACGGGGAAGGATCTGTCTGCCTTGCCAATTCATTATGGGAGGTCTGAGCCTCTCCGTCACATATGGAGATTAAAAGCTGACACAAGTGTTTAGTTCAATGAAAAACAAGTATCTCCATTTTTATCGATTGTTGGATTACCACATAATTCATACACATTAACTGTTCTTTACACTGTGTTAAAAATATACTCTTGTTACATTGACTTTCACTAAAAGTCAAGAAGGTTTTATCTCTCCTGTAATACTGCTGTTTTTGTTTTATGGAGATACATGTTTTTCATTAAACAGCGACGATTTATTTAAAGGCATAATTCATTGTAAAAAAAAAAGTGGCTGTTGAGAAAAAAAAAAAAAAAAAAATATATATATATATATATATATATATATATATATATATATATATATATATATATATATATATATATATATATATATATATAAATTTACAATCAATTTATTTCCAGATCTTTTCCATCTTTCTTTGTTTTACCTCTGGACTACAATCATATTTTGAATCAAATGTTTTGCCTTAATTTTAATTTTTGGATCAGAGTATTTACTATTGAAATCAGAAAATCATAATTTTATTATTTCAACATATGTTTTTAAAAGCAAATTTCACCACCTCAAAGCACCTCACTTGTTTAAAACGCACAAAAAAGCGCATTGTTACGTTTAAAAAGCAAGGACAAATGTGCTAAACCAACTATTTGCATGGGGTGCAACCAAAAATAAAAAATTAATCACTTTTTGGCAAAAAAAAACCACAAGTTTTCAGCCCATGCTTCAAGGCATTTGTCAGATATACCAATTTCTGACAAGCTTTTAATGAGGTAAAGTAGTAAATTTGATTTATGCCATAAAAAGTGCAAGTTGATCAAAAGTTAATTAAAAGTAAATAGATTTCAAATGCTTATGTCAGCTTTCAAGCTCCGTTCAAATACCCTGCTCTGAAGAATATAACCATATTGTGTACTGTTTGTTAGGATAGTTTATTCTATTTTGTTGTTGTTCATTTTAGTATATATATATATATATATATATTCTTTGGTTTATGCTTAATGTTAACACCGGTTTACACATTGTCACGGATCCATCTACGTGGACGATTAACTAAAACACTCCTGAGTGAAGGAGTTCTTTTTTGAATCTCAGGTTACATTGATGAAGAGTTAAAGAGTGCTTTGCTGAGAAAGATGAAACGGTCATGATTGATGTTTCGAAGAAAGAAAAAAAAAGAGTAAAATGACTGAAAAATTTACTCTGCCATTGTTGAGTTATTGAGTTTATTGTTGAGTTTATTTTTCCCCCTTTTCTTATTTGTCAACATCTTCTCTTTTTGATTTCCAGCAAATAATTTGCAATAAATATGAATATCAAAGGGACATGGTGTCAGTTGGACATTTGCAGTCTTTTATAAAGGTAGACATTATTAGTAATTAGGGGTAATTAGTAATATAGCGCCACCATGTGAAATAATGAAGCAGTAACTATTAAGTGTAATTGAGCGGCCAGTCTTGCTGTCTTACACCCTGTCAACAGTCACTCCTTCCTCCTGCCTGGTTTAAACAGCAGCAGAGCTTCTGAATATATCTACACTGATGGGCGTGGTGGTCTGGAAATGAGGTGTGTTCAGGTACATTTCTGGAGTTTTACTTGTTTCTCTTGATAACTGAAAACACAGGAGCTTCACTGACTGAATACAACCTAGACAGACCCCAACAGTCAGACGTTCATCGTTATCTCGGTAACACAGGCGCACCGAGCCGAGCGCACACCCCCACTTATTACACACACATGAACACACAGCAGCACAAAACCAACTTTTACATCAACAATAAACAGAATAGTAAATAAAATAACATTGCTGTTCCAGTAAATGAGCTGCTGGAGCTCCTTCACAGCGTCAACCAGCAGCTCAGTTTGTTCTGCTGAGAAGCGCTTGTTGGACACTTCCAGGTAGCTGCACCATTAAAATAGCAATCAGCCAAAGTCAGAGATCACCTGACTCTTAAAGGGAATGATGAGCGAAAGACGCTCTGATTGGTTTATTTTACGTTACGCCCAAAATTAACCACACCCATGATTAATTAAGAGAATTAGTTAATGACCTTTTTAAGCGTGTTTCGAGTCTAAACCTATTCTTTCACTGCACTTAACCCCAGCTGCCATCTGCCATTCTTTTTGTAGGTCACTTGATGTCATTTGAATAGGTAGGAACTAAAAAATAAATAAAATAAGGGTTGTTAAAACTACCAAACACTGAATTCTGAACTCATTAGTATTGTTTCTTAATTAATATGAACTTGTTTTCTTTGCATTATTTGAGGTCGAACATATACCTGTAAATAATAAAATCAGAGAAACTGATTCAGAAACTGAAGTGCTCACTTCGTTTTTTCCAGAGCTTTATATTAGTGCATCTCAAAAATTAGAACATCATTGACAAGTTTCTTTATTTCAGTAATTCAGTTTAAAATGTAAAACTCATATATTATATAGAAGTAATACACACAGAGTGATCTATTTTAGGCCAATGAAAACCCAAAAATAAGTCTCAGAAAAATATAATATTTTGGCAGTGTGGTCAGTGTGCCAAGTCCTGCTGGAAATTGAAATCTTTATCTCTATAAAAGCTGTAAGATTTTGAGGGAAAACAAAACTGCACTGACTTAAGACTTGATAATGAAACACAGTGGATCAACACCAGCAGATGACATGTCTCTCCAAACCATCACTGATCATCAGTAAATTTTACATTTCATTTGTAAATCAGGGAAGCGGAGTCTGGAGGAAGAGTGAGAAGAGAGAGACACACAGTCCAAACTGCTCGAGGTCTAGTTTGAAGTTTCCACCAATCAGTGATGCTCTGGAGAGACATCTGCTGGTGTTGATCCACTGTGTTTTATTATCAAGTCTAAAGTCAGTACAGTGTTTTGATGCAAATCACACAACTGCTGGACTCTGGATCAGTGGAAACTATCAGATGGGCGAGTCTGAGCTTGGGGAACGGCAGGAGAACATTACCTGCCTGACTGCACTGCTCCAGCTGGAGTGTGGTGGAGCAGGGATAATAATATGGGGCTGTATTCAGGGGTTGGTCCAGGACCCTTAGTTCTTTAGGGAAATCTTAATGTTTCTGTGTTCAGGAACATTCCTGTTCCAGCATGACTGCAGTGCAGACAGCCAGCTCCACGACGCCATGACTGAGTGAGAGTGTGCAGAACTAATCGACCGGTCCTGACCTCAACGACCCCATCACACACCTGAGGGATGATCTGGAGTGAAGATAGCGTGGAGTCATGCAGGTTTTCTCTGTGCAGGAATCGTTTTAATTCAGACACATTGAAGGATTTTCCAGCATAAACCTCCTGTTCATTTAGTTTATTAATCCATTCAGAGACAGTGAACTTGTTTGTGTGCTTTGGGTCATTGTCCTGCTGCAGAACCCAAGTACTCCTGAGCTTGAGATCACTAAGGAACAGGTGGAGGATTTTCTCCTTCAGGATTTTCTGATAAACAGCAGAATTCCTGCTTCCATCTATTACAGCAAGTTATCCAGCAGCTCCAGATCATCACACACACACACACACACACACACTACAACCACCATGCTTTACATCGTTCAGTATGATGCTCTTTTACTGAAATTATGTGTTAGTTTATAGTTTTACTCAAGATGTAACGGGACACACACCTTCCAAAAAGTTCCACTTTTGTCTTGTCAGTCTTGTAAAGAATATTACCCAAAGTTCTGAAGATCATCTGACTCATCACAGATAGTTGGTACAGATCCCTCCCTCAGACGAAGTCTGTTGTCTAATCCTTCTGTGTACTGTCTGATGTTCTTAACCAGACAGTTGAGAACCTCAGACAGAACCTCCTTTTTTTTGGATGGACTTCTATGGTGTTTGAAGTTTGCCAAGTGTAAATAAATAAACACGCAGAACAGGTTTTGAGTTTTAGCGGATATAGCGAGTGATTCTGCTGTTAAAATAAATCAGTTTTGCAACTTGAGCTGAGAAAAACTGTGTAGATGGTTATCAACCATGACTTCACCATGGTAACAGGCCTCAGTAGATCAGGTAAAAAAGGAGCTGTTATAGAGGATTAAGAGATCACTATGAAGAGCTGGGCTTGGGTTGAGATTAGGTGATGGGCTTTCGTCCAGGTGATACGTTGGTTAGTCATGAAGCAGGTGAATAAAGTTTTTTAGATCAGACATTTGTGTTTGCTTGGCCCTTTATAATTCCGACTTCAAAACTAGAACTACCTACACTACTGCTCAAAAGTTTGGGATCACAATTAACTTTTCTTGTTTTTAATGGAAACACACTTTAGATTATAAAATAAAGCAAATAAACAGGACATGCAAACACTGTCAGAGTAAGAAATATGGATTTTAATGAAAATGATGACTGTGTACTTTAAATTTGACCTTTTTGCTCCACCTTTTGCAGCAATGGCAGCCTGGCAGACTCTGGGCATTCTAGCTGTCAACTTGTAGAGGTAATCTGATGAGATTTTACCCTGTGCTTCCTGTAGCTTAATCTCCCACAACATGGATGATGCAGTCTTCCTCTGTACCATACGGTCAAGCTCCTCCTACAACAGCTCAATAGGGTTCAGATCCAGAGACTGTGCTGAGCCACTCCATTACAGCCAGAATTCCGGCTGCTGACTCATCACAGATAGTTGACACAGATTCCTCCCTCAGACAAAGTCTGCTGACTCCTTATTTCTTAAATATTGCGACACAATTTGGAGGTGTGTTTGGGGTCATTATCCTGTAACCACCTTCAAAGCATCCCCAGACCATCATGCTGTCTCCACCATGGCATTACGCATCGGTCATGCATCTTTTTATTGGTCCTGCACCTCACAAATGTTCTTCTGTTTGATCCAAAGGCCTTACATTTGGAATCATCTGTCCACAACACCTTCTTCCAGTCTTCCAGTGTCCAATTTCCAATTTTATTTTTATTGGCCAGTGTGAGGTTTGGCTTTTTCCTGGCAGTTCTGCCATTAAGTCCAGCATCCTGAAGTCGCCTCTTGACAGTTGATGCTGACGCTGGTGTTTGACGGGTTTTATTTAGTGCAGCTTTTAATTGGACAGCCTGTGAGGCTCTAAGATATTCATCTTCTTGCACAGTTGTGCATCGGGGCCTCCCACTCCTTTTCCTGTCTTCACATTGAATAGCCTTTCTTCCTTAACACAACACTGGGTCTCTAAAGAAAGTTATTTCTTTCTGGCCATTTTGAAGCTGTAAGCAATTCAACAACTGCTGATGATTTAGATACTAAACTAACCTTGAATGTTTTGCTCCCTTTTATGCTCACTTATTAGTATAATGTTTTTCAGCTGTGCACCATAATTGAGCAAGGGTGTCGCAGAGGACGGGGGATATGCTGATAATAGGACTATATGCAAAATAAGCATCTATACAAAAATAATACTTTAATACAATACAATCTGATACACTTACAGTCGTTGTAAAAATGACATATATTTTATAAACTGCATGAAAATGTGTTTTTCTTTCAAAAAGTGGAAAATTTGCAAGTGATCCTAAACTTTTGAGCGATAGTGTATACTGCATGAAAAATAAAAGCCAAAAAATATCACTCATCACCTGAGCAGCAGACGGTGCAAGCTGCTGGCAAGCGTTGTACTTAATTGCATCGTCAAAAGAACCACAAAAAACAAACAGAGCCTGTAGGCTTGATTTATTCACTAAATGTTCACCACCCTGACATTACATTTTATGTCATTTGAAAAAAATAAACTCAGGAGTGCTCGGGAGGCACCAAATAATCAGACTAGTGAAAATTAATCATAATAATAGTAATCCTAATAACAGCATATTTAAAATAAAAAATGGATAGAATCAACACAAAAGTAAGCTTTTTGCTGGAGAAAAGAAAGATGAACCTGCGTGAGATTTGGAATGAGTGTATAAACTGTTTATTATGGTAGCTGTGTTCACAGCGGAGCTGGGGAAGAAAGCTGTGCTCGCCTCTTCTGCAGAGACTCAATAAGCATCATTTAATCAGCTCTAATCAACACATAAACACCAGAAACACAACAAATACCTACCTGTAGAACAGTGGAACATTCTGAATATACAGTTCTTTGTGTTATTAAACATAAAATACATCTGTTTTCAGATTAAATCCACTATATTTTAAACATTACTTGGTGTGGTGTCTAGTATGAATGTGTGAAAAAAGTGCTCAGGTATTTCTATTTAGCCCTGCTTTAGTTGAATTGAATTAGAGGTCTCTGAAAAAGGAGAGGTTTTGGGACTTGGTGATTCATTGCTTGGGAAGTTTCACCACATCGAAGCCCCAGACTTCGCTCTATATCAGAAAATCTGACGTAGAACTGTATTGTAAACCATGCTTCCATAGTGTATTTTAAAGGTCTCTGTAAAATGCAGAATCAACCGGAGATCCGATTTAAACCTACAGTTACTTGCGCAAGACAGCTAACGCTAACTAGCTCTCTTAACAGAAGCTGTAAACAGAGCAGTTAGCTCCTCCTTAGTTATAGCTCCTATTGCTGTAGCCCGGCTTTACCACTGCCTGTGGGCGGTCCTGAGCTGAGGTAGGCGAGGCCACAAACTCACTGGTTGACATAGAGACCCTAACGTCTCTTTGATGGACTTGTTTTTCTGAATATTTTCTTTTACTAGCTACTGAAGAAGAGTTTCATGTGCAGCATCATATACAACTCAGAGAGACCTACTGTATTTCACAAACAACAAGAAAAAGAGGATTTTAGTGGAATGAGACCTTTAAAAAATATCAAGAACTAACAGTGTGGCAAAAAAATAAACAGTATTGATATACACATTATTTGTAATTTAATATGTAATATGTATTTAAGAATGTAAACTACACCAGAAGCATGTCTGTTAAAAGTCTTCTCAAAGTCTTTTCAAAGTGGTGTGGTGTATGAACAGCACAAGACAATAGAGACTTTTGAAGCAGGTTTGACGCTCCCATTGGTTGTCCTTTTAACAGTACAAAGTGATGAAGGTTTATGCTTTTAAATGATCTTTCCTTTGAATTTGAATCCTAACTTTTCTCATTTTGAATTAAGAAAACCTTATTTCCTTCCGTTTATGTGTAATTTTAAATCAAAGTTCACTGTGTACTAATAAAACAGATCATTTAAGATAATTTCCCCTTCATTTTCTGTTATGTGATGATTATAACTGTTACATTAGAGCTTTTAACACCCTTTCAGTCCTATTTCAGTTTGTATGAATGGAAGGGGAAGAATATTCTTTCCTTAAGGCTCAGTGATTCTCATATTTCAGTGCGGGAGCTGGAGTTCACCTCTTGAGGTTCTCAGGGAGGAGCTGTGTGGAGGGCAGGGTTAGTTTGGGCTGGGAAAAGTACAGGAGTGACAGGGCTGAGTACCGTGCCCACGTCTCCGTGTCTCAGTACTGAGACTGGAAGGTGTTTAGTAGGTCTCTTTCAAAAGGTGTTTAGCTATGCAGTGTCAGCAGCTGCTGGTGAGGTGGTTGAGCTGGAGTATGATCCTGGCTGGTCTGGTGCACTTCATTCTCCTGCTGAAGTCCCACGCTCCGTACGGACGCTACGCCCGCACCTCCCCCGGCTGCAGGACGGTCCCCGCCAGGGTGGCCTGGTTCCTACAGGAGCTCCCCGCCTTGCTGCTGCCCGTCCTGCTGCTGCTGACCACCAGTGATTCCCACCGAACAGGACGCTGCCTCCTGCTGACCACCTTCTGCCTACACTACTTCCAGAGGTAGGAATCGCCCCGGGGTCAAGATTTTATTCAGGGTGTAAAGAGAAACCAACTCATCGTAGGAGTGATCTTCAGTGAACATGGATATTTGAGTTTAAAATAGCACTGCTGAGGTAAATTTAAGATTACAATATCACTGCCAAGGTAAATTTATGCTTAAAAATGCACTACTGAGGTAAATTGTTTGTTTTTACTTTTGAGTTTAATGTGGAACTATTCATATATCTAAGCAACCGATTCCTCACTACTGGCCTCCAGCCACCAGACTATAAAGCTTTTAGTTTTAAAGTTCACATTTTTCACCTTAAAAATTAAGTTGGAATGGTAAACTCAAACCCAAGTGCTCACTGGGGTTTCTGTATTTTTTATGTTTAATGTTTTGCCTGATTCTCTGTCCTATGATCATGTTTCTGTAAAGCTATTTTGTGACAACATGATACAAATAGTAGTGCTGAGGTAAATGTATGATTAAAATAGCAGTGCTGAGGTAAATGTTAGATTGCAATAGCACTTCTGAGGTAAATTTATGGTGAAAATAGCAGTGCTGAGGTACATTTATAATTAAAACAACAGTGCTGAGGTAAATGTATGATTAGAATAGCAGTGCTAAGGTAAATGTATGATTAGAATAGCAGTGCTGAGGTAAATTTATGATTAGAATAGCAGTGCTGAGGTAACTTTACTATTATAATAGCACTTCTGAGGTAAATTTATGATTAAAATAGCAGTGCTGAGGTAAATTTAAGATTAAAATAGGTAGTCATCGCCCCTGGGTGCAAATTGTACAATGATAGATGGGGGGTGGGGGGGTAGAATTTTTCTTCAGGGTGTAAAGAGAAACCAGCACACCTTAGCAGTGAACATGAATATTGAAGTTTAAAAAAGCACTGCTAAGGTAAATTTATGATTTGAATAGCACTGCTGAGGTAAATTCGTGATTAGAATAGCACTCTTGAGGTACATTTATAAATAAATTAGCACTGCTAAGGTACATTCATAATTAAATTAGCACTTTTGGGTTTACTGTAGAACTTTTCATACATCTAAGCAACCAATTAAATTCAAACAATCTAACATTAAAAAGTTCCTATAGTAGCTACTTGCAACCTACTGTCCAGGTTTGTGCAGGTGCTACCTTAATGAAGAAGTAAAAAATGTATGATTCAGTGCTGAGGTAAATTTATGATTTAAATAGCAGTGCTGAGGTAAATTTATGATTCAAATAGTACTGCTGAGATAAATTCATGATTATAATAGCACTTCTGAGGTAAATGTATAGTAAAAATAGCAAAGCTTAGGTAAATTCATGATTAGAATAGCAGTGCTGGGGTGAATTTATGATTGAAATAGCAGTGCTGAGGTGAATTAATGATTAGAAAAGCAATGCTAAGGTAAATTCATGATCAGAATAGCAGTGTTGGGGTGAATGTATGATTGAAATAGCAGTGCTGAGGTAAATTTATGATTAGAATAGCACTTCTGAGGTAGAAGTAGGAATCGCCCCAGGGTGTAAATTGTACAATGACATTTGGGAGGGGTCAAGTTTTTTTTTAGGGTGTAAAGATCTTCAGTGAACATGGATATTTAAGTTTAAAATAGCAGTGCTGAGGTTAATTTAGGATTCAAATGGCAGTGCTGAGGTAGATTTATGATTAAAATAGCACAGTTGGGGGGGGGGGTCAAGTTTTTTTTCAAGATGTAAAGAGAAACCCACACATTGTAGGAGTGATCTTCAGTGAACATGAATATTTGAGTTTACTATAGAACTTCTCATATATCTAAGCAACCAATTCCTCACTACTGACCTAGAGCCACCAGAGTATAAAGCTTTTAGTTTTGATATTCACATCTTTATTTTAAATTCAAACACTCGAACATTAACAAGTTTATATAGTAGCTACTTGCAACCTACTGTCCAGGCTTGTGCAGGTGCTACCTTAATGAACAAGTTGAATTGTATGATTCAAATAGTAGTGCTGAGGTAAATTCATGATTATAATGGCACTTCTGAGGTAAATTTATAATAAAAATTGCACAGCTTAGGTAAATTCATGATTAGAATAGCAGTGCTGAGGTGGATCTATGATTAAAATAGCAGTGCTGAGGTGGATCTATGATTAAAATGCACTTCTGAGGTAAACACATAAATCTAATAGCAGTGCATTGTATGATTACAATAGGTATGAATTGCCCCTGGGTGCAAACTGTACAATGACAGTTTAGGGGGTAAAGGTTGTCTTCAGGATGTAAAAGGAAACCAGTGCGTCACAGGAGTGATCTTTAGTAAACATGGATATTTGAGTTTAAAATAGCAGTGCTGAGGTAAATTTATGATTTGAATAGCATTGCTGAGGTAAATTTATTATTAGAATAGCAGTGCTGAGGTACATTTATGACTCAAATAGCAGTGATGATGTAAAATTTATGATTAAAATAGTGGTGCTGAGGTAGATTTATAATAAAATAGAAGTGCTAAGTTTCAGATTTTATAACAGAAAGATATATGATATTCTGCTAAACTTCTAACTGACACTATTATTCATGGTGATTACATACCTGTACAACTGTAATAAATCTGTAATAATGCATAGTTCACCAGTAGTTACATTGTTATTACATTTATTGTTACTGTGTAACTACACAGTTATTAGAGACACTTATTATAACATGTGACCAGATATATAGCATAATCTATTCTTTTGGAGGTAAAATAGCAGTTATGAGGTAAATGCATGATTACAATAGCAGTGCTGAGGTAAGTTTAAGATTAGAGTAACGCTGCAGTGAACCTGCAGAGGTAGTGTAGTACAGGGATTAGTAAAGTACTGATCAGTGAGGTAATGTGGTTTAGGAATAAAAAAAATGCTTTTTTTATTATACTTACATTGCATGCATATTCTTTTATACAGTACAGCAGTAACAATTCTACTGTTCACATTGCACAGTCGGCCAGGCAATCAGGGAAGCTGCATTCTGCACAATGCATTCCTTTTTAATCCGGCCAGAATCGTTACAGGATTATTATTCCTCTAATCAGAATAACTGGTGTGTCTGAAGCACAGGGATAATGTTCTTGACCCATGGTGTATATAATGCTCTGGACACTGTCAGAAAAATCTGTACAATATTTAATTAATACGTTAATAAAGCCACGCAATTCTGTGCTGACAATTAATTACACAAAAATAAAAACACAAACTACTACCCCAGATATAACCTGAGCGGTTATGGAAAAAATCACGAATGCTTTTCTATAACTAAAATGCAGAAAGCTAAAACGCGTGCACGAACCTGCAGACACAAACAAACCTGCAGACAGCCTGGAGATATTCACTGTGATAAGTCTATTTCAGGAAATTCCTTTTTGATACGAATGAACCCACACTGCTGCAGCCCTCACTCAGGGCTGCAGCACAATATTATTCAGGGATGCATCGAATATTTGGCAACCAAAATGATTACGCCGAAAATATGTCAAAATAAAAAAAAGTTAAGAGACTTATTTCTAGAATAATTTCTACCAATATTAAACAGTTAAATAAAAGTCATACTGAATTGTTCACTCTAACATTAGGGTTTTTTAACTAGACTCCACCCCCTCACCTCCCGGTGGCACTGCATATCAGAGGGTTGCTGAATACAAAGCAGAGAAAAAGAGAAGGTTTAGACTAATTTTTAAGCCTAATTCACATTCAATGAAATCATTCAGTAGGATAGTAACATAATGACCACTTAGCCTTAGCATTTGCTAGTTTAGCATTTTTTTGGTTTAGTCTGTTTTTCTGTGTGTAAATTTTACTAACATGTGACTACAGTAGTAAATTCATGAATAAATGCATGATTAGAATAGTGTCACGCGGCCGTGTTCTCCTTCCACGCTACCTGACTCCATTTCCCAAGATCCCATGAACAATAACGTCAACAACACACGCTCACCTTCACCCAATCATGTTACGCTCCGACGCTCAGACTCACCTGTGTTCTGAGTTAGTTCCGGTTCATTCCCCTCTAGCTTCCTGTATTTAAGGCGGCCGCTTGTAAACAAACTCCGCGAGGTATTGTTAACTCATGTTACATACTAAGCGTTTTCCTGTGTATTGTTTTTGCCTTCTCGTTACGACCCTGTTTTCGGATTATCGGTTTATGTCTTTTGTTTTGCCCTTTCTGGATTTGATGTATGGTTGGACTGTTTCTCGGTTACGAACTCGGACTGTATTTTTGACTACGTCTTCTGTCATCGGTGAGATCTTTGTTTGCCTGGCTATTCTGTTAGCAGTATCTGTTAGCTTTACTGCTAATAAACCTGTTTGTATTTTTAACTCGGCTCGCGTCACTCCTCACTACCTGGCGTCACAGAATACCTCGCCTGAAGTGATGGCCGAGTTTAATGATCTCCAGCAGGCGGTCGGGAATCAGGGGAGGGTTCTCGAACAGCATAGCCAGCTTTTTGAGAGCCTTGCTAACACCGTTACTGCTCTTACTACCCAGCAGTCAGATCAACACTCTCAGCTAGCTCAGATAACTGCTAGCCTTCAGGATATCGCTACTCAGCTTGCCCAGCTGAGAGTGGCCACTCCAGCTAGCCTAGCCTCTGCTAACCAGGCCCCGGTTTGCTCTCCTGCTATCGCTCCCTCGGCAGCCGCTTTTCCGGTAAGCAAACCTGATAAATATGATGGTTCTCCAGATTTATGCAGAGGCTTTCTCTTGCAGATGTCACTATTTTTTGCTAATTCAGCAGTTAGTGCCGACGCTGCGCGTATTTCGTTTTTTATATCTCGTCTCACCGGCAAGGCTTTGGATTGGGCTACTGCTATTTGGCCTAGTATTGAAAATAACCCATACGAGCATTTCCTCAGGGAATTTAAGTTGGTTTTTGATCACCCGCATCATGGACAATCTCAGGGAGAGTTATTGGTTCAGTTACGTCAAGGAAACCGACCCGTGTCTGATTTCGCTCTCGAATTCCGTACTTTGGCTGCTGGTAGTGGTTGGAATGAACCAGCTCTACGCGTGATGTTTCGAAATGGACTCAGGGCTGATGTTTTGGCCGAATTAGCTTGCAAGGATGATGGGCTGCCTTTGGATGAACTTATATCTTTAGCCATCAGACTTGATCAGCTCAAACAGAGCTCAGTACCTGGCCGTAGAGCTGCTGCTACTTCTCCTCGTTTTGCTACGCCACGCGCATCTGGATTTACTCCACGGACCACACGCGGAGATGAGGAACCCATGCAAGTAGACGCTACCCGTTTGTCAAAAGAAGAAAGAAAGCGACGATTTCAAGCTGGATTATGCTTCTATTGTGGTAGAGCAGATCATGTGTTGCGAGATTGTCAGCTTTGCCCCTCCCGAGTTCAACGCCAAGATACTTCAGGCTCGTCCTACGGTGGGCTCTCCCATGGTTATCATGGCAACCCGGACCGTCCATATGAGCCATCTGCTACTAACTCGGGAAAGCGTGTGGAGAGGATTCCACACGCTAAAGGGGTAAGCCGACTTAGTCCTGATATGTTTTCAAGATCTTTTATTATTTCTGTTGTTCTGTTCTGCCAGTCTTCTTCATTTGTGTTTCCAGCCCTGATTGATTCCGGTGCCGAGGGGAACTTTATACACGAGCAGTTGACCAGACAACTCCAGATTCCGTTCGAACAATTGGAAAATCCTATGAGACTGTCTGCGGTGGATGGGACCCCAGTTGGCCGAGAAGCTGTTTCCCACACCACCACACCTGTTAAGCTCAACGTCAGCGCTCTGCACTCAGAAGAGATCAGGTTTTTTGTGATGAAGGACACTAATTATCAGATTATATTAGGACTTCCATGGTTGAAAAAACATAATCCTCTGATTTCTTGGTCTAACTGTGAAATTATTTCTTGGTCTCCATACTGTCATGATCACTGCATTACTGTTCCTAAATTAATGATCCAATCTACTACTGTAGAGAGTCCTGGCCTGGAGTCACTTGCACATATTCCTCCTGATTACTCTGATCTGAATGAAGTTTTTAGCAAGTCACATGCTACTCAACTTCCCCCACATCGCTCCTATGACTGTGCTATAGAGCTTATAGACAATCAGATACCTCCCAAGTCACGTATATATCCTTTAACTCAAACTGAGGAACGTGCCATGGAGGAGTATGTGCAGGAGGCTCTATCTCAGGGGTTCATTCGTCATTCCACTTCTCCGGTAGCCGCATCCTTTTTCTTTGTCAAAAAAAAAGATGGAGGTCTGCGCCCATGTATCGACTATCGACAACTAAATGCAGTTACCAAAACTTATCCCTATCCTCTCCCTTTAGTACCTGTAGCGCTTGAACAACTACGCGGAGCTTCCATCTTCACTAAATTAGATCTCCGCAGTGCTTATAACTTGGTGAGAATTAGAGAGGGTGATGAGTGGAAGACTGCCTTTTTCACCACTAGGGGGCACTATGAATACTTAGTTATGCCGTTTGGTCTCAAGAACGCCCCGTCCGTATTCCAATCTTTCATAAACGACGTACTCCGTGACATGCTAGGAAAATTTGTCATAGCTTTTATAGACGACATTCTAATTTATTCATCTGACTTGACTACACACATTTCCCATGTTCGTGCTGTATTGACCCGTCTTCTCCAAAACCAGCTTTTCGTTAAAGCGGAAAAATGTGAATTTAATCTGTCTACCATTTCCTTTTTGGGTTATGGTATTAGTGCCAGAGGCATTACTATGGATGATAGGAAGATTCAGGCTGTAGTTAACTGGCCAACCCCTAGATCAGTAAAGGAACTACAAAGATTTCTTGGTTTCGCAAACTTTTATAGAAGATTTATTCGTAATTATAGTTCTGTAGCTGCTCCATTGACCAATCTATTGAAACGGAATGCTAGAAAGTTGATCTGGTCTGAAGAAGCATCAAATGCTTTCTCTTCTCTTAAAGGGGTGTTTACTTCAGCTCCCTTGTTAAAACATCCAGATCCTAAAGAGCCCTTTGTTGTTGAGGTAGATGCATCCAGTGTTGGAGTAGGTGCTGTCCTCTCCCAAAATATGGGCTCTCCCAGTAAGATGCACCCTGTTGCCTACTTCTCCCACAAACTCTCCCCAGCTGAACGGAACTATGGTATTGGTGATCGTGAACTATTGGCCATTAAATTAGCTTTAGAAGAATGGAGACACTGGTTAGAGGGAGCACTACATCCTTTCGTGGTAATAACTGATCACAGAAATTTAGAATTCTTGAGATCTATGAAAAGCATGAATTCACGTCAAGCACGTTGGTCTGTCTTCTTTGCTCGTTTCAATTTTGTAATCACTTATCGACCTGGCTCCAGAAACACCAAGGCAGATGCCCTCTCACGAATTTATGAGGAAGATAATGTAGAAACCTCAGAACCCTCTACAATTTTAAAACCAGGTATAGTTCTAGCTCCTATCAGATGGGATATCTCGGAGGAGATCAATCTAATTAACTCTACATCCCCTCCTCCTTTGCAGTGCCCCCCAGACAAATCTTATGTACCAGACCAGTGCAGAGATAGACTCATTACTTGGGCTCACACTTCTCCTACTTCAGGACATCCTGGCGAGACCCGCACTTTTCAATTATTAGAGAGTCGTTTCTGGTGGGAAAATATGCGATCTGACATCCACAATTTTGTATCCTCCTGTACTGTGTGTGCTCAGAGTAAAACTCCCCGTACTCTACCTGCCGGTAAATTAGTACCTCTGCCTGTTCCTGCTCGGCCTTGGTCTCACTTAGCTGTCGATTTTGTTTCTGATCTTCCTGAATCTATGGGTCAAACAGTTATCATGACAGTTATAGACCGTTTCTCTCGCGGAGTTAGGTTCATTCCTTTTAGTAAAATGCCTACGGCCCTAGAAACTGCTGAAGCCATTTTTATTCATGTTTTTCGTGTTTTTGGTATCCCTGAAGATATTGTCTCTGATCGTGGTCCCCAATTTATTTCTCAAGTTTGGTCTGCCTTTATGAGTAGTTTGGGTATATCTGTTAGTTTATCTTCTGGCTATCACCCTCAAAGCAATGGACAATGTGAGAGAATGAATCAGGAGCTAGGAAAGTTTTTGAGAGTCTATTGTTCTAACAACGTCCATGATTGGGCCAAATTTCTCCCTTGGGCGGAACTAGCTCAGAACTCACTGATCAGTTCCACTACTAAAATGACACCTTTTCAATGCTTTTTAGGATATCAACCACCCATCATGCCCTGGTCAGCCGAACCCTCTAATATTCCTGCGGTAGACGATTGGATGCGTCGGAGCGAGGAAGTGTGGGAGGAGACTCACAGACGCATTGAGGCTGTTTTACAACGGCAGAAACAACAGGCTGATCGCCTACGCCGTGAGACCCCCCTTTACTCTCCTGGTGATCGGGTTTGGCTATCTACAAGGGATTTCCGGCAACCAGATGCTAATAAGAAACTTTCAGTTAAGTATATTGGTCCTTTCAAAGTCATTAAGAGAATTAATGAAGTTACCTACCGTCTCGATCTACCCTCTCACTACCGTGTATGCCCTTCTTTTCATGTGTCTTTATTAAAGCCGGTTATCCCTGGTCCGTTGGATGAGACATCGCTTGGGGCGTCTCCTCCTCCTCCGGTGGCTATGGACGGTGGCCCGGTTTATGCGGTAGAACGACTTTTGGACTCCAGGAGGAGAAGGGGAGCCCTGGAGTATCTGGTGGACTGGAAGGGCTACGGACCTGAGGAGAGAAGTTGGGTTCCGGCAACTGATGTCCTGGATCCTTTAATGGTGGATGACTTTCACCGGTCTCATCCATCCCGTCCTGCACCACGCCCCAGAGGTCGCCCTAGGAGAAGGTCTCCAGGTCCAAGAAGGGGTAGACGCGGTGGTTCTGTCTCTGTCCGGTCCCTCAGTTCGGTCCGCAGTCCCAGGAGGGGTCGTCCCAGGTCCAGGGCTTCCATCCATTCCGTTCCCGTTTCTGGGCCACCTGTTCAGGACTCCGCTGAGGTTGGGGGGGCTGTCTCCTTGTGTCGTCCTCATCCTTCGGATTATTCGGACTCTTTGGAGGGGGGTACTGTCACGCGGCCGTGTTCTCCTTCCACGCTACCTGACTCCATTTCCCAAGATCCCATGAACAATAACGTCAACAACACACGCTCACCTTCACCCAATCATGTTACGCTCCGACGCTCAGACTCACCTGTGTTCTGAGTTAGTTCCGGTTCATTCCCCTCTAGCTTCCTGTATTTAAGGCGGCCGCTTGTAAACAAACTCCGCGAGGTATTGTTAACTCATGTTACATACTAAGCGTTTTCCTGTGTATTGTTTTTGCCTTCTCGTTACGACCCTGTTTTCGGATTATCGGTTTATGTCTTTTGTTTTGCCCTTTCTGGATTTGATGTATGGTTGGACTGTTTCTCGGTTACGAACTCGGACTGTATTTTTGACTACGTCTTCTGTCATCGGTGAGATCTTTGTTTGCCTGGCTATTCTGTTAGCAGTATCTGTTAGCTTTACTGCTAATAAACCTGTTTGTATTTTTAACTCGGCTCGCGTCACTCCTCACTACCTGGCGTCACAAATAGCACTGCTGAGGTGAATTTATGATTAAAATAGTACTGCTTACATAAATATATGATTAGAATAGCACTGCTTGGGATAAAATGTTTATTAGAATAGTACTGCTGAGGGAAATGTATAATTAGGCTAGTACTACTGAGGTACATTTATGATTAGAATTGCTCTGCTGAGCTAAATTCATGATTAGAATAGCATTGCTAAGATAAATGTTAAGCTGAGGTCAATGTATTATTAAATTAGCATTGCTGAGGAAAAGTGCTAATTAAAATAGCTCTGCTTGAGTTAAATTTATTATTAGAATAGTGCTGCTGAGGTAAATGTATGATTAGAATAGCACTGCTAAGGTCAATTTATTAATAGAATAGCACTGCTGAGGTAAATGTATGATTAGAACAGTATAGCTGAAGTAAATGTTTATTAGATTAGCACTACTGATGTAATTTTA
Source organism: Astyanax mexicanus (assembly GCF_023375975.1). Lineage (NCBI taxonomy): Eukaryota > Metazoa > Chordata > Actinopteri > Characiformes > Acestrorhamphidae > Astyanax > Astyanax mexicanus. Next base: position 14,269,682 of record NC_064432.1, on the reverse strand, counting down.
TGATTAGAATAGCACTTCTAAGGAAAGGTTAATGATTAGAATAGCACTGCTGAGGTAAATTTATGATTAGAAAAGCACTGCTGATGTACATTTATAATTAGAATAGCACTGCTGAGGTAAATGTATGATTAGAATAGCACTGCTTAAGAAACATTATGATTAGAATAGCACTGCTGAGGTAAATTTATAATTAAATTAGCACTGCTGAGGTAAATGTATGATTAGAATAGCATTGCTGAAGTAAAGTTAGGAGTAAAATAGCACTGCTAAGGTAAATTTATATTGTGTTTTTTAGATTTTGTATTTTTGTAGCTTTAATTCATGCAGTGGAGAAAGAAGGGTGAAATGAATGTTTGGTCTTTATTTTGTTAAGAGAAGGTTTAATTTCTTTGCATCTGTACTATAATTAAAGCCTAATGAAAAATAATTTTATATATGTGTGAGATTTTACCTCCTTGATATATTTCAGGTCATGTATTTACTCTCTGCTGACCAGAGGACGTCCATTTCCATTGAACATCATGGTGTCAGCAATAGTCTTCTGCTCTATTAACGGATTCCTGCAAGCACACTATCTACTCCACTGTACTGAACATTCACACGTGCAGCTCTCCGACGGCCGAACACTGATTGGTGAGGCATCACTTTCTTCTCTTAGCAGCTTAGTTCTTATTGGTTAGTGTTTTCTTTAATTACAGTGGTGTGAAAAAAGTATTTCCACCTTTATAGACCTGTATGGTTTTGCTTTTTTTTTGTCATACTTACAGTTTTTAGATTTTCAAACAAACTTAAATATCAGACAAAAAGCAGTTTTTAATTATTATTTCACTTATTTATCAAATAAAAATATATCCATATCAATCTAGCCCTGTGTGAAAAAGCGTTTGCCCCCCATAAATTAACTGTGATTAATCACTTTTTTGTAAAGCTGAGTTGAATTTCACTACTAATGACAACCAGACCTAATTACTGATTACAGACCTGTAGAATCAAGAAAATAGAATCTGTCTGACAACATGAAGCAGATTAAAGATCTCAAAAAGCAGCACATTATTAAACCCCCATCTGAAGAAACTCAACAACAGATGAAAAACAAAGTTATTGATCATCTATCAGTCTGGAAAAGATTATAAAATCATTTCTAAAGCTTTGAGACTCCAGAGAACCACAGTGATTCACTATTATTCACTAATGGAGAAAACATGGAACACTGGTGAACCTTCCCAGGAGTGACCGGCCGACCCAAATTACTCCAAAAGGGCATGAAGAACTCATCCAGGAGATCCCAAAAGAACCCAGAACAACATTTAAAGAACTGCAGGATCTCACTCGCCTCAGTTAAGATCAGTGTTAATGATTCAATAATAAGAAAGAGTCTGGGTGAAAATGGTCTCCATGGGAAAATTTCAAAATAAAAAACAATGCTGACCAAAAACAACACAATCACCCGTCTCACATTTACCAACTAACATCAAAAACAACACAACCACCCGTCTCACATTTACCAACTTACATCCTGATGATCTCCAGAACTTTGGATAAATATTCTTTATACTGACGAGACAAAAGTGGATCTTTTTGGAAGGTGTGTGTCCCGTTACATCTGGAGTAAAACTATAAAACACATAATTTCAGTAAAAGATCATCATACTGAACATTGTAACACATGGTGGTGGTAGTGTTATGATGATGATCACTTTTTTACTCCAGCCTGGTTGCTTTGGATATTTTTTTCCTTTAATAAATAAAGTTATCATTTAAAAACTTAATATTTATCTTTGTCTTATATCAACATGTAAGTATCATAAAAAAGCAAAAACAGAAGAAATCTGTAGAGTGGCAAATACTTTTTCACAGCCCTGTATTTAAATCAACAGAAGTTTTTAAAAGTATAATGTTTCAGTCACTAATTTAACGTATACTTTTCAGGTCTGCTCATATTTTTTACAGGAATGGCCATCAACATTCACAGTGACCACATTCTACGAAACCTGAGAAAACCCGGGGAAATCTCCTACAAAATACCACGAGGTATAAACTATTTTTACGAGGTATAGCAATTTTCTGAAATAAAGAGAAAATAAAGTAAAACATAGTTAACACTGATGAGTGATACATGCACTGTAACCAATTGCTTTATTTTTTACAGTAAATAACTGTTTAACAAAGTTCCATCTTAAAACTGTAGAACAATGCATCTTGGGATGCTCTATGAAAATGGCAGCCACCTGTAAAAAAATGGGTGGTTACATTTAAGAAGTTTCCCAGGAATTTGGGGTAAATTTCTCTTTTATGGGGAGTTTTTTTTATCCTCTGTGATTTGATTCCCGTCCGGAACGATCATGTATGTGTTTGTCTCAGATGTCCTCTGAGAAAATTACAGGCTGAATTATCTGCTGTTTTTCTCTGAACTCCGGTAATTTTAGTTGCATCCGGACGCACATCTCTGAGTGTGGTCTCCTCGCGTTTAATAAAATAGCTATTTGTCTACTGCCACGCACCATAATTACACTTTGAGCGTGCGTTTCCACAGAGATCCATGTAAAACACAACAGTGAGTGGAAATGGAGGAGCTACTGAACGTGATGTCATGTGACAGAGAAAGGCTAAAAACTCACTGGTCCTCCTGTTTTTTCAATTACAGTCCAGATGCAGGAATTTTATCACTGAGTAGAAATGTGAAATATTTTTAACAGACGTCCCCATGAGAAACTAATTCCGTCCGGATAGGGCTTAAAATACACTAAAAAAAACAACAATTCTTAATACAATAATTAGAACCCCGGCCTATTTTGGTGGGTTTTTTTCCGTCTTTGTCAGTTGAAGCATTGCTGAGTAAATATTCTGTATAAACAATGCACAAAAGTTTTTTAAGTTAAAGAAACAACATTTCGGTCTGTTTGTGTTTATGGTATTATGGGAATATTAATTTAGATTGGTATGAATCCCAGTTTTTTTATCTTCCCCTTTATGAACGATTGATATAAAACATGCTGAAATGCGGTTCTTTAGTTCTGGATTAGTCATATTAGCTTTTAATCTTAGCCGCAAGGATTTGGCTTTAGTACAAAGCTAGCTCTCCTCTGATCTCAGCACCGATATGATGAGTGATGCTTCCTCATGCCTCCAAATTCCCAGGAGTTAATCCTGGAAACACAAAACTTCCTCCAGTTCACTGCAAATCCACAATTAGTTTAAACTCAAAATTTGACATTTTCAAACATTCCTTAAGTATTTTGAGTTAAGTGAACATTTGAAAAGGAGATATTTGAGTTATTTGGATTCTGGCACAACCTGTTCGCATATTGGGTGTGCCCCTTTAGGTTCTGAAACTTACCATCAGTGACTTATAGATCATATACTAGTGCATCTCAAAAAATAAAAATTAATTGAAAATTAACTTTATTTCAGTAATTCAGTTCAAAATGTAAAACTCATTTATTATATAGATGTTTTAAACACACTAAAATATATTTAATATTTAAATATTTATTCCTTTTATTGTTGATGATATAAGACCTCTTGTTACTTTCATCAGTGTGGGCAGTGTGCCAAGTCCTGCTGGAAAATGAAATCCTAATCTCCATAAAAGTTGTTATCAGCAGAGGGAAGATTTTGTGGGGAAAAAACTGCACTGACTTTGGACTTGATAATAAAACACAGTGGATCAACACCAGCAGATGACATGTCTCTCCAAACCATCACTGATCATCAGTAAATATTCAGTCCAAGCTGCTCGAGGTCTAGTGTGGAGTTTCCACAATCAGTGATGGTTTGGAGAGACATGTCATTTGCTGCTGTCACAGAGATGTGGATTTCATTTTCCAGCAGGACTTGGCACACTGCCCACACTGCCAAAAGTACCGACTGATCTTATTACATAATCTAATTTTCTGAGATGTATTTTTTAACACATCTATATAATATATGAGTTTCACATTTTCAACTGAATTACTGAAGATTTTTTTGAGATGCACTAGTATTATGATTAACTTACCTGGTCTTGATGTTGTAGGCTGTAAAATCAAGCTAAGATGCTAACTCTTTGTTGTTTGTGTGCTATACTGTTCATTTTAAAGTGCTTTTCTTCTCCAATTAATTTCAAAAATTTGAGAAAATCTTTACAACAACCACATGTGGTTTATATGTTTGTGGTCTTTGATTGAGAAAGGATTAATTTCCAAAATATTATAAGGCACACTTGTCAATTAATGTCTATTTTCTTGTCTGTTTTCATGCATAAGGCGCACCAGATTATAAGGTGCATTTTAAACGACACTAGTAAGGAACAGGGGTGTCGCCATGTTTCCCTTCTCTGCTATGGGGGGCTAAGTAAACAAAACTGTAATTCTTAAAAAAAAACATTTTCTTTTAAAGTTAAATGAGTGCTGGATGTTTATCTACACAGATTTCTCTCCTGAAAACTGTTTATTTGGGTGAGTAAAGCGCTTTCATTTATTTACGGTACCTTTAAATTTCCAATATTTTAGCATGGTTAGCAGCAGTGCTTAGCGCTAGTAAATGCTGCCCAACAGCACTACACTGAGGAACCCTGAGTGTTCTGGTAAGCCAGGGTGATATCAGCTAGCGGTTCATCTCATATAGCTTGTTTTAACACGATAAACACACAGACTACAGTTTATATACTTGCCTCTGAACAGTAAAAGACCTAGCACTGTGGTTAGCGGCTAATGCTAATGCTGCTCCAGTCTCAGTGCTGGAGAACTAAACTGAAACTCCTGTATAACTCTGTACTTCAGCAGAGTGGCTTTACTGCTCCTTAATACCTGACTGGTAGAATTCATACATAAGGAACACCGGATTATAAGACATATTTTATGAAATTTTTGGAAAAAATAAAGGATATTATGATTTAGGATTTAGGTGCGAAAAATACAGTAGTAATTGTGCAGAAAAACGAAAAAAGGAACTGAGCCAAGATGAAGCCACACTTTACAGAAAATATAATGGTAGCTTACTCTTACAGCCTACAACACTCTGTTAGCTGTTAAATTTAGGTAACATTTACTAGAAATATGGAGTAAAATCTATTTTTTCCAGTCTATAACTGGAAGCTTCTGCATGTGGTAGGTTGTAGGAAACATCTTCCATCTAAGCATCCTTTTTTTTTCCACAAACGTTCTCGTTATACTGTATATACAGGTTGCAGCTTAACGCTCTCTGTTATCTGGGTTGATGTATTATCGGTATATGAAATATATCGGCTATTTTATGTCTTTGTTTTCCTCAGGTGGCTTGTTTGAATACGTATCGGGGGCTAATTTCTTCGGGGAGATCTTGGAATGGTCAGGCTATGCCATTGCGACCTGGTCCCTGCCGACATTTTCCTTCGCTTTTTTCACCATGTGCTTCATTGGACCTAGAGCCTACCACCATCACAGGTCATACAGACACATCACAGCTATTTTACACTAAATAAAATTTATATTAAAAACACAATGAGCATATTTTAGTGCACTGTGACTACTATTTAAAACATAGCAACTCTAAATTGTAATTTCAAAGTGTTTCCAACTTATATTATCAAATTTGATATAACTATTGGTTCCTGGCATCATTCATTCGCATAATGTGTGTGTCCCCGCCCACCTCTAGCTCACCATCAGTGTGTATAGTCTTGTTAACAATGTCTACCTTTTACCTTCCCTCTGTCAGTTAAGTCCCTTTGCAGTCCTCAGCCTGATTTTAGTCTGATTTTACAGTAAAGAAAATTGTAACTACAAAATGGGGGACTTGATTAGGAGTTGACTACTAAAAGTCTTGGTCTTAATTCGGATTTGGCTACTGAATGTCTTACTCTTGTCTCGGACTCGACTGACTCGGACTCGACTACTAAAAGTCTTGATCTTGACTCTGACTCGACTCCTAAAAAGTCTTGATCTTGACTCGGACTCGATTACTAAAAGTCTTGGTCTTGACTCTGACTCGACTACTAAAAAGTCTTGATCTGGACTCGGACTCGACTACTAAAAGTCTTAGTCTTGAACCGGACTTGACTACTAAAAAGTCTTGGTCTTGACTCGGACTCGACTACTAAAATGTCTTGGTCTTGACTCGGACTCGACTGTTAAAAGTCTTGTTCTTGACTTAAAACTAAATACTAAAAGTCTTGGTTTTGACTTAAAACTAAATACTAAAAGCTTTGTTTTGACTCAAAACTAAATACTAAAAATCTTGGTCATGATTCAAAACTTAATACTAAAAGTCTTGTTCTTGACTCAAAACTAAATACTAAAAGTCTTGGTCATGATTCAAAACTTAATACTAAAAGTCTTGTTCTTGACTTAAAAACTAAATACTAAAAGTCTTGGTTTTGACTTAAAACTAAATACTAAAAGTCTTGGTCTTCACTCAAAACTAAATACTAAAAGTCTTGGTCTTGACTCAAAATTAAATACTAAAAGTCTTGGTCTTGACTCAAAACTAAATACTAAAAGTCTTGGTCTTGGCTCAAAACTAAATACTAAAAGTCTTAGTCTTGATTAAAACTAAATACTAAAAGTCTTGGTCTTGACTCAAAACTAAATACTAAAGGTCTTAGTCTTGACTAAAAACTAAATACTAAAGGTCTTAGTCTTGACTAAAAACTAAATACTAAAACTCTTAGTCTTGACTAAAACTAAATACTAAAAGTCTTGGTCTTGACTCAAAACTAAATACTAAAGGTCTTAGTCTTGACTAAAAACTAAATACTAAAAGTCTTGGTCTTGACTCAAAACTAAATACTAAAAGTCTTGGTCTTGGTATCCTCAAGGGCAGTCACCTCAAAGATCATCAAAAAACGTTATACTGATGAAACTGGCACTCATCAGGATCAGAAAGGAAGAGCGAGAGTTTCCTCTGTTGTACAGGATAAGATCATCAGAGTTTCCAGCCTCAGAAACCAAAAGTTAACAGCTCTTTAGATAAAAGCACCTAAGGCTTCTTCGCAGAGTATTTTGGTTTGTTTAACACTTTTAAGTTACTACATGATTCTTTATGTGTTCCTTGGTCTGATAGATCACTTCACTGTTTACTATGTAAGAAACGGAATCACCAAAAAACAACATTCAGATTATTTTAAAAATAACAGTGAAATGTTTTTTTCCAAGTACTGTAAAGCAGCTGCAAGTGATTCTAAAGTTAGTATTTTAGGAAGCTCCTCAGGCAATATTAGCATTGGACCCAAGCCTTTGTAAATAAGCGGATGACACCACTGCAGATGTAGTGTTTGATTTACAGCTAAATAATGATGATGATTAATGTGTGACTCAGGAAAATACCAGAAGCAAGCGTTATCGTAATCTTTCCCCCGTTAACCAGAACGTAAAGACTCTATTTAGAGAAGTTCTTGTTCTCAGTTGTTGTTCTGGGAATTTCCACCCTTTCATCCCTGAAAAAGACTTTCAGGTCAGGTTCTCTAAGGTTCTCTTTGGTTCTGTGAGGTTTGTGGTGGTGCTGGTCCAGTCTTGGTCTTGAGACTGGTCTCAGGACCATAAACAAGTGATCTCTGACTTTATTTGGACTCGGTCTTGTCTCAGTAACGTAGAGGGGTGGACTCAGTAATTGCTTCTGGGGTAACATTAATTATAAATTGTTTACTAAATTATTATTCAATATGTAAAATATATTTTTATTATTTCTATATGATCAGAACAATTTTAATCTCGTCTTAATCTGGTCTCCACTACAAAATCTCAAAAGGTCTCGTGTTGGATTTGGCTACAAAAGTTCTTAGTCTTGACAAGGACTTAAATACTAAAAATCTTTGTCTTGATTGGGACTCACCTACTAAAAGTCTTGTCTTGATTGGGACTTAACTGCTTAAAGTCTTGGTCTTAATTGGGACTATTTGTGTCCTTGTTATTATGTACATATATTATCTCCCATTCTTTTGTATTATACAGTATATCTATTTTCTGTACTGCTGTAATTTTTGGGAAGGAGAGTAACGTAATTTGTCTTGGTCTTGACTCAGACTCAACAACTAAAACTATTGGTCTTGAATCACACTCAACTACTAAAAGTCTTGGTCTTGACTCAGACTCGACTACTAAACGTCTTGATCTTGACTCAGACTTGACTACTGGAAGTCTTGGTCTTGACTCAGACTCAACTATTAAAAGTCTTGGTCTTGACTCAGACTCAACTATTAAAACTATTGGTCTTGACTCAAACTTGACTACTAAAAGTCTTGGTCTTGACTCACACTCAACTACTAAAAGTCTTGGTCTTGACTCACACTCAACTATTAAAAGTCTTGGTCTTGACTCACACTCAACTATTAAAAGTCTTGGTCTTGACTCAGACTCAACTATTAAAACTATATTGGTCTTGACTCAAACTTGACTACTAAAAGTCTTGGTCTTGAATCACACTCGACTACTAAAAGTCTTGGTCTTGACTCAGACTCGACTACTAAACGTCTTGATCTTGACTTAGACTTGACTACTGGAAGTCTTGGTCTTGACTCAGACTCAACTATTAAAAGTCTTGGTCTTGACTCAGACTCAACTATTAAAACTATTGGTCTTGACTCAAACTTGACTACTAAAAGTCTTGGTCTTGACTCACACTCGACTACTAAAAGTCTTGGTCTTGACTCACACTCGACTACTAAAAGTCTTGGTCTTGACTCAGACTCAACTATTAAAAGTCTTGGTCTTGACTCAGACTCAACTATTAAAAGTCTTGGTCTTGACTCAGACTCAACTAATAAAACTATTGGTCTTGACTCAAACTTGACTACTAAAAGTCTTGGTCTTGACTCACACTCGTCTACTAAAAGCCTTGGTCTTGACTCAGACTTGACTATAAAAAGTTTGGGTCTTGACTCAGACTTGAATACTAAAAGCCTTGGTCTTGACTCAGACTCAACTATGACATGCTGTAAGGAGACCCCTCCTACAGATCTTAAAGATTTAACTGTTTTTAATACTCGTACACATCATGTTTTAACTGTTTAATGTCTAATTTGTCTTTATTTGTCTGAAACTTCCCAGATTCTACAAGGATACGTTTAAGGACTTCCCCAGATCACAGAAGTGTCTAATACCCTTCATCTTCTGAGCACCTTCAGCGTCTCACAGGATCAGAGCTACTGTATATTTCTACAACATAACTCTGGGTTATTTTATTTATTTATTTTTTTAAGGGCTGTCGACATTAAAACGTTAACCTATGCAATTCATTTGAAATCAGTAAGTTACGCAAGTTAATTATTTATGCATTTAAATATCCACTATAAAAACTTGACAGTCCTTACTGATAATCCTCTAAATAAATGCTGAATTGATTAATGCTGATGTTGAGTTTAGTGTTTTTAATCACTGTTTTAATTTTAACGCTTGTGCAGTGTTTTCCCACAGAATCTTACAGCACTTTATGCTTCCCTCTGCTGACAACTTTTATGGAGATGAAGATTTCATTTTCCAGCAGGACTTGGCACACTGCCCACACTGCCAAAAGTACCAATTGGTCTTATATAATATTCTAATTTTCTGAGAGACTGATTTTTGGTTTTGGAACCGAAGTTAAACAATGTTAGTGTTTGTGAGAACAGTAGTGGATGTATTTGAGTCTGTGTGTGTGTGTGAGTGAGTGTGTGTGCGCATGTGTGTGTGTGTGTATTGGTGAACTTGGTAGTGACAGTAGTAGTCTTGGCTTTTGTCTGATGTGTATGCAGTGTGAAATTTCAGGGACTAGTTAGCTCAAAACCTTATTGGCCAGTTTACAGTATGGTCTGTGGACTCAAAGAAACAGGAACAATTCCAAAACCATAATGATAAGGTGTGTTTTATTACTGTATTACTCCTCCGTTTGAATGCCTCAAAAAGAAAAAAAAATCTTTCCCAAAGAATTACTGACCTCTGGCTTTCAGGTGATGAACTGCAGGCAGGAGACACAAATGAAAAATGGACAAAATGGACTTTTGTTGTAGTAAAACATGATAAAAAGTTCTTATCTTTGATGAATAGCTCACCTCAGTTCTCCCACAGGGTTCAGAGATCCAGAGATTTTAACAGCTTATCCAAACACCCTTCAGACTGGGTGATACGGGGCAAAAATTACCCTGATAAATCACTTTTTACACCGTTATCCAGCTCAAAGTAGCTCCACACCTCCTTACTAGAATCCAGAGAGCCCTGACATTTAAAACGAGGCATTACTAACTTAAAAAGTGCAGAAGAAACGTATTAAACATATATATTTCTGCATAGTCTACCTGCTGGCACTGGCTGCTGCGCTATGCAGAACAGGCAAAATATAAACAAGGGGCCCTCATTCTTGAAACACACACATAAACCAAATAACTAGAGATGGAATGATCGATCGGCAGTGAATCGGTATCAGACGATTTTCAGCCAAAATACGGTATCGGCGATCGGCAGATATTAGCCGATCTGATTCAGGAGTTTAGGGTTAAGCAGACATTAATTCGGTATTCTACTGATATTTCTGTAGTTTTTTTAATCGAAATATTTATTTCTTTACTTTACATAAGTAACAAATTAACATTGTTTTTGGTGTATTTACTGTAGCTGGGATGGTCAGATTTGGGGGCCCCTATGGAGGACAGATTTGGTCGAGGCCCTAGGCAAATGCCTAGGTTTGCCTAATTAAAGAACCGTCTCTGATGCAGTGTCTATGTATATATATGTCTATGTTATTACCAGTACAGTGATGGCGGCGCTTGGAGCTGAAGTTAGCGTTATAAGATGTAAACAGTGGTTTTAATAAGCTTCTTCTGCACTTTTTAAGTTATTGATGCCTCGTTTTAAATGTCAGGGCTCTCCGGATTCTAGCAAGGAGGTGTGGAGCTACTTTTAGCTGGATAACGGTGTAAAAAGTGATTTATCAGGGTAAATTTTGCCCCATGTCACCCAGTCTGAAGGGTGTTTGGTTATAATGTTAAAATTTCTGGATCTCTGAACGCTGTGGAAAAACGGTGTGCTATTCATCAAAGGTAAGAACATTTTATCATGTTTTACTACAGCAAAAGCCCAGTTTAGTTTTCAGTTCTCCTTTAATACAATACAATAACTTTTTGTAGAAAATGGTTCAAAATTGTTTTATTAAAAGCAAGTGTTGAAACTAGTTTGAAAAGACCACCTTTTTCCATTACGTTTGTATAGAAGTTGATAATAAATGTACTACATCTTCTACAGAATTAGATGTTTTTTTTCTTTGATTAAGAAATAGTAAATTAATTCTTAAAGAGATCATATTAAGCAAATCTCACTTTTTGTGTGCTTTTAGGGCTTTCTGCTCTCATAAACACTCAAAGCACCAAAACATCCATCCATCCATTTCTGTCAATCAGCTGACAGAGTTTGGCATCAGGAATCATTTGCTTCTATGAGCTGTTTGGATGCTCCTCCCTTATTGTGACGTAACAATAAGGAGTCCTACATTAAACCACCCTGACTCCACCCCTCACCCATCAACCACCACCAAAGCCCCACCCAGTAGAACTTCTAGTTGAAGAAACACCATTTTGTTTGGTCTGCTGGTAGAGATCCTCAGACAGTACACAGCAGGATTAGCCATCATTAGACTTCTTCTGAGGGAGGGATCTATATCTGCTGTCTGTGGCAAATCAGCAGATGAGGGAGATGTAAGAACTTTTAAATAATAAGTTTTGTGCTTTAATCACAGTTAAGCATAAATATTCGTGTTTTGTTTTACCATTTAGTACAAGGTCAGGGTAAACTTGCTATGTCCAGCAACAACTGATCTGCATAAAAGTGACAGAACTGGTAAAAAAAAATAGAGCTGGTAAGATCTTTATCTTTATGTGAGAGTCATTATTTTTGCAAAGAACTTCCTTTTTTTACAGAACATGTTTTGTATAGACCACAGACCTACAGTATTTTAACTTTTGTAAAAAGAGCTATGATATGTTCATTTTAACCTCCTAGGACCTGCCGTCCACACGTGCGGACATCACATTTTGCGACAGAATTTTGCTCTACTAGGGCCTGGTGTCCTCGTATGAGGCCATTATACTGTCACCTAGTAGTGGCAGAAGAGTTTAACACGTCCCAGTTTCAGTTTTGTTCAGAAATTTAAATGAACAGTATACAGTATACAGAATACAGTAAATGTTTATGTTTTTTACTTTGCTGTGTCTTCGTGTTGAAGCAGCACTTCAAATGAGCCGTATTGATCAAAGAGGCACAATTGTTGTTACTACTTTTGTTTTGCACTCAGGCTAATCATTATTAATTGTGACTCCAGTGTGTTTTATCAAAATATTAACCTCAAGTCCTCATATGTGGACATAATTTATTTAAAGAAACTACATAATGTAAAAAGATAATTCTTTGTTTTTACACTAATCGAATAGCAAAGAGACATAAGAAATGCATGCAATGCAAGAGTTTGGGTCTTAGGAGGTTAAACAATTGTTTTTTTAATAGGAAATTATGTGTATTAATGTTTGTGATGGTCCTGCAAGTAAGCTTTGGTATGTGAAAAGTGCTATATAAATAACTAATAAATTACAAATTATTACAAAATATCTTTACATTACTGACACTTAAACCCTATCAGGATGGGATTAGTTTCTCAGCTGTTTCTGTTGTAAATTTTTCTTTATAGGGAGTTTATTATCCTCTGTGATTTTATTCCTGTCCGGAAGGACCATGTACGTTTTTTTCTCAGAAAATTACAGGCTGAATTATCTACTGTTTTACTCTGAACTCCGTGTTCCTCCGGTAATTTTAGTCCCGCCCGGATGCACATCTCTTGAGTTTCGTCTCCTCGCGTTTAATAAAATAGCTATTTCCACTTCCGCGCACCGTAATTACTCTTTGGACACGCATTTCCATGGAGATCCACGTTAAAAACACAACAGTGAGTGGAAATGGAGGAGCTACTGAACACCAAAAAACTCACTGGACCTCCTTTTTTCTAAATTGCAGTCCGGATGCAGGAGTTTTATCACTGAGTAGAAGTGTGAAATATTTTTCACAGAAACTAATCTCGTCCGGATAGAGATTAACACTACTATACACAATTACTTAATTACAATTACGATTCTTATTACGTAAAAAGTAACTTAATTCACGTCTTTGATGGTGTATTTCACATCCAGCAGGAGGCAGGCCACCTCCACAGCTACGCTCAGAGCGCTGATCTTGGCACTGAAGGAGTCCAGCAGCAGTGTTGGGTGGAGGTCCGGTTTCTGAGGAAGTTCTGGGAGGAAGGCTTGATGCTCGGTGTTTATCGGGTTCTGCTCCAGTCCTGAACTGTTCATGATCAGCCCACAGCTGCAGCAGAGCTGATCGCTGGTCCGGGAGTTCCAGCAGTGAGCGAAGGTCAGGTCCATGAGGAGAGGAGGATCCTCACGCTCCAGAGATCCAGCTACAGAGAGCAGAGCACGGCAGAATGACTCGGTACCGAGCAGAACCTCCGAGAGGGAGCAGCTCAGATCTGCAGCTACTTCAGCTGCTCTACTCTCAGTCTGAGGAGAAAAAAAACAAATATATATATATATATATATATATATATATATATATATATATATATATATATATATATATATATATATATATATAAAACTAATAAAACTCTGATGAAGTTTTGCTCTTCCTTTTCTGGGGCAATTCTTGTTTCTTTTTTTTTTGTGTAATATCATATTATTAATGTCCTACATGTTACAACAAATTACATTTGGTCATATCTAAAACACATCTTTAAAAAATAATTTGGAATAAATTATTAGATTGAACAAAATTATAATAGTATATAATATTATTATAATAATTACAATCAGTAGATAACTGATGGTAATCACAGCAGCCCTGTAAAAGATCATAAGCACAAAATGCTCCTTTCCCTCAGAGCTTCTAAAACTGCAGCCCAAGAAATTAAACTACTTCTCCCTTTTAATATTACAACTTTATTCTCATAATATTGCAACTTTATTTTTGTAACTATATGACTTAAATCCCGTAACACTGAAAATATAATCCTGAAAGTAATATTGTGAGAATAAAGTCGTAATATTATATATATACATATAAAACAACTTCATTCTTATAATATTTTGAATTCATTCTCGTAACATTACAACTTCAACTTAATTCTTTTGACTTCTCCTGGTAGACTGTATTTTTTTTATTAACTTACATTTAAACATCTGATACCATCTTAAGTCTTAGAAAAAGTGTGATTAATCCAAATAATATTTCTAATTAATAGACCCACTCTTTAAGGAAATATTCAGTATTATATTTTCTGTAGTAAATGATAAAATGATCAACATGTGTCATCAGATATTAAGGAATAGTTAAACATTTTTTTTTTAAGTTAAAGCACTGTTAAAGACAGTATTTTATTACTAGAACTGTGCAGTACCTCATGGAAATCTGTGTGGGTGTGGCCTCTGATTTTACCTGCTGCTAATGGAAGCTAGCAATCAAATATTTGCTGCTACACAGCCTAAAAAGCCTCGGCATTTAATAACTAAGCCTTTTGGACAAAGACTAAATAAAACGAGGGTTAACTATTGGCAGAGTTCAACAGGTAAAGAAGACTTTGAGCCCAGAAGGACTGCAAGACAGACTCCGATATGCTACTTTTTTCTTAAACAGGTAGCAAGGTACTTTAGCCAGGACAATTATCACAAACACTAGGTTTGCTTACTTGAAATGAATTAGAAACTTTGAGTGTTTGCATTCATATCAGTGGCAGAGGGTATTGAGATAGCTAGATAGCAAGATTAGCAAGGTTAGCTAAAGTGATCTGGACTATGTTGGCTAATGCAGACATCCTACACATGCTAACGTAACATCAGCAGTGATGAGCACTCCGAAAAATGGTCAGAAACCGAAATGTAAACTCTCTCTTTTTATGTAATTTAGCTACGAATGTGATTATATGTTGAGCGTTTTCTTGTGTCAAAAACAAATAATGATAAACATTATTCATTTCCAGTCTTCACTTTCTTTACTTGAGACCAGTGAGTTTAGATCATAACTGAGATCTAGATCAGGCTGCAGATTTACAGTTGCAAGAAAAAGTATGTGGACCCTTTGGGATTATACTTGGATTTCTGCATAAATTGGTCATTAAATGTGTTCTGATCTTTATCTAAGTCACAACAATTGACAAACACAGTCTGCATAAACTAAAACCACACAAAAAACTATATGTTTGCATGGTTTTACTGAACACAACATGTTAACATTCACAGTGAGGGGGAAAGTATATGAACCTTTGGATTTAATAACTGGTTGATCCTCCTTTGGCAGCAAAAACCTCAACCCAATGTTTCCTGTAGTTACAGATCAGACCTGTAGAACGGTCAGGAGGAATTTTGGAGCATTCCTCTTCACTAAACTGTTTCAGTTCAGCAATATTCTTGGGATATCTGTTGTGAATTGATCACTCTCTTGAGGTCATGATTCCACAGCATCTCAATTGGGGTAAGGTCCAGAAGGCGTATTTTCTTCTGTTGATTTACTTCTACGTTTTGGGTCGTTGTCCTGTTGCATCATCCATCCTCTGTTGAGCTTCAGTTGGAGGACAAAGGGTCTTACGTTTTCCTGCAAAAATGTCTTTGTTAACTTGGAAATTCATTTTTCCGTTGATGACTGCAATCCGTCCAGACCCTGAGGCAGCAAAGCACCAAACCAAACCATGATGCCCCATCTACCATGTTTCACAGTTGGGATGAGGTTTTGATGATGGTGTGCTGTGCCTTTTTGCTCCACACATAGCGTTGTGTGTTCCTTTCAAAAGACTCAATTTTTGTTTCATCTGTCCACAGTATATTTAGCCAGTAGTGAAACATCCAGGTGCTCTTTTGCAAACTTCAAACATGCAGCAATGTTTTTTTGGACAGCAGTGGCTTCCTCCGTGGTGTCCTCCTATCAACTCTATTCTTGTTTAATGTTTTCCTTATTGTAGATTTGTCTTCAGCTGACACTCTAGGATTCTTCCTCACCTCATTGATCATTCTGCGCCGTGCTCTTGCAGTCATCTTTACAGGATGAACACGCCTAGAGAGAGTAGCAACAGTGCTGAACTTTCTCCATTTGTCTTACCGTGGACACATGAACATCATGGCTTTTAGAGATCCTTTTGTATCCCTTTCCAGCTTCATGCAAGTCAACAATTCTTGAACGTAGGTCTTCTGAGAGCTCTTTTGTGCGAGGCATGATTCACATCAAGCAATGCTTCCTAAAAACAGCAAACTCAAAACTGGTGTGTGTTTTTTTTATAGGGCAGGACAGCTTTTACCAACACATCCAATCACATCTCATAACATCCTGCCTCCAATTAGCTCTTAGAAAAGTCATTAGCCTTGGGGTTCACATTCATTTTTCCCCCTCACTCACTGTGAATGTTATCATGTTGTGTTCAATATGCAAACATATAATGTTTTGTGTGGTTTTAGTTTAAGCAGACTGTGTTTGTCTATTGTTGTTACCTAGATGAAGATCAGAACACATTTAATGACCAATTTATGCAGAAATCCATGCAGCATACTTCATATACGTTTTCTTGCAACTGTATATGTCATCTGCTGAACTAAGCATTACATTTCTGGGATCTGTAAGGTAGTAACTCCAGCTATGGGTTGTGTATTTTTTCCAGAGCAGTGGGATTTTTTCCGGTATAACGTATTTGGCTAAGGCTAACACAGCTACCTGTGCATAAAGCTAAATAGTTAACCGTGGATAAAGTTATATAAAATCCACATGAGCTTGTTTTTAACAATGCTTGCAATAACAGAAGTTACTGGACTCGTTTGAGTAGGTTCATTGTCTGTGGAGGGGTGGGTGTGTCTGTGGAGGAATGGGCAGGGCAGACATCTCTCTCCGGTGTTTAAAAATGGGACTGCTGTAGAGGTTTCACATGCATCGTTCTCATTTAGTCCTGTAGATAAATCAGACGTACGCACCGTGTAGCGAATGTAAGCAGACAGCAGAGTTTCAGTACAGCCTCCTCCTAACAAAGCATACGGCTCCTTCAGTGTCAGTCTCAGCACATGCTCCGCCCTCTCACACATCACCTTTAACACAGAACACACCACAGAATGATGCTGTTAAATCACACAAATCACAATCACACACAGCCCAGTACACTAAACCCTTTCACGCCCTGCATTTATCATTACTTTCTTTTAGTTTTTAATGTTTTCTTGCACATTTGTAACACTAATCGAGACCAGCTGACCATCAGAATCGACCAAGAACCAGCCAATTAACAAGCTTACAAGCCAATATATATATATGCCCTATAAATTTAATTATTGTGCCAGCATGTGGAGTAAATTAGCAGTACAAAATATTGATATTTTGATAATACATCACAAATGAAAGCAATACAACATATTGTGATACTGAAATATTGTTCCACCCTTAATTAAATAGGCCTTTCGTGATAACAAGCATAATTTATTGGTAAAATAATATACTCATATACAGCTCTAAAAAAAGGGACCACTTCACAATTATGAGTTTCTTTGATTTTACCAAATTAAAAACCTCTGGAATTTAATCAAGAGGAAGATGGATGATCACAAGCCATCAAACCAAACTGAACTGCTTGAATTTTTGCACCAGGAGTAAAGCAGCATAAAATTATCCAAAAGCAGTGTGTAAGACTGGTGGAGGAGAACATGATGCAAAGATGCATGAAAACTGTAATTAAAAATTAGCCATTTCTCATTTTCTGTGAATAAATGACAATATTTGTTTTTGGAATTTGGGAGAAATGTTGTCCGTAGTTTATAGAATAAAACAACAATGTTCATTTAACTTAAGCATGAACCTATAAATAGCTAAATCAGAGAAACTGATTCAGAAACTGAAGTGCTCTCTTCATTTTTCCAGAGCTGTATATTGAAGTGGCCTCAGGCATCAGCTGACCTTCAGCTCCTCCAGCATGGTCTGGTTCCTGTGGCAGAGCAGCACGGTGCTCAGGGCTGGATCTCCAGAAGGAAGGAGCTGGAGAAGCTCTTTAGATGCTCTGTGATGGAGGCGGAGTCCTCCAACCAGGCCGTACGCTTGGGCCGGGATCGGAGAGTAGATAGACGAGATCATTGTGGTTCCTAAAAAAAAACACATAACAGTGTTTTTAAATACAAATACAGAGTACAGTACCAGTCAAAAGTTTGAACACACCTTGAATTCAGTGTTTTTTCAGTATTTTAAAACGTTCTGTATTGTAGATTATTCTCATTCAGTTTTATGAGGTAGAATCACCTGGAATTCAGGCTTTCAGTTAACAGCTGTGCTGAACTCATCAAGAGTTAATTACTTGAATTTCTTGTCTCTTAATGTGTTTGAGAGCATCAGTTAAAGTAAAGTTGTGAAGAGGTAGAGTTACAGCTATACAGTGAATAGTGAATATTTGACTAATGTTCTAATCCAGATTATGAGAAGCAGGAACTACTCAAGTAAATAAAGAAGAAAATGAAGTTCAGTCAATCTGAAAAGAAGAATTTCAAAAACCATCAGAAACACTGTAATGATGAAACTGGCACTCATCAGGACCACCCCAGAAAAGGAAGAGCGAGAGTAACACCTGTTGCAGACTACACAGATGCGTTTTTGTACTACACTCTTAACACGTTTTTACGTTTTACATTAATAGCTGAAATATATTGCTTTGTAATAATAAAACATACCAGCCCAGATGCAAATATTTTCAGAATTTAGACATTTAGAATTTTTTGCCAATATTTTGATCTACGTTAAGTAAAGTCCAAATAAGATAAAAAATAGTTCAAATTAAATAAAGTATATATATATATATATATATATATATATATATATTAGCCACAATTAACTTGACTGTAAGTCGACTTTATTTAAAAATAGGGTTTATTTGATTTATTAACCTATGTAGAATATTTAAACATTTTTAGAAACTTAACCACTTTTCAAATGAGTGGAGTTGCATTATTTTATGATAAGCTATTATCTGATCAATTAAGAGAGGACAATCCTTCATTAATCCCACGGTGGGGATATAGATAAATATTTACAGTTAAGTGCTTAAAATGACAACAAATGTGTTTCCTAATAAATCACAATAATTATACACAATAATATACTGCATGTTAAAAACTTTTATCCTGATACATTAAAAGCATGTATACATTTTATTTACCTAAATAGTTGTTTATTTATAGTTACTAAGCCTCAATTGTATGTTAATTTCATTAATTCTTTTTTAATTAATCAGATTTGTATTTAGTCTTCTTTTTGATTTCATTTAAGTGCTATAGAGTGAACAGTAAAGCACACAGCCAACACAAAATCAGCAGCTCAGAAAATGCTGCTTGTTCTTACAGCCGACAACACAGAGACCAGACACTTCATCATAATAAACAGCACTGGAAAAAAGAAAATAAGAATTTCTTTGATTTTACCAAATTGAAAACTTTTTAGACTGGAGGAGTACCTGATGCCAAGATGCATGAAAACTGTGATTAAAAAAACAGGGTTATTCCACCAAATATTGATTTCTGAACTTATAAGAACATTTCTCATTTTCTGCAAATAAATGTTCTAAATGACAATATTTTTATTTGGAATTTAGGAGAAATGTTGTCCGTAGTTTATAGAATAAAATGTTCATTTTCTATACCTATAAATAGCAAAATCAGAGAACTTTCAGAAAACTTTTTCCAGAGCTGTATGAGCTACAAGTTTACCTAATGTATCCCGGGGAGAATGACTACACACTGACAGTAAGTGTCAGAAACTGGGGAACTCATCATATATGGGTCCATAGTGCAGGTTTTTTATGTTTTACTATGTTTTTAAAGTAATATGTACGGAAACTAGGGCTGCAACTAATGATTATTTTGATTTATATTTGGATCTGATGATTATTATTGGTTTATATTTGGATCTGATGATCATTTTTTCGATTAGTCAATTAGTCAGCGATTATATCTGCCATGTCCTCCACCTCTAACAACAACAGAAAAACAGCTAAACATGAGATTTAAAAGATATTTAAATGTCCACATATTGTTTAAATGTGGAGAGTACTGATATTTAGTGAATACATATGTAATCTGTTGTGTTTGGGCACTTTTGGAGACACAGACCAAGTTTCTTCTGTCTCCAGCACTTTGTGTAACGCAGTACTGTTAGAAATGAACGATTAGTCGACAATGAAATTTGTAGTCGACAAATTTAAATAATTGTCATTGTCGATTATATCGACTAAATGTTGCAGCCCTACTGGAAACATTATCATGTTCATACCCGTCATCTGAGCCAGCGGCTCCACGAGAGCAGCTCCAAGCCTCTCGATCACCAGAAGCCCACGTTCCCTCAGGTACTGCTGCAGCACCGGGTGGATCACTCTCTGACATACGAACAGAACCACACCATCCCTGACCACCTGCTCTCCAAGCTTCAGCAGCTGGTCCAGCAGAACCTGGTCTGGGTTTAGTCCTGCGTGGATCTCCAGCGCTGCATCTTCCATGTCTGAGAGATCTCCGGACAGCGACATGTTGAACAGGGCGATCTTATAGGGAGCGGGACCCAACCTCTGGAGATCTCCAGACTGTAGGACCGGCAGGTCCAGCAACAAGCCGGGGAAAACCGCCGAGTCGCCCACCGGCAGACCTTCCAACGGTATGGTCACTGTCCTACCAAAGCATCTTCTGCCTGGTGATTCTGATGATTCTGATGGACCTGATGGAGCTGATGAGTGTGATGAGTCTGATGGAGCTGACGGGACAGACAGGAGGAAAGCCTGCACTGTTACAGAGCTGATGTGCTGAAGCTCTTCAGGCGTCAGCATGCAGACCCTCTTGCTGGAGATCACAGTTCTGGCTAAAGTTATGAGCGTCTGGACGTTGCTGAAGTCCACCTCCACCCTGCAGCCGCAGCTCTCCGACCTGAGGTACCTCCTGCACTCTGCTAACAGGTGCCTGTACACCCGGGTTGCCAGAGCAGCGCTGAGGTTCATCCCCCTGGCATTTTGAACCAGGTTAATGCAGACGATTCCCGTGAACAGTCCGCAGTCTCCGAGCCGTGCCGCGTGGTTAATAACCGCCCCGGCTACGAGTTTCAGAAGATCCTCTGAGAAGGTCAGCGCTCTGAGTAACACTGAGGAGGTAGAGGTGGTCAGAACGTGTCCTCCCACATTGTTGTGAATTTGTTTGAACCTGCCGCGTGGACCATAGCAGGAGGAGAGCATCAGCCGCAGTACGGCGAACTTCTGCCAGAGCTCAGGTACAGCCAGGGGATCGTCCGTGCAGCGAGACGCCGCTTTCTTACACACACGACTCATTACTGAGAGAGAGAGACACATACAGAGAGAGAGACAGTTTTACAGTTTTAAATTATTAATATTTCTAATTCTCTAATGTTATCACTAAATTTGTAATTACTGTTGAATTTGTTTCTTTGTAATTGAAACAAGTGATAAAGAAACAAACAGAGAGACAAACACAGAAGCAGAAAGAGAATGAGAGTGAGACAGACAGACAGACAGATGGAGAGAGAGAGACAGAGGAACAAACAGAGGCAAAGAGAGAAGAGCAAGACAGACAGACAGACAGAGAGACAAACACAGAGAGGAGAGAGAAGGAGAAAGACAGAGACAGACAGAGGCAGAAAGAGAAGGAGAGTGAGACAGGGAGAGAGATGGAGAGAAAAAGAGAGAGATGGAGAAACAAAGAGATGGAAAAAGAAAGACAGGCAGTAGTTAAGCAGTTAGTAAGGTAAACTAAGCTAAGCTATGGTAAAATATGGGATATATAGGTTAGATGTTCAGTTAGCTTAGCTTAGCTTAGCTGGTAAATCATACAGACAGTAGATAGTTAGCTTAGATAGCGGTTAGCTTAGCGAGTTTATTTAGCTACAGTTACCACAGACTGTTAGACTGAGGAATAAATCCTACAGTAACCCACAGTAATAAACCAGCTCTTACCCGCAACAGCTGTCTACCTGTCTGTCTGTCTGTCTGTCAGTTGGCAGAGTCGCTGAGTTTACACTCAGCATGCTAACGCTAGCTCAGGCTGCTGGCAACTCAGGGTTGCCAGATAGCTCTAAAAAGCTCCAGACAAACCATTCTCATTTAATCCCGAATATTCACCATAATAAATCTCTGAAATTTAAATAATAAATTGCCTAGAAGTAACAGAGCATTTGCAACTAACCTAAACATTGGTTTAATAACGGTTTCGAGGCTTTAAAACAAAAAAGCAAAAAAACGAATTTGTTTGGTACAGCAAATGCCTATTATTTATTTCCACTGCTTTATAAAACAGTACAGTTTATTGTATGTGCTTATATGCACTACCATATAACACCTACAATTTAACAGACTCCGTCCACCTGGACATGAAGAGTTTAAATAGCAAAAAAAACGTTTTCAATAAAGGCATACAGATATCATATATTATATACAAATTAGCAAAAAGAACAAAACTCGCAAAAAAAAAAAAATCTGGCAACACTACTGGTAATAAACTTAGCGTCTGTTTCCCAGGTAACTGCCCAACGCCTCTCGATCGCTAATATAACAGATTTATCAGACCAAACAACATAAAACACATTAACTGAAATAAATTAAATATATATCTTATCTAAAATATATATATTTATAATATATTTTTCTATATCTCTCCTCCAAAGTCCGCGCAGGCAGATCTACAGCCACCCGCGATTTCTATAGGAACGCTGGCAGCGTCGGGGTCCTGAAGGTCACGTGACGCTTTGAGAAGCGCGGGAAGCTGCCTGTTTGCTTTGATGTGAATCTGCGCGTCGCGAGCTGCTCAACTTCACCTCCTTATTTACATTTTACACCCGGTAAACCCGACCTTTATACCATATACACCTGAAATACACACTCTCAAATACACAGACAGACAGACAGACAAATTAATAGAACTGACCTTACTACACCAGACAGGGAGACAGACCTCATCATACTAGACAGATAGATAGGACTGACCTCATCATACTAGACAGACAGACAGATATATAGGACTGACCTCCTCATACTAGACAGACAGACAGACAGACAGACAGGACTGACCTCATCATACTATACAGACAGACAGACAGACAGATAGGACTGACCTCATCATACTAGACAGACGGACAGACAGACAGACAGACAGACAGACAGACAGATAGAACTGACCTCATCATACTATACAAACAGACAGATAGGACTGACCTCATCATACTATACAGACAGACAGACAGATAGGACTGACCTCATCATACTAGACAGACGGACAGACAGCATGGAAGCTTTGGTTTGTACACAATTTCTCCCCTCAGAAAACAAAGTTATGTAATAATGAATTAATGCTGATAAGATGTAAATCACTTTATCTTGAGAACTTGCACAGTAAAGCAATAGACTATCTGCTTGATTTATTTAATGAGGAGGGGAACCTTTATACCGACTGTAATTTTATGAGTAAATACTGTTTCCCTGTTGTTTATAAGGAATTCAACTCTGTCATAAAAGCGATCCCAAATTGTCTTATTCACCTTATGAAAGGTCAGATTTCATATGAAAAGGTCAGGAAAGAGGAACGTCAGTTTTTAGTAGGCAGTGTTTGTATTTTCGGCCTAAAATAAGAAGAATAATAATAAATAATAATAATAAATCAATAAGGAATGTGTTTCATTTAAAAAAATGTTACACCTAGAGGGATTTTTTTTTGAATACCATGATCCCAGATATAAATAGGAAAAAAGCATGTTATTTTGTGTCCTCAATAAAGCAAGGGAAGTGCATTTGAAAATAACATTTTCAACATAGATCCTACGAATGAGAAAATTGCATAATTAAAAAATATACATACAGTATTAAATGCTCCTTTTGTCATTCGGATTATGAATCAGTATCACATCTTTTTTCTTGAATGTTCTATCGTTTCTAAATTCTGGTGAGACTTTGCCTCTTTCTTTTTGAAGAAAACCAACATTTTCCACACAATAACCTAGATATAGAGTATATTATTAATATTGTTATTTTATTAAGTAAACACTAAATTCAGTGATGTAAATACTCGACCTTAATACCAAAATTTGTTATATTTTATACTAGATTTTACCTCACTTTTGAAATCATTCAGAATTGCTAACAATAGGAAATGTAAAAAAAAACAAAAAAAAAAAACTGTAAGAACCTGTGATGAGCTCTCACTGACCTCTTGTTAATCTTTCTTTGTTTTCCTATTCTCCCTATATTTTCATGCTGTTTTCTATTGTGATTTCTTTGTATTAACTTGAAGCTTTAAAGAATAAAAAACATATATCCATTCAATAAAGTAGCTAAATAATAAATAATACATTGTAGCCAAATATTTACAATAAACTGAAAAAAAAATGTTTAAAAATGTTTTGAGGTTTTAAGAAACAATTATAATCATGAAACAAAAAAGCTTTAGCACAGCAAATGGCTATTTTTTCTTTTCTTTCTTTCTTTCTTTCTTTCTTTCTTTCTTTCTTTCTTTCTTAAACAGTACAGTTTATTGTATGTGCCTATACAAATAGATAGATAGATCGATAGATAGATAGATAGATAGGACTGACCTCACTACACCAGATAGATTTATCAGCTGATGTTTATTTAATGTTAATTGAATCATGAAATACAGATATTTTAATAATACTTTTGTTGCAGGTGCTGCTGGTAATTTGAAATGCAGCTCTCCAAGTTTGTGATAAAGGTAGGTGCAGATTTACAGCTATACTACAGATTATATTTATGGAAATGTATATAATGTATTTAATATGACCCACACAGCGGTGAGTTTTCTGCCTTAAGTGTAAGAATAAAGAGTTTGAAATGTAATAAATAATAAATAAAAAAAATCAACCAAACAAAACATTTTGTGCCAGAACACAGTGGAATTTCATGTTTTCTCGAATAATTCTGTCATAAAATGTAATCCGGTCCTCACCCAAGCCAAGGGTTTTGACAAATATAATGTGCCTAAAAAAATCACAAAAAATATGATTATTTATTGTCTTTATTGAGAACAACCCTAAAAAAAACTCATAGTGCACCCTTGTGTTAATGGCCTCGAAATAGCTCATTAGTTTTAAGTGTTAGCATACCTGAAGTTTTGCTAGTTTGGAGGTGTGGTTTAGAACTAATTTGACTGATAAAAAAACACTTTGCACAAGAAGGATTTGCATATGTGAGCCATAAATAACCAAAAAGAGCTTTCAGAGGATCAATGATCAAAAATTGTTTATTTACATGAAGCTGGAAGGGGTTAAAAAGTGTTTAAAAAGGAAAATTCACTAGTCTACAGTAAAGCAAACTATGTAAAAATGTATCAAATCATTGGTACTGGCTAAAATGCTCTGTAGAATTTGGGTCATGCAACAGGACAATGACCCAAAAACAAAAACACCAGAGCAAGTGCACAAGACAATGGCTTGATAAAAACAAGTCAGAGCCCAGATCTGTCTCGGATCCTATGAATTAACCTGAAGAGAAATGTACACTTGAGACCTGCAAGAACATCATTTTTGTGTTAATATTTTAAGCACACACTTATGCAGAAAACTGGAATGAAATTCCAAGGAGTTCACATACTATTTCTTGCCAAATATCTTTTCTAAGCTATTATTGCTCAGGCTTTAAGTTCTCAGGTTTTCATGGTCAGTTCTATTAACAAATTAGTATATATATATATATATATATATATATATATATATATATATATATATATATATATATATATATATATATATATATATCTTTGGAAAAAAATGAAGAGTTTCTCTGATTTTGCTATTTATAGGTTTATGTTTGAGTAAAATGAACATTGTTGTTTTATTCTATAAACTACAGACAACATTTCTCCCAAATTCCAAATAAACATATTGTCATTTAGAGCAGAAAATGAGAAATGGCTGAAATAATAAAAAAGATGCAGAGCTTTCAGACCTCAAATAATGCAAAGAAAACAAGTTCATATTCATAAAGCTTTAAGAGTTTAGAAATCAATATTTGGTGGAATAACCATGGTTTTTAATCACAGTTTTCATGCATCTTAGCATGTTCTCCTCCACCAGTCTTACACACTGCTTTTGGATAACTTTATGCTGCTTTACTCCTGGTGCAAAAAAATCAAGCAGTTCAGTTTGGTTTGATGGCTTGTGATTATCCATCTTTCTCTTGATCATATTCCAGAGGTTTTCAATTTGCTAAAATCAAAGAAACTCATCACTTTTAGGTGCTCTCTTATTAATTTTTTTTAAAGATGCGCTTTGTGTTTTCACCACTAGAGGTCAGGATTGCTTTACAGATTGGCCCACAGTTCTCAGAGCTGCTCAGCTTTAATCTATAGGCTTATAGAGGAAGGTTTTGTAGTATGATGATGATGATGACGATGATGATGATGATGATGTGTATCTGATAAATGAAACGTCCTCTGGGTATAGTACGTGTAATTGCAGCCGTTACCGCAGTAATGGAGGCGAGTTTAGTGTTTTATTGTAAGTTTTAAATCTCTGGCTTGGTCGTGTCTCAGACTCGGCTTTAGGTAATCAGGGGTGTTGTTGTCCAGGCTCTCATCTTCCTGGGCAGTCTGTCCGTCTGTCTGCGCTGTTTGGCTGGATGGACGTCAGGCTAATGCAGATCAGATGTTTGTGTGGAGTTTTGGGAAACCCCTGGATCTCTTTCTTTTGTGGTGTTTCATTTCTTACAGGATTGCTCACAAAACTCCGGCCATTAGTTCAGATCACACACACACACACACACACACACTATTGTTCTTCTTAAAGGAGAACTCCGGTGTAAAATGGACTTTTGTTGTAGTAAAACATGATAAAAAGTTCTTACCTTTGATGAATAGCACACCTCCATTCTCCCACAGTGTTCTGAAATCTAGTAATTTTAACAGTTTATCCAAACACTCTTCAGACTGGGTGATACGGGGCATAATTTACCCTGATAAATCGCTTTTTACACCGTTATCCAGCTCAAAGTAGCTCCACACCTCCTTGCTAGAATCCAGAGAGTCCTGACATTTAAAAACGAGGCATTAATAACTTAAAAAGTAAACAAGCTCTGAGCTCCGCCATTACTGTGCTGTATGTTATTATACAGTACAGTACAGTAATGGTGGTGCTCTGACCTGAAGCTAGCATTATAGGATGTAAACAGAGGTTTTTAATAAGCTTCTTGAAATAGTCTACACAGCTGTATTTCCAAATGTTTCTGTACCACACATTTTGGCCAATTGTTCTGGATACACAACATTACAAGTTTATGATCTCAAGCTCAGCACTACTTGGGTTCTGCAGCAGGACAATGACCCAAAACACACAAACAACAAGTTCACTGTCTCTGAATGGATGAATAAACTAAATGAAGGGTTTGTAGGGTCTAGTTAAAGTCTAAAGACAGGATGTTTATGCTGGAAAATCCTCCAATGTGTCTGAATTAAAATAATTCTGTAAAGAAGAGTGGAACTAAATTCCTCCACAGAGACTCGTTATTAATTATCAGTAAAGATTGATTACAGTTGTTTCCGCCAACAGTGAAAAAAATGTAATAGATGCCAACAATTTCAGCCATGCCTGTGTATCACAGCCCCACTGCTGATCTGTAATCACACTCTCTCTCAGTTTCTACAGGAACTCTCTCTTGATTTTCTCTCTCGCCCTCTCTTTCTGGCTCTCTGTCATACACACTCTTACACATGCATTCCATCGTATCTCGCTCTCGCGCTCCCACTCTCTCTCTCTCTTTTTCATTGTGGGAGAACCACACGAGTTCAGTGCATTCGCGTCCTCCCAGTCTGAGCATAATGATACTGTTGTGTTTCTCTTCCCTGGGAAAGAATCGCTCATGCCCGACACCCAACCACAGAAACACACAGTACCCTGAACCTCCGAACAATAGCGTCAAATCACCCTCTCATTAAACCAGCAGTACCATCACCACGCTGCTGAGATTTCCTCTAATTAAACCTTTATCTAGTTCCCTTCTTACACCAGCACATTCCCATCTATCACACATTTTACACTGCCTTGCAAAAGTATTCAAACATAAAGATACAAAATTTTAATTACTTTTTTTGTGAAGAATCAACAACAAGTGGGACACAGTCGTGAAGTGGAACGAAATTTGTTGGATATTTTTTAACTTTTTTTAAAAATAAATAACTGAAAAGTGGGGCGTGCAATATTATTCAACCTCTTTACTCTCAGTGCAGCAAACTCACTCCAGAAGTTCAGTGAGGATCTCTGAATGATCCAATGTTGACCTAAATGACTGATGATGATAATTAAAATCCACCTGTGTGTAATCTAGTCTCCGTATAAATGCACCTGCTCTGTGATAGTCTAGTATTTCTGTTTAAAGCTCAGAGAGCATCTTGAAGACCAAGGAATACACCAGGCAGTTCCCAGATACTGTTGTGGAGAAGTTTTTAAAGCCAGATTCGGATACAAAAAGATTTCCCGAGCTTTAAACATCTCAAGGAGCACTGTGCAAGCGATCCTATTGAAATGGAAGGAGTATCAGACCACTGCAAATCTACCAAGACCCGGCCGTCACTCTTAACTTTCAGCTCAAACAAGGAGAAGACTGATCAGAGAATCAGAGATGCAGCCTAGAGGCCCATGATCACTCTGGATGAACTGCAGAGAGGTGGAAGAATCTGTCGACAGGACAACTATAAGTCGTGCACTCCACAAGTCTGACCTTTTAAGGAAGAGTGGCAAGAAGAAAACCACTGTTGAAAGAAAGATATAAGAAGTGCTGTTTGAAAAGCAAACATGTGGTAGAAGGTTCTGTGGTCAGATCAGACCAAAGTTGAACCTTTTGGCCTAAATACAAAGTGCACAGCATCCCCAAAGTGAAACATGGTGGTGGCAGCATCATGGTTTGGGCCTGCTTTTCTTCAGCAGAGACAGATTTGGGAAGATGGTCAAAATTGATGAGAAGATGGATGGAGCCAAATACAGGACCATTTTGGAAGAAAACCTGTTGGATTCTGTAAAAGACCTGAGACTGGGACAGAGATTTATCTTCCAACAAAGAGCAGCCCTTTCTCCAGAGAATGTGGACATTCTCATCTTCTTAAAGAAAAACTTGAAAATATAAAAATAACAGTCGTTTTGTCTAGCCTCAAATATGTTTAATAGTTTTGGTACCTTAAGGAGCATGTTTCTCTCAGGTAAAGTTAATAATATATCTTTATTAAAGAAAAAAACTAGTCATTTTCAGAGACAGAGTCTTATTTTTCATGTTTAACTGTTATAGTAGGATAGAGTTTAGTTTGTTAAGGCTCTAATTGTTCTATTATTTTGTACATGACTGTATTTTTTATTATTTATTTTGTTATGTTGCACATTGCTGTTTTAATAGTGCACACTGCTGCTACCAAAAAAAGCCACTAGATGGCATTACATATATATCTTAATTAAATTATTTAAATTTGACCATTAGTGCCTAGTGTTGTGTATTACAGATCACTTGTATCACTTTGCATTAGGGCTGGGGCGGTATTGATTTTTTATAACCGCGGTAAAAATCTAACGCATCACCGCGATATTGCGGTTAACCGCGAGACCCCAAACCACCCCCCCCCCCCCCCCCCCCAAAAAAAAAAAAACACCACAAATTTATTGGTAACAAATCTTTATTCTTCAAACCATACAGCCTACATACAACCTCTACATAAACCATAAATACAGCATAACAAGTGAACATATGCTGCCTGTATAATTCATCATTGTACAGCTAACCTGTCTTTTTCTGAGCAGACTTTTTGAAGGAGGAGCTTGTCCGCCTCCCCCTTCTCCATCCATAGATCTATTTTAGGGCTGGCCCGAATAGCGGTTTTGAGCTCAGGATATTCGGCAGTAATTGGTAGCGAATATTCTAATATTCATTTAAAAAAAAAAAAAAAAGGCGAATTAATCCACAGCAAAATTTTCCACTGACCCCCGGCCCCGAAAAAAATATATTTCTCACCCCTTTCCTCGGGCCGTTCGGGCTCAAGGCTCAAGAAGTCTGTGATAGGCGTCTGTTTTTTTTTTTTATTCACACTCTTCTTATTTCTCATTAAATATCTACTAGATACAGATTATATCTGTACAGTATCATTTATTTCACTTCCCTCCTGAATATTTGGAGTGCATTATGTCTCCTTATGTTGTGTAGTTATGTAGTTTTCACCCCAGAATTTCTGCTGCCTCACACCAGGCTTCGGCTGCATCGCAGGGCAGGAGCGCAGCTGCGTTACGGCTATTTCGTTTGAATTGTGCAGTGCAGAGTATTACAGATTTTGTATTTTTGCACTTGGGCTATTAGCTCAATATTAAATATTTCGTTTGTTTATAAATTATTTTATATTCTTAAACCATGTTAAATTATATTCGATTGGAGGAAATTAATTCAGACATCATTTCTTTTTTGTCCCGTTACCGTTCCGCAAAAAAAAATCCTTCTTTTAATCCCGCATCAGCCCGCCACATACACAGTTTTGCCGCACCTGCCCCGCGGTCCTAAATAAATTTAATAAATTACATTTAGTGCTTAAAATTAAAAAAATATTTATTAAAACCGCGCTGA
Organism: Astyanax mexicanus; assembly: GCF_023375975.1. Taxonomy (NCBI): domain Eukaryota; kingdom Metazoa; phylum Chordata; class Actinopteri; order Characiformes; family Acestrorhamphidae; genus Astyanax; species Astyanax mexicanus. Next base: position 14,239,127 of record NC_064432.1, on the reverse strand, counting down.
ATAGTGCGGTCACGTTTCTTACCACATTACAAAAAAAAAATCGGTGTGTGTGTGCGCGTGTCGGTCCATTCTCCGCTCCTTTTTTGTGCTTAGGGTTTTTTTGTTGCGTGCATGAGAATCACTGCGTGATTATTACAATTTTCTTAACTATTTATTAATGTGCTCCCACATCCTCTGGATTGATTAAACTCCTGTTCCCGCCAATAACAATTCAGTTCTGTCTGTGCCGCAAGATATCCTGACGGGACCCGCGTCATATAATATGTTGATTAAAATGTCGTGACGTTAAGAAATCGGCTCGCAAGAGACAACCGACCAAAAAAAAGACATTAGTTCCATTTTAAAATAATAGAAACCTGTCCTTTATGTTTGAAAATTTTTGTTTCACTTTACGTGTCCTTACTCATCTGAAGTTTATTTGAACTGAGTTTTATATGGTTATATTTGTGTATTTCTGAACTCAGTTCCGCGTGCTGTGAAAGAGACAAGGCGCAGCGCATTTTACCTCAGACTTGGTCAGATAACAACATTTCAGTAAAGATGGTGGTTATAGTTTTATATCATTGCTTTGCTGTTTGAACTACACTTCAACCAACCTTACTATTTTTACCAAGACTGAGGCGCAATGCCGCGGGTTCTCCGCGGTGCTCACGCAGAACAGCCAGCAGCCAGACAATGAATTAATATATTTTACTTTCTCAAAATGTGACCACGGAACACCTTACATGGCTCTATGGTTTACCTTGAGGTGGGTGAATTAGTTTGATGTGTTGGCGAGAGGTGCAGACACCACTTTCCGGCAAATCTTGCAGATGATTCTCTTCTGTTCTGAGTCTTTTTCTTCCTTTTTTCTCAACTTACTGAGCCTGCCCTGTAGCTTCCATTTCCGAGCCAATATTAGTGCTGCTAATCTTCACTCTCTTCAGCAGCCTCAATGGAGACGAAGTGAGCAGGAGACTCCAGAGCTGTTCTGGCCTCAATGAGTACCACGCACCGCGTTTTGCTTAACCCATTCGCCGCCGCGCCAGTGCAGCGGCAGCACAGATAAATGACAAAAAATTTTATATTCGATATTATGAATTTTGAGATCGTTTGACACCAATATCTATCGCGATCAAAATATATTTTATATATTGCACAGCCCTATAGTGTAGGACTTACACTTGACATATTAATACTGAATTCACCACAGTTGTGCTTATATGGAGCATTTTACTACCGCTCAAAACGCAGTCAATCAGATTTGACAGCCATAAAAAAATGCGGTAATGACGGTAATGAGCTCATCACCGCGGTGACGTCCCATAACCGCGGTATTGCGGTAATAAAATTATCGTCACAGCCCTACTTTGCATCACTTATATCAAGCCCACCTTTTGAAATAAGATATTGTAAATTTGATTAATCAAACCAATGACTAATCATAGACTAATCTAAACCTGGCATAGGCCTCTCTGCTGTAAAAAAAAAAAAAGAAAATCGAGAATCGAATCAAATCGAATCGTGACCCTAAAATTGGAAATAAAATCGAATCGAGGATTTAGAGAATCGTGACACCACTACTATGTACATACTGGTGCTTTAAAGTTGATACTAGGGCTGCACAATATTTGAAAAATTTTACATGTTCTATTTTGACAATATATGTCACAATATTAAACAATGCAGGGCCCATGGCGTCACCAGAACAGTAATAATAGCATTTTTAGTAATGTTATTTAATAATATTATTGGGTATGATTAGGGGTGGCGATATGGCCCTAAAATAATATCACAATATTTGATGGTATTTTTGCGATAACAATACTCTTGGCGATATGACGAAACACTGAATTATAAAAATATTTTTTTTTATTCAAAAAAAAAAAAAAATATTATTGCATATGATATAGTCTCTAGTAGATATATAATGGGAAATTATGAGAACAGTGTAAATTTTTATTTTGGTAAAAAAAAAAGGAAAAAAGTATAATCCTGATGTGATAATTAGGGGTGGGTGATACGGCACCGTATTTCTGAGTATAATATTGTTCTCCAGATTCAAAAATGTTAGTGATATTATTGCGTACGATACAATATGGCACACCCCTATTACAAAAGCATCACTAAAGAGTGTGGACTCCATAAATCTACAGTGATGTTTCAACAAAGATCACTACAAATGCTATGGCGTCGGATCAATGCCAAAAGTCGGGGATGAGATCCTGCAGTTCTTTAAATGTTGTTCTGGGTTCTTTTGGGATCTCCTGGATGAGTTCTTCATGCCCTTTTGGAGTAATTTGGGTCGGCCGGTCACTCCTGGGAAGGTTCACCAGTGTTCCATGTTTTCTCCATTAGTGAATAATAGTGAATCACTGTGGTTCTCTGGAGTCTCAGAGCTTTAGAAATGACTTTATAATCTTTTCCAGACTGATAGATGATCAATAACTTTGTTTTTTCTCATCTGTTGTTAAGTTTCTTCAGATCAGGGTATAATAATGTGCTGCTTTTTGAGATCTTTTATCTGTTTCATGTTGTCAGACAGATTCTATTCAAGTGATTTCTTGATTCTACAGGTCTGGCAGTAATTTCTTAATAATTTAAATCGTAATTTAAAATCTAATTTTTATATTTACTCAGGTTATATTTGTCTGATATTAAAGTTGTTTGATAATCTGAAATATGTAAAAATGACCCCCAATACCAGCAGCCCCCCCACACACACTCTGCTTTTTACTAAACGTCACCCTGCGTTTTTATCTCGTGTGGGGAAGGAGCTGCAGAGCGGTTTGTTAGGAAGTGAGGAATTTTAAGTGGGGGTCGTATGGCGGATGTGTCAGATCTGGTTTATGTGCTCCACAGATTCTCCACACAGACCACACAACCCCATCTCTTACGTTCTGCTCCTCACAGCTCTGAGCTCAATCCATCACAACTCATTTACAACTTAATGCAGCAACATAAAAAAAACTAAAAATACTTTTATACAGGGTAAAAAAAAAGAGCCTGGAAAAGTGTAGCTAATTAAAACAGCTGCTATATGCAGCGCCAACCCTCCTTTATTCTACTTTATCCCTAAGATTGACCTCCAATTACTTGCTACAGTAATATCACTTTATACTTATATTTTTTTAATAGAATAGAAAGGGTTCTTTAAGATTTAATAATGTTATTTATTAATAGTTTGATTTGCTGGTTTTATGGAACTCTACATTCACCAATTCATTCATTAATTCAAAATTTTACAGTGTTATTACTTAAAACATACATAATAAATACTATCACAAGTGTTCTTCTAGACTTCAACGGCGTTCTTTGATAATCCTTTGATTTTTATTTTATTTTATAGGAGGTCTAAATTCTGGTCTATATACAACTAAATAAGCAACTTATCTAAATTGCCATCATATAACTGAAACATGACTAATACTATGAAAAGTGTTTTTAAGACTTTAGTGGTTTTATTAAATAAAACCTTGATTTTCTTCTTTAATAATAGTTTAAATTGTGGTCTATAAATAACGTAATGTTTAAAATATAGTGGATTTAATCTGAAAACAGATGTGTTTTATGTTTAATAAGAGAATCAAGCAACTTGGTGGGTTACTCCTAAATAAGTAAATACCAGGAATTATGAATTTATTGGTGTTAATATTCTTCGCCCCAGCTTTATTAACCCTAATAATTTGGTTATAGCGCCACCATGTGGAGTAATGAAGTTAAAGTCTAACTGGAGGGAGTCTTAGAGTTTACAGTGTCTAATTTTCAACAAAAATATCCATATTTAATGCCATGAAAACTATACAATATATCACAATATTGATACTTTCTCCCACCCCTTATGTGGAGATCAATAAATATTGCCTATATGACTCTAAGCCCCCCTTTTTAGTGATTTATAGGTGAGATGTGCTATTTTAACGAAGCAGCAACCTGGACATCTCATGTCTGACTGTTGGCGTCTGTCTAGGTTGTATTCAGTCAGTGGAGCTCCTGTGTTTTCTGTTACCAAGATAAACGAGCAAAACTCCAGAAATGTGCCTGAACACACCTAATTTCCAGACCACCACACCCATCAGTGTAGATATATTCAGAAGCTCTGCTGCTATTTAAACCAGACATGTTGTTTTAATTATTTTTTTTTATGTTTTCAATAAACTATCTGTGCACTTTCAAAATTCTCAGTTCCACATTTTAAATATGAGGATCCTCAAAATTATATCAGTGAAGTGTGGAGCTACTATGAGTTTGTTAATGATGTAAAAACATTGATTTCTTTACATGGGTAACTCTATGCCCCTATCATTAGCATTACTAGCCTGTTGGGAGCATCAACTAAAAGTGCTGTATTTGGGAATTTTGTGAAAGGCGCACTTTAAAAAATCTTAAATTTTCCCAAAAAATCATGAGTGCGCCTTATAATCCAGTATGAATTATGTATGAATTTTACCAGTCAGGTATTAAGAAGCAGTAAAGTCACTCCACTCACACACTCCACAAGTACAGAGTTATACAGGAGTTTAGTTAAGTTTCTCCAGCACATAGACTGGAGCAGTATTAGCATTAGACGCTAACTGCATGAAGCGCTATCTCTTTCTTCGTTCAGAGGTGAGTATATCGGACTGTAGTCTGCTTTACTGTGTTTACTGTAATAAAACAATCTACGTGGAGCGAACCACTAGCTGATAGCATCCTGGCTTGATGCTGCTGCACCCAGCCTTATTGTAAATCTGGAAATCTATCTAAACTTACTGTAAATAAACAGAAGCGCTTTACTCACCCAAATAAAGGAAAGAAATCTGTGTAGATTGACATCCAGCGCTCGTTTAACTTTAAAAGAAAACTTTTTTTTTTTTTATCAATTAGTTTTTTTGTTTACTTAGTTAAGCATTACAGGTCTCCCCACCCAGTGCTGAGACCTAATGAAGTACAAGGGAAACATGGCCTGTTCCTTACTAGTGTCTCATAATCATGCACGTTGCAATCCGGTGCAGTTTATAGTAAGAAAAATATGGTACTTGTTATCCTGTTGCACTTTCACAATAGTGCAAAGTCTGCTTTAAGAAAAAGTTGCCAGGTTTACGATTTTTGTGCAAAATGTGTTAGATTAAATAGAGTTTATATTCGTGATGCATTTTATTTTTTTCTAGAATCTTTTTTAATTTTATTTTACGATTCTCCAGACCACTAGAGGGGGTGCTTCACGGCCCACTGGTTGAGAAACCCTGCATTAGACTGTAGCTTTTACATACTTATCCCTAATAAGGTTTTCACTGGGGAACATGTTATATTAGTTCAGATGTCACGTTTTGGTTCTTGGCCAGATTAAACTCTGATTCGGTGGAACACTGGCACTGTCCTTCATACCAGACGCATCTAAGCCGAGAGCTGCAGACTGATAGATTAGCTGACCCAAGTCTTAATCCATCTTCCGAGGCTCTGAAGCTCCCATAAGGCCTGGAGAAGGAGCGTGAACTCGTTCCTCCACCGGTCTCACACTGAGAACATTCCTGCCTTCATCTGTAATGACATATTTCCGATTTTAAACTGAAAGTTCGGGTTAAAAAAAGAGGGAAAACAACACGCAACACAATCAAATCCAGGGCAGCCATAATTGGACACATTTGTAGGAACTGAGACCCTTTCCTACAAAAACTCACCAGTCATTGTGACTCATCCATCGCCTGGCTCTGCCTCCTTTTAGTGCTTACTGTGCTTTCTTAGTTTAAAGAAATATTCAAGTATTTCATAAATATTTTAATGTAAAGTTTTTAGCTTTTAGCTCCATTCACCCCTATTCATAGAGGACTCACTCATTGGCTCCCTCTAGAGTCAATTACTGATATAATGGTAGGGTGGTCAGACTCTCCATAAACAGCTCTGGAGTGTTTTGCACCCATGGTTCTCTTTCTGTGATCCCATTAGCTGTATGTAGCCACTGCTCCTGACTCCCAGTCGCCGACTGAGTCAGATATTAAACATGCTGACTATTTGCTGGGGCTCTGTGACTGGTCGGTGATTAGTCAGAGACGGATCGGTGAGCGTCTTTCAGTAGTTCACACTACGCGACAGCACAAGTGCAGAGTGATCCCCGATTTGCCTATTAGCAGATTTTTTTGTCGGCAATCAATGAAAAACTGTCGGCGACTGAAAAACTGGCCCAAAATTGTGTAGTTTGAACCTGCCATTAGTGACCTCAAGTTTAGGTGTACTTGCGTTCTGCAGCAGGACAATGACCCAAGGCACACAAACAAGTCAAGTCGTCCTCTGAATGGCTTAAAACAAAAACTAAATGAAGGTTCAGGAGGGTCTAGTTAAAGTCTGTTTGAGATGCTGTGGATGATCTTAAACAGGACGTTTATGCTGGAAAATCCTCCAATGTGTCTGAATTAAAACAATTCTGTAAAGAAGAGTGGAACTAAATTCCTCCACAGTGCTTGATTGATTTGTGTAGATTTTTTGCCTTAATAGAGGAAATTGTTTTAAAAACTGCTTTTTAGTGAGTCAAAAAACAGCAGGTACTTCAGACGTATTTATGTTTTATTAAACAGAAATTAAAGATTAATTTGTGTGTTTTTTTATTCTTGTTTTACTCTGAAAGAGAAATCCGTGGCATGATCCGACCCGCTAGATTAGTGATGGATTCCACCCCTGGTTAAAAGTCCTGACTTGTTTGGTAGCCTGCAGATCTGGGCTGTAAGAGAGTTGCTTCATTCTCCGGCGCGAGCGGAGGACTCCCATTCCTCATTTTTCCAAAGCTCCTGCCCATGTTTAAACACAGAGCAGCAATTACAGTAAAATATGCTTTCATGTGAAAAACAAAGCCGTTTGGCGGAGTAATTTGGCCGTAACCGCCTGTCTGCGCTAATACTGTTCTGTAATCCCGTTTGACTGCAGATGAATGTGGAGGTTGGAAAAGCTGCAGAGAACGCTGGAGATGTTTTATTTACTCCATCGCACGGCTCCTCCAGTGCGACGCGGAGTAAATCAGGGCTTATGGGTGAAGACAGAGCGGGACTGGGGCCACTGAGAGAGAGAGAATTCCTCACTTCCTCACAGCATCGTCCTTCAGTGTTCAGTAGTGTTCAGTTTTTAGTGTTAAAATAAAAAAAAGCAAATAAAAGTGTTTAATTAAACAAAAAGTGGAATGTATTTTTTTTTGCATGCAACTTTCATAGTTTGCAGCTTTTTATTTATATAAAAAAAAAAAAAAAAAAAAAAAATATATATATATATATATATATATATATATATATATATATATATATATATATATATATATATATATATTTGTATATTTGTGGGAGTGTGCTATATATCGTATCGTATGCAATAATATCGCCTACATTTTTGAACATGGTGAACGAAATTATGCCCTGAAATATCGTTCCATATATCACCATATCCCCCTAATTATCACACCAGGGTTCAACTTCTTCAAATTCTTATCTTTATTTTTTTTTATATCTCAGTTAGGGGTGTGCCGTATCATATCATATGCAATAATAAAATTACATTTTCATCTTGTTGCAGTAGTGTATTCTTTAAATTAATATTATTATTATTTTTAATTCACTGTTTTTTTATATCGCCATGGGTATCATTATCGTGAAAATACCATGAAATAACGTGATATTAATTTAGGGCCATATCGCCTACCCCTAAGCATAAGACAAAATAATATTTTAACAGTTTAACAATTATTAATAAAAAAAACTTCTTTAGTAAAGCTTTAGTTTAGGTTAGCGCTGTTCTAAAAAAAATATTTCGTTTTATTTATGTTTATTCTTCACAGTTCTCCTGAAATTAAAATAATAGTAACAGAATTGCATAAACAAGCAACTATACACTTTTTAAAGACTACATTCAAAGACAAAATATGAATGAAACATTTATTATAATTAGTTTGGGAATTATATACTTATTTCTTCACATACTTTAGTCCACACTGTGTTTATGTTATGGAGTCACAGTTATTGAAGCATGACTGGAGCTTAAATACTGTTCACTGTTATATATGTGAACAAAACATACAAATAAACACAAAATAGACGATTTTTACGATTCTTTAATATTATTGAGGTCGTTCTCTTATTGCTTTTGGTTTATTAATAATTTTGGTTTGTTTAAGCTGTTTTTTTTCACATTTCTTTTATTGTTTTTAGTTATTGTTTATTTATATTTTACTCTTTTATTTGATTAGTCTTATTTATTCATCTGTAGTTGCATTTTATTTGTTTTTTTTAAACATATTATTTTATGATTCCTACTCTTAAATTTTTTTTTAATCTTATGTGTTTTATATCTTTTTTTATAATATCTTATATCTTATTAAAATGCTGTTGTTATTATTATTATTATTTATTTATTTATTTACTTATTTTTTTGTCAATCCCTTCCTATGGAATTGCTTGGCTACATTGTAAATGTTTAAATGAGTTATACAAAGATCGATTGATTGAAGTAGATAAAGAGAATCCAGTTAAACAAATGAGACACAAATATTATATAATATAATATTAACTAAAATTAACTATTTCCGGTATCTGTAGATCCGTTCTGGAGGAACTTTAACTCCATTCCTCCGTACAGAACAGCTTCAACTCTGGGATGTTGGTGGATTTCCTCACATTAACTGATCAATTCTGCTCCGCCCACAACATTTACATTAGATTAAGATCAGGACTTTAACTTGGCCTCGTTCCACAACGTTAACTTTATTCTTCTTTAATCATTTTTTAGTAGAACGACTTGTGTATTTAGGGTCGTTGTCCTGCTGCATGATCCACCATGATACTACTGCTCAGCATGTGTTCAGTTCCAGCAGCAGCTCACCTGATTTACTACATTTACCAATTTACCAAACCAGATGTTGATTAATATGATGAGAACTAGAAATAAGTCTCTTAAACTCAGATGAGGAGGAGGGTTAGGAGATGTTTTAATGAAACCTTTAGCTTTTGTAAAATTGCTGTTTGTGTTTATTATAATGCTGTAATGTGTTTTACTGAGCTAATAAACACTTACTGCACAGATAAGAACTTTTTCTTTACTCAGAATTCCCACAGGTGCCTAAACCTTTTTGCAGAATACTGTAGATCAGAATTTTGAGTTTTATAAAACATGGAAATTAATGGGTTATCATGTCACACCACTAAATTCATAATGAATGAATGAATTTCATGAATTAAACATGGTTTATGTTTCAAGTGATTTTACTGTAGACATTTGAATAGTTTGGGAAGTTATACATAGAAAAAAAAATTCAATTTGCTTTGAATAAATGATATTTTATATTATTAGAAACCTTTTTGTACTATTAGTGATATAAATATTAAACCCTTTCTCTCTCTCTCTCTCTCTCTCTCTCTCTCTTTCTCTCTCTGTCTCTCTCTCTCTCTCTCAGTGTGGAAGTTTTGCTGTGCTGGTGGATCTTCACGTTCTTCCTCAGTCTGGTGAAGAGAGCAGCAGCAGCTGGTTCTCTGAGGAGCACAGAGAGGTATGGGAGCGGCTCCATTGCAATGTATATAACATCAGTGTTGCATTTATATGTAATTTTTTTTATGTTGACGTAATTCCTTTAGTTGTTTGGTTTATCTTTGTACCAGTCAGGTATTAAGGAGCAGTAAAGCCACTCTGCAGAACTATAGTGTTATAAGGGTGAGTTTTCAGTGAAGTTTCTCCAGCACTAAGGCTGGAGCAGCATAAGCATTAGCCGCTAACCTCAGCACTAGCTCTTTTGCCCTTTAGAGGTGAGGGTAAAACAAGCTACGTGGGACAAACTGCTAGCTGATAGCGCCCTGAATTACTGGAACACTGGAACAGGGTTCCTCAGTGTAGCGCTATGAGGCGGCATGTACTGGCGCTAACTGCAGATAACTGCATTGTTAAGAATACTGGAAATCTAAGCTTACTGTAAATAAACGGAAACGCTTTACTCACCCAAATAAAAAAAAAAGATTTCAGGATAATAATCTTTGTAGATTAACAACCAGCGCTCGTTTAACACTAAAATAAAATGTTTTGTTTACTTAGGTGCCTTAAAATCCAAAGCGCCATATATTCCATAAAATACAGGACACCACTCACATTTCTGCAAATATTGTATTACATCCTTTTATGAGACAACCCTATAGAAATTAAACTTAGATTTACCTTAGAGTGCACGGAAAAAAAAATTGTAGAAACTAAAATTATTTTGAACTTATTTTTAAGTTGTTTCAGTTTTCAGTTCATCCAACTGAAAAATCTTTATTTTTGTGTACCAGTGTATATTTACTGTCTTCTAAAAAAACCTTAACACACAGACATCAATGTCTCACAATTTGGACATGTTCAATGTGTTCACTTGTGTTGCCTAAAATTGAGACAGACAGACAGACAGATAGATAGATAAATACTTTTTTTATTTTATTGTGATTTTAAGTGATAGACCATCACAAAGTAGCACAACATTGTAAAGTGGAATGAAATTATAAATGGTTTTTAACAAATGTGTGATGTAAAACACTATTCAGCTCCCTTTACTCTGAACCCCCTAAATAAAATCAATTGCAATCAATCGCATTCATTAGTCTTAGTAGAGTTAATCCAGCTGTGTGTAATTTAGTCTCAGTATAAATACAGCTGTTCTGTGAAGCCTCCATGGTTTGTTAGCGAACACTTGTGAACAAACAGCATAATGAAGACCAAGAAACTCACCAGACAGGTCAGAGATAAAGTGTAAAGCAGCATTAGGTTCAATCAATCATCCAAAAATGAACCCAAAAAAGTTTTCAGGTGTATCAGGAGAATCTGTCCACAGGACAACTATAAGGCCTGCATTCCACAAATCTGGCCTTTATAGAAAAGTGGAAGAAGAAAAGCACTGTTGAAAGAAAGATGTAAGAAGTGCTGTTTGCAGTTTGTAGCTACAAGTCATGTAAACATGTGGAAGAATATTCTGTGATCAGATCAGACCAAAGTTGAACTTTTTCCCTTAAATGCAAAGCAATGTGTGGCAGAACTGTGAAACATGGTGGTGGCAGCATCGTGCTGTGGGGATGCTTTTCTTCAGCAGGGACAGATTAAGGAAGCTGGTCAGAGTTAATGGATGGAAAGAAGAATGGAGGAAGATAAATAAATACAGGACAATCCTGGAAGAAGAAAAGCTGTTGGAGGCTGTAAAAGACTTGATACCTTCCAGCAAGACGATGACCCTACACATACAGCTAAACAGAGCTACAGTGGAATGATTTAGATCAGAGAATATTCATGTGTTAGAATGATCCAGTTAAAGTCCTAAAGACCTAAATCCTATTGATCTTCTGTAGAGAGACACGAAAACTGCTGTTCACAGATGCTCTCCATCCAACCTGACTGATCTTCAGCTGTTTTATAAAGAAGAATGGAGGAAAAATCTTGTATTATTTTTATTTCTCTTCACGAATGTGTGCTACTTTGTGTTGGTCCGTCACTTAAAATGTGAGTAAATGTGAAAAGATAATGCTAAAACAGAAAAAGCTGAAAGCGTGTTGTGATCTGTGATTGGTTGGTCTGCAGGAGGTGAGCGCTCTGATAAAGGATGCTGTAGACCAGAGAGTGAGACAGTTTCTGGAGGCCAGACAAGGTCCAACCAAACAGAAGAAAGAGCTTTCACCTCACAACCCTCTGTGTATTAAAGGTAGAGTACACCATACTTTTAATACATTTAAATATTAAACGAGACTTACTTTCTATAGGCTGCAGCTATTGATCATTTTATTAACAAAGTATTCTACCAAATATTCCATTGATTAATCAGATTAGAATTTTTTTCTGATTTATTAAAAGGTTACAGTAAAGAGTGCAGCTGTTAAACTTTAGCAGAAAATACAACACACTGTTTTTCCCTTTGAAAGTCAATTCAATAGGGATAATACAACAGGGAAATAAAGGGCAAACACAGGGTAATATCACTGAACACAGGGTGACACAGGCCAACACACGGTAATACAGACGAACACAGGGTAATACAGACAAACACAGGGTGATACAGGCCAACACACGGTAATACAGACGAACACAGGGTAATACAGACGAACACCGGTTACAAAAGGTGAATACACAGTGATACAAGCAAGCACATACTGATACAGGCAAACACAGGGTAATACAGACAAACACAGGTTAAAAAAGGTGAATACACAGTGATAAAGGAAAGCACATACTGATACAGGCAAACAGGGTAATACAGGCAAACACATGGTGATACATGCGTGGTACAGGGGGATACAGGAGAACAAAGGGTGATACAGATGAACACAGGGTGATTCAGGCGAACACAGGGTGATGCAGGCGAACACAGGGTGATGCAGGCGAACACAGGGTGATGCAGGCGAAAACAGGGTAATAACAGCGAAAACAGGGTAATAAAAGGAAATACAGGGAAACACATGAGAACACACACAGGGAAATACAGGCAAACACATAATAATACAGGTGAAAAAACGGGTAATTAAGGCAAACACAGTGTAATACAGGCAAACACTGGGAAATAATGGTAAACACAGAGCAATACTGGTAAACACTGGGTAATACAGGGACAGATAGTGTATTTTGTATGCCCTGTGTTCCTTTAACCTGCAGAAATACACTAAAAACTGCCAAAAAAAGAGGACATGTAAATCCAGCCCACAAAAAAAAACACAGTAGATTGGTATACCGAGCACAAGAAGTACTTTATAACATGCATTGTGGTGTGGTCTCCTTTTAGAGCTGTGATTTTAACAAGGACTCTCCATTAGCAATACAAGGGTGTGGCATAAGAGCTTGATAACAAAAAAAACTTCTTTTAGATGTTATGGAAAGAAATGCAGACATTACAAAATATTTAATACTTCTCCCTCCCAGTCTCAAGTCTTTTACAGCCTCCAACAGGTTTTCTTCTTCCAGGATTGTCCTGTATTTATTTATCTCCATCCATCTTCATCTTCCCATCAACTCTGACCAGCTTCCTAAATCTGTCCCTGCTGAAGAAAAGCATCCCCACAGCATGATGCTGCCACCACCATGTTTCACAGTGGGGATCAGAGTGATGAGCAGTGTTACTTTTTACTCCACACATTACATTACATTTAGGCCAAAAGTTCATCTTTGGTCTGATCTGAGCACAGAATCTTCTTCCACATGTTTATTGTGTTCCTACATGACTAGCTACAAACTGCAAACAGCACTTCTTACGTGGTTTTCTTCTTCCACTCATCCATAAAGATCAGATTTGTGGAGAGCAGGACTTATAGTTGTCCTGTGGACAGATTCTCCTGATACACCTGAGCTGTGGATCTCTGCAGCTCCTCCAGAGTGATCATGGGCCTCTCGGCTGCTTCTCTGGATCTGTCAGTTCGGGTGGATCATGGTCATGTCTTGGTTGGTTTGTAGAAACAGATGTAGAATACTCTTTTTTGTTAATTTTTGGATGATTGATTGATCCTAACCCTGCTTGAAACTTTATCTCTGACCTGTCTGGTGAGTTTCTTGGTCTTCATGATGCAAGTTGTTCACTAGTGTTTACAAACAACAAACCACTTGTTAGAGGTCTTCACAGAACAGCTGTATTTATACAAATTACAAATTACACACAGCTGGATTAACTCTATTAACTCAGTAAGTGATTTCTGTAGGTGATTGATTGCACCAGATTTTATTTAGGGGTTTTAGAGGAAGAAAATTGCGAACCACTGTATTTGATGCATTATAACATGATGCATTATGACATGTTGAGTCATTGATTTTTGGGGAAATTTGCTAAACATTCCCTGAACTACACAATATAGCCGTGGTGTTTTTTTTCCCCAGTATCCTGCAGGTCTATCTCATACTTTACTGTTCCGTTCCTTTACTTCTCCACCTGTCTGAGATCTGCTGAAGCTTTGTCTCCTGATTAATAATCAGTTTCTTAGACTCTCGCGCTGTAAACATGCGGCGCTGGGTCGGGGAAGGGCGTGTTCGCCGAACACCGCAGGGAATGTGAGATACCTGCCTGCCGAATGCCACCAGGGGTGGAGGAAGAAAAACAGAACTAGTCGAGACTCGGCAGCTCCCTCCACGCCCTGGGTGTGTCCCGGTTTTCCAGCTGCAGTGATAGCAGAGTGGCGGACTGTTTGCCTTGGCCTGCGCTGCTGCTTTAAGGCGGTGTGTAAACTGTGATTCCAGCTCTGTGTAAATAGCAGCTATTTTTTCCTCTTGTTATCTTAATGTTGAAACTCCTGGGCGTGAACCTCGTTTGTATACAGAGCAGCTGAAGTAGAACCACCATTCCTCCACGCTGTAAATGCTGTTGATACCTGAGTTAGCGCTGGACAATATATTTCTTATTAATCTGTGTATCATTCATTCTTTTGTTTAACAATTGCACTTACATTTACATTTAGGGTATTTAGCAGACGCCCTTATCCAGAGCGAAATTGAAAGTCCAAAATTCGATTTTTGTTCTTGAATATAATATCAAAAGCAAATAATGGCTTGTATTTTCTGTCTCTTTATTTGACGATCCAAACAAAAATGGGAAATAAAAATCCCATTCCCATGCCACCATGGGAAAATGTGCACACTGTATGATCCAACTGTAACAACAGAACATTCATAAGCAGCAGGTTTGAAATGTAGATAACTGACAGTAATCACAGCAGCCCTGTACAAGATCATGCTCTGTTCTCAATCTGCAGCCCATGCAATTAGAACTACTAGAATTTCCCGCAAAATACTATGACTTTAGTCTTGTAATATTACAACTTTAATCTCATAATATCACGATTTTATCTCATAATATTGTGACTTTATTCTCGATGTGAAGTGTTTTTATATTTTTAAGTGTGGCCCAAATAAGTTGTAATATTACAAGAAAATAAAGTCCTAGTATTTTGTGGGAAATATTTTGCTTGGGCTGCAGTTGAAGAGTGGATCACTGAGGGAGGGGAAGGAGCATTTACCAAAAATGATCTGTTACAGGGCTGCTGTGATTACCATCAGTTATTTACATAGTTTGGTTTTTGCAACTAAAAGAACAAAAATACAGTCAGTTCCAGTCTAGTCATGAATAAAGGAAATAAACCTTTTACTCATGAAGGATGACTGTCTGTGTGTTGCTGTAGTAAGCATTAAAGGTGGAACGGAAAGCCGGTTAAGACACTGGTGAAAAATAAAAAACAAAGTTCCGCTTCTGATGCTTTTTTTTATATTTCCCATTTTTGTTTGGATCATCAAATAAAAAACAGAAAATACAAGTTGTTATTTCTTTTTGGTATTATATTCAACACATTTTTTACATTTTGGATTCTCAATTGAAAATCAAAATGCATTTTTCCATCAGTGTCTGAGCGGACAGGTGGGCAGTCAGAAACACTTTATTATGTGGAAACAGGCAATGTGATTTCATTATCAGAGTGTGATTATCTAATGACTCCGGCAGATCTGAATAAAACAGCTTAACTACAGGGAGAGAGCCAGAAGGTAACATAGACACGGAGGCTTCCTGAAATACTGACAGGTGGGGGGTTGATATTGATTATTAGATCAAGGCTCCAGATCTCCAGCTGATCTGACTATATCAGTATAGCTGTATACTGCTGTAGGAGTATAGCAGTATACTGTAGGAGTATAGCAGTATACTGTAGGAGTATAGCAGTATACTGTTGGAGTATAGCAGTAGACTAAAGCACTGACTCACCACACAGCTCTGCCCAGCTGAGAGAGGGAGATTACAGGGTAGGAATTCTCATAAAATTTCTCTTCTGTAGACTCTGCCAGCCTTTCTCACGGCATATGGTGACGGTGGTGCCCCACAGCGCCGCTCTCTCTGTGTTTTTTAATGTTTCAAACCTGTTCCTGTGTGATGAATCTGCAGAAACACATCCTTCACCCTCCCAGACTGTCCGTATGGAGCTCATCACATCATAACACTCGCATCACTTCACTCACCTCACACACACACCTCCCACACACACCAATCATGTATCAGTTCTCTCTGATAAACTCACCGGGTCACTGCTAATGCAGTATCATTGTGTGAGTGTGAGTGTGAGTGTGTGTGTGCGGCAGTATATATATATATATATATATCACCCCTGGGCCAGATGTAAAGTCTGTAGGTATCTAGTGTTTCTGAAAAGGCTGACTCATTCTGAATGATGGGTTTGTGAAAGAAAGAGGGAAAACACATCAAAGCTGATTTTCCACTGCAGGGCTGAATGGTTACTAAGGCCGTGCCATGCCATACAGTGCCATGCCATGGCTTCCCGTGTCAGGCTGTACTGTGCCATGCCATACCGTGCTATGCCACGGCTTCCCTTGCCATGGCTTCACTTGTCATAGCTTCCCTTGCCATGTCGTACTGTGCCATGCCTTATTGCGTCATGCCATACTGTGCTATGCAATGGCTTTCCTTGCTGTGGCTTTTCGTGCTGTACAGTGCTATTCCATGGCTTCCCTTGCCATGCCGTGCTGTGCCATTGCTTCCCTTGCCATGGCTTCACTTGCCATGACTCACTTGCCCTTGCCATGCTGTACTGTGCCATGCCGTATTGGGCCATTCCATACCATGCTATGCAGTGGCTTTACTTTTACTATACCATGGCTTCCCTTGTCATGCCGTACTGTGCCATGCTATGGCTTCCCTTGCCATGCTGTACTGTGCAATGCCATGGTTTCTCTTGCCATGCCGTACTGCGCACGTACCATGCCGTACCAAGCCATGTCGTACCGTACCTTGCCATGCCATACTGTGCCAACACATACCATGCTGTACCATGCAATGCCGTACCTTGCCATGCCATACTGTGCCAGGTCGGTGTGGACCTGTTAGCCCAGTACAGTTCCATTTCCATTTGGAGTGTTGTTTAATCAGGACCAGGAGGTACCTGGAACAGAGTCTACTAGCTAACTAAATGGAGAACTGTGCTTCCTCTAAAAAGTCTTTCTCTAAATGCTGATCCTGGAATCAGGAGAATGCAGGTTCCATCCCCCATGAAGCCACAACAACTTCTAAAACCACTCCTAAACCCAAAGCCCTTATAGCTGCTGTGTGAAGTTATACGTTTATCTGATGCTGACAGACAGTAATATTTGTAACTATTTGTTGCATAGTTCGTGAAACTATGAAAATGGAACAGTATAGTATAATATAAGATTATAACTTTATTTCAGATATTGACTGTGTGTGAACTGTGTGTAAATGTTGGCACATTTGTAGCACAGTCAGCTAATAATTACATAATTACATATTTCATTACATACAAGCAGCTTTAGTTTCATTGTTATAAATGTCCTAAATAGCAATGATTGCTTTATTTTTGCAGCATTAAGAAAGTACAATGTGTCCCCTTACAACCCCAAATTTTTAAAAAATAAAAAATAAAAAAATAATGCTAAACTTGTTATTTCATTAATTAATATACAGTATTTGGACACATTCTCATTCAATGGTTTTATTCTTTTAAAGTTTTTTTTTCCTACATACTAAATGGATACTTAAGTGATCTATCAGACTATGAGGGAACACATAAGGAATCATGTAGTAACTTATCCTGTACAACAGAGGAAACTCTTGCTCTTCCTTTACTGTGGCAGTCCTGATGAGTGCCAGTTCCATCATAATTTGAGGATACTTCTTAAAATTTGTTTTTCAGACTGAATGACCTTAATTTTTTTCTTAAAATCATTTTTTAATTCTTTATTTAGTTGAATAGTTGTTGCTTCTCTTTACAACCGATGCTCTAAAACACATTAAGAGACAATAAATTCAAGTAATTAACTCTTGATGGATAACTGCTGTCACAGCTGTTAACTGAAAGCCTGAATTCCAGGTGACTCTACCTCATAAAGCTGACTGAGAAAATCCAGCAGAGGTGTGCAAAACTGATCATCTATAGTCTAATACACAGACTTTTTAAAATAATGTAAAAACGCTGAATTTAAGGCGTGTCCACACTTTTCTCAGTGCTGTAATTTGGCCGGTGATGAGTTCTAGGTCAGTCCTGGTGCAGACAGATATATTGTGATGATGATAAATGATTTTTTTCCAGTTTCTACAGCAGCTCTATTTGTTTATCAGCGCTGGATGTTCTCCTAAAGAGCTGTAGCCATTATGAGAGTTGTATAGTTAGAGATAAGCTATGTTGTTAGCGGGGGTTTTTTGAGAGCTTGGTTCAGGTTCTGGCTTGTGTCTGAGATGGTTTGCTCACTTTCACATTCTTGGCTCGCGAGGAGAGGTGAGCATTAGGATGATATGTCATCTGTATCATAATAAATTACCACAGTGCACTTTTCTCAGCAGCCTGGACATCGTCAGGACCTACAACCAGCGTATAAACCAGGACTGATTCACACCATCGATTCAGTTCTGGTTCACATTTCCTGATTCAACTCGGAATAGTTCAGTTATAATTACAGATTAGAGAACTAAAGTTGTAATTGTACCATTAACCCCTTCTAACCTACCAGTTATTTTACATAGTAAGACCCTTTTTTTTTTAGTAATTTGCTGGCTTGATTTAGGCCGTCAGTGTGTCTTTGCTATCGTAACGACAGGAAAAGTCTCTCTCTCTTAATTAATCATGGGTGTGTTTAATTTTGGGTGTAATGGGAAATAAAACAATCAGAGTGTCTCTTGCTCATCATTCCCTTTAAGAGTCAGGTGAGCTCTGATTTTGGCATATTGCTATTTTAACAGTGCAGCTACCTGGACGTGTCCAACAAACGCTTCTCAGCAGAGGAAACTGAGCTACTCTTTCACGTTAGTTAATTCTGTTTATTGTTGATGCAAAGGTTGGCTTTGTATTGACAATTCACTGCTGAGAAAGCGATGAACGTCTGACTGTTGCCGTCTGTCTGTGTAGATATATTCAGAAGCTCTGCTGCTATTTAAACCAGGCAGGAGGAAGGAGTGATAATATTATCCACATTTAAAGTGGAATAAAAACTCAGGAAAAATACTGAGACACGTCTCTAACTTTACCTTAGCTTTTCTAAGAACTTTTTCACACCTGTAGTTGTGTTTTAGTGTCTATGATCCGGATCAGTTGATAAGTTTGTTTATTTGGAGCGTTTCTCCCTCCGTTTGGTTTGTTTTCACACAGGTATAAAAACCTAAACACACTAAAATACTCACCAATAAACCATGCCAGCACATCGTCTCCTCTGATTGGTCTGGTGTGGGAGCAAGAAAGTAAATATAGTGAAAATATTCTGTATTCCAGTGTGTTTATCTGTATATCTGTGCAGTGTGAAGCTGATTTAACACAGAACACTGAAAATTTGCTGCTGCACAATTAAACACAGTGTTTTTAAAAGTATGTGTAGCGCAGATGCGTGCAGTGAATGCAGCACATACTGTACTCTTAGTGTGTAAACAGCGTGGAGCAGCAGAGGCAGCGTTTGTTCATAGCTGTGGTAATTAATTAATGTTATCTGGTTATTATATCAGATTAAACTGCGCCTTATCAGCAGTTCAGCTCAAATAAAAGCAGTATATTTGATAACTGGGTTCTTTTGATCCACACCCAAGTGTGATTACTGTTTTCACACCTGCTCAATCGAACCACACTAAAATTACAAACCAACCAGAGACTGATTTAACCAACCAAATAGTGCTGGTGTGAAAACACCCTAAAACAACAGAATGTTCTGAAACTGATTCTTTAACTGATTTTTAATATCAACCTCTCTTCTAGGGTAAACCCATTTAACCCTTAGAACCCTACGGACGGATTTACGGTCCAAAATCGCACTTTGTGTTCTCAGCTTAATTACTCAGGAATCCCTTTACACATAAACATAATCCATACAAGGTTAGAAAGGGTGAAACTTACTCTTTCTAAAAATAGTGATGACATCCCAGTGTGGTAAAGCTAAATCTACAAGAAACCCATTGAGAAAAACACCTAAAAGAGTGAGATCTCCTTCCCCAACCAATATTATTTACCTTTAGTGCTTCAAACATATTTATATGATGTTTCAAACCAAATAAAATCAGTAAATGACTCACTGAAAAAGTGTGAAACTACCAGAGGTGAAAAAAGTACTGAAAAATTGTAATTAAGTAAAAGTACCATTACTTTGCTAAAATTCTACTCAAGTAAAAATAAAATTACCCATCTAAAAAGTAGAAAGTAAAAGTAGAAAGTACTCAATTTAAAATGTACTTTGAGTAAAAGTTACATAGTTACTTTTTATTATTTGATGTAAAAAAAAAGTAAAAACTAATCATAAATTAAATTGTTTTTAATGAACTATTATTCCATATAAGAATTTGGATCTTTCATGCAGTATTTCTTTAGACCACCCCATAAAACAAGTGGTATAGGTTTCTCTGATCCATTATTTTTCTTTACTATTAAAAAGTTATGGTAATATACAGTGCCCTCCATAATTATTGGCACCCCTGGTTAAGATGTGTTCTTTAGCTTCTCATAAATTGAGTTTTGTTCAAAATAATATAGGACCACGATGGAAAAAAAGAGTAAAATACAACCTTTAACTCAAGTGAATTTATTCAGTAGGAAAAAAATCCCACATTAAGAAATAATTATTTAACATCAAATCATGTGTGCCACAATTATTAGCACCCCTGATGTTAATACTTTGTACAACCCCCTTTTGCCAACAAAACAGCACCTAATCTTCTCCTGTAATGTTTCACAAGATGGGAGAATACAGAAAGAGGGATCTTTGACCATTCCTCTTTGCACATTCTCTCTAAATCATCCAACGACCTGGGTCCTCTCCTCTGCACTCTCCTCTTCAGCTCACCCCACAGGTTTTCAATGGGGTTGAGGTCTGGGGACTGAGATGGCCATGGGAGGAGCTTGATTCTGTGTGCGGTGAACCATTTCTGTGTAGATTTGGCCACATGTTTAGGGTCATTATCTTGCTGAAAGACCCAGTGACGACCCATCTTCAGCTTTCGGGCAGAAGCCACCAGATTTTGTTTTAAAATGTCCTGGTATTTTAGAGCATTCAGGATGCCATGCACCCTAACAAGGTTCCCAGGGCCTTTAGAAGAGAAACAGGCCCACAGCATCACTGATCCCCCGCCGTATTTCACAGTGGGCATGAGGTGCTTTTCTGCATACTCAGCTCTTGTGTTACGCCAGACCCACTTAGAGCATTTGTTGCCAAAAAGCTCTATCTTTGTTTCATCTGACCAAAGCACACGGTCCCAGTTGAAGTCCCAGTACCGCTTAGCAAACTCCAAATGTTTGCGTTTATGATTGTGAGTGAGAAATGGTTTCTTCCGTGCATGCCTCCTAAACAGCTTGTTGGCATGTAGATAGCGCCTGATGGTTGTTTTGGAGACTTTGTGACCCCAAGAAGCTACCATTTGTTGCAATTCTGTAACAGTGAGCTTTGGAGAACTTTTTATTTCTCTTATCATCCTCCTCACTGTGCGTGGTGGCAAAATAAACTTGCGTCCTCGTCCAGGCTTGTTTACCACTGTTCCAGTTGTTTTAAACTTCTTAATAATTCCTCTGACAGTAGATATGGACAGGTGTAGGCGAGTAGCGATTTTCTTGTAGCCATTGCCTGACTTGTGAAGGTCAACACACATCTGCCTCACTTGAATGGTATGTTCCTTTGTCTTTCCCATGTTGAAGATAAATGGCCTCTGTGTCACGTCATATTTATACCCCAGGGAAACAGGAAGTTGTGAATTACTAATTAAATGTTCCTACATACTCTGATCAACTTCGTAAACTACTGTAGAAGTGACAGAAATACTTTTATTAAATTTATTTCCTAAGAATTGTTAGGGGTGCCAATAATTGTGGAACAGGTGATTTTATGAAGAATAATTATTTCTTAGTCAGGGATTTTATTTCCCCCTTAAAATTTACTTGAGTCAAAGGTTGGACTTTACTTTTTTCCCATCGTGGTCCTATATTATTTTGAACAAAACTCAATTTATGAGAAGCTAAAGAACACATCTTAACCAGGGGTGCCAATAATTATGGAGGGCACTGTAGGTGACTAAAAACTGTAATTTTATAGGTTTACAGTTCATTATTATTTTTTAACTTGCAATTGCTTTATTTTAACTGCTATTTAACTGCTATTTACATGTTTTTTTTTGTTTATATTTAAGCAGATTGTTTAATGATAAAAGTACTTACACCACATGCTTTCACAGGTTTGATGTGGAAGTTTGGAAAGCTGCAGCTCTGTCTGGCGGGACAGGAACATTTTGTATTGCATGAGGACGTTATTGCCTCGCTATTTCATGCGCGAGCATCTGTGCCATTTATTTATTTATTTATTTTTTCAGCATTTTTTTTACTCAGTAATTAGGAATTTTCCAATGTAGCAAAGTAGATTACTTGTGTCAAAATGTACTTGAGTAAAAGTAAAATTACGATTTTAAAAACTACTTTAAAAATTACAAATTACTCATAAAATCTACTCACATTTTTACTAAGTAGTTATTTTGCACTAAACATTTTTATTTTTATTTCAACTCTAAACTAAAAAGTTAAAATTTTTGTATATATATGTTTTCTTTGTGTGTCCTGATCAAAATACTGTAAGGCTCTGAGTGTCAGGTTTTTAGTATCTACATGTATCCTAGAGGTGTGATTATCAAGAAAAATAACTCCGCCTAATGCTCTCTCCATGTATTTTGTCAAAGTAATAATTAATAAACCATGTAATGAACTCAATATCATCAATATTCTTATGAATTTAACTCATAAACACTCTAATCTAACCATTTTTGAAAATATATTTTAGGTGTGAATATATTTAAAGTCTATACATTAAAAAAAAAAAAAAACAGGCGCTTGGTAATTTTTTTCACAAAACATGATCAGTTCCAGGAAAACATAACAATTCTGCTTCCTTTTACATTTTAAATTATTATATTTTTGAGCAGCCGTATGTCTTCTGGAGTAAAAGAGATCAGGGCGTGTGTCTGTCTGATATAATTACTGTGTTATAAGACCTGAAAGAGGAACTGATAAAAACGGAGAAAAATGACCCCTCTGTTTTTGGTAGTGTGTTTTATGTGTTTAAACCTGTTTGCTAAGCTCTGAGTTACTAAATATCCTGCTGTGTATTATATACCTATATCATATCATGCATGTATAAATGTCTGCAGGCGTCAGGATATGCTGATGAAAGATTCTGATAGGTGATGCGTGATGGGTAATCTCAAACTGCTGAGAGAAAGAGAGAGAGAGAGAGAGAGAGAGAGAGAGAGAGAGAGGGGGGGGGGGGGGTGTTATACGCCGGTAGCTGGAGATAAGAAAGCTGAGAGCTGCATGCAGTAATAAAAGTCCTGTGTACGGGCAGGACGTGTGCCAGCAGCAGGATAATGCGCAGTGTGGGATTACAGGCAGTGGGGCTGTGGGTGTAGAGAGAACCTGTGCCAACGTATTTCACCAAAGTGCAACCAATCTCTGTGTTTACAGAGGTAAACAAAGCCAAATTTAACTGCTTAATTACCACCCTTATGAAAATAAATATACCGCATTTTTTGCACTATAAGGTGCAGTTTAAATCCTTTAATTTTCCCACAAATCATCTTATCGTTTTATAATCCGGTGTTCCTTATGTATGAATTCTACCAGTCAGATATTAAGGAGTTTCAGTAAAGTTTCTCCAGCACTGAGACTGGAGCAGTATTAGCATTAGCCGCTAACCACGCTAATAGCTCTTTTACTATTAAGAGTTTAGTATAATCAGCCTTTAGCCAGCTGCTAACCCCAGCTAGCACTGCTGAAGCAGCATTAGCATTACCCCTGCTTGTTTGACTTTAAAAATAATGCGCCTTATTAGAGCTGGGCGATATGGCCCAAAAAAAATTGATTTAAATCGTATTTTTCCCCTACTAAAATCTCCTAAAAGTCGCTAGAAGTTGCTATGTTTTTGAAGCTGTAAAGGATTAACATTGTGAGAGAGAAAAAAAGTGAGTAAAAACACTATAAATATGTTAGAAATTATACAAATGATTTTTTTTAATAAAATCTGATTTATTTTTTATTAAATGATCAGGTTCAGTATCACTGTAATCATTCCACCTTAAACTATAAGCCAAGCAAACTTTCCTTGCAAGGCAGGAATATATAATTGCAGTTTTCTCAAGTACATCCTGATCAGCAGATTAAGTACAAGTATATGGCAGATATACTTAGACTGTTCTGTTTACTCCTCAGTATAGGCCAAGTATAATTAAGTAAAATTATGTCACTGAAAATACAAAAAATCATCTGAAAGCATACTCGCTTAATTTTAGTTCAAAAGAAGTTTACTAATTATACACTTGAATAAACTTATTTTTTGTAAGAGCACTTATCACTTTCCAGTAAATAAATAAATGTTGCTTATTGAGAATAAATCAAATATTCAGTAACCAAAAATAATATTCAGCATCATTTACCACACCCTGTATGAGTTAACTCCCTCTTCACACACTGTCTGTTTAACAGCTGAGAAATACAAGCTCTACAGGACTAGGATAGTAGTAGTAACAGTAACAGTAGCTAAGCGAAATTAGACTTATTATTTCATTGTTTAACAAAAAAAATTTACTGCCTTTCCCTAGTTAACTAGCTAATTATATATTAAGTAGCAACTGCTGAGGTAAATATATGGCTGAAATTGCACTGCTAAAATGTATGATTTACTTGAGCAGTAAATTCCACTGCTGATGTAGCTAGCTTGCTAAATGTATTGAGTAGAACAGTATTGCTGAGGTAAATGTGTGATTAGAATTAGAACCAATCAGCATATCACTGCGGCAGGTGCGCTCTGACTTGGCGAATTGCTATTTTAACAACGCAGCTCCTCAGCGTAGATACACTGCTCAAAAAATAAAAGGAACCAGTTTTAGCTTTAACTCTACCTTTCCAGGTTTAGCTTTAATTCTACCTTTCCAGGTTTAGCTTTAACTCTACCTCTCCAGTCTTAGTTTTAACTCTACCTCTTCAGGTTTAGTTTTAACTCTACCTCTTCATGTTTAGTTTTAACTTTACCTCTTCAAGTTTAGTTTTAACTCTACCTCTCCAGCCTTAGTTTTAACTCTACCTCTTCAGGTTTAGTTGTAACTCTACCTCTTTAGGTTTAGTTTTGACTCTACCTCTTCAGGTTTAGTTTTAACTTTACCTCTTCAAGTTTAGTTTTAACTTTACCTCTTCAAGTTTAGTCTTAACTTTACCTCTTCAAGTTTAGTTTTAACTCTACCTCTCCAGCCTTAGTTTTAACTCTACCTCTTCAGGTTTAGTTTTAACTCTACCTCTTCAGGTTTAGTTTTAACTCTACCTCTCCAGCCTTAGTTTTAACTCTACCTCTTCAGGTTTAGTTTTAACTCTACCTCTTCAGGTTTAGTTTTAACTCTACCTCTTCAGGTTTAGTTTTAACTCTACCTCTTCAGATTTAGTTTTAACTCTGCTCTCCAGGTTTAGTTTTAATGTCAGATCTCCAGGTTTAGCTTTAACTTTAGCTCTCCAGCTTTAGCTTAAACTCTACCTCTCCAGCTTTAGCTTTAACTTTAGCTTTCCAGCTTTAGCTTTAACTCTACCTTTCCAGGTTTAGCTTTAATTCTACCTTTCCAGCTGTAGCTTCAACCTTAGCTCTCCAGTTTTAGCTTTAACTCTACCTCTCCAGCTTTAGCTTTAACTTTAGCTCTCTAGTTTTAGCTTTATCTCTACCTCTCCATGTTTAGGTTTAACTTTAGCTCTCCAGCTTCAGCTTTAACTTTAGCTCTCCAGGTTTAGCTTTAATTCCACCTCTCCGGCCTTAGTTTTAACTCTACCTCTCCATGTTTAGCTTTGCCTCTATCTCTCCAGGTGATGTTTTAACTTTAGCTCTTCATATTTAGGTTTACCTTTGGCTCTTCAGATTTAGTTTTAAGTTTAGCTCTTCAGATTTAGCTTTAACTTTAGCTCTCTAGGTTTAGCTTTAGCATTTACTGCATTTAGCAATATCTAGGGCTACGTAAGAAAATATCACACAGGGATTGTGTTTGTGGTAAAAGGGAAGTCTTGCTCAGAGGCAGGATAGATTAGATCATCTTTAAGTGAATGATTGTTTCTTAAACTGACAGTCATATCCATGTGAGTGTGTGTGTGTGTGTGTGTTTAACATCTAGCAGTCATGTCGGAGCAGGTCAGCTGGTTTGCTGGATGTCAGCTGCACAGGCCTTTTTCCAAAAGTCAGGCCTTTAGCTTCCCGCGGCGGCTACCTCATGCCTCAGCATTAGCTCATAGTGAGCTGATTTATTTATGTTTTGGAAAAGGGCGGGAAAGGGGGAACTTTTCCCACCAAATGTCTTGGCTTTGGTTCGAACGCGAGCCGGACTTTTGGCTGAGCGACCAGTGAGATGTTTTTTAGAGGAAGGAAAAAGATCACATGCTTCACCGCCTTAAGAGAGGAAAATAATACAAGTTTAACCCTTTTACTCTCCAAAGCCCTGTTATATAGAAAATACCTATTCATACTTATCATCACAGGGCATCTCACGATACGATACTATCACGATACGATACTATCACAGTAAGATACAATCATAATACAATACTATTACAGTATGATACTACAATGATACGATAATATCACGATACGATTCTACCACGATACGATTCTACCACGATACGATTCTACCACGATACGATTCTACCACGATACGATAATATCACGATACGATAATATCACGATACGATAATATCACGTTACGATAATATCACGTTACGATAATATCACGTTACGATAATATCACGATTTGATAATATCACGATACGATAATATCACGATACGATAATATCACGATACGATAATATCACTATACGATAATATCAAGTTACGATAATATCACGATACGATTATATCATGCTACGGTAATATCACGATACGATATCAGGATACAATTTTATCTTGATACGATACTATCACTATACAATCTTATCACAATAAAATATTATCACAATACAATACTATCATGATACAATGTTATCATGATACAATATGATAAAGATACGATATCACGGTATGATTCTATCAAGATACGATACTATTATGAGACAGTTCTATCACAATACGATATTATCACTATATGATCTTATTAGGATACGATACTATCACAATACAATATCACAATTAGAGACTGACCGATATGGGTTTTTCTAAGGCCGATGCCGATACCGATCATTAGTGGTCAGAGTCAGCCGATGGCCGATGTGACCTGCCGATTTTTAGGGCCGATATGCTATCGTATTATACTTATTTGGCATGCTTAAAATCATACTAGTAAGAGGAGGAACAACAGTTGTAAACTTCACACAATTTATTGAAAATAAGGTTAGCATTTTATAGTGACTTTAATGTTACTATATCACTATATGTTAATAAAAAAAATATAAATTTTATTTAGATTGTATTATCCATAACATTTTATTTTATTCATTATATAACATATGTTCTATATACACTATATATTCATGTTTATAGTAGAAATATTATGTTGGCTATTATATAAAATTTACTGTAGGGGCCTACTAATTAACAAATGTATGACTTGTTGCAGTCTGTTAGTCTATTAATTATTCATTTTAATATGTTTAACAGAGTGCAAGAAGACTTCCATAATGTGACAACTTTAGATAGTTACTCCAAAACGGCAAAGCTCATTTCTTCTTCAACTCCATGCAGTTGAAAACGAATGGACATGGGAGGACAATGTTATAAAATGTTCACATTAGGGCTGCAGCTATTATTTTACAAAAATGGGTGACGTTTAAATTAAGAATAAAATTATAAATAATGCAAAAACAGACAGGTGCTGTAATTTAAATATAGCTTTATCTGTTTTTTTTTCTTCTTCAAATGAGCTCCTTAGCCAGAGAAACGCGTCTCATCAGCTGTACTGGAGGTTCGGTGCGTGAGCGGAAAATGAGTTGAGAAAGCTGAAGAGCGCGGACTTTATAGGTTCAGGATAAAATGAGCTTTTATCAGAAAAGTCTGGAGGGGGTTCTAAAGTAGAACCCGACAAAACAGAAAATTCTGCTCATCGTTTCATTTAATATCTAACAGCGCAAACCGCTTTAAACGGGTGAGTTTTACAGCAGAACAGCAGGAGGCGGCATAATTTAATGTCTGTTTGTAGTGAAGGAAAAAGAGATGTTTTATTTTAACTCCATTATTTTAGAAACTATTTGTTTTATTAATTTGTTTACAATAAAGCTTATTTATATATAAGGAGAAGTACAGTCCTCTAATAATCCTGACTAACCAGTAATTATTATTTCAGCGCAGCTGATGCTGCGAATATCCTTAAACAGTTTTAGTCCTGCCCTTTTTCATTTCGTCTAAAAATAATTTAAATACTGAAAATATCAAGTGTTAATTTGATTTTATTTACTTAGATTTTCGTTTCTGAAGAAGAGACGTCAGTTATTTTATACTAGAGCTTATAGATAGGGCTTGCCTTGCATAGTCAGGGCGCATTCCAAATGCACTCCTGCCATCAACGCTAAGCATAGTTTCGTTTGGAGAGAAATGCTACAACACCATGCAGTTGAAATTCTATTCTTTTTCAGTAAATGAAGCAACATCACAGATTACTAATCATGAGAGAAAATATAGACTTTGGGACACTGGATTGTAAAAATGGATGACTTACCCGTTGAAAGTCTTGCTCACTCTTGAAACCTTGCGCTGCGTTCCAAGTAGCTGCCCGCAGATGTGCCGGATTAAAATCGGCGCGGCCAAATAAGAAAATCGTCCGATGCCGATTGATAAAAAAATAACAAAAATCGACCGATTAAATCGGCTGGCCGATCGATCGGTCGGCCTCTAATCACAATACGATAATACCATGATAATACATTATTAGGATACGATATCACAATACAATACTATCACAATACAATATCATAAAACAATATTACAATACGATAATACCATGATAATACATTATTAGGATACAATATCACAATACAATACTATCACAATACAATATCACAATACAATATCACAATACAATATTACAATACGATAATACCATGATAATACATTATTAGGATACGATATCACAATACAATACTATCACAATACAATATCACAGTGCTATCTCACAATACAATAATAGCCTTACAGATTTAGCCTTAGCTTTAATTTAGCTCTCCAGGTTTAGCTTTAACTAAGCTTTCCAAATTTAGCCTTAGCTTTAATTTAGCTCTCCAGGTTTAGCTTTAACTAAGCTTTCCAAATTTAGCCTTAGCTTTAATTTAGCTCTCCACTCTTACTCTGCCTCACTCTACCTTAATCTATCTCACTTTACCTCACACTACCTCACTCACACTTAATCTATTTCCCTCTAACTGAATCTCACTCTACCCTCACTTTACCTCATTCTCTCACTCTACCTCTCTCTACACTCTATCTTACTCTCTCACTAGCCTTAAATCTAGCTCAGTATACCTTACTCTACTTTGCTTTACCACACTCTTCTCCACTCTTTCTCACTTTACCTCGCTTTACCTTGCACTGCTTCGCTCTACCTAACTCCACTGATTTACCTCACTGTACTTCAATCTACCTCACACTCTCACTTTAACTTGTTCAACCTCACTCTAACTTGCTCTAACTAATCTTGATCTAACTCAGTATACCTCACTCTACTTCTCTCTCTACCTCACTTTACCCTGCTCTACTCCACCCCTCTATCTCAATCTGACTTTACCTCACTCTGGCTTTCTCTGCCTCAATCTACCTCAATCTACCTTTCTTTACCTCAGTCTGCCTCACTCTACATCACTTTGCATCACTCTTCCTCACTTCACACTCTACCTCACTCTGACTTGCTCTAACTAACCTTAATCTTACTCAATATACCTTACTCTACTTCTCTCTCTTTTTACTTCGCTTTACCTTGCTCTACATCACTCTACCTCACTCAACCTTGATTTACCTCAGTCTGACCTTACTCTAGATCCCTCTACCTCAATCTACCTCACTCTACCTTTCTTTACCTCACTCTACCACACTCTACTTCAATTTTCCTTCCTTTACCTACTTCTGTCTCACTTTACCTCACTCTAACTCATTCTACCTCATTCAATCTCAACTTGCTCTAACTAACCTTAATCTAACTCAGTTTACCTCACTCTACTTCTCTCTGTCTTTACCTCGTTTTACCTCGTTTTACATCACTCTACCTCACTTAACCTTGATTTACCTCAGTCTGACCTTACTCAAGATCCCTCTATCTCCATCTGCCTCACTTTACCTCGCTCTGTCTTCTCTGCCTCAGACATCTCGCTTTACATCAGTCTACCTCAATCTACCTTTCTTTACTTCAGTCTGCCTTTCTCTACCTCAGTCTAGCTAAATGTTGAAAAAAAAATAATAGAAATTAGAAATTTCCTATGGGATCAACAAAGCATCCATCCATCCATCCATCCATAACCTTGATTTAACTTAGTATACACCTCACTCTATGTCCTCAGTCTGCCTTGCTATACTTCACTTTACCTCACTCTACCTTAATCTATTTCACTTCTACCTCCCTCTACTTTAATCTATCTCACTTCTACCTCACTCTACCTTATTCTATCTCACTTCTACCTCCCTCTACTTTAACCTATCTCACTTCTACCTCACTCTACCTTAATCTATCTCACTTCTACATCACTCTACCTTATTCTATCTCACTTCTACCTTATTCTATCTCACTTCTACCTCACTCTACCTTAATCTATCTCACTCCTACCTCACTCTACCTTAATCTATCTCACTTCTACCTTATTCTATCTCACTTCTACCTCACTCTACCTTAATCTATCTCACTCCTACCTCACTCTACCTTATTCTGTCTCACTTCTACCTCCCTCTACTTTAATCTATCTCACTTCTACCTCACTTTACCTTATTATATCTCACTTCTACCTCCCTCTACTTTAATCTATCTCACTTCTACCTCACTCTACCTTAATCTATCTCACTTCTACCTCACTCTACCTTAATCTATCTCACTTCTACCTCACTCTACCTTAATCTATCTCACTTCTACCTCACTCTACCTTAATCTATCTCACTTCTACCTCCCTCTACTTTAATCTATCTCACTTCTACCTCACTTTACCTTATTATATCTCACTTCTACCTCCCTCTACTTTAATCTATCTCACTTCTACCTCCCTCTACTTTAATCTATCTCACTTCTACCTCACTCTACCTTAATCTATCTCACTTCTACCTCACTCTACCTTAATCTATCTCACTTCTACCTCACTCTACCTTATTCTATCTCACTTCTACCTCACTCTACCTTATTCTATCTCACTTCTACCTCCCTCTACTTTAATCTATCTCACTTCTACCTCACTTTACCTTATTCTATCTCACTTCTACCTCCCTCTACTTTAATCTATCTCACTTCTACCTCACTCTACCTTAATCTATCTCACTCCTACCTCACTCTACCTTATTCTATCTCACTTCTACCTCACTCTACCTTATTCTATCTCACTTCTACCTCCCTCTACTTTAATCTATCTCACTTCTACCTCACTCTACCTTATTCTATCTCACTTCTACCTCCCTCTACTTTAATCTAGCTCACTTCTACCTCACTCTACCTTATTCTATCTCACTTCTACCTCCCTCTACTTTAATCTAGCTCACTCCTACCTCACTCTACCTTATTCTATCTCACTTCTACCTCCCTCTACTTTAATCTATCTCACTTCTACTTCACTCTACCTTATTCTATCTCACTTCTACCTCACTCTACCTTATTCTATCTCACTTCTACCTCCCTCTACTTTAATCTATCTCACTTCTACCTCACTTTACCTTATTCTATCTCACTTCTACCTCCCTCTACTTTAATCTATCTCACTTCTACCTCACTCTACCTTAATTTATCTCACTTCCACCTCACTCTACCTTATTCTATCTCACTTCTACCTCCCTCTACTTTAATCTATCTCACTTCTACCTCACTTTACCTTATTCTATCTCACTTCTACCTCCCTCTACTTTAATCTGTCTCACTTCTACCTCACTCTACCTTAATCTATCTCACTCCTACCTCACTCTACCTTATTCTATCTCACTTCTACCTCCCTCTACTTTAATCTATCTCACTCCTACCTCACTCTACCTTATTCTATCTCACTTCTACCTCACTCTAACTTATTCTATCTCACTTCTACCTCCCTCTACTTTAATCTATCTCACTCCTACCTCACTTTACCTTATTCTATCTCACTTCTACCTCCCTCTACTTTAATCTATCTCACTCCTACCTCACTTTACCTTATTCTATCTCACTTCTACCTCCCTCTACTTTAATCTATCTCACTTCTACCTCACTCTACCTTATTCTATCTCACTTCTACCTCCCTCTACTTTAATCTAGCTCACTCCTACCTCACTTTACCTTATTCTATCTCACTTCTACCTCCCTCTACTTTAATCTAGCTCACTCCTACCTCACTCTACCTTATTCTATTTCACTTCTACCTCCCTCTACTTTAATCTATCTCACTTCTACTTCACTCTACCTTAATCTATCTCACTTCTACCTCACCCTACCTCACTCTTCCTCACTCTGCCTCAAAAACTCGCGTATCAGAATGAAGGTTTTAACCCTGTGTGATTATCGTGTTGAGTAATGGTTTAAATGCTCTTTATGGTATGGTAGGAGTATAATATCAGTGCTGGGAGAACGCTGCAGGTCTGGAGTTGGTTTTGTTTGTCTGGTTGGGTTTGGGTTTCTGCTCTTGGCTGCAGGATTTTATTCAGAGTTGTCTGGGTCAGAAAACCACTCTGTGTGACTCTGTGTGACTGTACTGTACCTGCTGCACTGATCCGCCATAACAATAAGAACCTAAAACTGTTAGATTTCTTTAATAACACTATGAATTCCCTTTGTAATGTAATAATGATCTGTTTTATGTCTTTATGGATGAATCTCAGGCTCGTATTTTAGAGTCATCACGCTTGGCTGTGCGCCGTGTTCCTGATACGCACTGTATTATTTTGCCGCAGTGTAAACTGAGAAGTGTTCCTGTAATCCTGTGTTATAATCGTTTAGTGAGGGTGCAGTTTTTATGAACACACTCTTACATAAGTGCTTTACCAGATGTTCCTTTTCATGGCTCTCTATAGGTGACCAGCTAATACCCTGTTACTGTTGATTCCATCCCAGTGGATTTCTCACGCCTGTAGTTCTCTATGTTTCTGCATAAATGTGACCTAAAACATTGTTAACTTTCGAACGGGGATGTAAACACATGCAATCAATCATGCAATACACTTTTGCACGTTTTATTTTTATCTAATTTTAATTTTAAACTTTTAAAGCACTTTCTGGACATATGCCACCATACATCACACAAGTACTTATTAATAATAACACAACTTGTTATCAGAATCATCCTAGTAATCAGAAGGAAAATCTACTTTTAGCTACAGGAAATTCTAAAACTCAAAAAATAAATTTTAAACTTCTAGTCTCTAAAACTACGGCATGTTTATAAAGCATTGATTTGAAATGTAGGGTGGAAATGCTAATGCTAACTGCACTGCCACTATGATTGGGAGGAGATCGCTGCTTTAAATCCAGGTCATGCAGCTTGCCATCAGCTGCCGGAGCCCTGAGAGAGCACAATTGTCCTTGCTATCCCTTTCTGGGTGGGTACAGTAGAGGGCGCTCTTTCCCCTCATTACTTCTAGGGTGATGTGGATCAGCACAAGGCTGCGTCTGTGAGCTCATGTATCAGAACCGAGTCACTGCGGTTTCCTCCGAGCTTTAGCGCTGTGATGCTACTCTGCAAAAAGAGGCGGAGTCTGACTTTACGTGTCAGAGGACGCATGTTCTAGTCTTTACCCTCCTGGTGTTAGTGTATCACTAGTTATAGGTGAGAAAATGGGAAAAATAATTAGGAAAAAAAGGAAAGAAGTAGTAGTTTTTGAGACAGGCATGTTGTTTCCCTGCATGTTTGGTCTGTTTATTGACAATATTAGTCTTAATTTACAGTTTTTTTTATTAGAAACAGGTATGATTTTAATGTGGGGGGGGCCAGAGCTCCCGGCACCGCTGCGCTGGCAGGGGCAGGACACCTGCCAGGCTGCTGGCCGTGGCGGCGTGGCGGGTCCGGAGGCATTTTCCCAGGCTCCTCCAGATGAATGGTCAGTAATAGCCGTGGGAGAGGAGACTCTGCGAGCTGTACCAGCCTGACTGCTCTTGGCACAGCCTGTGAAGAAGGCTTAATGCCTGTGACCCAGCCCCCTCCACTACACAAACCCCCTGCCCCCTCCACCAGTCCTGGAGCACAGTGTAACTGTGCTGGCGAACAGCGGCTGAGAGTGTTCACCAAAGCAGAGACCAGCACAACCCCGAGACTGTTGAATTAAATTGAATTAAGCAGCTTTTTACAGAGAAAAACAGGTCCTCACCTCCTATGAGCAGCAGCACAGAGATGTTTTAAAGACTTTCCCAGTAGCCGGGTATACAAGCTGAGCAGGAACGCAGAGTGTGGTAGCATTGAGGCTGTGGTGGTGTTCTCTGTGTTGTGTTTGTGTTCTCTGTGTTGTGTTAATGTTCTCTGTGTTGCGTTGGTGTTCTTCGTGTTGTGTTGGTGTTTTGTGTGTTATGTTGGTGTTCTCTGTGTTGTGTTGGTGTTCTCTGTGTTGTGTTGGTGTTCTCTGTGTTGTAGTTGGTGTTCTCTGTGTTGTGGGTGTTGTTGTGGTGTTCTCTGTGTTGTGTTGGTGTTCTCTGTGTTGTAGTTGGTGTTCTCTGTGTTGTGGGTGTTGTTGTGGTGTTCTATGTGTTGTGGGTGTTGTGTTGGTGTTCTCTGTGTTGTGGGTGTTGTTGTGGTGTTCTTTGTGTTGTGGGTGTTGTGTTTGTGTTCTCTGTGTTGTGTTGGTGTTTTCTGTGTTGTGTGTGTTGTGTTGGCGTTCTCTGTGTTGTGGCTGTTGCATTGGTGTTCTTTGTGTTGTAGTTGGTGTTCTCTGTGTTGTGGCTGTTGTTGTGGTGTTCTATGTGTTGTGGGTGTTGTGTTGGTGTTCTCTGTTGTGTTGGTGTTCTCTGTGTTGTGTTGGTGTTCTCTGTGTTGTAGTTGGTGTTCTCTGTGTTGTGGGTGGTTGTTCTGGTGTTCTCTGTGTTGTGGGTGTTGTGTTGGTGTTCTCTGTGTTGTGCTGGTGTTCTCTGTGTTGTGTTGGTGTTCTCTGTGTTGTAGTTGGTGTTTTCTGTGTTGTTGGTGTTGTTGTGGTGTTCTATGTGTTGTGGGTGTTGTGTTGGTGTTCTCTGTGTTGTGGGTGTTGTTGTGGTGTTCTGTGTGTTGTGGGTGTTGTGTTGGTGTTCTCTGTGTTGTGTTGGTGTTCTCAGTGTTGTGTGTGTGTGTTGTGTTGGTGTTCTCTGTGTTGTGGGTGTTGGTGTTCTCTGTGTTGCGTTGGTGTTCTTCGTGTTGTGTTGGTGTTTTGTGTGTTATGTTGGTGTTCTCTGTGTTATGGATGTTGTGTTGGTGTTCTCAGTGTTGGTGTTATCTGTGTTGTGGGTGTTGTGTTGGTGTTCTCTGTGTTGTGTTGGTGTTCTCTGTATTGTGGGTGTTGTGCTGCTGTTCTATGTGTTGTGTTGGTGTTCTCTGTATTGTGGGTGTTGTGCTGGTGTTCTATGTGTTGTTTTGGTGTTCTCTGCATTGTGGGTGTTGTGCTGGTGTTCTCTGTGTTGTGTTGGTGATCTCTGTGTTGTAGTTGGTGTTCTCTGTGTTGTGTTGGTGTTCTCTGTGTTGTGTTGGTGATCTCTGTGTTGTAGTTGGTGTTCTCTGTGTTGTGTTGGTGTTCTCTGTGTTGTGTTTGTGTTCTCTGTGTTATGTTTCTGTTCTCTGTGTTGTGTGTGTTGGTGTTCTCTGTGTTGTGGGTGTTGTCTTGGTGTTCTCTGTGTTGTCTTGGTGTTCTCTGTGTTGTGTTGGTGTTCTCTGTGCTGTGGGTGTTGTGTTGGTGTTCTCTGTGTTGTGGGTGTTGTGTTGGTGTTCTCTGTGTTGTGTTGGTGTTCTCTGTGTTGTGTTGGTGTTCTCTGTGTTGTGTTTGTGTTCTCTGTGTTGTGTTGGTGTTCTCTGTGTTGTGTTGGTGTTCTCTGTGTTGTGTTGGTGTTCTCTGTGTTGTGTTCTCTGTGTTGTGTTTGTGTTCTCTGTGTTATGTTTCTGTTCTCTGTGTTGTGTGTGTTGGTGTTCTCTGTGTTGTGGGTGTTGTCTTGGTGTTCTCTGTGTTGTCTTGGTGTTCTCTGTGTTGTGGGTGTTGTGTTGGTGTTCTCTGTGTTTTGGGTGTTGTGTTGGTGTTCTCTGTGTTGTGGGTGGTTGTTCTGGTGTTCTCTGTGTTGTGTTGGTGTTCTCTGTGTTGTGTTGGTGTTCTCTGTGTTGTGTTGGTGTTCTCTGTGTTGTATTGGTGTTCTCTGTGTTGTGTTGGTGTTCTCTGTGTTGTGTTGGTGTTCTCTGTGTTGTGGGTGGTTGTTCTGGTGTTCTCTGTGTTGTGTTGGTGTTCTCTGTGTTGTGTTTGTGTTCTCTGTGTTGTGTTGGTGTTCTCTGTGTTGTGTTGGTGTTCTCTGTGTTGTGTTTGGGTTCTCTGTGTTATGTTTCTGTTCTCTGTGTTGTGTGTGTTGGTGTTCTCTGTGTTGTGGGTGTTGTGTTGGTGTTCTCTGTGCTGTGGGTGTTGTGTTGGTGTTCTCTGTGTTGTGGTTGGTTGTTCTGGTGTTCTCTGTGTTGTGTTGGTGTTCTCTGTGTTGTGTTGGTGTTCTCTGTGTTGTGGGTGGTGGTGATTCTTTATGGCCTGAGGCTGAATAAGATGAAACGTGTGTCAGCAGCAGTTTCGTCCCCTATGGATCTTCCATGGCTCGGTTCCAGCGAACCCTTTTGGCTGCATTGTGTTTGAAGTGTACCTGCCTCGGAGCGCGGGAGGGAGACGATTCGAGTTCTGGAGGAGACGAAATGGAGACGAGAAGCTGAATTCCTGAGACGCCCTCTAAACTTTATACTGTATTAAATTCTGTATGCTCTTATTCTGCCTTACTCTGTTTAAACTCTAAAACTTTAAACTTTTCTTTACAACAGTACAACAGTATTTAGCCCTCCTTTAACTGCAGTTACAGCTGCAGGTCTTTTGGAGTTGTTTGTCTCTACCAGCTTTGATCATCTAGAGACTGTAGAGATTTTTCCTCCAATTTTCTTTATAAAACAGCTGAAGAACAGTCAATGGGATTTAGTTCTTTAGGGCTTTAACTGGATCATTCTAACACATGAATATTCTCTTCTAAATCTAAATCATTCCACTGTAGCTCTGTTTAGCTGTATGTTTAGGGTCATCGTCTTGCTGGAAGGTCTCAAGTCTTTTACAGCCTCCAACAGCTTTTCTTCTTCCAGGATTGTCCTGTATTTATTTATCTCCATCCATCTTCCCATCAACTCTGACCAGCTTCCTAAATCTGTCCCTGCTGCAGAAAAGCATCCCCACAGCACGATGCTGCCACCACCATGTTTCACAGATCCGCCACACATAGCTTTGCTTTGCATTTAGGAGAAAAAGTTCAACTTTGGTCTGATATGAGCACAGAATCTTCTTCCACATGTTTACTGTGTTCCTACATGACTTATAGCTACAAACTGCAAACATCACTTCTTACGGCTTTCTTTCAACAATGCTTTTCTTCTTCCACTCTTCTTCCCGGCTCAGAGGGTGGTCGCTCGCTGGACGGACCAATCGGTGGACGCTTTGCAAGATGCTCTGGATGACGCGGACTGGGACATGTTCCAAACCAGCTCCCATGGTGACGTCAACGTGTTTACGGAAGCAGTTGTGAGTTTCGTGGGGAAGCTTGTGGACGATACAGTCCCTAAAATAATTGTAAAAACCTTTCCCAATCAGAAGCCGTGGGTGGATAAAACCATCCGTGATGCCTTGAAGGCTCGTACTGCTGCTTACAACACGGGGCTCATCAGCGGTAATATGGACGATTACAAAGCCGCATCATACGGAGTACGCAGAGCGGTGAGACTGGCGAAGCGGCGCTACGGAGAGAAACTGAAGTCACAGTTTCAACGAAGTGACTCTAGATCCCTGTGGCAAGGACTACGGACAATGACGGACTATAAAAACACATCCTCCGGAGTAATGAGAGCGGACGCGTCGCTGGCAAGTGAGTTGAACAACTTCTATGCTCGCTTTGGGACTGCAGCCGGCAGGACTAACAGCAGCAACGCTAACAGTGCGGCCGAGGGCGCACGCGCGAAGCCTCTCAGTGGACAGGAGCCGTTCATCATTACGGAGAGTGATGTAAGGAAGATGTTCAGGGCAGTAAATACCAGGAAAGCAGCGGGACCTGATGGACTATGTGGCAGAACGATCAAGGTCTGTGCAGGTCAGCTAGCTCCTGTATTTACTGAGATTTTTAATATTTCCCTGTCACAGGGCATTGTTCCAGCATGCTTTAAACAATCCATCATCATCCCTATTCCAAAGAAATCTCAGCCATCCTGTCTCAACGACTACCGCCCTGTAGCTCTTACATCAGTGCTGATGAAGTGCTTCGAAAAGCTGGTCAGAGACTTCATCACTTCTTCATTACCGGATTCTTTGGATCCATTACAGTTTGCATACCGTCAGAACCGTTCTACAGATGATGCTATATTACATCTACTTCACACCACCTTGTCACACCTGGATGCTGGAAGGAGTAATTATGTTAGAATGCTGTTTGTAGACTACAGCTCAGCGTTTAACACTATCATTCCTTCCAAACTCATCACCAAGCTGTTAGATCTGGGACTTTCTTCCTCACTGTGTCACTGGATCTCCAGCTTCCTCACAAACAGACCACAAGCAGTGCGAGTGGGTAAACATGTCTCACCCACTCTCACCATTAGTATTGGTGCTCCTCAGGGCTGCGTTTTATCGCCCCTACTGTACTCATTGTACACTCACGACTGCGTGAACACTTTCAACTCCAACACCATCATTAAATTTGCGGACGGTACCGTTGTGGTGGGCCTGATCTCTGACAATGATGAAAGGGCCTACCTGGAGGAGATTGACAACTTGGAGACTTGGTGCTTGGGAATCTGCTGCTCAACGTCAGCAAAACCAAGGAGCTGATAGTGGACTGCAGCAGGAAACAGAAGAGGAGCTACCACACTGTAAGGATTAATGGAACCACAGTGGACAGAGTGGATACTTTCAAGTACCTTGGAGTTCACATCTCACAGGATCTTTCATGGTCTTGTCACATAAATTCCCTGGCAAAGAAGGCCCGTCAGCGTCTCTACCACCTCAGGCGCCTTAGGGACTTCAGATTGCCAACCAAGGTGCTACGAAACTTCTACTCCTGCACCATTGAGGGCTTCCTTACAGGAAACCTGGTAGCCTGGTTTGGGAACAGCACTAAGCAGGACAGACGAACTCTGCAGAGAGTGGTGCGCTCCTCAGAGCGCATCATGCGGACGACGCTCCCTGACTTGCAGACTATCTACAACAAGCGGTGTTGGTCCAAAGCCAAGAAGATCGTGAAAGACCTTAGTCATCCTAACAACAAACTTTTTGCTCTGTTGCCATCTGGAAAGCGGTTTCGCTCTCTAAGATCAAAGACGGACAGAATGAGACTGAGTTTCTTTCCTCAGGCTATTCGGACACTAAACAAGGCTAAACCATAAAAAACATAACTCACTGGACTTTCACACCACTCACTTCACCTCTCAGCACTCTACTTTACTTTATTTGCTCTTTTGCACAGCACCTTGCTGCTCAATTTGTTGCACTTTTGTAGTATGGTTGACTAGTGTACAGAACAGTTGTTCAAAGCATTTCACTGCATGGTGTACTGTGTATAACTATGTGTGTGACAAATAAACTCTGAAACTGAAACTAAAGACAAGATGTGTGGAGAGCAGGACTTAAAGTTGTCCTGTGGACAGATTCTCCTGATGCACCTGTTGAGCTGTGGATCTCTGCAGCTCCTCCAGAGTGACCATGGTCCTCTTGGCTGCTTCTCTGGCTAGTGCTCTCCTTGCTCAATTTATTTTGTTTCAATGTCTTAACATTAACATTTTTTAACTTATTTCTCCCAGTCCTGACGGTGTGACAGTGAGCTTTTACACATTAATAAAACTCAATAATTGCAGTGAATGGCAAATTGCTGGTCAGTTAATCCTTGCATAAATACAAACTGATAGTGAATAAAGGGTGGGGGAGGGAGAA
Source organism: Astyanax mexicanus (assembly GCF_023375975.1). Classification (NCBI taxonomy): domain Eukaryota; kingdom Metazoa; phylum Chordata; class Actinopteri; order Characiformes; family Acestrorhamphidae; genus Astyanax; species Astyanax mexicanus. Next base: position 14,198,957 of record NC_064432.1, on the reverse strand, counting down.
GAGTGGCAGACACACCCACTGTATTCAAATAAATGGTTGCAAGAGCCAATGGGGAAGGTCTGAGCTAAAACGTTATTGTTACTTATTGCTCAAATTTACAGTATTTTTACAATATAAAATGTGTATTGGTAAGGTTGCAGAACCTCATTAATGTAACTTGACTGTAGATAAAAGACCGTTTTCTTGGTAGTCCACATGTTGGATACTATCTGAGCCAAACAAGTTTATCTTCATCTCGTCAGACCACAAGAAATGGTTGCAGTAATCCATGTTCTTGGACATGCTTGTCTTCAGTAAACTATTTCAGGCTTTCTTGTGCATCAGCTTCAGAAGAGGCTCCCTTCTAGGACAGTTCCATGCAGTCAGAGTTGATGCAGTGTGTGGTTTATGGTCTGAGCACTGCAGTGAACTGACCTCCCACTTCTTCAACCTCTGCAGCAATTTTTAAAAGTGATCTCTAGATATTACTCTGAACAACTTCTTTGTTGTGCTGTATCTCAGTTCAGAAACTGCCACCTGAGGGCCCAAAGATCACCAGCATCTAGTACTGAGGGTTGGACATGTTCCACATGTGCACAGTGATTTCTCCATATTTACACAAAATTTACGATTATACACTAAACACACACACACACACAGGTTAGAGGTTTATGAGATGTTTCTCCATCCCACCAGACTCTCCTGTGTGAGGGTTCGTGCTCTGGGAAGTTAAAGCCTGAACCCTGTGGCATTCATGTGACCACTTCCCCACTGCCGTCACACACACACACACACACACTCTGTGAACTCAGGTTAACTATGCTTCCTCACCAAAGCAGTATGTTTAGGAATTGGAGAATCAGTTCTGAGGATCTCTCTCTCTCTCTCTCTGTGTATATGTATAACCAGAGTTGTAATAACTCCACATGATGGTTGTCAGGGGAACAGTGCTTGTTTGACCTCATTATGCCAAGTGTAAAGTTTGGTGGAGGTGATATTATGGTCAAAAAGTCCCATAAACACACTCCTAAACCTTGTGGAAAGCCTTTATAAAAGAGTTGAAGCTATAATAGCTGTAAATGGGGAGCCAACATCAACATCTGCGATTAAATTTCTTTAGCAGTGGTGGCAGACCCCTATACACAATACAGTACTCTATACACAGATTAGCACCCATTAGTGTTAAATTGCATATCTTTTTTTTGAAAGGAAGATTAAAGTTACCAGGAACAACAAATTATGAAAAAATATAGTAATTATTGAGGAAAATGAACCAATTGCATATTTAAACCTTTTCGATTTGAAACTTTTCGATTTCTGTCGGTGTAGGTTGAGAACCTCAGACAGTTCACAGCAGGACTTGCCAGCAGACTTTGTCTGAAGGAGGGATCTGTACCTACTGTCTGTGGCTAGTCAGCAGATGAGGAAGTGACAGAGCCCTTAAACGGCTCATTCTGAAAGGGTGAGACTAGAGCTGGTGAGATCTTTATCTGTATGCAAGAGTGATTTTGTGGACAAAGAACCTCACAAACTTGTGTTTTGTATAGAACACAGACATATTCTTCTATTGTAACTTGTGTAAAAAAAAAGGTGTAATATGTTCATTTTATTGTACACCGCATCATCTATCCCATGTATCAATCAGGCCCTGATTTGTACTGAAGATTTTTAGTTTCCAGGTCTTTCTTGCTAAGTTGTTCTGGACTCGTGTGATTATTTTTAATGCACTCAGACTCATAAACACATAAGAAGTGAGAAGAGTTGTTGGACGCGAGTTCCAGCAGAAGAAGTCTGGCTTTAATGAGAAGCTGGAGCGCCTGGGTTTAATTTACAGCCCCCAGCGCAGACTGGAACACAACATAATCAGATCCTCACAAACCTTCCAAAACTTCACTGAGTTTTAGGAATCAGACCAAACTGACTCTGCTGCTCCCACTGTTTGTGCATCATATAATATAGCAGAAAAATTAGATATTAAATAATAATAATCATTAAGACAGTATTGTAACTAACACTTGTGTACTGTGTACTGTCTGAGGTTCTCAACCAGCAGACTAAAATTAAACTTTTAAACTTTAACTGATCTTGTGGGCGGGGCTCTGGTGGGGGTTGACTGGTTAAGGGGTGGAGCCAGGGTGTTCGATGCAGTTTTTTTTTGTTGTGATGTCATCTTCATCTCCATGCCAAACCGTGTCTTTGTTAGCAGTGGCAACCACAGGGCTCATCCAACATTGTTAATTCCGTGTTAGCAGTACCGCCAACTGGGTTTATCCAGTGTTGTTATGACGGCATACTTGCCTTGATAGCCAATGGGCAGATTTCTCAGTCTTTAAGCTCCTCCCACTAAACGGTTCTGTTGCCCCAGGTAAGATTAACTATCTCTGCTGGGAAAACAGGGGTTAAGTATCATTGCAATGATTAGCAATGCCAGCAACAGGGCTCATCCAATGTTGCTAATTCCGTGTTTGTAGTACCTCTGCTTTAGCAATTCTGGTGGCTGGGCTTGTCCAACATTGGTATGGTGGTGGACTGGCCTCGCTAGCCAATTGGCAGGTCCCTCAGTCTTTAAACTCCTCCCACTAAATGGTTTTGTGGTTTAAAGTAAAGTTAGCTAGCTAATTGTGATTGAAAAAACAGGATTAAGCAAATCGCTGTCCTTGTTAGTAACGCCAGCCACAGGGCTCATTCAATGCTAACTCCATGTTAGCAATGCTGGCAACTGGGATTATCCACCATCACTATTGCCTTGTTAGCAATGCCAGCCACAGGGCTCATCCAATGATGCTGGTGACCAGGCTTATATAATGTTGCTAACTCTGTGTTAACAGTTTTAGCAACCAGATTCATTTAACGGCACAAAGCTCTGTGTTCGCATCCAAAATCCATCCATCACTAAGTTAGCTTTAGCAATGCTGGCGACAGTATTATTAAACAGTGCTAACCCAGTGTTAGCAGTGCCGGTGACTGGGCTTATCCAAACATTGCTAATGCTGCTTTAGAAACTCTGTCGGCTGGGTTTATACGTCATTGCTATTGTGGTGGACTGGCGTGGCTAGCCAATAGGCAGATCCCTCAGTCTTTAAGATCCTCCCACTAAATGGTTCTGTGGCTAGCTAAACATGCTGAGAAAACTAGTGTTAAGCAAGTCTAAGGCCTTTTTAGCAATGCTGGTGACTGGGATTATCCGCCATCGCTAATGCCATGTTAGCAATGCCAGCCACAGGGCTCATCCAATGTTGCTAATGCCACAATAGCAATGCTCAGGACTGGGCTTATCTAACGTTGCTAACTCTGTGTTAGCAGCGTTGGCAACCAGGTTCATCCAATGGCGCTAACTCTGTGTTAGCATCCAAAATCCATCCACCATCGCTAAGTTAGCTTTAGCAATTCTGCCGGATGGGTTTGTCCTACATTGCTATGGTGGGGGACTGGCCTGGCTAGCCAATAGGCAGATCCCTCAGTCTTTAAGCTCCTCCCACTGAATGGTTCTATGGCTTGAAGTACAGTTAGCTAGCTAACTCTGCGGAGAAAAACATGATTATCCATCATGACTAATGCTATGTTAGCAATGTTAGCCACAGGGCTCATCCAATGTTGCTAACACTATGTTAGCAGTGCTGGCAACCAGGTTCATCCAACGTTACTAACTCCTTATTTGCAAGGCTTGCAACCGGGATAATCCAATGTTGCTAATATTGTGTTAGCAATGCTGGTGACCAGGTTCTTCCAACGATGCCAAATCTGTGTTAGCATCTAAAATCCATCCAACATAGCTAACATCGCTTTAGCTAGGCTGAGTTCATCACACAATGGTATAGTGGTGGATTAGCCTGGCTAGCCAATAGGCAGATCCATCAGTCTTTAAGCTCCTCCCACTGAACGGTTCTGTAGTTCAAAGTACAGTTAGCTAGCTAGTTTCATTTAGACCTGCAGTGGAAAAGCAGCTTTAGATATGTGTAATGAAATTCAATTTTTAATATTTAAATGTTGATTAATGGTGATTAAAGGCGCTGCAGTTCTTCGCGGTTCTGCTGGTGACGAGGTGTCCTGGTTGTTCTGTTGGGTCACGCCACTACATTTGGTGACCGCGTGGAGAGGGTCACGCAGATGTTGAGGAGAAGAGGGGTGTGTAAATATTGTTTCAGGTGGAAGAGGTTGAATGGAATGTGAGACTTGGACTTATCTGCAGTCACGCGTACGGTGTGAAGTTCTTCCAGAAAAACCCAGATCTGACCACACACACTCCCGCCGCTCCTCACCTGAACATCACACTACAGTATATACCACAAAATATATACTTTTATATCAGAGCTGAGTATCAATTCCATTCAGATTCACAAGATTCCAACAATTACAGAACATCTTGCAATACAATATTGTCGCATTATGATACCCATGATAGTGAACAGCCAATAAAAAAAAACTCAAATCTCTCAGGAAATTAGAATATTATATGGTACTTTTGGCAGTGTGGGCAGTGTGCCAAGTCCTGCTGAAAAATGAAATCTGCATCTCCATAAAAGTTGTCAGTAGCAGTGGAAAGCAGGTGGACACTTCTTGCTTCCCTCTGCTGAAAACACATTTTATGGAGATGCGGATTTCATTTTCCAGCAGGACTTGGCACACTGCCCACACTTCCAAAAGTACCAATTGCTCTTATATAAGATTTTAATTTTCTGAGGCACTGATTTTTGCGTTTTTTATTGGCTGTTTATTTGGAGCGTTTCTCCCTCTGTTTGGTTTGTTTTCACACAGACATAAACCTACTGCGCCAAAATACGCACCAATAAACCACATCAGCACATCATCTCCTCTGATTGGTCAGCTCCTCTGAGCTGTCTGGTGCGGGAGCGTGAAAGTAAATATAGTGAGAAGACTCTGTGTTCCAACAAAGAATGCTGTAAAACAGCAGTATATGCAGCACGTACTGTGATTTTAGTCTGTAAACAGCATGGAGCAGCAGCAGAGATAGCAGTATATTATCTGGCTAATATATAAATCAGATTCAACTGAACCTAATCAGCAGTTTAGCTCAATAAAATAGAAGTATATTTGATAGCTGGGTCAGATCGAGACCAGATCTTGTTCTCACCACAAGCGAACCGTTCCATAAAATAAAAATCTGCATGTTGGGCAGGGGCGGGGCAGATTATGGCAGAAGTTGGGGTCAGACTTGGTGGCATAATTAACTTGCATCAAAAAAATAAATAAACAAAAAATCGTACTGATTCCGAATTAATTGCAAGCGTTAATGCTTTAACGTTGACAACCCAAGTTTATTTATACAGTTTTATTCTATAAACTACAAACAACATTTCTCTCAAATTTCACATAAAAATATAAAAATAAAAATTGTCATTTAGAGCATTTATTAGCATAGTTTATTCATAAAGTTTTAAGAGTTCAGAAATCAATATTTGGTAGAATAACCCTAGTTTATCTAAGTAATCTAAGTTTTAATTTCATGCGTCTTGGCATCATGTTCTCTTCCTCCACCAGTCTTACACACTGCTTTTGGATAACTTTATGCTGATTTACTCCTGGTGCAAAAAAATCAAGCAGTTCAACTTTTTTTTTATTTGCTAAAATTCATGTTTAAAGTTTGATTTGATCGTTTTGGAATGATTTTTAGATGTTTTCCGTGTGCAGTATTCTTCACTTCAGATTGTGTTTCACATTTTTCTGGTTTGTTGTGTTTTTTTTCCCTCTTGGTGGAGGTCTGGGTGTGTGTGTGTACAGTGTGTGTGTGTGTGTGTGGAGATGTAAAGAGGCTTGGGTTATGTATGTCTCTGGCTCTGTGTATGTATAGCTTGTGGGGCGACATGTTGTGGTGATGTCTTGTGATGGAGCATTCCGGTTGTGGGTCAGACAGTTCATCTTCACGTCTCCTCTGTGAACAATCTGTCTTTCTCTCTGTTTTCTACAAACCCTGGTGACTCTGTGAACAAACAGACGTGCACAGAGAAGTGCACTAGCCTGCTCACTTCTGTTTAGTGCACTACACAAAAAATTAGGCTGATGAAAAATCAGCATCATAATAATAACTAATAGATATAATCAATACAAAAGTAAGATATTTGCTGCAGAAAAGAAAGATGAATCTGTGTGAGAGTGTGAGTGAGTGTATACACTGTGTATTACGGTACTCGTGTTTACACCAGAGCTGGGAGAGAAAGCTGCGCTCGCTTCTCCTGCAGAAACGAGTTTTACACCTAATAAACATCATTTAATCAGCTCTAATCCACACATAAACACCATAAACACAACAACTACCATCTGTAGAACAGTGAAACATTCTGAATATACAGACCTTTCTCTTATTAAACATAAAATACATCTGTTTTCAGATTAAATTCACTATGTTTTTATTAATGAAGAAAATCAAGGTGTTATCAAATAAAAACACTTGAAAAGTCTTGAAAAACACTTTCTATACTATTAATTATGTTTAATTTTCAATGATATTTCATTGTTACTTGATGTAAAAAAAATGCATATTTAGTTGTATATAGACTCTTAAAAATAAGAAAATTCAAGGATTATTGAATAACATTACTGAAGTCTAGAAGAACACTTTTACTAGTATTTATTATGTATATTTTAAGTAATAATACTGTAAGAATTTGAATTAATTGAATGGTAAGTTTAGACTCCTATAAAATGTAAAAAATAAGAGTTATCATATACCTCTAAATTCATAAATGTCTTATTCTCATATATTAAAATGATAAGTTTCAAGTGATATTACTGTAGTAATTTGGAGTAATGAGAATTCAAACCTAGGTAAAATGTCTGTTCGCTCTTGTATAAACCAGATTTTGGAGTTCTATACAACCAGCAAATCAAACTGTTCAAATGTCATCAAATGACACCATTAAATTCTTAGAGAACGCTTGCTATACTATTAGTGATTTAAGTATTGAGTGATTTTACTGTAGAATTTTAGAGTAATGTGAGGTCAAACGTAGGAAAAATGGCCATTTGGCTTTTCATAAACCCTTATATGTTGTGATATTGATACATTGTCCCACATATAATTATGAATAGGCCTGTCATGATAACTATTTCTTGGTGACTACATCCATATGTATATGTGTGTATGTATATATATATATATATATATATTGTTCCAGAAATAATTGTAATGAACGATAATATAGTTGCAATATAATTGATCAGAAATAATAGCATTATAATGAATTTTAATTTTCTGTTTTTCTGTGCTGGATTACTCACTAATAGTTGGTGGCAGGCCAAGTCTTCTTTGTTGTTTAGATCGAGCCCTGCTGTTTGCTTTGATATGTGTATCTTTTACACCTTCTTATTCAGTGTTTATATTTAGTATTCTTTTCCTACATAGTAAATGAATAGTAAAGATAGATTTATTTATTTATTTATTTATTTGATTGATTGATTGATTGATTGATTGATACTTTATTTATCCCGAAGGAAATTTAGGCAGACTATCTAACAGACTATAAAGGAACACATAAAGAATAATGTAGTAATTTAAAAGTGTTAAACAAACCAAAATACTCTGTAAAGCATTTAGGTGCCCTTATCTGGGGAGCTGTTAACTCTGATGAGAGCCAGTTTCATCAGCATAATGTTTTTTTTGGTATTTGCAGTAACTGTACCTGAGGATGCTTTCGAATTCTTGAAATTCGTATTTTTCTTCATTTTTTTAGTCTTTTTTTTTACTTAGTTGAGTAGTTGTTGCTTCTCATAATCTGGATTAGAACATTACTAAAATATTCACTATTCACTGTATACCTGTAACTCTACCTCTTCACTACTTTACAACTGATGCTCTCAAACACATTAAGAGACAAGAAATTCAAGTAATTAACTCTTGATGAGTTCAGCACAGCTGTTAACTGAAAGCCTGAATTCCAGGCCATTTTTAATGAATGTGAATCAGTATCTGTATTTTGTTCTTCAGTTCAGCAGCTTTTTTTTTTGTCTTTTTTTCCGTTTTGCAGCATGCTAACGTTAGCCTAGCATAAACCCGGGCTTTAGGCCAAGAGTAACTCGCGTTGCCCCTCCGCCTCCGAGTCCAGCAACAGCTGATCTCTGAAATCGGGCCTTTTTGTGGTTCCCAACTCCGCAGCCAGACATCCCAGTCAGCCTGTCCTGGGAATTGGCTCTCTTCAGTCACCAGGGAAGAGAGAGAGAGAGAGAGAGTACAAATACTTCTGAACTTTACTGGAGTAGAGAATGAGGATAAAGGAGGGGGAGGAAAAAGAAGTTCAGCACAGTCAGATCAACAAGCTGCTCAGAAACACATGAACTTTATCAGCTGCCAACTAAAAAAAGCTGCTACAACAAACCCAACTATTACAAAAAAAAGAAAAAGCTGAGACTCTCTGTGTAAAATGTAATAAATGTATTTGAAAATCTCATATATTCATAGTTTATTCACAATAAAATTTAGTACTTGTGCATCCCTAAAAGTAGAATATCATTAAAAAGTTACTTTATTTCATTAATCAGTTCAAAATGTGAAGTATGTTATACATTATATATATTATATAGACTATGAGGCGCACTAGATTATAATATGCATTATAAGACACTAGTAAGGAACAGGAGGGACGCCATGTTTACCTTCTAATTCAGCTTAGCTAAAATAAGCTAAGCTAAGCTAAGGAAACAATACAAAATAATAATAATAATAAAAAATAAAACTTTTCACTAAGGGTAGCCTTACTAGAATTTCTAGAATTTAGAATAGTATCTATCTATCTATCTATCTATCTATCTATCTATCTATCTATCTATCTATCTATCTATCTATCTATCTATCTATCTATCTATCTATCTATCTATCTATCTATCTATCTATCTATCTATCTATCTATCTATCTATCTATCTATCTATCTATCTATCTATCTATCTATCTATCTATCTATCTATCTATCTATCTATCTATCTATCTATCTATCTATCTATCTATCTATCTATCTATCTATCTATCTATCTATCTATCTATCTATCTATCTATCTATCTATCTATCTATCTATCTATCTATCTATCTATCTATCTATCTATCTATCTATCTATCTATCTATCTATCTATCTATCTATCTATCTATCTATCTATCTATCTATCTATCTATCTATCTATCAGAATACAGTCTAATATACTCACCTCTAAATGGAGAAAGAGCTAGCGCTTAGTGCGATTAGCAGGTAATGCTAATGCTAATACTGCTCCAGCAGTGCTAGTCAGGGTTAGCAGCAGGATGCAGGCTGATATACTCACCTCTGAATGACAATGTTCTCCCTCAGCATTTCCAAATACAGAACTTTTTGCCAATACCCCCAACCTACAGGCCTACAGTGCTAATGATAGGGGCATAGAGATACCCATGCAAAAAATGGCTTTTTTGCACCATTTACAAGCTATGACCTGTCACCGGCATTGTGAGCCTGTTGTGAGCATCAAGTAAAAGTGCTGTATTTGGGAATGCTAGGGGTGAAACTAGGTGGGCTATACTACAAAAGGTTATACTTACTATCACGTTTCACTAAACCCAAGTCCATTTCACACCAAAAAAATCTCCTTTTTTGTAAGATAAAGTCTTCTAGTAGGTCAAGATCCCTCCCTCAGATGAAATCTGCTGGCTAATCCTGCTGTGTACTGTCTGAGGTTCTCAATCAAAATGACTGAAATGGCATTTCTTTGACTGATCTAGTGGGTGGAGCTCTGGTGGGGTGGTTTTTATGCAGGTTTTCTTATTGTGATGTCACTATAAGGGAGGGGCAAAACAGCTCCTTATTTTTTGTGCTTGGAGTGTTTATAGGGGCGGTCGAGACCCAAGTGGAAATACACTTTTCTTTTCTTTTTTTACGATATGGTAAAATGATTCACTTTCAGCATCTAATATATGTTATATTCTATTTAAATTGTGAATAAAATATGGATGTATGAGATTTGCAAGACATTCTGTTTTAATTTACATTTATTTAGACAGAATCGCAGCTTTTTTTCCCACAAGCGCATAAAAAACAGCGGATTGATCTGCTGGAGTGGAGGATATAAAAAGCGAGGGAGCGAGAGGAAAAACGCCGCCGGCTCTGGAGAAAGACAAATGTTGTGACTGAGGAGTTTTATTTTCCCATAACTCTTAAAGGGCCGGTTCTGGTCTCAGGCTTGAGTGATTAGGAACAGATGAGATAAGAACAGTGATAGAGAGAGAGAGAGAGACAGAGAGCGCACACTCGTTACTCACTGCTTTCTCTCTTTTCTATTCTTTGTCTCTTTCTTTGCTGAAGTCACTGCTGCTGCTGTTTAAAAGACTATAAGGGATTATATTTTCTGTAGTAACTCATACATCCTGCTCATGTTATCAGATATTAAGGAAACATTTCCCCGCTCCCATTTCCTCACACTGGGCTGCCAGGTACAGAACACAACAGCAAACAGTGCAACACTGCTGTGGAAACGGACTGGAATCTGTAATTTTTGTAATTTTTTATTTTTTTTATTCAGGATCACGATAATGATTTTATCTTGATTCGTTTCATGTTAATTGAGTACAACCAAACAGTGTGCCCATTTTTTAGTAGAGCACTAAAGCACATCAAACCATTTTTGCCAGTTTGTTTAAAAAAAAGGTTAATTAACTAACACTATATTTCTGAAGTTTATTCAGTGTAATTCTGTGTAAACAAAACATTTTAATATGACCGTAATTTTTCACACTATAAGATGCACTTAAAATCCTTTAATTTTCCCAAAAATGGTCAGTGCGTCTTTTAATCCGGTGTAACTTATGAGTTATACAGGAGTTTCAGTGAAGTTTCTCCAGCACTAAGGCTGGAGCAGCATTAGCATTAGCCGCTAACCACAGTGCTAGGCGCTAGCTTTTTTGCCGTTCAGAGGTGAGTAATATCAGCCTCTAGCCTGCTGCTAATCTCGACTAGCGCTGCTGTAGCAGCATTAGCATTACCTGCTAACTGTGCTAAACGCTAAATCTTTAGCAATTCAGAGGTGAGTATATTGCACTGTAGTCTGCGTGTTTACTGTGTTAAAACAAACTACGAGTGACGAATCACTAGCTAATAGCGCCCTGGCTTACTGGAACACTCAGGGATCCTCAGTGTAGTGCTGTTTGGTGGAATTAGCTCCTAACGCTAGCGGTTATCTGCTAATGTCAATGCTAATGCTTCAGCCTTAGTGCTGGAGAAATTCGGGAATCTAAACTTACTGTAAGCGCTTTACTCACCCAAATAAACAGTTTAGCTTTACATCTAAGAGACCTGCTGAATTAGAAGGAAAACATGGCAACACCTCTGTTCCTTACTAGTGTTGCATAATGCGCATTATAATCTGATGCGCCTTTTAAATGAAAATAGAATAGAAAATAGAAATTCATTGATAATTTGCCTTATAATCCGGTGCATCTTATAGTGTGAAAAACATGCTATGTAAATTAAAGTGAGTCATTTTATCATTTTAAAATACTTATACTTACTTACTTACTGTGTTTCTACTGTGGTTTAAGGTTATTTTAATATGGTGAGAATTCCAAGGCTTTTACCATATGAGCACCAATCACAAGTCCCCACCATTAAGAGTGTCCTTCAGACCTTAAGCTGCAGTAAGCTCGCATGTATGATGTATTAGCATTGTTTGTTCAGGTCCAACTGTAGCATTAGCCTCCGCTAGCTGCTGTTGAAATGGTTTGTTGTGCCTTTTTACATTGGCCTGTAAAAATCAAAACCAGATCCATATTATTGATTTCAACGTTTTTTTTTTTTTTTTGAGGACTAAATCTCCTCTTGCTGTGTTTTCCTTCATGGCTACATGCTCGTGAGAAAGGGGAGGGGAAGTAAACAAAGGTGTTTGGTGTTATCGTCATATCGCACACCCTTAGCATTAGCTGCGGTTCGCTAACCATAACTGGGTCATTTACTGTATTACCTCCACGAGCATAGTGGGGACAGGCATTTTAAAAATGTTGTGAATTTCATCATTCGAGTGCAGCATCGGTCTGTGTACAGCTGGGTTATCAAGGCAGCTTCCTAAAGTGACCTGAACTCTGAGGAGCGGTATCCAGTGTTTGGAAAATGGACTGCTGTTGTACCGATTGTTGCATTAAAACCTGATCTCTGGTCTTTGCACCGGTGTTTCTTTTCCTCCCTGCAGCAGTTGAGGGACTTAACCCATCTCAGGAGTCGGAGAATCTGATATTAAACTCCTCTCCACTCTTACTGACCTTTTATTACACCAGTTCTGGTTATGAGGAGCACCTGAGGAAACATCGCTTTTATCTGAATCTGAATCAGCAGCAGCAGCTTCAGCTACAGCGTTCCAGGACGCTCTTTTGTTGTCATTCCCGTCCGATGCTGCACGTGGGAACTCTTTCAGCTGAGGAACGCCCATCATCTGAAACCAGGACATAAATATCATCTGCAGGATCCTGCTCGGCAGGTCGGCCAACCCATCTCACAGGATAATTGCTCTTTTTCTATTCTTCTCTGGGGGGAAAACATTCTTATTGATGGCAATTATGCAGGATGAGGTTTCGTTGCTGCAGGCCTCAGTTTAACCCCGTTTTCCCCCTGATGAGTTTTTCAGCTGATGATTTCTGTATTTCCGAACAGAAGTGTGTTAAAGAAGGAAGTGCGCAGTTTTGTCTGCAGTTTTGATTAGTTTTAGTCCAACTATATTGTTTATTTTGGTACCACTTTAAAATAAGACTACCTTTATAAAGGATTTATAAATGGTTTGTAAATTAGATTATTACTTATTATTGATTAGGTTGTAAATGCCTTAAAAAACCATTGATAAGCAGTTACACACATGACATAGTGGCAACTTAGTCATTTAATATATGGTAAAGAGTTAAACATACTCAAATATATTAATATGAGTTTGACAGGTTTAATGATGATTGATGGAAAACACAAAGTAAAATAAGTATCTAGAAAGATCTGATGTTTGACAGTATAAACAAGTGCGAAATCATTATTTTGCTCATTTTCAGCTCACTGTTGCAATTTCTATATATGTGTTATATATGAATTAACTGCTTATTAATGGGTTTTTAAATATTTGCAACCTAATTAATAACCATTTATAAACCCTTTATAAAGGAAGTCTTATTTTAAAGTGTTACCTTTATTATGATAATCATCACTGTCCAATGAAAAACAAGTATCTCCAAAATGGCAACTTTACAGGAGAGAGAAAAAACCTTCTAAACTTTCAATGGAAGTCAATGTAAAATTAGAAATAGTTTATTTCGGGTCATTTTGAAGTATTTCTATTGGTCCATTTTTCAAGAAATTTTGGCACAGTGTAAAGCGCAGGTCGTCTGTTCAATTTGTGTAAAAGAAAGTGAGTACACCCTTTATTGTTTTATATTTAATTTTATTTATATCTTTTTATATTTATTGTTGGGAAACACTGAAGATATGACACTTTGATACAGTGTAAAGTTTACACTGTTAGTTTACTGTTCCCTCAAAATAACTCTCATACTGGCCACTAGATATTTAACATGGCGCCTCATGGCTAAGAACTCTCTGAGGAGGTGAGAAACAGAATAGTGTCTCTATATAAAGATGGCCAAGCCTATAAAATAATTGCTAACAGCCTAAAACTCATATACAGAGCAATGCTTAAGACCATACAGCAGTTTTCCAGAACATGTTCCACACAGAAGTCCACATGTTCAGTTATATCCAAAGATTGGCTTTAAACAATAGAGGCATGAGTGCTGCCAGTATTGCTGCAGAGGTTGAAGAAGTGGGAGGTCAGCCTGCAGTGCTCAGACCATAGGCACTATACACACTGCATCAACTGCAATGTGCCTCTGCATGGTTCTGTCCTGGAAGCAAGCCTCTTCTAAAGCTCATGCACAAGAAAGCCTGTATACAGTTTACTGAACACAAGCAGTCCAAGATCATGGATTACTGGAACCATTTCCTGTAGTCTTACGAGATCAAGATAAACTTCTTTGACACGGATAATCTTTAGCATGTGTGGCGCCATCCTGTTGAGGAGTAACAAGACAACCGTCCCTTGCTTATAGTTAAGCATGGTGGTGGTAGCATCGTGGTCTGGGGATCTCTGAGTGCTTCCAACATGCACTGTGACATTTTGAAGCAGAGCATGATCACCTACCTTCAGGATAGCTGTTTTCTAATTTATTTTAGCAAAAATATAAATGCACTTAATAGATCCTTCCTTGTGTCCTTAAAATGTATTGATTATAACATTCACAACCCTCTAGATAAAGTGGTTGTGTACGTAGGGTTTGTTAATATCATACACATAATTTGCTAATATCATACACATTTTAAGGTCCTATTTTAGTGATCTATAAGCGAGTCGTGTTCTATGCAAAGTGCAGTTTGATTTAGGGCGTGTCAGGGTGTCTTTGCTATCGTAACGACAGGAAAAGTACACTTTGTGCATCTCAAAACGCAGCGCAATAGGCATGTAATATTTTCCTAATTAATAATGGGTGTGGTTATTTGTTAATTGTGGGCGTAACATGAAATAAAGCAATCAAAGTGTCTCTTGCTCATCATTCCCTCATTATTCTGACTTTGGTGGATTGCTATTTTAACGATGCAGCTACCTGGACGTGTCCAACAAACGCTTCTCAGCAGAGGAAACTGATTGTTGTTGATGTAAAATATGGGTTTGTGCTGCTGTCTGTTCATGTTCATGCGTAACAAGCGCATCTGTGTTGCCAAGATAGCGATGAGCGTCTTACTGTTGATGTTTGTCTTGGTTGTATTCAGTCAGTGGAGCTCCTGTGTTTTCTGTTACCAAGATAAACAAGCAAAACTCACTTCCAGACCACAACGCCCATCAGTGTAGATCTATTCAGAAGCTCTGCTGCTGTTTAAAACAGGCAGGTTGATGGACCCTTAGATTCTCTTAGATTTAGGCTCTTAATCCATTATTTTATTATATCTTTTTTCATGGGAGAACACTGACGATACGACACTTTAATACAGTGTAAAGTAGTCAGCGTACAGCTACAGTATAACAGTATAACTCACATAACACACAGCTACTGTATTACACATGTTAAATTTGGTGTTTTGTGTTAAATTCTCTCTGGATTCTGACCACTGGATTTTCAACATGCCACCTCATGGCAAATAACTCTCTGAGGTTGTGAGTTACTATTTAAACAAGGCAGACTGATGGACCCTTAGATTCTCTTAGATTTAGGCTCTTAATCCATTATTTTATTATATCTTTTTTCATGGGAGAACACTGAAGATACGACACTTTAATACTGTGTAAAATAGTCGGCGTACAGCTACTACAGTGTACTGTAAATTTACTGTTTCCTCAAAATAACTCCCATAACACACAGCTACTGTATTAGACATGTTAAATTTCGTGTTTTGGGTTCAATTCTCTCTGGATTCTGACCACTGGATTTTCAACATGCCACCTCATGGCGAAGAACTCTCTGAGGTTGTGAGTTACTATTTAAACCAGGCACCCTTAGATTCTCTTAGATTTAAGCTCTAAATCCATCAAGTATTAAATTCCCTGTGATCCATAGCTCATCACTGTGTTGTGTGTTAGCTTAACGAGTTGTTCTGCTGCGTGGTTCTGGGTGTGTGTGTGTTGGCGAGTGTGTGTTTGTGGTGATGTCGGGATGTGTTACAGTTTCTCAGAGCAGACCGGGTGTCTGGGGATGTGTTTAAAGCAGCGGAGCTGATGGTTCTCATGCCTGTTTGCTTGTTTACAGCAGCAGCAGCAGATAACTCGCATGCATGGGCGTGGTAGTGGGGGGAAAAGTGGACCTGACTACCCAGGGCCCGAGTAGGGAGAGGGGCCCATGAAAATCCTGATTTTTTTTTCGCTCACTTTCCTTTGTTTACTGGCATGGATAGGGGCCCATTAACATAGAGGGTGTACAGGGCCCAGAATTTGCTGCTACGCCCCTGCTCGCATGGTTCAGCAGATCCCGCTCCTCGCCGGCAGATTCCTCTCAGATTAGGCAACACAGCCTCGTCTTTACCCCAGTTTGCCCTGCATTCCTCCCGCAGTGACAAACAGAGCGTGGTTAGGAGATTCCAGTCTCTCCGCCTGGTGCCTCTTAAATTAAAACAGAATGAGAGCAGATCGCAGAATGAAGTCATTTCACTGAGGGAAGGGTTCAGGCAGAGAAACCAGTCTAAAAGAACCACAACAATCTGGATTCCAGGAGATTCATGTACTGAGACTTGCTACTTGCTGGACGTCCTACTAAAATGTTCTGTACGCTCAGAGCTGAATTTTTTTTATCAATTTATCAAACCGTGCGTAGTCAGAATCTCACGTACTTTCTCTTAGTACATCACAATCAACTCGAAATTAAGCACAAGTGCACAAATACATCACACCTGCCATGTCCCCTCCCTCAATTACGCACAGTATAATGCAGAGGTGGAAAAAGTACTGAAAAATTGTAATTAAGTAGAAGTACCTTTACTTTGCTAAAATTCTACTTAAGTAAAAGTACCCATCTAAAAATCTACTCGTTTAAAAGTAAAAAAGTACTCAATTTCAAACCCATCTTAAAATGTACTTTGAGTAAAAGTTACATAGTTACTTTTAAATATTTTATGTAAAAAAGGCAGTATTTGTTAAAAAAAAAAAGAAAAAGTGTATGAACCCTGACTACAGGAAATAAAGGAAATTAAAACAGCTCAGAGATACAGCAGTGCTTAAAGCTTTAGAATTTTCAATATTTCTGTATAAATATGATCAAAAACATCATCAGATTTTATCATCACAAGTTCTAAAAGTAGATAAAAAGAACCCAGTTAAACTGCATTTTTTTTATTAGTTTCTTCTTATTTTTATTTAATTTAATTTATTTATTATTACTTTCATTTTTTACTCTGTTTTTTTAATTCATTCTTGTTCTGTTATAAATTCTATTATTAATTTTATCATTTCTTATCATTCTTAACATTTTACTACTTTTACTATTATCTTTTTACTTATTTTATATTTTATATATTTTTTACTTTTTAGAAAAACAGCTTCAACTCTGGGATGTTGGTGGATTTCCTCACATGATAACTGATCACTTTAGCTCCGCCCACAACATTTACATTACATTAAGATCAGGACTTTAACTTGGCCCTGTTCCAAAACATTAACTTTATTCTTCTTTAATCATTCTTTAGTAGAACGACTTGTGAATTTAGGGTCATTGTCCTGCTGAATGATCCACCTTCTCTTCAGATTCACTTAATGAACAGATGTTCTGATATTTTCCTTTAGAACTCTCTGAATTTTAGCAAATTGAAAACCTCTGGAAAATAATCAAGAGGAAGATGGATGATCACAAGCCATCAAACCAAGCTGAACTGCTTGAATTTTTGCACCAGGAGTGCAGGCGTAAAGTTATTCAAAAGCAGTGTGTAAGACTGGTGGAGGAGAACGTGATGCCAACAGGTTTTTTAATATAATTTTTTTCTGTTTTTTTTTTCTACAATATTTCACCAAAATGGTGTTTTTTCAGTATATTATTTTTATTTTACAAATATAATTTTTTTCAAGTTTTTTTTTTTTACAGTGTACAGTTTGTTGTTTTTACATTATACTTTTTTCTTGTATAGTATACATTTTTATTTGTTTCTGTTTTATTTTTCAGGATTTTATTACAGTATACGTTTTATTCAGTTTTATTCAGTTATTTTTTTCAGATTTCAATATATATATTTTTAAGTTTTTAAAAATTTTTTTCAATATTTTTTTTTACATTTTTACTGTTTTATATCCTTATATTTTGTTCTCTCATTATTTTCTTTACCTATTTTGAGGTTTTCCATAATATGATTTTGTTTATTTTTTAATATACAAGTTTTTACAGGGAGTTTTTTCAGTAGAATTTTTGTATATAATTTTCTTTAAAATTTTTATACACAATTATTTAACTTTTGTTTTAACAATATACAATTCTTCTGGTTTTTAAATAAAGAATATTTTTTGCTGGGAGTTTACAACTAACCTTTATATCTTTTGAGTTCACTGTACATCATGTCTGCTTTATTGGATTCTTTGCATCTGATTTCTTGATGCGTGATGCCAACATTCATAAAAACTGTGATTAAAAACCAGGGTTATTCCAGCAAATATTGATTTCTGAACTCTTAAAACTTTATGAATATGAACTTGTTTTCTTTGCATTATTTGAGGTCTGAAAGCTCTTAACCATAAATTCAGTGTTTTTTCATTATTTTAAAATGTTCTGCATTGTAGAACAAGCTCTTCTTGTTTTAGATGATCAGTTTTGATCATCTCTGCTGGATTTTCTCAGTCATCTTTATGAGGTAGAGTCACCTGGAATTCAGGCTTTCAGTTAACAGCTGTGCTGAACTCATCAAGAGTTAATTACTTGAATTTCTTGTCTCTTAATGTGTTTGAGAGCATCAGTTAAAGTAAAGTAGTGAAGAGGTAGAGTTACAGCTATACAGTGAATATATCCAGATTATAAGAAGCAACAACAACTCAACTAAATAAAGATAAAATACTTTAAGATCTGTCGATCTGAAAAGAAGAATTTCAAGAAGTTTGCTTCTTCACAGAGTATTTTAGTTAGATTTTTTGTTATATTGAATATTTTTGTGATTCTATGATATTTCTCATTAGAGAAGAGTATATATGGTCAGAGTGAGGAGCTCCAGGTGGATGTTTTGCTGAGTTCAGGCTGATGATAATAAAACTCTCTCAGTGGAGATTGTAAATAGCTGTAGTGTTGAGTCAGAGTTGTTATAGTGAACTTCAAAAGCCTGTCCGACTCTGGCTCTGTTTAACTTCCTGCTGCAGCTCAGTAACAGTAACCAGCAGTGCTGCTTTTTTATTTTAGATTTATCTTTATTATTAATAACTTTATTACCACAGTTCTTCTATTAATGTCATATTAACTGAGACTCAGTCCTTAATCATGTTAATCTGAGCTAAAGGCTAAAGCTGCTGTTTTCATGTGGGTCAGCCAGACGTCTTCCTGTAGCAGTTTTCTCCAGTTTCTCTTTTGAAGGTGTAGGAAACAGAACTCACCGCTCTCTGACTTCATCTGTAATTTCTCTAAAGAAAACAACTTCTACTTTTAATAGTTACAGAGTTCTCTACAGTGTTTGTGTGTCGTTTTCTAGTTATTATGGTGAAAGTGTGAATGTGCTGTAAGTGTGTAAGTGTTGAATGCTGCTGCAGTAGAGAGTAACAGCAGTAACTCCATCTGTTCCAGCACTACAGCTTTACTATAGACTGAGTAAAGAGATTGAAAATTTGTATTTTTTAAAATCCATTTCCAAAACTCAGTTTATTTCCATTACCACTGACTAGCTGTAAGCTGCTTACCAATTAATTGTTTTGTAAAAAAACAGATATATTTTTTTACAGTAAACATTTTTCTCAGTTTTTTATAAAAAAAATTCCAGTTGTGGTGTTTTTTCAGTAGAAGTTTTTTAAAGTTTTATTTAATTATTTATTTATTTTTTACAAATATAAATTTTTTCACGTTTTTTTTACAGTATTTATTTTGTTGTTTTTACAGAATACTTTTTTGTTTCTTATATAGTATACATTTTTTTTTTCTGTTTTATTTTTCAGGATTTGTTTTACAGTATACATTTTATCCAGTTTTTTACAGTGTGTATTTTTTTGTTTTCAATATAAATTAGAAGTTTTTTGTACAGTATACATTTTTCTTTTTTTTTTTTTTTTTTTTACATTATACATTTTATTTAGTTTTTTTACGGTTTTACTGTTTTTTTTCTTTTCCTTAAATTTTGTTTCTCATTATTTTCTTTACCTCATTATTTTATTTTGAGGTTTTCTTTTAGGTTTGCCATAATATGATTTTAATGATTTTATTTATTTTTTTAATATACAAGTTTTTACAGGGAGTTTTTTGTATATAATTTTCTTCTCATTTTTTATACAAAATTATTTAACTTTTGTTTTAACAAAATACAATTCTTCTGGTTTTTAAATAAAGAATATTTTTGCTGGGAGTTTACTACTAACCTTTATATCTTTTGAGTTCACTGTACATCATGTCTGCTTTATTGGATTCTTTGCATCTGATTTCTTTATCCCCGCCCCTCTCTCTCTGTGGTGGTGATGAGAGGGAAGTGTGGTATGTAAATACTCCTGTTCTCAGAGCGTGAGTTTAGTATCTGAGATCTGCAGGTGGTTTAATGAGTGAATTTAATCAGATCTGTGTTTGATTTGGCAGGAGGAGCTCTGCTGCTGGCAGCGTACTTCATGAAGAGACACGTCAATCTGCGCTGTGTTCTCAGACACAACCGCCACAGTGAGTTACCTCTCATTACCTCAACCCACAGAACCCGTTTCCTCCTGCTCTATAGACCGTCAGTGTGTCTTTACTATCATAACGTCGGGAAAAGTACACCTTGTGCGTCTCAAAGTGCACAAAAGTCATGTACTAATTCTCTTAATTAATCATGGGTGTGGTTAATTTTGGGCGTAAGGTGAAATAAACCAATCAGAGCGTCTCTTGCTCATCATTGCCTTTAAGAGTCAGGTGAGCTCAGACTTTGGTGGATTGCTATTTTAACGGTGCAGCTCCCTGGACGTGTCCAACAAACGCTTCTCAGCAGAGGAAACTGAGCTGCTGGTTGTCGCTGTGAAGGAGCTCCAGCAGCTCATTTACAGGAACAGCAATGTTATTTTATTTACTATTCTGTTTATTGTTGACGTAAAAGTTGAACGTCTGACTGTTGGCGTCTGTCTAGGTTATATTCAGTCAGTGGAGCTCCTGTGTTTTCTGTCACCAAGATGAACAAGTAAAACTCCAGAAATGTACCTGAACACACCTCATTTCCAGAACACCACGCCCATCAGTGTAGATATATTCAGAAGCTCTGCTGCTGTTTAAACCAGGCAGGAGAAAGGAGTGAAAATACACAGTTGGTGGGGTGTAAGATAGCTATGAACATTGGGACACGCCTTAAACAGGGTGTAAGATAGAGATCTTAAACTTATTTAGCTAATAAAGGCCTAATTTGTCTTAAAATATTTTAAATTCATCTTCTAAAAGTGTTTAAAAAGCCACAGGCTTTATTTTGGAGCATTGCATTTTGTGCTTCCCAAATTTGGTTTGCAGGCTATTTTACTTATTTTACAACAGATAAAATAGCAGAAACTATTTTATTATATCTTTATATATCTTTTCATGGGAAATACTGAAGATATGACGCTTTAATACAGTGTACAGCTACAGTATTACAGTGTAAATTTACTGTACTCTCAAAATAACTCAACACACAGACTTTAATGTCTAAAAGTCTCCTACACAAGTGGGTGCACACCAAAATGTCCAAATTCTGCCAGATTAGCTGGTTTCCCCTCCCTTTTTACGTGACTCTTAAAAAGAATGGCAAAGTGTCACGTTGATTGGTTTAAATCACCTTACACCCACAATTACAGTATACATTGTTTTTCTCTTTTTTTTTTCTTTTTTTTTTACTGTATTCAGTTTTTTTATACATTTTCTCATTTTTTAATGTACTTTTTTTTCGTGTTTTTTTTTTCAGTTTTTTCTATAATATATATTTTTCTCAGTTTTTTAATGTATGTTTTTTCATGTAAATTTTACTGTGTACATTTTTTTGTTTTTTTGTTTTTCTTCAATACAATATATTTTTCATAGTTTTTACTTTACGTTTTTACTTTACGTCAATATTTCATCAAATTCTTTAGGTTGTTTTTTCAGCAAGTGAGCATATGTGTGTCCATATATTCACAAGTAAAATCCTCTTTAATGTCTATTAAATATATATCATATAAATATTTATCATTTTGAGATCATTAAGGTGATATTGCCAGAGTAATTTTTCTTATCTTCCTTGTACTTGTTTTAAGTGATTTAAGACATTAAGTGTCTTATTGTATTGGCAGATATTTTTGCTTAGTTCAGGAAATAACAGACAATTAAAACAAGCAAAAGACACTTTTATTAGATTGCATTGCTTACAAAAAGTAAAGGTAAGTTGAAAACAAGATAATTCATTTTTATATCTAATAGTTTATTGACAGCAGTGCAAAAAAATAGATATGTTAGCTATTTAAGGTAGATTTAATGGACTTAATTAGCTAAGAATTACTTTTTTGTAGTGAGGGCTATTTAAAAAAAGTTTGAATTCTTTTTTTATATATATTTTTTTTTTTCAATTTCTGCAGATAGCCTGTAGAAATCTTCAGCCCCTACACTCTCTCTGAAAAAAGTCTTATATAGTTTCTCCATAATTCTCCTAATTTAACATGTGGAATGCGATGAGATTTGAGCTGATTATTAATTGGCTGTGATTAATCTGTTTTTTTTACAGAACTGCGTGTTTTTCCTGAACGGTTTGTGGTGTGTGTGAGCAGATCTGATGAAAACACAGCTCCTGCTGGAAGCACCAAACCGGACGTGGTGAGACTGTTAATATTTTAATATGTTAATAATGTTGATAATGACTGCAAATACTAGAAATAATGTATACAAATGTATAAAAATTAAAAAGTGTTTACCCCCTAAATCTTGTTATTATATTTGATAACTGGCAACAAGTCTTTCACATCTCTGTGGAGGAATTTTGGCTCGCATGTGTGCTTTGGGTCATTGTCCTGCTGCAGAACCCAAGTTTCTCCATTAGTGAATAATAGTGAATCACTGTGGTTCTCTGGAGTCTCAAAGCTTTAGAAATGATTTTATTATCTTTTCCAGACTGATAGATGATCAATAACTTTGTTTTCTCATCTGTTGTTGAAAAATGTGCTGCTTTTTGAGATGTTTTATCTGCTTCATGTTGTCAGAAAGGTTCTATTTAAGTGATTTCCTGATTCTGTAGTTACTGATGGTTCTGTGGTGCTGCTGGTTTGTGTTGTGGGTGGGGAGTCTGGGATTGGTTCAGTGCAGTGTATTATGGGTAGGTGAACACCGGGTCAGTGTTAAGTCCTGCTCTGAGACCCAAACGATTCCTTCTCTTTTTAACATTGTCTTTCCGATCCTAAAATGATTTATGTGAAATGTGTGAAGCCCCGCCCACCCTGGTGCAGGGTACACGCCTCACGCTGCTGTCCGGGCTTTTTCAGTTAAAGGCTTTATTGTTATTGTTATTCTTGCTCTGGCTCTGAATGAAAGAGGCGGTTCTAATGGTTTGAGAGCTGCAGGCTGAGGGTGGAGAGTTCAGATTGTGTAACTCAGTTTCCAGTGGCTTGTTCTGCAGTTCTGTTCTTCAGGATGTGGTTCTCTGGGCTTGGACGTGTCGTGGTGACTGGCGGGTTCCAGGCTTGTGGTGGCGCTCTCGCTCACTTCACCACACTGGTGGTTTTGGAGCCGAGAGATACGAGAAAATCAGCTAAATTGTCCCAGTAATAATTGATAAACAATATTTTGGTATTTTAAAGAGCAGTTTATGCCACTGATAATGATAATTCATGAGTATAACAAGTATTTAGTAGTATAATGTACCCTATACTTCTCTATATTCTCCTAAACTACTTTTCTAACTACTAACTTATACTAAGGCTGTATTCGAAATGGCATACTACATACTACTCGCGTACTAAATCTGCCTAAAGCTAGTATGCAGTACGCAGTATGCAACCAAACTGAGAATCTGTAGTGCACTACAGGTACCCGGATGGTGTACTACTCCGCTCCGATTTCGCAGTGTGCATGGAGAGCTGTCTTCGTGGTGTACTGCATCCCAACATGCATTGCGGCTGGCTCCTCCAGCTCGCTTCAGAAAAAAACAAGATGGTGGCGAGTGCGAGAGATTTTCAAATTATGGAAATATATATATTTTTAAATTAGGGGAATTATTTTGGAAGTATGGGCTCACCGCTGTCGAGCCCCTCCGCTGCCGCGCCGAGCGCTCTCCGCGGCCGGGACCCTCCGCTGCCGCGCCGAACGCTCTCCGCGGCCGGCACCCTCCGCAGTGTGCAGCAACATACAGTTTTAATAAATTATTCTGTTATTTTAATAAATAATTTCCTCAGTTTTAATAAATTATTCTGTTATTTTAATAAATAATTCCCTCAGTTTTAATAAATTATTCTGTTATTTTAATAAATAATTCCCTCAGTTTTAATAAATTATTATGTTACTTTAATACATAATTCCCTCAGTTTTAATAAATGATTGTTATTTTAATAAATAAGTCCATCAGTTTTAATAAATCGTTCTCTTTATTTAATAAATAATTCCAATAAATCGTTCTGTTAATTTAATAAATAATTACCTTTGTTTAAAAAATCGTTCTTTTGATTTAATAAATAATTCCCTCAGTTTTACTACATATTTTTCTTTTAAATAAGGGAATGATTTGAATACAAATTAATAAAATTGTTTCACTTGTGCAACCTGTCTCATTTCTTTTATAGTTGAGATTGTGTAAATATGAATAAGAGTTTGTTTAAATGTTTTCTTCTTGATGGTACTTACATAGATGAAAATAGTAATCTACTAAAATAAATAGGAAAACGTATTTAAATATAACTGGAACTTTCTTGGGTTGTTTCTGTTTACAACTCACTGTGAGGAATTCGGAGCACTACAGAGGACTGACTGGTGTGTCATGGGGCCATGTAGGGTACTACAATCAAAAGTGTTGCAGTACCAAATACTACATACTGGGCAGTGTGTAGTATGCAGTACATACTAGTGCAGTATGCAGTACGCAGTATAGTAGTATGCCATTCCGAATACAGCCTATGCCTTCCCTATGGTCTCTACATTACCTTATACCCTCTTAAACTATCCTATACTCCCTACACTATGATATAATCTCTATACTACCCTATTCCCTCGTAAATTATCCTATACTAACTACAGTACCCTATAGTCTATATACTCCCCTACATCCTCTTAGATTATCCTATACTCCCTACACTGCCCTGTAGTCTCTACATTACCCTATACCCTCTTAAACTATCCTATATCCCCTACACTATCCTATAATCTCTATACTACCCTATTCCCTCGTAAATTATCCTATACTAACTACAGTACCCTATAGTATATTTATTCCCTTATATCCTCTTAAATTATCCCATACTCCCTACACTGCCCTATAATCTCTACACTACCCTATAATCTCTATATTACCCTATACCCTCTTAAATTATCCTACACTCCCTTCACTGTCCCATAATCTCTACACTACCCTATAATCTCTATACTACCCTATACCCTCTTAAATTATCCTATACTCCCTGCACTGCCCTATAGTCTCTACACTACCCTATACCCTCTTTAATTATCCTATACTCCCTACACTACCCTATAATCTCTATACTACCCTATAATCTCTATACTACCCTATACCCTCTTAAATTATCCTATACTCCCTACACTGCCCTATAGTCTCTACACTACCCTATAATCTCTACACTACCCTATACCCGCTTAAATTATCCTATACCTCTTTACTACCCTATTAATCTCTATACTACCTTATACCCTCTTAAATTATCCTATACTCCCTACACTGCCCTATAGTCTCTACACTACCCTATAATCTCTACACTACCCTATACCCGCTTAAATTATCCTATACCTCTTTACTACCCTATAATCTCTATACTACCTTATACCCTCTTAAATTATCCTATACTCCCTATACTGCCTTAAACTCTATACCTTCCTATAATCTCTACATTACCCCTTTAATCTTTATACTACCCCGTAATGTATATACTATTCTACACCCGTGTAAATTATCCTATATCCTTGCACTACCCTATAATCTGTACACTGCCCTATAATCTCTATACTACCCTATAATCTCTATACTACCCTATACCCTCCTAAACTTCATTACATTCCTTATACTACCCTATATTGCTCTATACCCTCTTAAACTACTGTCTAATCTTTTTTACTGTTTAACCTGTTAAAATTACCATTTTTTCCCTGTAGTAACCTTTACTACCCTATTTTCTCTATAATACCATATACCCCTAAACTTCACTATTATCCCTATACTATGCTATAACTACCCTAACCTTTTCTATACCGCCCTATACTTCCCTTTATCCTCCTAAACTTCCATTTAATCTTCTAAACTACTCTTTACAGTTCTATACTCCCCATACTCCCCTACAGCCCCATATTCCTCTATACCAACCTATATTATTAATACCACCCTATTCTCCCTTCACTCGGTAATACCCTATACTACCCTACAACCCTATATTCACCTATACTAACCTATATTATTAATACCACCCTATTCTCCCTTCACTCTCTATAATACCCTTTACTACCCTAAAGCCCTATATTCCTCTATACCAACCTATATTATTAATACCACCCTATTCTCCCTTCACTCTCTATAATACCCTATACTACCCTGTAACCCTGTATTCCACTATACCAACCTATATTATTAATAGTACTCTAATCTCCCTTCACTCTCTATAATACCCTATAGCCCCTGAACTAGGTATACTCCTGTGTACTGCAGTATAGTATATAAGGGTATATATAGTATATAAGAGCATGTTGTAGCGGCTGCAGTCCAGGCTTTAGGCTGTAACTGATGTTCAGTCAGAGCTGTTGTGACTCTGGGCGAGTGCTGGTATGTTTGTAATCTGCGCTGTGGGTTTAGAGATTAGTCACATGATTTGTGGGGTTATAGAAAGTGGTTATAGGAGAAATGCAGTCGTTGCTCATGCAGGATTGATTCTGGCCTGATTCACAATCCGCAGGACTCACAGGACTCGCAGCCAGAAACAGGAACTCAGCAAAGAGGGGGGTTTTAACAGGAGTGTAAAATGTAAAGTTAAAAAAAAACAAAAAAACATTCAGTAATTTTACATTCAGCAGTGTTAGCATGCTGGCTACCAGACTTATCCCACATCGCTACAGCAGTGTTAGCATGCTGGCTACCAGACTTATCCCACATCGCTACAGCAGTGTTAGCATGCTGGCTACCAGACTTATCCTACATCACTACAGCACTGTTAGCATGTTGGCTGTGAGCCTCATTTAACTTTGCTTTGCTCTGCTTCTGGAGCCTTAGCCTGCTAGCTACCAGGCGCACTTGTTACTTGTTACTGCGGCGGTGTTAGCATTTCTTATTTTAGTTTTTCTCTTCGTACCTGTTTTACTAATTCTTATTTATTCTTAACTTTTATTTCTTATTTTAGTTCCTCACTTAGTACTTGTTTTACTTAATTTTATTTATTCTTAACTTTTATTTCTCATTTAGTTCTTCTCTTAGTATCTGTTATTTTTATTTATATTTAACTTTTGTTTCTTATTTTAGTTTTTTGTTTTTCTCTTAGTTTATTTTCTTTTTAATTCTTTCCTTATTTATTTATTTATTTATTTATTTATTTTAATAATTTCATACTATTTATGTTTAACCTTTTTATTGTTATTATTATTATTATTACTTTTATTTATTTATTTATTTATTTATTTATTTATTTATTTATTTTAGTTCATTCATTTATTTGTATTTTTTTATTTTATTCTGTAAAATTAGATTTAGCTTAATTTTAACAGTTTTTTTTTTGTTGTATTAATCTTATCTTCTTTTCCTATCAATTAAACCAATTTTTTTTTATAACTATTATTATTTTTTATTCTAATTCTATTCTTATTTTTATCTATTTTTATCAGTACAGGAAACTCTAAAGCTCAGCTCGCTGGTGTCACTCAATCATTTTAAACTCCTAGTCTCTAGCCACCTTCAGACAGCCTGCCACTGTTTTGGCTGATTTTAGTTTTTATGATCTTTGGTATGTTTGTAGTTGTTGTTTTTTTTTTTAGGTTAACTTTTTTAATTTTTAAATCTTGGTTTGTTTTAGCTGTTTTTTTTTTCATATTTCTTTTTTGTTTCTTTCTTTTTTCTTTTCTTGTTTTTAAGTTATTGCTTACTTATATTTTACTCTCTTATGTGTTTAGTTTTATTTATTCATCTGTAGTTGCATTTTTATTAGTTCTATTACCTTTGATTTTTTTATCTATGATTGTATGACTCCTACTGTTAAGTTCATATTTTTACCTTCTTTGTTTTATTTCCTAATAATATATTTTTAATTATTATTTTTTGAAATAATAATTTTATATATCTTATTAAAATGCTGTTTTTTAATAGTTTTTTTTTTTTTACTTTTTTTTGTCAATCCCTTCTCTATGAAATTGCTGGGCTACATTGTAAATGAGGGCCACCCTCAATGTACTCCGAGTTTAAACAAAGCTTGATTGATTGATATTTTTTATTCACTGTTATTTAAAAATGATTAAATGTAGTTATTATTTTATTTGTCATATCAATCTCTGCTTATGTAAATGCTCAGCTACATTGAAAATAAGAGGGTTGCCCTGAAAGTATTTTATGAATCAAAATAAAGGTTGAATGATTGATGCTGGGGGTTCCAGGATTATCAGTGCATTAGCAATGCTAGTGATCATGCTAAACCAAATATTGCTAATGCTGCATCACCAATGGCGTAAACTGGACTTATCCAACCAGGTTAATCTAACGGTTAACTAACCCTGCTAATAAACGGCTGGTGTTTAGCCGGAGTTCGGGGTTTGAGATGTGATCCGTTCTGGAATATAATTGGTCGGGGGTGGGGAGGGGGCGGGGCTCTAGTTGTTGTTTGGGTTAAATGCTGCTCAATGATCCGTTACCTGTAGAGATCACTTGCACAAGCCCCCGCTCTGTTCCTGCTCACTCAGGGATCAGGCTGCTGATTGGTCGTCATTAGCTCTGTTGATGGAGCACGTTATAGAGATTCAATAAGCCGCTCTCCTCCTATTCTGTCCATCCTCTCTCTTTCTCTCTCTCTCTCTGTATCTCTCTCTCTCTCTCTCTCTCTGTATCTTTCTCTCTCTCTGTCTCTCTCTCTCTCTTGTTCTTCAGTACAGGTAAAATGAGAGAGAGAGCACTTCAAAGCCTGGGTTTCTGTCTGTGGAAAAAAAAACAGTAAAACTGGTAGATAATAAGGTTCCAGTCATTAATCAACATCACAAATCCAGCCCATAATAACAATAACCTATTTTCAGGCTGTTACAGAAATGACTCCCTGTTTACAGTTCAGGGCACTGTTTATTAAAACCCGTCACACCATTATACCATTATATACCCCATATAAAATACTGCAAATAACTGCTAAAGCCTGTCACTTTTTACATGAATTCCATGTTTTTATTATTAGATTGAGATTTTTAAGCTCAACATTTCAATAAAGTGTAGAAACAAACAATAATGCTGCAAAAATTACAACTTTATAATGTGCTAAACACCAACTGTCTGCCAAATATGGAATTTTGGCTAGTATTAAAAAAAATGCAACCCTGTTACACTCAACCCAGTCACATTCAACCCCATCACACACTCAACCCTGTCACACTCAACCCTGTCACACTCAAACCTGTCACACACTTAACCCCGTCACACACTCAACCCTGTCACACTCAACCCTGTCACACACTCAACCCCGTCACACACTCAACCCTGTCACACTCAAACCTGTCACACACTTAACCCCGTCACACACTCAACCCTGTCACACTCAACCCCGTCACACACTCAACCCCGTCACACACTCAACCCCGTCACACACTCAACCCCATCACACACTCAACCCTGTCACACTCAAACCTGTCACACACTCAACCCCCTCACACACTCAATCCCGTCACACACTCAACCCTGTCACACTCAACCCCATCACACACTCAACCCTGTCACACACTCAATCCTGTCAGACACTCAACCCCGTCACACACTCAACCCTGTCACACACTCAACCCCATCACACACTCAACCCTGTCACACTCAACCCTGTCACACTCAACCCTGTCACACTCAACCCCATCACACACTCAACCCTTTCACACTCAAACCTGTCACACTCAAACCTGTCACACACTCAACCCCGTCACACACTCAACCCCGTCACACACTCAACCCCGTCACACACTCAACCCCATCACACACTGAACCCTGTCACACACTCAACCCTGTTAAATTCATCCCCATCACAATCAACCCTGTTACATTCAATTCTGTTACATTCAACATGGTTACATTGTGTAATGTCACATTTAACGCCATCACACTTAACCCTATCACACTCAGCCTTGTCTTACTCAACCCCATCACACCCAATCCTTTCAACCCGTCACATTCAACATGGTTACATTCAGCAGTGGCTCACTCAACCCCGTCATACTCAAATAAGTTACATTTAATCCTGTTACACTCAACCCCATCACATTCAACCCCATTACACTCAACCCTATCACGCTCAACCCCGTCACACTCAACAAATTACATTTAATCCCGTTACACTCAACCCCATCACACTCAAAGCTGTCACTCTCAACCCCTTCACACTCAATACTTAGCCCTGTCACACTTAACCCTATCACACTCAACCTTGTCTCACTCAACCCCATCACACCCAATCCTTTCAACCCATCACATTCAACATGGTTACATTCAGCAGTGGCTCACTCAACCCTGTCACACTCAACCAATTACATTTAATGCTGTTACACTCAACCCCATCACATTCAACCCCATTACACTCAACCCCATCACGCTCAACCCCGTCACACTCAACAAATTACATTTAATCCCGTTACACTCAACCCCATCACACTCAAAGCTGTCACTCTCAACCCCGTCACACTCAATACTTAGCCCTGTCACACTTAACCCTGTCACATTCAACTCTGGTACACTCAATCCCATCACCCTCAACCCTGTCACCCTCAACCCCATAACACTCAACCCCATAACACTCAACCCCGTCACGCTCAACCCCGTCACACTCAACAAGTTACATTTAATCCCGTTACACTCAACCCCATAACACTCAACCCCATAACACTCAACCCTGGCACACTCAACCACATAACATTCAACCACATAACATTCAACCCTATCACGCTCAACCCCGTCACACTCAACAAATTACATTTAATCCCGTTACACTCAACCCCATCACACTCAAAGCTGTCACTCTCAACCCCTTCACACTCAATACTTAGCCCTGTCACACTTAACCCTATCACACTCAACCTTGTCTCACTCAACCCCATCACACCCAATCCTTTCAACCCATCACATTCAACATGGTTACATTCAGCAGTGGCTCACTCAACCCTGTCACACTCAACCAATTACATTTAATGCTGTTACACTCAACCCCATCACATTCAACCCCATTACACTCAACCCCATCACGCTCAACCCCGTCACACTCAACAAATTACATTTAATCCCGTTACACTCAATCCCATCACACTCAACCCTGTCACCCTCAACCCCATAACACTCAACCCCGTCACGCTCAACCCCGTCACACTCAACAAGTTACATTTAATCCCGTTACACTCAACCCCATAACACTCAACCCCATAACACTCAACCCCATAACACTTAACCCTGGCACACTCAACCCCATAACACTCAACCACATAACATTCAACCCTGTCACTCACTACTGTGTCACACTAAAC
This sequence comes from Astyanax mexicanus, assembly GCF_023375975.1. NCBI lineage: Eukaryota > Metazoa > Chordata > Actinopteri > Characiformes > Acestrorhamphidae > Astyanax > Astyanax mexicanus. The sequence continues at coordinate 14,167,495 of NC_064432.1, read as the reverse complement.
CCCTTTACACTTATCCCATGACATTCAACATGGTTACATTCAACCCCCGTCACACTCAACTCTCATAACACTGAACCCCATCACAGTCAACTCTTGTCACACTCAACCTCGTCATCCTTCAACACCATTATTGTTTTTAACTCCATCGTGCTGAATCCTGCAGTGTGTAATTTGCAGGACAGTCAGAAAAACATAAAAGCCTAATAAAACACCACAGTATTAATGCATCATTTCAGATAAAATATGAAGCCAAAAACTGAAGAAAAAAAAAAACGTTTATGAAAGGCTTATCTAATCAACTATGAGATGAATTGATCAAAAATCAAGCATTTAGGTTTTTTTTTCTTCATAAAACATCTGATCACCCGATGCTTTCTCACAGTCCTGTATGATGATGTGAAGGGTGCAGGACGTCAGCACTGTGAACTCTGGGGACTGTGATTCTCTGTGATTCTCTTCAGTGTTATGATAGAAAACGTGACTCATCCTGTAGTATCTGCGCGTGTGACTGAGTGTGAACAGTGTAAGTGTATTAGTGCAGTGCGGTGAGAATAAATCAGTGGTGTTTTTCACGTTCGTGTGCGAGCGTATCCCGTCCCGGTGAACGTGACTCTGCAGGCCGAGAGACGGGGAGGAAATCAGTGTGATCTAATAAGAGTTTGCGGCCAATCAGAGGCTTCCCCTTGTGTTTTGATGGCAGTGCCCAAGAGACCAAGTATAAACACTGCCGTCCCCGTGTCCTGTTCTCATGACGACACCATGTATCAGCACAATGAATTCTGTTCAGGACAGTCTGAGTTTGGCCCCGCCCACTCTCTTCTTCTTACCCTCACTGTGTTTAAACAGACGTGCAGCTTTAATAAAACATAACTTTTACACGACTGATCCACCACTTTTAATTATTGAGTGATAGTGATACTGATCACATCTGATCTGTGGGTTTTATATAAACAATACAGCACCACACTTTAGATAAGATGAGCTGCTGAACTGATTTATTTAAAGAGGTAAATGTATGATTAAAATAGCACTACTGAAGCAAATTCATAATTAGAATTGCACTGCGGTAAATATTAAATTATAATGACTCTAAGTGATAGTAAAAAAAATAAGTGTGACATGCAAAAGTATTCAGCTCTGAACCCCCTAAATAAAATCCAGTACAGTCAATCGCTTTCATTAGTCACTTAATTAGTTCATAAAGTCCAGCTGTATGTAATTTAGTCTCGGTATAAATACAGCTCTTCTGTAAAGTCCTCAGTGGTTTGTTAGTGAACAATAGTAAACAGACAGAATCATGAAGACCAAGAATCTCAACAGACAGGTCAGAGATAAAGTTGTGGAGAAGAAGTTTAAAGCAGGGTTAAAGAGAAGCAGCTAAGAGACCCGTGGTAACTCTGGAGGAGCTGCAGAGATCCACAGCTCAGGTTATAAAGAAGAAAGCGGAAAGAAGATAACCACTATTAAAAGAAACAAACAAATTGCTGTTTGCAGTTGCAGCAAACATGTGGAACAAGTTTCTGTGGTCAAATGAGACCAATGTTGAACTTTCTGGCCTAAATATAAAGCGCTATATGGGGAGGAAAAGAAACATTGCTCATCACCCTGAACACACCCTGATCCCCACTGCACTGTGAAACATGGTGGTGGCAGCATCGTGCTGTGGGGATGCTTTTCTTCAGCAGGGACAGATTTAGGAAGCTGGTCAGAGTTGATGGATGGAAGATGGATGGAGATAAATAAATACAGAACAATCCTGGAAGAAGAAAATCTGTTGGAGGCTGTAAAAGACTTGAGACCTTCCAGCAAGACGATGACCCTAAACATACAGCTAAACAGAGCTACAGTGGAATGATTTAGATCAGAGAATATTCATGTGTTAGAATGATCCAGTTAAAGTCCTAAAGACCTAAATCCCATTGATCTTCTGTAGAGAGACACGAAAACTGCTGTTCACAGACGCTCTCCATCCAACCTGACTGATCTTCAGCTGCTTTATAAAGAAGAACGGAGGAAAAATCTCAGTATCTAGATGATCAAAGCTGGTATAGACAAACCTCAAAACTCGCAGTGAAAGGTGGATCTACTAAGTATTGATGTAGGGGGCTGAATACTTTTGAACGTCACACTTTTCAGATTTTTATTTAGTTAAAATTTTGAAAACCATGAATCATTTTTGCTCCACTTCACATTTATGTGCTACTTTGTAGTTTTCTATCACTTAAAATCTCAATAAAATACATTTAAGTTTGTGTGGAAAAATTCAAGGAGTATGAATACTATTGCAAGCCACTGTATATGATTAGAATAGCACTACTGAGGTAAATGCCTGATTAGAAAAGCACTGCTCAGTCCTCTGGTTGTGGAACCGTGGTTGGATGTTAAGTCGTGGGGATTGAGTTTCAGGTGCTGTAGTAAGTAATGGGGATTTTTCAGTGAGCTCAGCATTTCTATAGGAAGCCAGTAATAATATTTTCTTCATTTTTTTTTATCACTGTTTATATTAAGACGGAGCAGAGTGGACCGAGCAGGTCGGGGTATTTTTCCAGCTCCAGAGAAACCCTGCACCCGTTAAACATCTCCACAATAACAAAGATGGCCGCCCTGCAGAAGATACGGTGAGTATGGTTCTGATGTAACCGTATCCGGTCTGGCACCGGGCCACGGTAAGATTTACCTCAGCGATGCCGGAACATCTCAACTAAACACAGACGTGTGGTTTCTAACAGAGCCAGGCAGGTCGACGCCCATCCTCCAACAGAACCAGAACACGAAACCCACAACCAGAACCAGAAACAGGGGGCTGCAGTAACACAGACAGCAGCTGACGGAGTGGAGGAGGTAGGGGCACTGGAAGAGGAAGATGAGGATGTGCAGAGGGGTCATGAGGCAGACAAGGTGAGAGCACCAATTACAAATAAAAATCATTAATTCATGCCTTAAAGGTTTCATTCCATCATTTTTTACTTTCATTTAAAAATGTCTAGTTGTGTCTCTAGTATGAATAAATGTCATGTGAGCAGGTTGTTTTTGTTAAAAAAGAAGTGCTCTGGTGATCCAGTATAACACTGCTTTAATCCGGTGGAGGAGCGGAAGGGGGCGGGGAAAACGATAGGATTTCGGCTCTTGCTCATGAATATTCATGCAACATTCTAACAGCACTACAAGCCAGTAAGACGAACAACAGTTAGAAACGTTTTAAAATAAAGACATTTTTACACTAATAACAGTCTTTGCAATGTTATATGTTGCTTTACAACATGTGTAATAATACCCTGCTAAGTGCAGTCACCTAGTCTTAGAGTCTCAGTAAAACACCAAATCCATCGGAGATCCTATTTAAACCCATAGTTACACACAGAGTAGAGATGGGTAGTCCAGGTCCAGAAAGTAAAAATCCACCCCAGGGTTCCTTAGCTCTGAATTTCTGGGTACATTTTACACAATTTATACAAAACATGCTCATGGAGTCTTTACACACAATCACTCTCACATAAAGATAAAGATCTCACCAGCTCTATTCTTACCAGTTTACAGTAGGTACTTTTATGCAAATAAACTCATAGTTCATGCTTATCTGCCAGAAGCTTGACGGGAAACACACTGGCTAATTTTAAACTATACATTCATTTATAACTCGCTCTCCTGCCATATGTATCTTATATCTCATCCACAGTTTCTATAAACACCAGTAATGATCAGACCTGCTCCACTGATTGGATCACCTGTCAGGTTCCTACAGTTTTTACTGAACTGGGAAAAACCTTTTTTTAAGCTACAGAACAGCAGTGAGCTGCAATCCACTACATTAATCTCATTTTAAACTTTAAATTTCTCCTAAAATCACCTTTACACAGCCTGTAGCAGATTAACCTTTTTATACAGTGCCCTCCATAATTATTGGCACCCCTGGTTAAGATGTGTTCTTTAGCTTCTCATAAATTGAGTTTTGTTCAAAATAATATAGGACCACGATGGAAAAAAAGAGTAAAATACAACCTTTAACTCAAGTGAATTTATTCAGTAGGAAAAAAATCCCACATTAAGAAATAATTATTTAACATCAAATCATGTGTGCCACAATTATTAGCACCCCTGATGTTAATACTTTGTACAACCCCCTTTTGCCAACAAAACAGCACCTAATCTTCTCCTGTAATGTTTCACAAGATGGGAGAATACAGAAAGAGGGATCTTTGACCATTCCTCTTTGCACATTCTCTCTAAATCATCCAACGACCTGGGTCCTCTCCTCTGCACTCTCCTCTTCAGCTCACCCCACAGGTTTTCAATGGGGTTGAGGTCTGGGGACTGAGATGGCCATGGGAGGAGCTTGATTCTGTGTGCGGTGAACCATTTCTGTGTAGATTTGGCCACATGTTTAGGGTCATTATCTTGCTGAAAGACCCAGTGATGACCCATCTTCAGCTTTCGGGCAGAAGCCACCAGATTTTGTTTTAAAATGTCCTGGTATTTTAGAGCATTCATGATGCCATGCACCCTAACAAGGTTCCCAGGGCCTTTAGAAGAGAAACAGGCCCACAGCATCACTGATCCCCCGCCGTATTTCACAGTGGGCATGAGGTGCTTTTCTGCATACTCAGCTCTTGTGGTACGCCAGACCCACTTAGAGCATTTGTTGCCAAAAAGCTCTATCTTTGTTTCATCTGACCAAAGCACACGGTCCCAGTTGAAGTCATAGTACCGCTTAGCAAACTCCAAACGTTTGCGTTTATGATTGTGAGTGAGAAATGGTTTCTTCCGTGCATGCCTCCCAAACAGCTTGTTGGCATGTAGATAGCGCCTGATGGTTGTTTTGGAGACTTTGTGACCCCAAGAAGCTACCATTTGTTGCAATTCTGTAACAGTGAGCTTTGGAGAACTTTTTATTTCTCTTATCATCCTCCTCACTGTGCGTGGTGGCAAAATAAACTTGCGTCCTCGTCCAGGCTTGTTTACCACTGTTCCAGTTGTTTTAAACTTCTTAATAATTCCTCTGACAGTAGATATGGACAGGTGTAGGCGAGTAGCGATTTTCTTGTAGCCATTGCCTGACTTGTGAAGGTCAACACACATCTGCCTCACTTGAATGGTATGTTCCTTTGTCTTTCCCATGTTGAAGATAAATGGCCTCTGTGTCACGTCATATTTATACCCCAGGGAAACAGGAAGTTGTGAATTACTAATTAAATGTTCCTACATACTCTGATCAACTTCGTAAACTACTGTAGAAGTGACAGAAATACTTTTATTAAATTTATTTCCTAAGAATTGTTAGGGGTGCCAATAATTGTGGAACAGGTGATTTTATGAAGAATAATTATTTCTTAGTCAGGGATTTTATTTCCCCCTTAAAATTTACTTGAGTTAAAGGTTGGACTTTACTTTTTTTTCCCATCGTGGTCCTATATTATTTTGAACAAAACTCAATTTATGAGAAGCTAAAGAACACATCTTAACCAGGGGTGCCAATAATTATGGAGGGCACTGTATATATTTGATTTATTTTTTCCTTTTACTTATTTACTTGTCTGTTTTTACCTTTTACCCTTTTATTCATTTCATTTCTTTTTTTTATTTATTTTATTCCCTGTTTTACTTTTTGTCCCTTTACCTCTTTATGTATTTGATTTGTTTTGTCCTTTTACTTATTTACCTTTCTGTTTTTACCTTTTACCATTTTATTTATTTCATGTCATCCTTTTATTTATTTAATTCCCTGTTTTACCCTTTGGCCATTTACCTTTTTATTTCATTTATTTTGCCCTTTTATTTATTCTATTTTCTATGTTTTAGCTACTTAATTTTTAGTCCTCTATTTCTTTATTTGTGTTTATATTTCATTATTTTAATTATTTACCTCTTTATATATATTTTATTGCTTTTACATTTTAGCTAGTGCACTTATCCTTTTATTTTGAATTATTATATTTTCTCTTAATTAAATGTTATATTGTTTGCTTGTTTTTTAATTCTTTTACCATTAAATTTTTTTTTGTTTTGTTTATGAAGTTCCTTATTTTAGCTCCCCTGACTAAAACTTGATTTAAATTAAATTTTTCAGTCCTTTTAAGTTTAATGCTCGGCTGCATTGTAAATGAGGGTTAGCGTCAATGTGTATTACTGGGTGAAAATAAAAGTTAATTGATTGATTGATTGAATTGTTTTTTTGTTTTTTTTTATTTGAAAGTTGTAAGAACTGAGCATGATGATACAGGGAATGTGTGATTGTTTGTTTGTTTGTTTGTTTGTTTGTTTCCAGGTAAAAGCTGATGATAGTGATACAGAGAAGATCGAACAGGACTTTCAGGTTGGGGAAGGTTCAGTTCAGAGTTCTGGAGAACATCACGCTCCTGAACACGAACCAAACGTCCCCCCGAATCCCAAGACGACTCGGCGGAGGAGACGCCTCCCGAGCAGCCCTGGCCCCGCCCACCAACAGGCCAAGCGGGTGTGTCTCCGGGAGCCTGGCGGCGGCTCGGGCAGACCTAGCTCGCGGAGCTCCGAGCTGGGCCCCAGGTCCAGTCGCCCCGGTGCCAGTGCTGGAGCTGGTTCTGGTTCTGAAGGGGTTCTGGAAGAGGAGCTGCTTACTCATGGAAAACAGCCCCAGCCCCTCCCCCTTGGCAGCAGCATCTCAACCAAACACATCACCCATAGTCTGAGAGTCCTCTCCGCCGAGTCCGAATCCTCCGGATCCTCTACCGGACCCAGAACCGCTGCAGACAAGAAACCCAGCGCTCCCAGAGTCTCCCGATTACGCAGAGTCAAAAAACCCTGAGAGAGACCACATTACTCGACACACTCAACCAGTCAACCAATCACGTACGCAGAGGACTCTTCTGTAGCATAAGATATTAATAATAATAATAAGAAGAAATATAGCCGCAAGCGGCGATTTACGGGGTGAAAGCAGCAGAGGATCCCTGACACCACCGGGATACACGTTTCTCTACGCACAACTCATCGCCCAATCAACCAATCACCTACGCCAAGGACTCAGCACATTTCAATAGTATTTAATAAAAATAAGAAGAAGAAGAAGTAGAAGCAGTGGGCTTGTAATTCTTTAGAATCTTCAACGTGTTTAATCATCTTACATAAAAAAACTTAATTTTAAAATTAAAACACATTTTTAAACAATATCTATGTATTGGTTGTTTTTGTATTATTTTTTTGATCATACAGATACAGTCCCTTTTACAATATATCTATTCAATAGTACCATATGTTTCACACTATAAAGCACACTGGATTATATATTATAAGGTGCATTATGCGACACAAGTAAGGAACAGGGGGTTCGCTATGTTTCCCTGGATGTTAATCTACACAGATTTCTCTCCTGAAACCTGTCTCTGCTGTTTATTTAGGTGAGTTAAGCACCTAGATTTTCAGATTTCCACTAAAGCTGGAGCATTAGCATTAGCAGCTAATGCCACCTGACAGGGACTCTGAGTGATCTGGTTAGCCAGGGTGATATCAGCTAGCAGTTTGTCCCACGGATCTTGTCTTAACACGGTAAACACACAGACTACAGTCTGATATACTCACCTCTGAGCGGTGAAAGAGCTAGTTCTTAGCTGTGGTTAGCAGCTAATGCTAATGCTCCTCCAGTCTCGGTGCTGGAGAAACTTTACTGAAACTCCTGTATAACTTTGTACTTCAGTGGAGTGGCTTTACTGCTTTTTAATATCTGACTAGTAGAATTTATACATAAGGAACACCAGATTATAAGGAGCTCTGATTATGTTTGGGGAAATTAAAGGAGTGTAAAGTAGTCAATGTACAGCTACAGTATAACAGTGTAAATATACTGTTCCCTCAAAATAACTCAACACACAGACATTTCCTCTGTTATTATTAATATTTTCCAGCACTGCCTTAACCCTCTTGCTTATGGATTTCACTAGAGCTTTTCTGAGACCTTGCTTTTCTCCAACTACTGTTTGAGGATGCCCCACTTATTATGCTCAATAATTTTTTAGGTCTGGAGATGCTTGGCACCTTACGCTTCAGCTTTTTCTGCGAGGCAGTTGTCACAGGACATGATTCCAGTAATCCATGCTCTTGAACTGCTTGGTCTTCAGTAAACTGTTTACAGGCTTTCTTGTGCATCAGCTTCAGAAGAGGCCTTCTTTTCAGACGGTTCCATGCAGACTTGCAGAGTTGATGCAGTGTCTGGTGTATGATCTGAGCACTGTACCGAACTGACCTCCCAATTCTTCAACCTCTGCAGCAATGCTGGCAGCACTCATAGGTCTACTTTTAAAGCCAACCCTTTTATATTCACACAAAACATGTGGACAAACTGCTGTATGATTCAGATAATTGAGAAGTGTAATGAATACTTAGTATGAATAAATAAATGAATACCATATCAATACTTAGTAGGTCCTCCTTTCTCTGCAGTTACACCTGAAGGTGTTTTGGGATTTTTTTGGATCTCAGCTTTGATCATCTAGAGATTTCATTTTTTACTCCATTCTTCTTTATAAAGCAGCTGAAGATCAGTCAGGTTGGATGGAGAGCGTCTGTGAACAGCAGTTTTTATGTCTCTCTACAGAAGATCAATGGGATTTAGGTCTTTAGGACTTTAACTGGATCATTCTAACTCATGAATATTCTCTGACCTAAATCATTCCACTGGAGCTCTGTTTAGCTGTATGTTTAGGGTCATCGTCTTCCTGGAAGGTCTCAAGTCTTTTACAGCCTCCAACAGCTTTTCTTCTTCCAGGATTGTCCTGTATTTATTTATCTCCATCCATCTTCCTAAATCTGTCCCTGCTGAAGAAAAGCATCCCCACAGCATGATGCTGCCACCACCATGTTTCACAGTGTTTGGTTTGTAGAAACAGTTGTCTGGTGATTTTCTATGGTCTTCATGATGCTGTTTGTTCACTAGTGTTTTACAGAACAGCTGTATTTATACTGAGACTAAATTACACACAGCTGGATGACCTCTATTAACTCATTTAGAGACTTCTGAAGGGAATTGATTCTTAAAATTATGTGCTACTTTGTGTTGGTCTATCATTTAAAATCTCTGGTTGTAATGTGACAAAATCCTGTAATGGTATACGTAAATACTTTTGGACGCCACTGTATGTGAAACTAATGTTTACAAATGTTTAAAAATGCTTAGAAATGCAGACGAACACACAAAACCACAGGAACGCCAAACACAGAGAGCTGTTGATCCCGATTGTGAGAGATTACTGAGATCTGAGCTCAGATTTCTGGAGAACTCTTCGTCGTGATGCTCCGTCGTACGAGAACACGGCGCTTAAAAAAAGAGCCGACCCAATAAACCCAACAGCGCTCTAAACAGAAACACGCGTCCTGCGTTCAGACTGAGTTTCCTGCTGGAGATCTGAACTACAGACATGTAGGAGCCTCCAGAACACCATGGCTACCACCCAAATCTCTGGCTCCACTCGTCTTAAGCATCAGATCTTCCAGCTTTAGCCGAGCGCATGATTGATTTCCTAACTCTCGCACACACAGCTCTCGCACGCCTTAAGTGATCAGTGTTTTTCACTTTCCTCGTCAGCCGTCGTCTCCCGCCGTTCATCATCTGCAGATCTGCTGTTACTCTTTATTACAGCCGAAGTGAAGAAGCGTCTCACAGGAGGGAAATAAAGCAGCGGCAGAAGTGCGCGTGGTGAACGCTGGGCTGGGAGGTGTCTTCTCTACATCCATCATCGTTATCACGCTCACACAGCATCCAACACACTTATTCATACGAATATTTTATTAGATCTTTTCATCAAGCAACACTACAGGAGAGAAAAGGAGATATAACTTAGAGTAGTCAATTTACAGCGTGTATAACAATAGATAGATTTACAGTCTTCTGAAAATAACTCAACACACACAGACATTCATCTCTAAATAGTGTGTTTTATAATCCGGTGCTCCTTTTGTATGAATTCTTTTTTTTAGTTAAGTTCTGCAGCACTAAGGCTGGGTGCAGCAGCATTAGCATTAGCCGCTAACAGTGGTAATCGCTAGCTCTTTTACTGTTCAGAGGCGAGTAAATCGGACTGTTTTTCCACCCATTCTTGGGCTCTCTATCTCCTTATAAAGGCGTTTTTTTCTTCGCCGGCCGTGTCCCAATTCACTATTTGAGGCAGTGGTAGTGTATTGTACCACGACCCTGATGACACGGGTTGCATCCCAGGTGAGGAGCTGTGTGTCCATCCATCCATCCATCAATCCATCTATCCATCTGTTCTGCAATTGGGTTCAACAACCCTCTGGGCTGGAGAGCTACTAGTCTGTAGCACTCCATCCCATTACACTTCATTACACTTCATTTTACAAAATAGAGTTTTTTTTTTTCTTTTTTTTGTGGCCGGCCACGTAATGGCTTGGAAAATACCTGGTCCATGTCCAAACTTAATTGTCGACCCCTAGCGCACTGAATTACCGGAAGACTCAGGTTTCCTCAGTGTATCACTATCGAGTGGCATTTACGTTCCTGCTAGTGCTGTGGTTAGCAGCTAATGCTAATGCTGCTGCACCCAGCCTTAGCGCTGGAGAAAAAATACTGGAAATCTAAGCTTCCTGTAAATAAACGGAAGTACTTTAATCACCCAAATAAACAGTTTTCAAGGGAGAAATCGGAGTAGATTATCATCCAGCACTCGTTTAACTTTAAAAGAAAATGTTATTATAATTTTTTTTTTTTAGAATTACAGTTTTGTTTATTTAGATGCTTCCCAATAGAAGGGAAACATAGCGACACCCTTGCTCACTTCGATGTAGGCATCCTAACTAGTATCGCTTAATGTACCTTACAATCTGGTGCATCTAAAGCAGGGGTCACCAACCTTTTTGAACCTGAGAGCTACTTCTTGGGTACCAATTAATGCGAAGGGCTACCAGTTTGATACACACTCGTGAAATTACAAATTTTCTCAATTTACCTTTAATTATATGTTATTATTAATAATTAATGACATTCATCTATGTGAAGACACAGATATCAATAGGCAACACTATTATTATAAATCTCTGCAAGTGTTTACATTTTATATTATATTTTAATATAATATTACATATTATATTACATTATATTGTATAATAATATATAAACTATAGGCTATCTCTAAGCTAATATTAATGTAATATAATCTAAAATTACATCAATGCAACTGTGATTTAAAAAAAAAAAGAATAGCAACAAAAATGCTATTTTTAGACCAGGCCTGCGGGCTACTCATAAGGTCCTTGCGGGCTACCTGGTGCCCGCGGGCACCATGTTGGTGACCCCTGATCTAAAGTATAAAAATAGACCACAAAATAGAAAATTGATAGTGCCTTATGGTTCATATATTGTTAAAAACACATTTTTCAACACTTGCCTTAATTCTCTTGTGTTCACTAGAGTTCACTAGAGCTTCACATGTTGCTACTGAAAGCTGGTGGATGTTAGACATCAACTTACACTTGAGGATGCCCCACAGGAGCTCAATTGTGTGGGTCAGGTCTGGAGACGTGCTTACCCAGTCCATTACCTTTTCCCCTCAGCTTCCTCAGCAAGACAGTTGTCATCTTGAGATGTGTGTCTGGGTTGTTATCGTGTTGGTAAACTGATATATACTAAAATATTTGCAGAAATGTAAAAGCTGTACTCACTTTCAGTGGAGGCATGCACATTGGCCAATTTACGCTCACATCAATCAGAGTGTTAATCTGTGAAGGGGGACATATTATACTCTTTTTTTACACAAATTAGAATACTGTAGGTCTATAAGCTACACAAACCATTTTCATGAAGTACTTCACACAAAATCACTCTCACATAAAGATATAGATAAAGATCTCACCAGCTAATCTATTCTTACCACTTTCAGTCCCTTTACATCTCCTTCATCTTCTGACTCACCCAGAACAGTAGGTACAGATCCCTCCCTCAGAAGAAGTCTGCTGGCTAATTCTGCTGTGTACCGTCTGAGGTTCTCAACCAGCAGTCCCAAATGGTGTTTCTACAACTAGAAGATCCAGTGGGCGGGGCTCTGGTGGGGGTTGATGGGTGAGAGGTGGACTCGGGGTGGTTCTATGCAGGTTTTCTTTATGTGATTGTGATGTCACAATAAGGGAGTAGCCAAACAGCTCATAGAAGCAAATGATTCCCGACACCAAACTTCAGCCTAATGCTGATAACAGGTCCGTTTAAGCAAAAACTGCCTGTCAATTACTACAATTACATATACTTAATTTTTTTTTCTGGTAATTAAACTTTAATATCAGACAAAGATAATCTGATTAAATATATATTTAAAAAAATGTTTTTAAATAATCATTTTAATTATTAAGGGAATCTTAAGGGATCTAAACCAACCTGAACATATGTGAAAAAGTGAAGAAAAAAAATATTGCGTTTTGGAAGGTGTGTGTCCTGTTACATCTGGAGTAAAAATATAAAATACATAACTTTAGTAAAAGAGCATCATACTGAACCATGTAAAACATGGTGGTGGTAGTGTGTGTGATGATCTGGAGCTGCTGGATAACTTGCTGTAATAGATGGAAGCAGGAATTCTGCTGTTTATCAGAAAATCCTGAAGGAGAAAATCCTCCATCTGTTCCTTAGTGAAGCTCAAGCTCAGGATTACTTGGGTTCTGCAGCAGGACAATGACCCAAAGCACACAAACTACAAGTTCACTGTCTCTGAATGGATTACAAATGCTGGAAAATCCTCTAATGGGTGTGAAATATAACAATTATGTAAAGAAGAGTGGAACTAAATTGGTGATCAAAATGATCATTTAAAACTGCTTTTTATTTGTATATTTATTTGTATAGTTATCTTTGTCTGATAGTAAAGTGAATTTGTTAATACTGCAACCAGCCAGCAGAGGCGCTAGACTTGTTCATGCTTATATACAGTCATTCTTTGGGGAACTGTAAATGGTTCTTCTGTTATATCATGAAAAGGACATTCTGATCCAATTCACACAAACATTCTTTTCATATAAAATATTTAATAAATATAAATTTCAAAGACAAAACATATGCCAGGAACAACAGGAACAATCTCAAACAAAAAAAAAATCTCTGATCTCACCGATTTAAAAAATGAACAAAACGACTGCACAGGTTTTTCCTTTCGATAAAACAATCAGATAAAATTATTAAACACAAAACAGACTCAACAATCTCAACAACACAAACCCCACCCTGCTCCAGGAGACCAGTGGGTCCTAACATCCCCCTGATTTACAGCATTACCGATTTTGCCGTTTTGCTATTTATAGGTTTATGTTTGAGTAAAATGAACATTGTTGTTTTATTCTATAAACTACAGACAACATTTCTCCCAAATTACAAATAACAATATTGTCATTTAGAGCAGAAAATCTGCAGAAAATGTCTGAAATAACAAAAAAAGATGCAGAGCTATCAGACCTCAAATAACGCAAATAAAACAATATTCATAAAGTTTTAAGAGTTCAGAAATCAATATTTGGTGGAATAACATTAGTTTTAATTTCATGCATCTTGGCATCATGTTCTCCTCCACCAGTCTTACACACTGCTTTTGGATAACTTTGTGCTGCTTTACTCTTGGTGCATAAATGTAAGCACTTCAGCTTAATGGCTTGTGATCATCCATCTTCCTCTTAAATATTCCAGATGTTTTCAAGTTGGTAAAAACAAAGAAACTCATCATTTTTAAGTCTCTTATTTTTTTTTTCTAGATATTGTATATTTATATATATCGGTCAAAAGTTTTAGAACACACCCATTGTCTTATTAATTCAGATTCAGATTAACATGATTAAGGACTGAGTCTCAGTTTCAGCAGAGAAGAGAAGAATTACAGGAATAGAAGAACTGCAGTAATAAAGTCATAAAAAAGATTACTACTAAACTATAAAGACAGGTGTTCTAAAACTTTTGACTGGTAATGTATATTAAATAATTCTATTAATCATAAATCATCAAAAAGGGTAAAAAAAAAAAGTTGTGAGAAAGTTTAGGCGTAAAATCTTCAGATTAATCAACAAACTATTAGTGGTGTCAGTTGATTAAAACAAATAATAGGATTAATCACAACTGCAGTCTGTGATTAATCATGATTAATCACATTTTTCTTCTTTTAAAAGTGAATACGAATTGAATTGTAAAAATATATACAGATTGTGTGTATTAACATGTAAGCATAAACTAACACATCTCAAAAAATCGGAATATCATTAAAAAGTTACTTTATTTCAGTAATTCAGTTAAAAAATGTGAAACTCATATATTATTTAGATGTATTAAACACACAGTTATCTATTTAAGCGTTAATAAAACCCAAAAAATCAGTGTCTCAGAAAATTAGAATATTATATAAGACCAATCTGTACTTTTGGCAGTGTGGGCAGTGTGCCAAATCCTGCTGGAAAATGAAATCTGCATCTCCATAAAAGTTGTTATCAGCAGAGGGAGGCATGAAGTGCTGTAGGATTTTGAGGGAAAACAAAACTGCACTGACTTTAGACTTGATAATAAAACTCAGTGGATCAACACCAGCAGATGCAGATTTCATTTTCCAGCAGGACTTGGCACACTGCTAATTCTAATAGCAACAATCAAATCAACAATAAAATAAATAAATGCTTAAAATAGATCACTCTGTGTGTAAAACATCTATATAATATACTATAATAAACTGAATTATTGAAATTAAGTAACTTTATGTAACTCAATGATATTATAATTTTTAATGTATTATTATTTATGTGTGGTTGTGAAATAGAGCTGGAACTAAAATCTGTTGGTTTAATTTTTAAAATTAAAAGTTTTCCTTCCAGATGTTCGAGACTTGATTGTATTTGAAGGAACATTCACTCACAAACGAGGAGGTTTGGTATGGAAACAAAAGTGCTTCTTCTTTATTCACATGCTTTTCCATCCAAATTTGCAGGATTTGCATAAAAGGTAGAAATAAAATAAAAAAAACCTTACATGACATCACTCCATACATCCTTATTGGCAGCTTTATTTTTAAGAGTGCAGCGATCTCCAGGAGCATGGCTGGGTCCTCCGATCAACAGTGTTCCCACCCCCCTCCTACTGTTCAAGTATTCGCAGCCTAGCTTATGATGTCATGCAAATGAAGTCTGAAGCAAAATTATTATTTTATGTTTTTGGCTGAAACTGAAAATCTGCCTGACTGTTCACGTTTTTGATGCAGGTTTTTAACAATTGCACAGATTGGCACTGTTCTAGAAGGGAGCCTCTTCTGAAGCTGATGCACAAGAAAGCCTGCAAACAGTTTGCCAAAGACACAGAAGCAGAACAAGAGCATGGATGAAATGTTTTGGCTGAAAATGAAAATTTGCCCTTTAAAAAATGATCCTGTTTTTGTTGCAGGTTTTTCATAGTGGCACAAATAAAAAAAAATAGCTAAAAATATATTTTATTGCATTTTTAAAGATAACATTTTGGGCACAGGTTGGCCAGCGGTCTAAAGCGCTGCTCCTATGATTGGGAGATCGCTGGTTTGAATCCTGGTCATGCAGCTTGCTATCAGCTGCCAGAGCCCTGAGAGAGCACAACGAGCCTTGCTCTCTCTGGCTCTTTTTCCTAGCTAAATTTGTAGAAAATGGAGAAAAAAAAATAAAAAGAAGAAAATTTACTAAAGAAAAAAGTTACTGTAAACTCAGCACAGAAAGTGAGGAAATGTGTGTTTCTTTGTTGCTTCTTGGTAATAAATCTTATATCATAGGAAAGCCTGTTAATTTTGCTTTTACATGGAGAAGATTATCAACATCAACAAAGCACAGTATTTATTATTCAGAAAAAAAAAATCCAGCCAAATAACTTCAATAAAAATTGGTGCTTTCCTAAAAAACAATCCAAATAAACAATAATTTGATGGCATTTTCTAATTCCATTAAGTTATTTATTTTGTTCCCTTAAAGTTTTCATGCTTATGACAATCTTAAGTCTTAAATCTTAGTCTTAGTTTTAGGCCCAATCCCATTTCACCCCTTAATTCTAAACAGCTTAGCCCTAAATCTTCTTGTTAGAATTGAGAGTTAGCAGTTTTTTCAGAGGTAAACTACAAAACAGAGGATTATTAGAATCACTGGCAAGATGTGAAACAAAAAGCGAACAAAAATGACGATAACCAGCCTACCCATGTTACTGCAGTTTAATAATGGTGTAGTTTCATTGTTTTCCGCACATTTTAGTGATTTGTCTCATTAGCTAACAGCTCAGACTTTCCCGTTCCACCTTAAATAGAGCAACAGACAGTAGAGGGTGGAGCATTTAAAGAGTTTAACTAAACCCCCTAATTTTAGTTAAATCCACCCACAGCTCCAATTTGAAAAATGCTAAAAAAAATGGGAGTAGTAGTTTAACAGGGGCACTGGGTGATGTATGGGTTTAGGGGCGTGGCATGAGGGAGAGCTGATTGGGCCACAACAGGGGGGACGGTATTGTTGATTGACCAATTAGAATATTATGATTATCATCCTGGCCTATAGCACAGTTGAACCTGAGAGGAGCTGCAGAGATGGGAAATTACCACAATAAACGTTTTTTTTAAAGGTTAATAAATGTTTTAAATTTATGTGCACAAATTCTGCAAAATGACTATTTTTGGTGACCTTAAAATAGTATAATAAGCTTTTACTAAAATACATGGACCAGATATATTCCATCAGTTAATCTATTCCTCAATAAAGTATGCAAAACAGTAAGTCAACACTGGATTTCATGTAACAATGTAATAATGTAGACAACTTGTTTCTAAAACTGTTTCGGGGCTACTGGGTAATCATTCGGGGCTGTAGCCCCAGAAGCCCAGGTCAGGCGATAGCCCTGGCTTTTAATGCATGAAATATGGTTTTGGGTTTAGTGGCTCTTTAAGGTATAACAGGAAAGTAAAATAAAAGCTAATAAAAGCTGATTTTAGCTCCTCATCACAGAGAAATTAAGAATTGGACAATAATAATTAATTGCTGCATCACCTCCCCCCTTTCTGAAGATATTCAATAAAATACATCCAAAATTAACTAGTTAATCAGCAGCAGTTAGGTTGCTGAACTTTAGCGCTTCACTGGAGGGGTTACACTCCAAAACTAAGTGTAGGGTACAAAAAAAGAGAGAGAAATGGGATTGAGCCTAAATTCTTAGTCTTTTTCCCTGTTTCCCACACTTCCTGCGTTAAGTAGTTACCAACAGATCCTGGCAAAATCGATACAGCTGAGGTTTCCATTAGTCAGAAAAAATAAAATAAAATTAAACATTCAGGCACAGAAATGCCTGCTCTTATTTTAAAAAATTATCTTTTTTTTTTTCGTCGAAATTTTGCTGTTAAAAAAAAACAACACGTTAAACAAACAAATTTGCTGTGAAAATAAAGAAGCCATGAACTTACAAAGCTATCAAAACCTTCAGAACTAGACTGTATGTATAAATAAAAGGAATGATATTTTAAGGCTCTGGATTATTAAGTTAATAAATCAAATATACACAGTGATTAATTCAGAACAAATGTACATATCTACACAACACTTCTACATGAACCAGTCTTCACTCTGGCGGCAGGTGGGAGGTGAACCTTGCCTGGGGGCCTCCTGCCGAGACCCGTCGCGATAGTTACGCTAACGATTTATCGTACGATAAACGGACATCACCTCAATAATGGTGATAATGGTGATACGGTCTATTGAGTTAAGAGTGATCTGTTTTAAGCATTTGTTTGTTTAATTGTTGAAAAAGTTGTCAGCAGAGGGATATTATAAGACCAATTGGTACTTTTTGAAGTGCAGGTAAGTCCTGCTGGAAAATGAAATCCACATCTTCATAAAAGTTGTCAGCAGAGGGAAGCATGAAGAGCTGTAAAAAAAATCCGCCGTGTCGTCTGCTGGTGTTGGTCCACTATATTAGATCGTGTTTTGTGGCGATGCAGATTTCGTTTTCCAGCAGGAAATGAAATTAGTACATTTTGCTGAAAGTACCAATTGGTCTTTATATTATATAATATTCTAATTTTCTGAGACTCTGATTTTCGGGTTTTATCACTGGCTGTAAGCCATAATCATCAACAATAAAAGAAATAAATTCTTAAAATAGATCACTATGTGTTTAATACATCTATATAATATATATTTTTTTTACATTTTTTAAAATGCTCTAGCTTATAACAAACAGTGTGGACTGCAGGTCATAAAACGATATTGTTTTTAATATCGTTTATCGCAATACAATTTCAGTCTAGTAATGTGCTCTGTACTCTACGCTCAGCCACGCAGTGGCTATAGTCGCATCTGTTGAGGCTAACATGCTAATGTGCTAACAGGCTAGCATAACGTCCATGTGTGACGAGGCAGCGGTTAATTCCACTCTGTATCAGTGTCTTTAATGTGAACGTGGTCTAGAACTGTAAAAGTTATCATTACACTTGATAAATGTCTCACGATACGATATTATTATCACGATACGATATATCGTAAGACCTCTCTGCGATACTTTACGGCATCGGTGTTACTAAAGACGTAAAAAAAAGTACTACTAAATAATCAAATTCCAGGATTTTTGGATTTGTTGGTGCCAATATTCTTCACAGCAGGATTAATAACACTATTAATTAGATTATAGCGCCACCATGTTGAGTAATAAAGTAATGACTTTAGTAAGCCTTATTTGGTGGTGGAGTCTTAGGCAGTATCGTTACATATAACAGAAATAATGCGATATATTGTGATACTGATATTTGGTTTCGTCTCTGAAACTGACTAAATAAAACTAGTTTCCCTGTTCAGATTCTGTCTGTGACAGTCGTGAATCCCAGTTTACTTTAATTTTTTTTATGCACTATTCAGTACAGTCGTAATCATTATTAAGTGTGTTAAATTCTAACCTGTTTTTAGGGGCACTATGAAGACGACAATTCTATATTTTAACACTTTTCCCAAATATTGTAATCATTTACATACTATATATCATCGTTACGTTCACACTTTTACAGTATAAACCTTTGTTACATTCCAAATCTCAACTATTTCAACTGTTGTGTTGTTTTATTTTGTTAATAAGTGCATTATAAATGCTTAAACTATCGCCCCAGTCGACTAAAAGTTGCTTAAAACCTAAAGTGTTGAAGTGAGCACCTGTGGGGCATGCTCAACTAAAATGAGGTACTGAGCTGCTGATGAATGAATGGCACATTTCTCGATGCTAATGCTAAGAAGGAGGCGGCACTATGATTTTGACGGTTTTAACCATTTAAAATAAAGGTTAAGTCTAAAAATAATGATAAGAATAAACCTAACTAGTACATCTTTTAAGGCAGGACTCTCTGAAATACATTCTGAAAGACATTCTGCACCCAGGCAAAAGACTCGAACACTCCCCCTGCGCCAAGAGCAAAGACAGATAATAAATAATAAAAATGTTTTTTTTTCTTTGTTTTTCTCTTTCTTTGTTCTCTTTCTTAGTTTGTTTTGTCCTTTTGTCACGTTCATTATCACAATTATAAAACTCTTAGTGAAAATCGCTGTGGTGTGGAGCTGCAAAGGCACTTTTTTTTTAAATAGAGCAAAGAGCAAAAAGAAAAAGCCCCCGGAAAACGGATAAAAAAAAATTATAATAAAAACTACTTGAGCAGTGAGTGTTGTCAAAAAAATATTAATAATAATAATAATTATTATAATAATAATAATGGTAAAAAAACACTTAAGACTATCTGAACATAGTACAAAGTACAAAGACTCAAAGATACTCAAACGTATCCACAGAAATAGATAGACACTGGAAATCTATGTGGTGCTGTTGAAGTCTCTTTTTTCTTTTTTTTTGTTTCTCTGTTTGTTTGTTTGTTTAAAGCACAGCTAGTTTTTATAGTTTTTAAGTATTTTTTTTTGTGTGTGGACGTGAAATACAGCACTTTGGTTTTTCCAGGCAACCAATACCAGCCGTGTGCGATGTGTTGCCAGGTGAATCCGGCTCGTCGAGACTTAAATTAACGCCGGTACTGCGAATAAAATCTGTAAAGTCCGTAAAATCTGTAAAATCCGTAAGAAGTCTGAAGTGATCCAGCTCCTCCAGCGTCTGGTTCATCAGTACATGGTTGAGGAGGAGGAGCTTTGGTCACATGACAGCACAGGAAGTCAAGCTGCTATATGATGTACTCCATCCTGTTTAAAGTGTGCGCCGACTCCAGGCTCCGGTTGTCCTGTTTGCTAGTCCAGGTGGAGTTGGGGAGTTTGCTGGGCGTTAGCTCCTCCCTCTCCACCAGCATGTAGGCGGGCTGTTTGGTGAAGCGAGCGTTCTGCAGACGCTTCTCCTTCACCTCCTGCTCCTCCTCCTCCTCCTCCTGCGCCTCCGTACCGCGAGTCCTGATTTTGGCGATGATGGAGTTCTTCCCCTCGTAGTCTCTGATGGCGACGCCGTGGGCGGAGTGCTTCTGGATGGGGTTCTTGATCTGGTTCAGCTGCTCTCGTACGTTGTTGGTGGTGTTGTCTTCACTGGCCAACGACGCCGCGTTGCCGTGGCCGTTGAGTTTCCGTCGGCGACGGATGCACCAGAGGAGGGACGTTGCCAGGGCGACGATCCAGAGGAGGATGAAGATGGAGCTCAGCAGAGGAACCAGGTAATCTGGAGGAAGAAGATGAAGGGAGATTATCCAAACTATTCAAACTCTTTCTATCTCACTATTAAAAATAATGATTCTTTTTTCATCTATTTTCATACTTTTATTATTCTCAGAGCCCTATTTTAGTGATCTGTAGCGCATCGTCAATTGCGGATCCTGTAGCTTGATTTAGGGCATATCGGTGTCTCTTTGCTATCATAACGACAGGAAAAGTACACATTGTCCGTCTCGAAATGCGGAAAAGGCTTGTTCTTATTTTCTTAATTATTAAAAATGGGAGTGTTTTGGGCATAACATAAATAAAAACCCAATAAATCAGTGTGTCACTTGCTCGTCATTACCTTAAAGAACCAGGCGAGCTCTGACTTTGGCACATTCGTATCTTAACAGTGCGGCACTTTTGCGTGCGTCTCAGCAGAGGATACTGACCTGTTTTACCTTTTTCATTTTGTTTTTATCGTTTGCTTTCTCAAAAATCTTAGCGTTATTTTTAGCTCTGTCATTTGTTATTTTAAGTGTTTTATTCTGCTTTTATTATTCAAATAATTTATCTCTTAATTTAACCTTATAACCATAAACTTAATGTACTTTATTGAGATTTTAAGTGAAAGACCAACAATATTTTAATCAAATAAAAATCTGAAATATGTGATGTGTATCAAAATATTCAGCCCCCCCCCCCCCATATCAGCACTTAGTGGCACTTTCTCTGCCGTTACAGCTGCAGATCTTTTGTGGTTTGTTTGCTCTACCAGCTCTGATCATCTGGAGACTGTAGAGATTTTCCCTGGATCATTCTAACACATGAATATTCTCTGATCTAAATCATTCCACTGTAGCTCTGTTTAGCTGTAAGTTTAGGGTCATCGTCTTGCTGGAAGGTCTCAAGTCTTTTACAGCCTCCAATAGGTTTTCTTCTTCCAGGATTTTCCTGTATTTATTTATCTCCATCCATCTTCAATCCATAAACTTTGATCAGCTTCCTAAATCTGTCCCTGCTGAAGAAAAGCATCTCCACAGCACGATGCTGCCACCACCATGTTTCACAGTGCGGATGGTGTTTGCTGTGTTCCTGCATGACTTGTGTGAATCAGTTGGTACCTGTCTTGCTGGGGTTCTGAATCTGCTGTAGCCGCACTCCTGTAACAGCCGTGATGATGGAGCTGTTTCCAGAACGTTTGCTGACCAGGTCAATAATCCGATCCGTGATCTCCTTTATGGGGCTCCTGTCCAGCGTAGGCTCTTCTGTCGACTAAATACAAAGAATTTAAACATTTTAAACAGTATGCTTTATGCAGTGGCTGAGCTCATTACCATTATCTATAATAAAAATAAATAATTTAAAAATTAGCGTATGTACATTATAATTCTATGGAAAACTCTCTCTCTCTCTCAGACTCCAGCTGCTGATGGAGAAACAGCAGTATGATCTACTGTACTCTCTCTCGCTCTCTCTCTCTCTCAGACTCTGGCTGCTGATGGAGAAACAACAGTATAATCTACTGTACTCTCTCTCTCTCTCTCTCTCTCTCAGACTCCAGTTGCTGATGGAGAAACAGCAGTATGATCTACTGTACTTTCTATCTCTCAGACTCTGGCTGCTGATGCAGAAGCAGCATGATCTACTGTACTCTCTCTCTCTCAGACTCCAGCTGCTGATGCAGAAGCAGCATGATCTACTGTACTCTCTCTCTCTCTCTCTCTCTCTCTCTCAGACTCCGGCTACTGATGAAGAAGCAGCATGATCTACTGTACTCTCTCTCTCTCTCTCTCTCTCAGACTCCGGCTACTGATGGAGAAGCAGCATGATCTACTGTACTCTCTCTCTCTCTCTCTCTCTCTCTCAGACTCCGGCTGCTGATGCTGAAGCAGCATGATCTACTGTACTCTCTCTCTCTCTCTCTCTCTCAGACTCCGGCTGCTGATGCTGAAGCAGCATGATCTACTGTACTCTCTCTCTCTCTCTCTCTCTCTCTCTCTCTCTCTCTCAGACTCCGGCTACTGATGAAGAAGCAGCATGATCTACTGTACTCTCTCTCTCTCTCTCTCTCTCTCAGACTCAGGCTGCTGATGCTGAAGCAGCATGATCTACTGTACTCTCTCTCTCTCTCTTTCTCTCAGACTCTGGCTGCAGATGCAGAAGCAGCATGACCTACTGTACTCTCTCTCTCTCTCTCTCTCTCTCAGACTCCGGCTACTGATGAAGAAGCAGCATGATCTACTGTACTCTCTCTCTCTCTCTCTCTCTCTCAGACTCAGGCTGCTGATGCTGAAGCAGCATGATCTACTGTACTCTCTCTCTCTCTCTTTCTCTCAGACTCTGGCTGCAGATGCAGAAGCAGCATGACCTACTGTACTCAGGTTAAGAACCCCTGTTATAGAACTTTGAGCTTTAAGCACCAAAAATCATAATATTCGTGTATTTAAATGATATGCAAATGATGTACTCACGATGCTGACGTGAATCTCGTTGCTGGCGGAGGAGGAGGGGTTACATGTGATGGAAACGGCGTATTCTGACGAGAGGTTCTTCACCACGTAGACACGCCTCAGTTCATTACACACATGCTCTATACTCAGACCCTGTGGAGCAAAGAAAAATGTGATTACGCAGAAATAATTATAATAATAAAAACTAGTTCTGTCAACATTAACACATAATAAAAATTAACCGTAAATTGCTAATGGATTAAATCACTATGGATTAAATCTCATAACTAACTCTAGCTTTTTTCCTCTTTTTTTCCAGTTTGTTTCCAGTTTTGTGGAATATGGAGCTAAAATAGTGTATATTTCCTCCATTTAAGCTCTCAGTTAAATACAGTAACTCATATTGTAACCCATTACAATATTCTAGATTAAAATGCATCAAAACTACCCTGAGATATTTTAATTTTAATAAAAAAGGCTCTAGTCTGACAGAACTAAATCACGCAACACTATTATTACTGTCTGCCTCATGAAAATATAGGGATATACAGGCAATATGACTTTTATTGGGTTACACTATACTTGGCCCATTGTGTCCATTGGCTTTATCTCCCCTCAAACATACAAATACATTCACCGGCCACTTTATTAGGTACATCTTGCTAGTAGCGGGTTGGACCCCTTTTGGCTTCAGAAATGCCTTAATCCTTCGTGGCATAGATTCAACAAGGTACTGGAAACACTCCTCAGAGATTCTGATCCATATTAACATGAGAGCATCACGCAGTTACTGCAGATTTATCAGCTGCACATCCATGATAAGAATCTCCCTTTCCACCACATCCCAACACTGCTCTACTAGATTGATATCTGGTGGCTGTGGAGGACATTCCAGTACAGTGAACTCTCTCATTGTTGTGTTCAAGAAACCAGTCTGAGATGATTCTCTTGCGCTTTATGACAGGGTGCATTATCCTGCTGGAAGTAGCATCAGAAGATACACAGGTACACTGTGGTCATAAAGTGATGAACATGGTCAGTAACAATACTCAGGTAGATTGTGGCGTCGACACCATGCCCAATTGGTACTAATGGACCCAAACTGTGGCAGGAAAATTTCCCACACACCATTGCAGTTGCACCACCAGCCTGAACCGGCTGTTGATACAAGGCAGGATGGATCCATGCTTTCATACTGTTGACGCCAAATTCTGACCATCCATCCATCCGAATGTAGCAGCAGAAATCATCAGAGACTCATCAGATCAGGTAACCAGTTTTTTCAATCTTCTATTGTCCAGTTTTGGTGGTTCTGTGTGAATTGTAGCCTCAGTTTCCTGTCGTTTCCTGTCCCTGTGTGTTGTGCTGTTGTTCAGAGATGATCTTCTGCAGACCTCGGTTGTAACGAATGGTTATTTGAGTTCCTGTTGTTGTTCTATCAGCTGGAACCAGTCTGGCCTTTCCCTCTGACCTCTGGCATCAACAAGGCATTTGCTCCTACAGAACTGAACTGCAGCTCACTGGATATTTTCTCAGATTTTTTCTGATCAGTCTCTGTAAACTCTAGAAATGGTTGAGGGTGAAAATCCCAGTAGTTTCTGAAATATCTAGACCAACAACCATGTTCAAGCCACGTTCAAAATCACTTAAATCACCTTTCTTCTCCATTCTGATGATTCTCAGTTTGAAGGTTTGAACTGCAGCAGATCGTCTCCACCGTATCTACATGCTTAAATGCATTGAGTTGCTGCCATGTTATTGGCTGATTCAACATTTGCGTTAATGAGCAGTTGGCCAGGTGTACCTAATAAAGTGGCCGGTGAGTGTACTAGTTTACTAGTATTTTAATTAACACCACTAATATAAATATGAGTGCATTTTACATTTCTTACATTTAATCTGACATTTATTAACATTAAAATATTCACTATAAAAAATGCTTCTTAAGAAGAACAGGTGTGATTAATTGCAGTTAAACCCAGAACACTGTTGTGATTAATCTGATTAAATATTTTAATCGATTGACACCACTATTCATTACATTCCAGCAAACAAACTTTTTGATTTGAATAAAGACCTTTTAAAGACAGCGCTGGTTTAGACTGAGAGGATAAAGACTCTTGTTTACTGTAATACAGTGGGAATGTTAAAATATCAGTGTGTTGTGGGAGAGGAGGACTCACTGGAGGCAGGGTCTCCTTACTGAAGGTGAAGGTGATGTTGGCGCAGCTGTTCTGCTGGTAAGGGAAGCTGTGGTGGCATTTGGAGTTGGGTGGAGGAGGGGTGGAGGGCCAGCACTCTCCCAGGCCGGGGCACGGCTTCACAAAACAATACTCCTCCTTTATGGGGATGCAGGACTGTCCTAACTGGCAACCGCCTCGACCTTTACCCACCCGGCACGCCTTTGGCCCACACCACATCTGCAGGACCACAGCAGCTCAGCGTTACCACACATTCAACAAGACAATACTCAATAAAATAATAATAATAATAAACACTGACTGAACCGCTACCAGCCTCCAGACTTTCCTCCAAAATTCACCAGAGATTCATACACAGATATATAAAATACACTTACAAATTATGAGTTTTTTTTTTAATTTTACCAAATTTAAAACCTCTAGAATATAATCAAGAGGAAGATGGATGATCACAAGCCATCAAACCACCAAACTGAACTGCTTGAATTTTTGCACCAGGTGTAAAGGCATAAAGTTATCCAAAAGCAGTGTGTAAGACTGGTGGAGGAGAACATGATGCCAAGATGCATGAGATTAAAACTGTGATTAAAACCAGGATTATTCCATCAAATATTGATTTCTGAACTTTTAAAACTTTATGAATATGAACTTGTTTTCTTTGCATTATTTGAGGTCTGAAAGCTCTGCATCTTTTTTATTATTTCAGACATTTCTCATTTTCTGCAAATAAATGTTCTAAATGACAATATGTTTATTTGGAATTTGGGAGAAATGTTGTCTGTAGTTTATAGAATAAAACAACAATGTTCATTTTACTCAAACATAAACCTATAAATAGCAAAATCAGAGAAACTGATTCAGAAACTGAAGCACTCTCTTCATTTCTTTCCACCAGAGCTGTATTTGACAATTAAAAATGTTGCAAACTCATTGCAGATGCCATTCCAAAACTTTACTAACTTTAAAATTCTTAAAACGCTCTTTACTAGAACAACTTGTGGTCATTGTCTTGCTGCATGACCCACATTCTCTGGAGATTGAGCTCAAGAACAGACCGCTAGTTTGCTAACATGTACCAATACATTTACCGTACAGTAGTGTTTGAACATTTGTGAACCCTTTAGAACCCTCTAGAATCTATATTTCTGCAGAATGTATTTCTTTTTGAGTTTACAGTTATATAAGTGCTAATCTAATCTAAAATGATAAACTAATCTGCTGGCAATTATTGGGAATATTTTAATATCAATTATATTTTTTCAATGAATGCATTTTGCCCCTATATTACTAATTAGTTATTGAGATATTAAAGACGTACCCTGGTGCAGTGGATGTTTCCATGGCGACACTGACAGGTGTTGCAGTCCTCCTCCCACTTCTCTCCATCAGTAGAAACCTGACCTCCTTCAGAAATGCAGGGCCTCCCTGTGGCTGAGAGACAGACAGAGACGAATTTAAGGTTTAAATAACCTGTTCATAATTTTTCTTTATTTTCTTTCTGCTGGATTAATCTTTTACTCTGTGTTTCTGCAGTAAGACGCTGTGGAGGCGTCGGAGTGAGGGATCTAGAGTTTAGCGCGCTGGAGAAGCTGAGATTAGTGGATTATGGTGAACAGAGGGGAGAGAACGGGAGTGTAAAAGGAAATCATGCTCACTTTCTTGACACTGAGGACCGGTGCGTCCAGGTGCACAAATGCAGCGATAACCGTTAATCTCATCAATGCACGTGGAGCCGACCGCACAGGGCGAAGACTGGCACTCGTTTATATCTGAATCAGAGAAAAAAAAACACCAGAGACTGTGTTAAAAAATGTTAATGTGAAAACATGAGTTACAGGAGACTTCATACGGGAGACGCTCAGCATGGCATCTGTTTACAGACAAACAAAAAGAGCCAAAAAGAGCTTGCTAGAACATACAGGGGTTGGACAATAAAACTGAAACACTGGTTTTAGAGCACAATAATTTATTGTCCTGATGGACAGTTCTGGTGGAAACAGGAGAGTTGAGGGGCACATTGAATTCTGCCGTGATTTGATCAGCCGTGGTTTTGTGTTTTTTGGATACATTCCGGGTTAGCACCCGAACATCCATTTCAGACAGCTTCCTCTTACAGCGTCCACAGTTAATCCTGTTGGATGTGGTTGGTCCTTCTTGGTGGTATGCTGACATTACCCTGGATACCGTGGCTCTTGATACATCACAAAGACTTGCTGTCTTGGTGACAGATGCACCAGAAAGACGTGCACCAACAATTTGTCCTACTTTGAATTCTGGTATGTCACCCATGTTGTGTGCATTGCAATAGTTGCAATGTGCAATTAATGAAGATTGGCCACCAGGCTGCTCCAATTTAGCCATGAAACCTCCCACACTAAAATGACAGGTGTTTCAGCTTCACTGTCCAACCCCTGTATATAATAATAATAAGCCAAAAGAAATCACGTTTCTTGTGCATTATTGCACCAAATTGTATTATAAAATTGGGTTATAGTATTGGGGGTGGGGCTTAGGCGCTCTCGGAGGAGGTCCCAGCATCCACAGTGGTCGATCTATCTATCTTCTTAAGGCTTCAGGAAACGTCTTGCAGAGAGGATTATCGCTTGGCTACAGTGAACAATTTGACAATTGAGAGAAAGTGTTGTTTGTAAAAGTTATGAGTGCACTTATTTGTTGTGATTAACCCTCCTGTTATGTTCCGGGTCAATTTGAAATGTTTTAAAGTTTGAAAATCTGGGAAAAATAGTTAAAAGTATTTTTTTTATCAGTATGAAACTTCTTCTGCTTGCTTTTAATTACTGTAATCAACATATAATATAAAAAAATGGTTCGTCTCACATACTTGAAACCACCCCCAGCAAAAAATAAAACAAGAACAAAAACATTGCAATGTTATGTAAAACTATTGTTATATATGTTGGTGTTTAAAAGTACTAAAGTAATGAAACATTAAAAACAAAATTGAACATGTTTTTTTTTTATGAAAAACGAGAGAATTATCCTAATTGAAGCATTACCTGTTAGAGGTGAGGAAGAACATTGCACTAAATATTAATAGAATAATTAGTAATTTAGTAATTTATTTAATTTAGTTAGTTAAGGATTTTTTTGGTTTCATATATCTTTTGGGACATTCAGTTTACAGTTTGCAGCTAGAGGGTAAAAGAACCAAAGCAAATTTTCTGTTTACCTTATTCTGTGTCTGTTAGAAATAATATCTAATATTTATCTAATGTTTATTAGAATGTTAGTCACTTAATATTTGCTTAATAAAGCCTTAATTAGACATTTGTAAATTATTTATTTACTACTTTATTCTATGTAAGTGTTATTTGTGCTTAATCAGGGGTCTGTTATGTGGAAATGATTAATAATGGCTGTATTAGTTCTTATGGTGCACTATAAACAGTTATGTTACATCTAACAGAAAATAAACCTGCTTGAATTCAGTAGAGAATAAATGTGCTAAAATGTGTTTTCTGTTATTTCATTCAGACAACTGCATTTTTAAACACACAGTTCTTTTTAGTGTCCAATTGTTTTATCTTATCTTATTTTATCTTGTCTTTTCTTATCTTGTTTTATCTTATCTTATTTTGTCTTATCTTATCTTATCTTATCTTATCTTATTTTATCTTGCCTTGTCTTATCTTGTTTTATTTTATCTTATCTTTTCTTATCTTGTTTTATCTTATCCTATCTTGTCTTGTCTTATTTTATCTTGTCTTGTCTTGTTTTATCTTATCTTATTTTATCTTGTCTTTTCTTATCTTGTTTTATCTTATCTTATCTTGTCTTATCTTATTTTATCTTGTCTTGTCTTATCTTGTTTTATTTTATCTTATCTTTTCTTATCTTGTTTTATCTTATCTTGTCTTATCTTATCTTGTCTTATCTTATTTTATCATGTCTTGGCTTATCTTGTTTTATTTTATCTTATCTTTTCTTATCTTGTTTTATCTTTTCCTATCTTGTCTTGTCTTATTTTATCTTGTCTTGTCTTGTTTTATCTTATCTTATTTTATCTTGTCTTTTCTTATCTTGTTTTATCTTATCTTATCTTATCTTGTCTTGTCTTGTCTTATCTTATTTTATCTTGTCTCGTCTTATCTTGTTTTATTTTATCTTATCTTTTCTCATCTTGTTTTATCTTATCTTATCTTATCTTAACGTTGCAAAAACATTGTGATGCAAACCATTATTAGGTCACATGGTTCCAGAACCTTCCTGGAGCTTAATTTTCTCTAACCTTACAGGCTAATCTTCCTGGAACCTTTTCAAAATGTTGCTAAATGTTGCTAAACGTTGCTGTAACGTTCTGTATTAGCTGGGAAAACACTTTAAAAACACTTCCTTAACTTTTTGCTGTTTGCCGTTACTGACAAGTACGTAATTAAAGTAATTAAACTGTAAAAATGAGGAAAAAGCGAAAGATCAGAAGCGGAGAATCTGCGGAGAGTAAGAGCTGGTTAAGGGCTCGGTGTAACCGGTGGGCGTGCTCAGCTGAGAGGAATTTTGGTTAGCGTAGCTTAGCGGATATTTACAGATACGCTGCATCAAACAGCAGAGCCCAAGGTTTTCCTCCTGTAATGAGGAGCTGAGTGAGCAGATAAAAGCTTCTAAACGGAGCAAATGAGCACCAATCAGAGCTCAGCACCAAAGGCTTTAATGGATTTAATGGGTTCTGAATGCTGTAAGACTCTCATAACTCTGCTGAACCCAGAATACGAGGAGAGGGCTGAATGGGGGTTTGGCACTGTGCCAACCTGTCTGTCTGACTGACTGGCTAGACCACACATTTATTTACGTCTAAACCCTGAATCAAGTCTTAAGCAGATAAAAGATCTCAAAAAGCAATAAATTATACCCCGATCTGAAGAAATTCATCAACAGATAATCATTTATTAGTTTAGAAAAGTCATTTCTAAAGCTTTGGGACTCCAGAGAACCACAGTGATTCACTATTATTCACTAATGGAGAAAAAAACACGTGCAACACTGGTGAATCTTCCCAGGAGTGACCGGCTTACCGACTGAAATTACTAATTTATGTATATATCGCAATAATTTTCTATTTTTTTATACTTTTAATCAATTCCAAACTGATCAAACATGATGCTTATTGATTTTATACATTGTTTATGCGAGCAAAGACAAGACTAACCAATCATGAGTTTTATAGTAGGATATCTAAGAAATAAGCTTTAATGCATCATAAAAAAAAACACTTCTTTGGATCAAAACTAAAAAGCTTATACTGGGGATAAGCTGTGGAATAGAGTGTAAAATACAACGTAGCTTAGTTACCTTTGCTAACTCATAATTAGTCATAAGCACTCATGAGTGCTTATGAGTGCTTATAAGTGCATATAAGGATAAATTTATTATTTATATTTTTTATATATATTTATTATTTATTATAAATTTATTTTTTATATTTTAAGCTGTTTGTCTGCATTAGGTGCCACGGCTGAGGTTTCTGAAACTAATAAAACTGATTAAACTGTTTATTTTGACCTGTTTTATTGCCTTTATGATCTTTTTTTTATGTTTCTATTATGCTTATGTAATGTTTGTAGTTTAAAAGTGATTAAACTTGATTTAGACTTGATTTGTATTTATATTTCACTATTTTTCACATTTATACTTCTATGCTTTAAAACTAAACATTGCATTTAATGGTATGCATGATGCAGATGTGGAATTTTACGGTGTAAAGAAATATTCGAAATATAAACTTCTAATAATTTTAACGTTTACACGCCGTGCATTGACAGAACCTGATGCGACCAATCACACAGCAGATAAAACAGCCAGTACTCACGTTCTAAGCTCCTCCCACTTTTGCACCAACGTGTAATCAGTGTAAAAAATAGGCCTAGAGCATTAAACTCACTTATGCGACAGTCGGGTCCAGCGAAGCCCGCGGCACATTCACACCGGTACCAGTTATCCCCGTCCACACAGGTCCCACTGTTATAACTGTACAACAAATAAACAGAAACAGAGAGAAAAATGAAATTAATCGATATAAATAGAACTTACACTGTGTAACAAATATATATTTCATGTTCATATTTCAATATTGTGCATATTGTTTTCTTTCTGCCTTGACAGCACTAGTAAAAAAACTGCAAGGCTGACATTCCTGTAGGAATGAAACCGAAACTTCACGTGAAGCGAGATCACTGGTTCAAATCCTTTTCTTGCAGCTTGCCATCAGCTACTGGAGTCCTGAGAGAGCACAGTTTTTCTTGTGTTTCTTCTAGATGGCACTCTCTTTTTCCCCTCATCACTCCTAGGGTGATGTGGATCAGAACAAGGCTGCGTATGTGAGCTGATGTATCAGAAACGAGTCGCTGCAGTTTCCTCCGAGGATTAGCGCTGTGATGCTACTCGGTAATGCTGCATCAGCAGCAGTTTAAAAAGAGGTGGAGTCTGATTTCACATGACTTCTGACTACACATTTCCCAGCACTGCAGCTGTACGGGCTTGTTTACGGGACTGAGTGCAGAGATCTGCCTGGACTTACCATGGGTGTGGGCTGCAGTCGTTGGTATCTGAAAGGGAAAGAGAGAGAATGAGTTTTTTTCTGTGTGTGTGTGTGTGTGTGTGTTAGTCCAGGAAGGATTATTACACCAGAGAGCATGTTGGAGCCTGTACACGTGTGTGTGTGTTATTAACGATTTGTCTAAGTGTTTAAAATAACGATGACCTGATTTTAGTGTGAGTTTTAGAACAGCCCCTCAACTAACATGAAAAATAAATGTACGGTAAAAAACTGCATTTATAATGCATTATATGACATGCATAATACCTTAAAATGCCTGTAATAAGCCTGTTTAATTGCTCATAAGTACTTACAGCGGCATTAATAACACATCATAAACTACAAGCATAAGGGTTTATAAAGAAACGGCGTCTAATGCCTTATAATATTTGTTCATAAGAACATTGTTTAGTGTAGTGTTGTAATGCACTATAACACAGATTTGGTATATTTTGCTATAATGCATTATAATATGCAGCTATAAAATATGATTTCTCAAATTAGGCTTTTACAAAAGTGTGTAACACATTATAAAGCCTTGTGTACAGTCATTACTGACTTTAAGTGAAGTGAGTTTTCATATGCATTTTAAACGTGAAGTAAATTTTAATTATGCCTCGCTATAATGTCTTATAGAGCATTATGAGTGCTCTTTACTGGCTTTAAGTGAAATGTGTTTTCAAATGCCTTTTTAAATGCCTACACTGAGACTTAATAACATTTACTTGTTTAAAAAAAACACCTTGAAAACACACTTCACTTAATGTCCATAAAGAGCACTTTATAATTCTCTATAAGACATTATACCAAAATATACCAAATCTGTGTTATGGTGCATTTCAACACTAAATTGTACAATGTTCCTATGAACAGATATTATGAGGCATTATAAGCCCTTTTTTTATAAACCCTTATATACTTGTAGTTTATGATGTGTTATGAATGCCGCTGTTTGTACCTATGAGCAATTATACAGGCTTATTACAGTCACTATAAGGTATTATGCATGTCGCATTTTGAATATAGGGTTCATGGGAAGTGTTAGCAAAAGCTTTTTAGCTTTTAGCTCAAAAGTTTATTAGCTCAGTAAAACTTTAACTAACATTACAATAAATACAAACGGCAATTTTACAAAAAGCAGAGCTTTTAAAGCCCTGTTTTCCTTAAAACATCTCCTAATATCTCCTCTTAATCTGAGTTTAATAGACTTATTTCTTATTATCTTCATGAATGCTAATGCTAAAGCTAATGCTAAAGCTAATGCTGTGGATGCAGTACTCACTCTGAGAGCAGGTGGCTCCCTCCCAGCCTTCCTTACAGACGCAGGTGAAGGAATCAGCACTGACCACACAGGTCCCTCCGTTCTCACAGGGGTTCGGCAGACAGCTGCTGTTCTTAGCTGTAAACAAGAGAGCAGCAGTGCTATTCTAATCATACATTGATCTCAGCAGTGTTATTCTAATCATACATTGATCTCAGCAGTGCTATTCTAATCATACATTGATCTCAACAGTGCTATTCTAATCACACATTTACCTCAGCAGTGCTATTCGAATCACACATTTACCTCAGCAGTGCTATTCTAACCACACATAAACCTCAGCAGTGCTATTCTAATCATAAATTTACCTCAGCGGTGCTATTCTAATCATACATTTACCTCAGCAGTGCTATTCTAATCATACATTTACCTCAGCAGTGCTATTCTTATCATACATTTACCACAGCAGTGCTATTCTAATCACAAATTTTCCTCAGCAGAGCTATTCTAATCATACATTTACCTCAGCAGTGCTATTCTACTTATAAATTTACCTTAGCAGTGCTATTCTAATCATGAATTTACCCCAGAAGTACTATTTCAATCATGAATATACCTCATCATTGCTATTCTAATCAAGAATTTCCTTCAGCAGTGCTATTCTAACAGATTTACCTTAGCAGTGCTCTAGTAAACTGATACTAATATAATTATTATTCAATTATTGGTATACACTTTTCTGTTTTTTAACTTTTTCCGCAATTCTCAAAGTTTTTTTTGTCATTTTAAACCAAATAACTTTGGTTGCCAAAAATTCAGTTCATCCCAAGTTTATGTGAAATTTTGAGCACTTTTACAAACCAAACCATACAATGGAACTCACCTATGTTACAGGTGGCCCCCTCCCAGCCTGGTGCACACCTGCATTTGAAGGTGTCTCCCTCATCATGGCAGGTGCCCCCGTTGTTACAGGTGGCTTCATCACACTGGCTCTCACCTGGAAACATAATAAAAATAAGCTCAGTGATGCTCAAGGTATTACATTTACTAGTGATTTATCAGTACTAAAATACGATAAACAGTTCACTACTCTCTTTTTTCTAATGTATTGTTTTAATGGGTTAGCATTAGCACTGGATTAGTCTAAGGGACTGAAGATTGTTAACTGTAAACTGTCCTTAAGTATCAGAAAGACCAGATATCCACTCTGGAAACAGAACGTCATAAAAGCCTATTTTTAATATTACCACCTGGACAGCGCAGTGGATAATACGGTAATGATGATGACCGGCAGCTTCTGGCTAGAATTGTCTGTGTGAACAGAGACTATCAACTTTAGCAAAAATCTAAATTCCATCTAGATCTACATTAAATACAGAAAACCCAATACACACACATCCCACAGCTCAGAGCTGCATTCTTTACAGTCTATAGGTAATGGCAAAAGTCATGGGACACTATGTGTAACATTGGTCCATTAGTTCTTTCATTCTTTTATGTTGATATTTGATGAAACCAAATTGTAACAAAATGAAACTTCTGGCTGATTTTGCAGGTTTTTATTCATTTTGAAATTATAATATACCGTACTTCTTTTTCTTGTTTCCCAAAGTAAATATCATTACTTAATATTAATCTTTTCTCTTATTCTACCATTTTTAAAGCATTTTCAGACTAATAATAATAATATTCAGTGCATCCCAACTGATTGAGGTATTATTGAGAGGGAACTCTTGCTCTTCCTTTGCTTTTCTGGGGCGGTCCTGATTAGTGCCAGTTCCATCATTATAATGTGTTTGATGTTTTTTGTGGTGACTGGACTTGAGGATACTTTAAAAGTTTTTAAAATTCTTCTTTTCAGTTTTCTTTAAGTATTTTTTTCTTCATTTAGTGGAGAAGTTCCTGCCATAATAAGGATTAGAACATTACTCAAATATTACTCTACCTCATACTCTAAGTTTTTTATTTTTTATTAAATAATTCCATATGATTTTCTTCATAGTTATAGTTCATTCATAGTTCATTTAGTATTAATCTACAATACAGAATATTTAAACTCGGTGTGAGAACCACTGTTGATGTTTTTTTCTGACTTTTCTTTTCAAATGAAGCCAAAAATGTCACAACAGAGCTGTGGCACAATAACAGCCCTGCTCCTATTGGCTGACAGAGGCTCAGGTGAAACTAGGTGGGGCTACAGGTTATTCTTACGGGAGTGGCAGGTCTTTCCCTTCCAGCCGTTTCTGCACTCGCAGTAAAAGTCGTTCACCAGGTCCTGACATGTTCCCTTATTTAAACAGGGTTTCAGGCTGCAGTCGTCTGTATCTGCAAAAAAGTGAAGAGAAAACAAAAGAAAGACTCTGGTTAGATCTCACGGTAATTATCTCACGGCTTTATCATGTACAGCATACAAACATAACCTCAGTCATTTTTACTGACCTCAACATTTCCCACTGACATGACCGAGCTGATGATGATTTAATGTTGTTTTATTCCTTATTAAATACAACAATATTCTTTAATTATGATTAAAATCATGATTTTTAAATTGTAATGCTTTCCTGTATTTTGGGAGATGATATTATAGTATAATATTGCTTTTTAAATGAGAATATTTAAATATGCTGAGTTACTGAGTTAAACTGACAGTTTTAACGGAGAAAATAAACACTAGTGTAGCTCCATATTCCACACTCAACAGATGAACAAGAGGAAACATTCCAGCATACCATTTACTGTGTTTGTGTAAACCTGAGCTTAAATACAAAGTAATCTACCTTCTGAAATCAATTTTATTTATATAATTCATCTACATAAAAGCACTAATGATTAAAATTCCAGATTAATCGCATGTGTTAACGTGTCAGCCCTAATTTTAAATAATGATAATAATGAAATAAAAATCTATTGCTCTTAAAAGGTTGCTATTTTATTATTATGCTGTCTTATCATTCTTATGAAAGAGAGCTGTTAAAATGACAATAATTTAAATCATTGCAACTTACAATGCAGATTTCTTTAGTTTTTGCTTTTTTATCATACTTACATTTTTCAGATTATCAAAAAACTTTAATATCAGACAAGGATAAGCAGTTTTTAAATGATCATTTTATTTATTAAGTGAAAAACCATCCAAACTAAACTGACCCTATATGAAAAACTACTTTTTATTTTTTAAATAAAGAAAAAACCTTTCGGAAAGCTGACTTCAATTTCACTACTAACCACAACCAGACCTGTAGAATCAAGAAATCACTTAAATAGAATCTGTGTGACAACATGAAGCAGATAAAATATCTCAAAAAGCAGCACATTATTAAACCCCCATCTGAAGAAACTCAACAACAAAGTTATTGATCATCTATCAGTCAGAAATAAACAGTATAGAAATAAAGCTGAGAATAAATACAAAAGAGAAAAAAAATCTAATTTAACTTACTAGTTTCACAGTGAGATCCCTCCCAGCCGTCCGCACATATGCACTGATACTCATTCACTTTGTCGATGCACGTCCCTCCATTTCTGCACGGATTTCTCTCACAATCGTTTATATCTGAAAAATAAATCAATACATTAAAAATATACGTTTTTTTATTGTACCCAACACACTGTCTTCTACTCATTTAATACATGAGCATTCTTTTCTCCCAGACCCAGCTCGGTGTCTCAGACTGCCTTCGTTGAGTTTACAGTGCAGCCTAAATATAGCTAATTAAATAATGTTTTAAACATGATATGGATTTAGCCCAAACCAGAAAATACCAAAAAAAAAAATGCACTGACTAAGTTACTGGGTACTAATAACGTTCCTGAGTTACCTACCTACAATAGTGTTAGCTGGCTGGCTAACAGCTAATTTCAGTTTAGATCACGTTATTCACCAATTTACGCTAACATCAATCACATTTATGGAACAATCTGTTACTGCATCCAACAGCACATGATCTAAAATAGAGGAACATCTATCGATGGGTGGAGCTACATGTCATACTGCAACCAATCATTAGAGGCACAACGCTGTGTTCATTAATGCTTATAAACAGACACTGATATGATTGTGAAACTGTAAATCCTGTCAAAAGTCGGTTTTACGTAAAAATATTAAACAAATATTTAAAATGGAGATTCTTCTTTTCTATTGACCTTTTTTTTGCACAAGCACTGTCAGTGTGTAGTCATTCCCCAGGATACCTAAGACAACCTGTAGATCCTATATGATATATCCA
Source organism: Astyanax mexicanus (assembly GCF_023375975.1). Lineage (NCBI taxonomy): Eukaryota > Metazoa > Chordata > Actinopteri > Characiformes > Acestrorhamphidae > Astyanax > Astyanax mexicanus. The sequence continues at coordinate 14,130,221 of NC_064432.1, read as the reverse complement.
TGATTAACTGTCTGACTCCAGTGTTGTAGGCTGTAAGAGCAAGCATCATTTCCTTAGCTGCTAACCCACTGTGCTGGCTGTGTGTAATACTGTTCACTCTATAGCATTTTCTTTATTCATACTATTGTTAGATGTATTTAGAGTATTTCAAATGTACACTGTGTTTTACATCAATTTAATCAAGGACCAGACTAAAAAATATGCAAAAAGCCTTGTTTATCATTTACGATACCATAAAGCAATTGATACAACGAAAAAAATATATCAATTAAACAAACTAAAACGTTACTTAAAAATTGAGGCATCAAATTACCTCCAATTATTTAAGAAAATTCAACGTATCCATGTGTACAGTGTATAAAAGTAGACATTTATGTCGCATTAATGGAAATAAATCCAAATTTCTCAGTAACTGAGGAGTGATGTTAACTCTTACTCTCGTGGCAGTAGGTTCCCCTGAAGCCCTCCTGGCACTCGCAGGTGAACTGACCCCCGGCCTGACTCCTGCAGCTTCCGTGAGGACCGCACACGTTAGACGAGATAAGCCGCACCCCCTCTGGAGTGCTATTGGACGCAACGGCTACAGTGCAGCTGTCAATCACTAACGAGAGAATCACAGAGAATAACAGGGTTATATAGGTGTATAAATGTATAAAGATTATAAATTCATATAAACACGAATTCCTGTGTACCTCCACATACAGTGATCCACAAAATGTAGTTTTTAAAAGAAGGTTTTTATTATAAAAGGAGAAAAGTGTGAAAATGTGTCTCCCACAGAGAAACACGGCACTTCACTATTATTCACTAATGGAGAAAACATGGAACACTGGTGAACCCTCCCAGGAGTGACCGGCCGACCTAAATTACTCCAAAAGGGCATGAAGAACTCATCCAGGAGATCCTAAAAGAACCCAGAACAACATTTAAAGAACTGCAGGATCTCACTCGCCTCAGTTAAGATCAGTGTTAATGATTCAATAATAAGAAAGAGACTGGGTGAAAATGGTCTCCATGGGAGAATTCCAAGATAAAAAAACACTGCTGACCAAAAACAACACAACCACCCGTCTCACATTTACCAACTTACATCCTGATGATCTCCAGAACTTTGGGTAAATATTCTTTGGGCTGACGAGACAAAAGGGGATCTTTTTGGAAGGTGTGTGTCCCATTATATCTGGAGTAAAACTATAAACTAACACATAATCTCAGTAAAAGATCATCATACTGAACGTAGTAAAACATGGTGGTGGTAGTGTGTAGAGTAGAGTGTGTGTGTGTGTGTGTGTGTGTGTGATAGTCTGGGGCGTCTGGATAACTTGCTGTAATAGATGGAAGCAGGAATTCTGCTGTTTATCAGAAAATCCTGAAGGAGAAAATCCTCCATCCGTTCCTTAGTGACCTCAAGCTCAGGAGTACTTGGGTTCTGCAGCAGGACAATGAACCAAAACACACAAACAACAAGTTCCCTTTCTCTGAATGCATTAATAAACTAAATGAAGGTTTAGGAGGGTCTAGTTAAAGTTATGACCATAAAAAACCCTGGAAAATCCTCCAATGTGTCTGAATTAAAATAATTCTGTAAAGAAGAGTGAAACTAAATTCCTCCACAGAGATCAGAAAGATTCGTTATCAGTTTTCAGTAAAGCTTGATTACAGTTGTTGCTGCCAAGAGTGACACAACCAAATTATTAGATTTAGAGGAAAACACCTTTTCTCACCGCTATAAGTACAGAATTTGTGTTCTTCATCAAACCTAAAGTTAATGGATCAGCAACAGGCAACATAATAAACATACTGCTGCAATGCATAATCAGCTCAAAATGAAGCTTTCTGTGCTAATCGGCAACACCCGTGCAAACCCCCATGTTGCACCCTCATAGGAGAAAGGTGGGTTAGGTGGGTTCAAGGTAGACATGGGTCCCGCAGTGTAAAAGTGCTAAACTGGCTGTAAAATGCTGCTGCAGGGGATTGTGGGATTGTGGGTGGCCGGCTGAATGATGGAGTGAGATATGCGTCTGTTTTATTGTAAATCCCACTGTTTCCGCAGGAAAATAACGGATGACTGGAGATATAATAAACATCGGTTCCATCACCTGGAGTAGAGGAGGGGGAGGGGCATAATCTGGGTTTATCACACACACACACACACACACACACGGCCAAGAAACCACCAGAACCGCAACAACAACAACATTACCCTATGAGGAATTAGCCTGTACCAGAACACACACATACACTCATGTTGGTTTTGCTATCCTTGGAAGGAGGACAATCCGTCCACATAATAATAACTGTGCATAATTGCTTTATTATACATCTAAACCTAAACTCAACCTTAACCTGCTACTGTATACACTGTGATCCTGTGTGTGTGGCCTGTAGCTGGTGTGCTAACACTGTAGTAGTGATGTTAGGTGAGGATTATTCACATAATAATTGACCTAATTTGTTTATTCTATACATAATAAACCAATATATTATATATACTGTAGAACATAGGGGTATAATAATAACTGCTACCGTATATACTGTGATCCTGTGATCCTCACAAAGGTACCAAAACATGCTAGGAAGACACACGCACAGTGTGCGAAACACTCGTATGAAACCCAATATGACTCCTCCACCATCGTTTTTTTTTTTTCCCCTCAGGAAGCAGATTAATCACACGGCACGCAGCACGCAACACACACACACACAGATCACCTTACTGCAGGTTTACGGTACGGTATGAGGGTGATGCAGGCGGATGGAAATCGTCTCACCTTGGCAGGAGGTGGTGCGGCAGTGGTCCTTCAGGTGGGAGCAGTTCTTGCCTTCGTAGTCGTCGGGGCACTGGCAGTAGTAGTCTGACGCCAGGTTGAAGCAGGGCGCGGCGTTCTGACACGGGCTGGGCCGACAGTAATCGATATCCAGCTGAATCACAGGGAGTGGGAGAGGAGAGGAAGAGATGAACCATGGGAAAAGTGATGTTCAGACATTTCTGCAGGATTACAGAACAGAAAAACCCACAGCATCCTCCTCCCCGCCACCGCTGCTGCCGTTCCTGCCAGGAAACAGCCCAGCGAACAGCCATATTTCAGAGAAACTGGCCCAGCCGGCTGCTTTCTGCCTCAGATCTGAGAAAAAAACTGGACAGTCTAAGGTCTTACAGACCTTTTCAACCCTTTTGAGCTCCTCTAGAACATTAAAGAAGACAAACTCTGCAAAACTTGCACCAAAAAATCCAGCTGAAAAAGTTTGGTGTCAAAATCCTTTGCTTCTATGAGCTATTTAGATGCTCCTCCCTTACTGTGACATCAGAATAAGCCTACAAGAAAGCTGCATAGAACCACAGCGGGGTTTTAGCCAGCAGACTTCTTCTGAGGCAGGGATCTATGCTGACCGTTTGTGGCTTGTCAGTAGATTAGGGAGATTTAAAAACATTTAAATAATGAGTTTTAATGTGCTTCTATCCTAGATAAGCATGAATTATAAACATAATGAAGGCATGGCTGTCAACATCTTATTTGCATAAAAGTGACAGAGCTCTTAAACGGCTCGTTCTGAAAGGTATTGAAACTGATAAGAATTAAAATTGTATAAAAAAAAGACTTAATACAAATCAATTGAAAATTAATTAAACGCTTTTATAAGCCATTTGGCTCCTCCCTTGTTGTGACCTCACAATAAGGAAACCAGCATAGAACCATCCTGGGTCCACCCCTAACCCGTCAACCCCCACCAGAGCCCCGTCCACTAGATCTTCTAGCTGAAGAAATGCAATTTTAGACAGTATACAGCACGATTAGCCAGCAGACCTCGTCTGAGGGAGGGATCTATATCTACAGTCCGTGGAAAGTCAGCAGAGTTCTTACCTGACAGAACTGACCAGAGAAGCCAGCGGGACACAGACACTGGAAGCCATTCACTTCGTCCTCACAGCGACCGCCGTTAAGGCAGGGGCTGCTGGCGCACTCGTCAATTTCCTTCTCACAGTGCTCACCCACAAACCCCGCCGAGCACACACACCGATACCCGTTCACCAGATCCTGAGAGAGAACACACACTCATCACAATAAACAACAGAACAACAACAAACTGATAGATCAACACAAGGTAGCACGTAATTGTGAAGTGAAACAAAAATGATGCATGTAGTCCAGCTGTGTGTAATTTAGTCTCAGTATAAATACAGCATGGTCACTCTGGAGGAGCTGCAGAGATCCACAGCTCAGGTGAATTGGGAGAATCTGATCTTTATGAAAGAGTGGAGGAAGTGATGTTTGCAGTTTGTAGCTACAAGTCATGTAGGAACACAGCAAACTTGTGGAAAAATTCTGTGCTCGGATCAGAACAAAGTTAAACTTTTTGGTCTAAATGTAAAAAAGCTCTTTATGTGGAGGAAAAGTAACACTGCTCATCACCCTGAACACACCCTGATCCCCACTGTGAAACATGGTGGTGGCAGCATCATGCTGTGGGGATGCTTTTCTTCAGCAGAGACAGATTTAGGAAGCTGGTCAGAGTTGATGGGAAGATGGATGGAGATAAATAAATACAGAACAATCCTGGAAGAAGAAAAGCTGCTGGAGGCTGTAAAAGATCTGAGACCTTCCAGCAAGACGGTCTCAAGTCCAACCTGACTGATCTTCAGCTGTTTTATGAAAAGGAATGGAAGAAAAATCTCACTTTCTAGATGATCAAAGCTGGTAGAGATAAACTACAAAAAGATCTGCAGCTCTAACTGCAGTGAGTATTGATATAGGAGGCTGGACACATTTTAAAATCATGTATCATTGTTGTTCCACTTTACAATAATGCGCTACTTTGTGTTGATTTATCACTTAAAATCTCAATAAAAATACATTTAAGTTTGTGGTTGTAAGATGACAAAATGTGAAAAAGTTCAAGGTGTATTTGGGGGAATACTTTTCCAATCCATTGTATACACTGTTAAATATACTTTTACCAGCAGTTTCACTGTTATTTTAAAGTGCATCTACTTTATAAGATACTGAAATTAATTAAAACTAAAGTCTATTATAGAAAGTTATGAATTTACCCTGCAGGATCCTCCATTCAGACACTGGCCGTGGCAGTCGTTAATATCTGCAAAACAAAAGTGATATCTGCAAAACTTTCTCAAAATCTCTCAACATGAAAACAAGAAGGCTTTCAGTTAACAGCTGTGCTGGACTCATCAAGAGTTAATTACTTGAATTTCTTGTCTCTTAATGTGTTTGAGAGCATCAGTTGTAAAGTAGTGAAGAGGTAGAGTTACAGGTATACAGTGAATAGTGAATATTTGAGTAATGTTCTAATCCAGATTATGAGAAACAACAGCTACTCAACTAAAAAAAGAAAAAAAAAACTTTAAGAAGAAATGAAGGTCAATCAATCCTTCAATACTTTCCTCATCATTATAATGGTGAAACTGGCACTCATCAGGACAATGAAAAATGAAAAATGACCGTAGTTACTAGTATTAGTATTAACACTAAGAATGTTTATCTAATCCTCTAAAGGCAGGCAAAACAAAAACGTATTTTTTTATCCAATCAAAATACGAGATCTGATAACAAAGCACAAAACTGAATCACTGAACTAAATACCCATAAAAATTCCCAATAAATGATACCAATAAAAATCTGATTATTTCGTGTTAATATGAGATTATTCAACTGATAAAACCAAAAAAACAAACATCAAAGCTCATCCACTCACTGATGTCACAGTTCTGCCCCTCCCACCCTGGCAGACACTCGCAGAAATATCCACCAATCAGGTTGCGGCAGGACTTTGCGTACACGCAGGGCTTGTCGTTGCATTCGTTGGCGTCTATGAAAACAAACCAAAACATTATAAAAGTGAAGGAAATCCAGCACAAAAGAGTCTGATATAAATCTGTTTATTTATTATTTGTTCTCACCAATCAGACATGTTTTTCCAATCCACTGCGGAGGACAGCTGCACTTAAACCCATTCACCAGATCCTGACAGGTTCCTCCGTGGCTGCACGGGTTCGAGAAACAGTCGTCTACATCTACAACGAGTCAGAAAAGAATGCATTAATGCATGCAAAGAAGAGGAATTTAACATCAACTCATTGGGTTATATCAAACACCCTGTGTAGGGTGCATAGTGATGCTTATTGCTATCTTACACCCCCCCTCCTGCCTGGTTTAAATAGCAGCAGAGCTTCTAAATATATATACACTGATGGGCGTGGTGGTCTGGAAATGAGGTGTGTTCAGGTACATTTCTGGAGTTTTGCTTGTTTATCTTGTTTACAACCTAGACAGACGTCAACAGTCAGACGTTTATCGCTATCTCGGCAACACAAGCCCAATTTTTACATCAACAATAAACAGAATAGTAAATAAAATAACATTGCTGTTCCTGTAAATCAGCAGCTCAGTTTCCTCTGCTGAGAAGCTTTTGTTGGACATGTCCAGGTAGCTGCACCGTTAAAATAGCAATCCGCCAAAGTCTCACAAAGAGCTCACCTGACTCTTAAAGGGAATGATGAGCAAGAGACACTCTGATTGGTTTATTTCATGTTACGCCCAAAATTAAACACACCCATGATTAATTAAGAGAATTAGTACATGTGTACTTTTCCTGTCGTTACGATAGAAAAGACACACTGACACGCCCTAAATCAAGCTGCACGGTGCACAGCTGACCACTCGCCTATAGCTCACCAAAATAGAGCCCTGTCTTATTCAATGGACTGGAGCTGATCAAGGCATATTTTAACAGATCAGGCATGGGCTTGATGGGTTTAATCCCAGTCCAGTTCCAACTATTTGGGCCCTATTTTGTTAATCTATAGGCGATATGTGAACTGTGCCCTGTGCAGCTTGATTTATTAGGGCGTGTCAGTGTGTCTTTGCTATCGTAACGAAAAAACGGGAAAAGTACACCTTGCTTATCTTGAAACGCAATGCAAAAAGAATGTACTAACTCTATTAATGAATGATGGGTGTGTTTAAATTTGGGTGTAATGTGAAATAAATCAATCAGAGTGCCTCTTGCTCATCATTCTCTTTACGAGTCAGGTGAGCTCTGACTTTGGCGGATTGCTATTTTAACAGTGCAGCTACCTGGACGTGTCCAACAAGCACTTCTAAGCAGAGGAAACTGAGCTGCTGGAAGACTTTTCCACTTTCTGTGTGAGGATGCTCTAGAGGTGCTTAATTGCATTAAGGTCTAAAGACATACTGAACTGAGCTGAATTTAACACTGGAATAAAATATTAATATCATGATATATAGTATCTTTCTTACTGATGCTGCAGGACGTCCCAGTCCAGCCGGCGGCACACAGGCACTCGTATCCCTCACTGCTCTCAGAACAGCTTCCCCCGTTAGCACAGGGGCTGGAGAGACACGCCCGCTCCGCTGTAAACACACACACACACACAGGTTTCAGTATCTCAGGTTGACATTTTTCCTAGGTTTGACTACTGTAGCAAATTTATATGGTAATATAACTTGATACAATTAATCCCACTATGATTGTTGATTCGAATCCCTGTCATGCAGCTTGCCATCAGCTACCAGACCCTGAGAGAGCACAATTGGCCTTGCTCTCTCTGGTGGGTACAGTAGATGGCGCTCTCTCTTTCCCCTCATCACTCCTAGGGTGATGTGGATCAGCACAAGGCTGCGTCTGTGAGCTGATGTATCAGAACCAAGTCGCTGCGCTTTCCTCAGAGCGTTAGCGCTGTGATACTACTCGGCAATGCTGCATCAGCAGTAGCTCAAAAAGAGGCGGAGTCTGACTTCACATGTGTCGGAGGAGGCATGTGGTAGTCTTCTTTACCCTCCTGGTGTTGGAGCATCACTAGTGATAGGGGAGGATATACAGCTGAGGAGCAGCTGAATTAGTTGGAAAATTGGGCAGAAAATGGAAGAAAATTGTAAAAAAAAGTGTTCTTTGTTTGCTGTATTTCTATCCTGTAGATCATTAGTAAGCGTGTGATAGGTCAGGGGCCGGTAGAGATGCTGTGCTATTGGCTTTAAGCATGGGGAGATGCAGGGGGGTATCCTGACCCTGCTGTCAGCACTCAGAGGGCGGGAGGAGGAAGAGGAAGCTGGAGAAAAGGGCTGTGACGCTTCATTTAGCTCAGTTCATCACTGTACCCATCCTGCCACTTCCCTGTCAAAACACATCAGATCTGCAGCTCCCGGATCATACCTCAGGATTACTTCTGCAGAGCTGCACTGCTGGAGCGTAAAAACCATTATTATACACGCCTTAAATCGCAGTACAGTATCAGCCGAATGCATGTAACTCATTATTATAACATGTTCTGCATTATAGATTAACACTATACTCATCTAAACTATTAATAGACCAGAATATGTTTCATATTTTACATTAATTTACATTTTACAGGGAGTCTTTGAGCATTACGTAGCATTAAGGAGTAAAACACCTTTCCTACTGGCTCCTGCACCCGTTTATTTGCATACTGGGTATCACCCCAACTTTATGTCAATGTTCTATTCCATACTATGGCAAGAATTACTTAACGAAGTAATGATAAAAATACTTTAAGAAAGAAGAATTTTAAGAACTTTGAAAGTATCTTCAAATGCAAGTAACTGCAAAAAACATCAAACACATTATAATGATAAAACTGGCACTCATCAGGACTGCCCCAAAAAAGAAAGAGCGAGAGTTTCCTGCACTGACTTTGGACTTGATAATAAAACACAGTGGATCAACACCAGCAGATGATCAGCATGTCTCTCCAAACCATCACTGATCATCAGTAAATTTTACATTTCATTTGTAAATCAAGGGAGCAGAGTCTGGAGGAAGAGTGAGAAGAGAGAGACACACAGTCCAAACTGCTCGAGGTCTAGTGTGAAGTTTCCCCCAATCAGTGATGGTTTGGAGAGACATGTCACCTGCTGGTGTTGATCCACTGTGTTTTATTATCAAGTCTAAAGTCAGTGCAGTTTTGTTTTCCCACACAATCTCTGCTTATCACAACTTTTATGGAGATGAGGATTTCATTTTCCAGCAGGATTTGGCACACTGCCCACACTGCCAAAGGTACCAATTGGTCTTATATAATATTCAAATTTTCTGAGAAACAGATTTTTTTTTTATTGGCTATAAGACATAATCATAATCATCAACAATAAAATAAATAAAATAGCATATATGAATGATATACTCACCCCTCTCGCAGTTGGATCCGGAGTATCCGTCAGCACAGGAGCACTGGTACTTATCGGGTCCGGTGTTGCTGCAGGTTCCTCCGTTCAGACAGGGCTGATAAGTTCCACAGTAGTTCAGATCTGAGAAGATCAAACACTGTTACACAAAATCATTAATACACAGAGCTGCCAATTCATTAGGTACACCCAGCCTTTTATTAGCTTTTTTTTTTTTTTGCCAATTTATACTTAATAATTTTGCATGCTAAATAATTTCAGTTTCCAAAGATTCAATGCATCCAAGTTTACCAAAAATTGCATTTACCCACATTTATATTATATTATTACCATTTTAAAACAAATGATTTACCGTATTTTTCAGACTATAAAAAAATAGTCCGCACGATTTTAAGGCACATTAAGCGACACTAGTAAGGATGCCAAAATCAAAGTGAGAAAAGGGTGTCTCCATGTTTTCCTTCTAATAGGGAAACACTTAAGTAAACAGAACTGTAATTCTTAAAAAAAAAAAAAAACTCTTTGTGATAAAGCGCATTCATATCCAGCAAGGACAGAACGAAACTTTATGGGTAGTGTAGGGCGAGCGCTCAGAAGCAGGGCCAGTAACCATGGCAACAAGGAGGTACAGTTTATCCGACACCGTTTATTTACACACCAACACTAATATTTACAAATTTACAGGCGTACGTACTTGACGAGAAAAGAAAACGAAAAGTAAACAAACACAAAATAATCTCTTCACGCAGAGAATAAGGTCTATCTCCTATACAGTCGTATAGAGCTTCTTTTCATGGCTGATATCCCGAACTATCTGCCCCCCCACCCTTACTCATAGATCCAGTACACCTTTTATACCATTAACCCCTCCCATGAACATACCATTTCTCACACGGGTAGAACCGGGTAATGATACACCAAGTACATGGTACTATGATATAATAAGAACAACAATATTAATAATAATAATAATAATAGTAGCAAACTCTAATCAGTTTGTAAGTGCTGAAATCTGTACGAGTTTCAATGTACATATAAAATACACATTCACATTTCTTCCCTTTCTTTTACAGGTACACACTCCCCCTCTCTTCTGCAAGGATGGACTCACCCAGGTAAGTAAAAGGTTTTGAGTTACGTGTAGTACCCTTTTGTCTCAACAGGCTGAGCATGAGTGTACACAGGTAAGTGATATAGTCTTTATGGTGATGAAGAGGGGTATAGCCTACTTCATCACACTCTTTTAAAGTTAGAGTGCGGGATGTTAATCTACACAGATTTCTCTCCTGAAAACTGTTTATTTAGGTGAGTAAAACACTTCCGTTTATTTAAAGATTCGATTTCCAATATTTTGTCTAAGGGTGAGTTTTTTTTAGTGAAATTTCTCCATGCATCAGCATTAGCATTAGCCGCTAACCGGTTGCGGCAACCCAGTGTGCTAGCAGCTAGCGGTTCATCCCACGTAGATTGTTTTGTGAAAAACACAGTAAAAAGATCTACTGGTTTATATCAATTTACACTGTAACATATATACAAAATTACAACAAAGATAAAAACACAGATTTTATTGTTTCCATAGCAACAGAATGATAGTAAAACTGAGTACCTTTATCACAGAGCTGCCCGCCCCAGTTGATATCGCAGAGGCACTGCCAGGGCTCCACACACGTGCCGTGAACACAGCCGGGGTGCGGGATGCACTTATCACAGTACAGACCCTGCCAGCCGTACAGACAGCTACACACACACACACACACACACACACACATACAAACAATAGTCAATCATTAATTCACACATATGCATATAAACTTGCAGTGTCAAAAAAAATATATATAAAAATATTAAACATTATCTTCTTCTCAAGACTAAGCTCTTAATAATGTGCATTTAAATGTAAATTAAATAATCAATATTATATTCGAATTATAATAAAATAAACTATATTTACAATAGTTTTAGTTTTAAAAGCTTGAAAAAAATTGATAATTAGAATTTGTCCAAAGGTGTGCATACATAATAGTTACTGATCAGGACCCCTGACCTTTTCAAAATAAGCTGGAGTTTTTAAACAAACTAGTCAAAATAAAAACATGCAACAGCAAAGTTAATCTAGATCTAGTACTGAATTAAGTGAAACAAGTTGTTTATCTGTTAAACGGCATTGCATGATTGCAATTTGATTTTTAATGATTTTAACAAGTTTACAAGAACTGAAGCATCCTTTAAAGGCTGACAAAACCAAAGGGCAAAACCAAGCGTGAGAAAACCAGAACTGAGAACGTAATGATATGCATCTATGACAGTTGGCAATACTTTGCAGAGTGACATGGTGAACATAACGGTTTATGTACAGTACACAACGGAGTGATGAATCACAGGTGAATGAAATCAGTACTCAGGGGAAGGTGAGTGAGAGAACAAAATAATTAAAAATGTTAAATGCTGGTAATAATCCTGTAATTCTGTTTGTAAACAACAGTCAGACGTTCATTGCTATCTCGAGCGTACACCCCCACTTAAAAGCTAAAGCATTTGGCAGTCCTGTTTTGATGTAACTGAGGGAAAAAGGAAGTCACAGTACGTCCTAAAGAGCTCCATGTGACGATCCTGCTGTAAAAGAATCCCAGAAAAACTGCTCTCTGGGAGCTTTTCAGCATTTCTCACACCACAAGCCGAGCTGTATTATTCCAAGACATCCATAGAAGTTTTACAGCTTCCCTTTCAGAAAACAGACTGAAAACACGGCCACGGTTCACTGGGGGGAAACAAAAGGCTGACAGCTTCTGCTGGTCTCTGAACTATTTAGTGCCAAACCAGGCAAACAACAAACAGCAGCGTTTAGAGCTCCTCCGGGGCCTGTAGCCATGCTAATATTAGCCTGCGGCGCAGACGCCTTCCCCCCGTCTGAGAGCGGTTTCTGGGCTCGGGGACAGTCCGGGCAGCTCAGCGATGCGTATTCCCAGATGGGGAGACGGGGGTGACATTCAGGGTTAAAGATGGGAAGGAAGGAGGAAGTGGAGACAAAACATGTGAAATCTACTACAATAATATAATCCTCTGTAAGCTCAAGCACAAACTGGATGTCCCAATCACATGATTTTGAGTATCTGCCGATACCGAGTCCCGATCCCATATTTTGGAGATGCCAGATAATCTAAACAAACTAGGCAAACAAAACCAAAGAGCAAAACCAAGCCTGAGAGAACCAGAACAGAGATCGTAATGACAGTTGGCAAAACTTCGCAAAATTAAATGGTGAACACAAAGGTTTATATACAGTACACAAAGGAGTAATAAATCACAGGTGAATGAAATCGGTCCTCAGGGGAAGATGAGTAAGAGAGAACAGGCGGACTGGTGTCATTCCAGAAAAAGAGGGATTATAGGGGGTTATTATGGGCAGTAAGGGGATTGAAGAGGACCTCAATATGTGACAATAACAAATTATATTCACATAATTTCTAACAGAAAAACTGTGTATTTTAAAAATGGTGGATACGTACGTTCTGTCTCATTTTGTCTCTAAAACAGGTCGCAATAACCAAAATTTAACTCCATAGTACTAAACTCTAATCAATTGATTACCAGCATTCTCCAAAAGCAAAAGTCAAAGAACCGTAAGATCCAAACAAAACAGGCAGACTATGACAGTTGGCAATACTTCACAAAGTGACAAAGCAAACGCAATGGCTTATAAAGAGTACATGAGTAATAAGTCACAGGTGAATGAAATCAGTACTCAGGGGAAGATGAGTAAGAAACCTGGAGGACTGCATGTGACTAAGTCTTCTAAAAGAGAGTTTTTATAGCGGATTAGGATAAATTCCTAAATGTGTGACAATAACACATTACAGTATATGCTCTTATTTAATATAGGAGCTGTTAAAAATAAAAAAAATGGTCCTTTCTGTCTCTTTTATTGGACCTATATTCCATAGTTTATACTGTACAGTACTAAACTATAAACAACTGATTACCAGCATTCTCTTAAAGCAAAAGTCCCAGAGGATCCAAATAATCGAAGTGGCAATACTTCGCAAAGTGACCTGGCGAACAGAAAGGTTTATAAACAGTATAGAAAGGAGTAATAATTCACAGGTGAATGAAATCAGTACTCAGGGGATGTTTAAATATATATATATAAGTTGTCTGAAACTCCGCAGTGACAGTGCTGTGATGCCGTGTTGTAGGTCAGTTCTGTGATTGAACAGATCTTCTCGTAGTGTGTGGAAATGTAGAGAAGCGTTTATGGAATGCTCTGATGAGATACTGGTTCTCGGAGAACTCTGCGGTGGGAAAACAGAGTGCCCTCTGGGGGGAAAGACAGTTAGCCTGAGGCTAAGAGGCTCAGCTGTATAAATAAACAGGCTGGTTAAGTGAAGCTCGCTCTCTGATTAAAGAGCGCTATTCTTAAATGCGAGCATGAGAAAAGTGCGAAAGGGAAAAAAAAGACCCTGATATTTCCGGTCAGCGGCTCGGTCTCACTTCCTTTTCTCTCAGTGAACTCTCAGAGACGGGTCAGGGTGCGGTAGGACACGGGCTTGGTCTACAGGCCCTCACATTTACACTACACTGATTGGTTTGAGAGGCTGGGTAAAGTTTTTTAAACTTTGGACAGTTCTGGAAAAATCTAGCGCAGGGTTTGAACTGAACAGCTGTTAACGACGATATTAACTGCATCCCTTGATATTGAATTGAATTGAATTTAGCCAGTGGCACTGTTTTGTTCGCTTGCCTGCATTTTTACAGTACAGTTTTACTGATGCTGTAGTCTTTTACACCATTTCCATACCCCATCACTTCTTATTACTCTTCTCTTCTATTCTAATTTATTCTCTTCGCTTCTCTTTCTTCTCTTCTATTCTCTTCTCTTATCTTCTGTTATATTTTCTGCTCTTTTATTCTATTCTCTTCTCTTTTCAATTTTGTTCTCTTTTATTCTCTTATCTTCTATTGTCTTCTCTTCTATTCTCTTCTATTCTCTTCTGTTCTCTAGTTCTGTATCTTCTCTTCTATCCAATTATGTTCCCTTCTCTTCTCTAATATTCTAATCTCTTCTCCTCTCTTTGTATCTCTTCTATTCTCTGATATTTTCTTCTATTCTATTTTCTTATCTACTCTTCTTTTCTTTTCTATTCTCTTCTCTTAAATTGTTTTCTGTTCTATTCTCATCTATTCTATTTACTTCTCTTCTATTCTTTCCTCTTCTAATCAATTCTCTTTTTTTCTACTCGTTTCTATTCTATTCTGTCCTCTTTTCTTCTGTTCTATTCTCTTCTCTTTAATTTTATTATCTTCTCTTCTTTCCTCTTCTTCTCTTACCTATTCTATTCTTTTCTATTCTCTTGTGTTCTATTTTCATATCTTCTCTTCTATTATGTTTTCTTCTATTCATTTCTATTCTATTTTCTTCCATACTCTTCTCTTCTTTTCTCTACTATTCTCTTCTCTTTTCTTCTGTTCTATTTTCTTCTCTTCTCTTCAATTTTTTTCTATTCTTTTTTTCTTCTTTTCTATTTTCTTCTCTTCTCTTCAAATTTCTTCTATTCTATTATATTCTCTTATCTTGTGTTCTATTCTCTTCCCTTTAATTCTCTTCTATTCTCATCTATTGTATTCTGCTCTCTACTCTTTTCTTCGAATGTATTTTCTTCTTTTCTATTCTTTTCTAATCCATACTCCTCACTTCTATTTTGTTCTAATCTATTCTCTCATATTTTCATCTATTCTCTTCTCTTGTAGACTAGAAAAGGGCAGAAGAGAAGAGAAGAGAAGAGAAGAGAAGAGAAGAGAAGAGAAGAGAAGAGAACTGGAGATGATCTGGGCTCAGAGCCGGCGGCTGGGGGACGAGGCTGTGTGCCGGCACTGTTTCTGCTCCCGCTCTCCACCCCGGCTTCAGTTACTCACAAGCTCATAATGTCAAGTATCTGAGCGGCTTGGCCAAGAGCACCAACAATAAAATCACAGAGAGAGAACCCCCTCCTCCCAGAGCGCTTACTGTACCGTACTGAGGAGGATACAGACACTCACTTGCAGTCTCCAGGTAGCTTACAGGACCCGTGCTCCACACTGCAGCCCTGCCTGCAGATCGCTGAGGAGAAACAGAGGAGGAACAGTGTTTCAGAGTTAGAGAGAGAGAGAGAGAGTCTGCGGTCCGTCCGTCCGTCCTCCTCGCCGTTCCCTCGAGCCCTCGGGAATGCTGAGGAACGCTGAGGAATGTACGGGGGTATCTATCAAATTCCTAATCCACCCACAGAGCGCTTTCAGACCCAGTCTAATTTGAGGCCTGTCGTCAAGCTTTGAGGCACATTAACCTCAGCGCTCTCCACTGGCTGGAGCTTTACGTCATTATCTCACACGCCAGACCCAAGTACCGGAGTCTTCCACACTATAGAGGAACACATTAAAACTCATGTAGTAACTTAAAAGTGTTAAACAAACCAAAATACTCTGTGAAGAAGCTTTTAGATGCTCTTATCTTGGGAGCTGTTTGTTAACTTGTGGTTTCTGAGGCTGGAAACTCTGATGAAACTCTCGCTCTTCCTTTCCTTGGGCGGTCCTGATGAGTGCCAGTTCTATCATAGTGTTTTTGAAGCTCTTTGCATTGACTGCTCTTGAGGATACTCTCAAAGTTCTTGATTTTTTTTAGATTGACTTAGTTGAGTATTAGAATAGTATATTATACTTTACAGCTGATGCTCTCAAACACATTAAGAGACAAGAAATTCAAGTAATTAACTCTTGATGAGTTCAGCACAGCTGTTAACTGAAAGCCTGAATTCCAGGTGACTCTACCTCATAAAGCTGACTGAGAAAATCTAAGCATCTAAGCAAGAGGATCTACTTTGGGGAATGTAAAATATAAAAGATATTCTGGTTTGTTTAACACTTTTTTACAGTTTATTAAATAATTCAATATGTTTTTCTTCAAAGTATTGATCTACTTTTGAGTGGCACTATACAATAACTGCAACTCTGCCAAGTGTGGCATTATTACTATTATAAAGTATAAAGTTTATCAAATACAGTGGTGCTGAGAAGTTTGTAAACTTTTTAGAATTTTCTATATTTCTGCATAAATATGATCTAAAACATCATCAGATTTAAAGAGAACCCAGTTAAAACAAATGAGACAAAACGTATTGAGCAAAATGATCCAATATTACATATTTTTAAGGGTAAAAGTATGTAAATCTTTGTTTTCGGTATCTGGGGTGATTTTCCTCCTTTTAACAGTAATAACTGAACTAAATGTTTCCGGTATCTGTAGAGGAGTTCTGGAGGAACTTTAACTCCATTCCTCCGTACAGAACAGCTTCAACTCTGAGATGTTGGTGGATTTCCTCACATTAACTGATCACTTCAGCTCCGCCCACAACATTTACATTAGATTAAGATCAGGACTTTAACTTGGCCCAATTCCAAAACATTAACCTTATTCTTCTTTAATCATTCTTTAGTAGAACGACTTCTGTGATTAGGGTCGTTGTCCAGCTGCATGATCCACCTGCTCTAGAGAGTCAGTTCATGAACAGATGTTCTGATATTTTACTTTAGAATTTTCTGATTTAATTGGAATTCATTTATTGTTCCATCAATGAAGACAAGCCGTACTGCCCCAAACTATGATACTACCACCACAATGGTTTACAGATGCAGTGAATGCACTGCTTTTCTTCCTCCAATACATATTGTTTTTCATTTTATTGTTTTAGGTCATATTTATCACAAACTTTCAAGCATATATATAACATACAGCTCTGAAAAAATAAGAGTCCACTTAAAAAAATTTAAACCTCTGGAATATAATCAAGAGGAAGATGGATGATCACAAGCCATCAAACCAAGCTGAACTGCTTGACTTTGTGCACCAGGAGTAAAGGCATAAAGTTATCCAAAAGTGTATTATCCGTGGTAAGTATGTAAGACTGGTGGAGGAGAACATGATGCCAAGATGCATGAACACTGTGATTAAAAACCAGGGTTATTCCACCAAATATTGATTTCTGAACTTTTAAAACTTTATGAATATGAACTTGTTTTCTTTGCATTATTTGAGATCTGAAAGCTCTGCATCTTTTTTGTTAGTTCAGCCATTTCACATTTTCGAAATGTTGTCCATAGTTTATAGAATAAAACAACAATATTCGTTTTACTCAAACATAAACCTATAAATAGCAAGTACTCAATACTCAAGTGCTCTCTTTATTTTTTCCAGAGCTGTAAACAACACAATAGTCTAGACTGGGCTTTAAAGAGAATGATCTCACCTGTGTTGCACTCAGGGCCAGTCCATCCCTCCAGACAGGTCTTGTTTCCGTTCTGGTCGCAGGTATAATGTCCGAAGAACTCGTCTCGTGGACGGCAGAACTTGTTGCAGCTGAAGCCGTAGTAGTGCTCCTCACAGGTGACCCGGATCTGATACTCGAACTGAGCCACGGGGCCGTTGTGGGAGAGTTTTTGCCAGGAGTGGTTTGGGTTGATCATCCCGGAGTGATACGCCTTCTCAATGAGCCGCCCGGAGCTCAGACCTGCAGGTGAGATCATTCTGTTCTTAATTCTTCAACTGAAATAAACATTAAATATTAAAGTGGTGTGAAAAAGTGTTTGCTCCCTAAATATAAAAACCCTTGGCAGCAACAACTGCAATCAAGTCTTTCTCATCTCTGTGGAGGAATTTAGTTCCACTCTTCTTTACAGAATTATTTAAATTCAGACACACTGGAGGATTTTCCTGCATAAACGTCCTGTTTAAGATCATCCACAGCATCTCAATCAGACTTTAACTAGACCCTCCAAACCCTTCATTTAGATTATTAATCCATTTAGAGACAGTGAACATGTTTGTGAGCTTTGGGTCATTGTCCTGCTGCAGAACCCAAGTACTCCTGAGCTTGAGGTCACTAAGGAACAGATGGAGGATTTTCTCCTTCAGGATTTTCTGATAAACAGCAGAATTCCTGCTTCCATCTATTACAGAAATTATGTGTTTTATAGTTTTACGCCAGACACACCTTCCAAAATGTTTAAGTTTTCTCTTGTCAGTCTAAAGAATATTTACCCAAAAGTCCCAAAAATTGTTCAGTATCAAAATGTTTTCTGGTAAAATTGAGATGAATCTTAATGTTTCTTTTTGGTCAGCAGTGTTTTTTATCTTGGAACTCTCCCAGGGAGGCCATTTTCATTTTCATCCAGTCTCTTTCTTATTATTGAATCATTAACACTGTAGCTCTGTGTTGGGTAAGAGCCGGCAGAGGTCACAGATAATAAACAGAGACAGTGCTGGAGCTCTGCAGCATCACCTGCCAGTACTCATCACACACAAGTATGAGGACATGACCATCTCTACACACACACACACACACACACACACACACACACACACACACACACTTTAAGATTTTGTGGGAAAACAAAACTGCACTGACTTTAGACTTGATAATAAAACACAGTGGATCAACACCAGCAGATGACATGTCTCTCCAAACCATCACTGATCATCAGTAAATTTTACATTTCATTTGTAAATCAAGGCAGCAGTGTCTGGAGGAAGAGTGGAGAGACACACAGTCCAAACTGCTCGAGGTCTAGTGTGAAGTTTCCACCAATCAGTGATGATTTGGAGAGACATGTCATCTGCTGGTGTTGATCCACTGAGTTTTATTATCAAGACTAAAGTCAGTGCAGTTTTGTTTTCCCACAAAATCTTACAGCACTTTATGCTTCCCTCTGCTGATGACAACTTTTATGGAGATGCAGATTTCATTTTCCAGCAGGATTTGGCACACTGCCCACACTGCCAAAAGTTCCAATTGGTCTTATATAATATTCTAATTTTCTGAGACACTGGCTGTAAGCCATAATCATCAACTATAAAATAAATAAATGCTTAAAATAGATCACTCTATGTGTAACACATCTATATAATATACTAATTTCACATTTTCAACTGAATTACTGAAATAAAGTAACTTTTCAAAGATATATTTTTTTGTTGAGATGCAGTAATACTGCCTTGCTTACAGTGTCACAATTTAGCACACTATATTAAATTGGAAGCCCTATAGTGTGAAATTCTTATATCGTATTGCCAGGTTCTTGCAAATATACAACCATACCACTTTGCAATGCAGTGAATCTTTTTAAATGATTTATTTATTACAATTTTCCTCCCCATTTTCTTACAATTTATCACTTTATTGATTATTCCACCCATTCAGCTGCTACTCAGCTGTATATCCTCCCCTATCACTACTGATGCTCCAACACCAGGAGGGTGAAGAAGACTAGCACACGCCTCCTCCGATACATGTGAAGTCAGACTCCGCCTCTTTTTGAAAATTTTTGCCAAATAGTATCACAGTGCACTCGGAGGAAAAAGCGCAGCGACTCGGTTCTGATACATCAGCTCACAGACGCAGCTTGGTGCTGATCCACATCACTCTAGGAGTGATGAGGGGAAAGAGCGCCATTTACTGTACCAACCCAGAGAGAGCAAGACCTACTGTGCTCTCTCAGGACTCCGGCAGCTGATGGCAAGCTGCATGACCGGAACAGAATATCCAAACATATGAACTATAGGACAGAATTGCTAAAGAAATTGCAAAGCAGTATAACTTACTGTCTCCAGCGGTTTCATTATGAAGGTCCAGGGCCTCCAAGATCAGTGTGTATGACCTCTGTAAGAGAAAAATAAACAGAAAAAAAAAAATCAGAAGATTCATAAAGCCAAAAAAATACACAGGTATATCTGTACGCCGTAAATAATACCCATGGAGTATTATATATAACATAGAATCCTTGGCGAAAGTGTTGTAGGCCATGAGAGCAAGTTACCATTTTCTCTACAGCAAAGTGTGACTTTAAGCTGTATAAGAACTGTATATATACTGGTAATCCATTGTTTCTGTTTTTTAAATAGGTACTAACTCAATACCCAAGAAAAGGAAGCCCTGGTGGGCAAGACTACATACTGACGGGGGGTTAGGGGTGAAGAACACGCCCTTTATGCAAATAAATGACGCTAGAAGCCAAAAGGAAAGATGCATGGGTTAATATGGTGCTACATATCAAAGAGAAATCAACTTTAGTGTGCTTTAGCAAAATTCTAAGTAAATCCAACATGAATTCTGAGTAACTTTACTGTAAGTAAATTATATACCGTTCTATACCATTCCATATTTTGTCAGTAATGTATTATCACAAATGCAATAAAGGTGAGTTTTAAAAAAGCACATTTTTGATTAAAATCTATCTTTATTTAAATAATCAGATGATATCGATCCCATCTGCAGAGTAGTTGCAGAGTGTCGCCATATTTAAGGTATAGTTACTGTGAGCTGTACAGTAGAAGTAGTAGAAACAGACTGGCTTTTATATTATTTGTGGAATTTAAAGCAATAATACTGGAGAAACATAAGTAAAATGAGGAAATAGTTCATCCAGACAAAGCTGAGGGAGGATACCAGATTCTACTCCACATTAAATATCATCTGTTAACATTAAGAACTATCACTGAAAAATACAAACAGATTACAACAAGCTGAAACTCTATTTCTGCTGCATTTAGTCTTGTAATGTTACCTGGATATTACAGATATTATCTTATTTACAGCACCTGTAAACACTGTTTTACACAGATCAATATATTTTAAGCATTTATATATTTTATTGTAGATTTTATTGTTGATTGACTTATAGCCAATGAAAACCTAAAAATCAGTGTCTCAGAAAATTATATAATATATATAATATATCTCACTCCTGTTTAGCAAACAAGTTAGCATTAGCATCTTCCCAGAGTTTTATGTGTTACCTTAAAACAAACGAAAACAAAAACAATAATAATATAATATAATATAATAATAGTTTTAGAGAAGCTAAGCTAACGTTGGGTTAGTTCTTTATGTAAACACTAATATGTTTAATAATGGTAGGTTAGAAGTGAACTGAACACAATAAAACCTGCAAATGTAACTTAAATATTCCTGAGTAAATTTGAAATCGAATTGTAAATCAAACAGAGACCTTGTGAATCGGTATAATTGGTATAACTTTACCTTAGACATGCTGAAATATCTTCTAATCCAAGTGTTCTAATTAATGGGGATTACTGTGTTTCATTGGAAACATAATCAAATCACTGAGTAATTAAAGATCATACTGGTTATAATGGGTGGAATTTGTAAACCTACATGCAGATCCAGCTTGTATTCCCGAGATAGCTCTTTAAATGATCCGGGTTGTGAAAATAAACACTGGCGGAGCTCCAGCCGCTGCTCCAGGCTTAGTTCCACAGAGTTCCTGTTGATCTAAAGCTTGACCTCTGACTCAGTACCTGACTGACTATGCTGAACTGAAACAGAAGCTTCTATAAACGAGGAGGAATGCTGACGCTATTAGCATATCATTTACATATCTTCTCTGAACACTGAATGTGATGTTAGATGTTCAATTGAAGATGTAAAATAAGGCTGAACACTTAAATCCAACACTGGATAGAGGTGAGACAATATAACTTATTACAGTATCGATATGTTGCATCAAATATCTAACTAGTGCATCTCAAAACATTAGAATTTAATTGAAAAGATTCAGTATTTCAGTGATTAGTTATAATATATAGATGCATTACACACCGTGTGATCTATCTAAAGCGTTAATAAAAACACAAAAATCAGTGTCTCAGAAAATTAGAATATTATATAAGACCAATTGGTACTTTTGACAGTGTGGGCAGTGTGCCAAGTCCTGCTGGAAAATGAAATCCATGTCTCCATAAAAGTTGTTTTCAGCAGAGGGAAGCATGAAGTGTAAGTTTCATTTGCGATACACACTTCTTTTTAGGTACACAGATGTAAAGTATTTCGTTTTAAGTTAGCAAGCATTAGCTGGTTAGCCAACAAAAAATCTAGAACCACCTCCCACACATTTCCAATGTTTTTTGAGAAAGAAAACTTTAGTTTAAGGTTGTTAGTACTGATATTTTGGCTTAAAGTATTTTCCCCTGATAATAGAAGATACTATTGCTAACAAAATGAATAGTGAGGCTGTATTTGAGTATTTTACTCAGAAAAGGCCCTTTGCAACAAGGCAAGAAACCCATCAATTGCCTGGGGCCCTGAGGTTGTTTGGGGCCTTCAGACAACAACTGGTTCAGAATCGAATGCAACGACAAACTGTGTGAGCGCCCCTGTAAATTCTGTGGTGGTCAATGCAGGAAATTTACAGTGACCCTGTTTTTAGAATCCCCCTCAAGGGGGCGCCTCACACTACTTAATGAAAGTACACAGCCAGGTTTTTCACCTCAGACAATACACAACAGGATTAGTAAGAAGACCTCGTCTGAGGGAGGGATCTGTACCTACTGTCCGTGGCAAGTCAGCAGACGAGGGAGACAGATGTAAGAACTTTCAAATAAAAGCACAAACTAACACTAACGTGTGACGTGTGGTTAATGCCTGCAACAGCTTATTTGCATAAAAGAGACAGAGCCCTTAAACGGCTTATTCTGAAAGGGACATAACTAGAAAGAATAGAAGTGGTGAGATGTTTTATATAGAATACAGACCTATTCTAATGTCATTCCATTTATTAACAATATACTGTTGATATCACTCCTCTTATTCCAAGGGGCTTTTTTGTTGTGTGCAGCAGGTTCTTTTTGTCCTGGTTGGGAGAAATGTGTAGCAAGGATCTAAGAGCCGGGCGGGTGGTGGTTGGGCGGGTGAGGGTGGTGGTTGGGGGGGGGGTCCTTCTCGTTTTAGAACGACTCTCATGTAGAATGAAATCTCTGGAGGGCCTGGCTACATTTCAGCACTTCTGAAACGCTTTGTCTGACTTAAGGTCATCATGGCTCTCACCAGTATCAGGTAACAAGAACCAGAACGAGAGAGAGGGGGGCGAGGGGGGCAAGAGAGAGAGAGAGAGAGACAGAGAGAGAGAGAGAGCGCAGAGGAAAAAATGAAGAGAGCACTTTCTGAATTTCAATTTCTGAATCAGTTTCTCTGATTTTGCTATTTATAGGTGTATGAGTAAAATGAACATTGTTGTTTTATTCTATAAACTACAGACAACATTTCTCCCAAATTCCAAATAAAAATATTGTCATTTAGAGCATTTATTTGCAGAAAATGAGAAATGTCTGAAATAACAAAAAGATGCAGAGCTTTCAGACCTCAAATAATACAAAAAAAAAACAACAAGTTCATATTCATAAAGTTTTAGGAGTTCAGAAATCAATATTTGGTGGAATAACCCTGGTTTTTAATTACAGTTTTTCATGCATCTTGGCATCATGTTCTCCTCCACCAGTCTTACACACTGCTTTTGGATAACTTTATGCCTTTACTCCTGGTGCAAAAAATTCAAGCTTCAGCTTGGTTAAGTTTCCAACTTGGTAAAATCAAAGAAACTCTATATATAATATGCTTAAATAGTTACAGAGTATCACAGTAATGGGATAAACAAAAGTCTCAAGCATATTTTTTCCATTAGTAGCTGAAATATGTTCCTTTGAAGTAATACAACATACCAGTCCTACTTAAAATTTATATAACATTTCCTAACCTTTAAAAAACTATTTTATTGTGGTCATTTCTGCCTCTGCAGCTCCTCTCAGGTTTAGCTGTGCTATAGGTGAGAATGTTTCTGTGTACTTTGGTACACAGACACTCACAATATGAAAATCAGTCAACCAAGAACACCTCCCCCCCTGCTGACTTCCAATGATCTGCATCCCACTGTGCCACACCCCTAAACCCATACATCACCCAGGGCCCCTGCCAAACTACTCCTCACATTTTTTAAATCAAATTTGATCAAATTTGAGCTGAGGGTGGAGTCATACAATCAGAGGGTTTTAGCACCCCTTTAAAAACACAACACAAAAAAATATCGATATACTGTAGGTTAGCTAGCTAGCAATACAGTGTCCCCAATTATGCTCCTAATAGCTGTAAATAAGATTAAATATCATGATGAAATGTTGGATTAGCACAGTTAGCTACTTTATGATCAGTGTTCACAGCAGTAGCTACTTCAGGCTGCATTCGTTATAAATTAGATAAGACCAAAAAAAAAAAAAAAAAAGTTTAATATGTGCTGAACGGAATATCTGGGAATAGGTTTTAAGAACTTTAAGTGCCATTATTGACCATTTATTCTGCAATCAAATACAGTTTTCCCCATCACATTTAATCCACTTTTGCATTAGAAGAGAAGTACCTAAGGTTACGTTCACATTACCAGGCTGAAGTGACTCAAATTAGATTTTTTGCTCATGATCAGATCAGTTTTTGTATTTCATGGCTGTGTGAACGTGCCAAATACGATTTTTTTTTTTTTCAAATCAGATGTGAGTCACTTTCTTATGTGGTCCCAAGACGGATACATATCCGATCCATCTCTTGGTGCAGCTGTGCAGCTATAGCTGCAAAAAACAGCAAAAGCAAACCGCCTGGCCTTTTTTCACCTCCTGGACCTGAGCATGAACTTCAGACTAGCTGTTTACTCTCCACTCCAGCTAAAGATGCTCCACATATGATCTGCCAACTCATCCATTTCCCTTTATAAAGCTATGAGTCTCTCGTCTCTCTAATATTGTTTTTTTTTTTGTTGTTGGTGAAGAAGGAGGTGTTTATACAGGTATCAGTGTGCAGCATGTGAGATGTTTCAGGAACAGATTCGTTCACATTACACACAGATACAGATCACTTACATTAACAGTGAATGTGAACCGTCAAGATAAACAAATCTGATCTGAGCAAAAAAACTGATTTGAGCAAAGTGGCTTTTAATGTGAACGTAGCCTAACCGGCACTTTCTTATGTAGGTGAACAATATACATACCTTTCTCTCTACTGGAGAGAGAGGTTGCATAGAAGGAACTTTATATCAACACCCTTCACTACTGGAAGAGCAGAAGGGCACCCATAGATGGCACTCATTATGATATATTTTTAAAATATCTTGATATGGAACCCCAGTGGGCACTCAGTCACATTTCCCCACTCTTGATGCAGTAGGGCACTTTGTCTCTTTAGTTGCCACTTTAAAGGGCACTTGAGCAAAGCTGGATTTTTTTCAACTATGGGGACAATATGGGGTCACAGAGGGGGGGTGGTTCACCCCCCAGCCACCCCCCCATTAAGGCCTCTAGTGTGGAACAGTACAGTACATGACGTACTGCCAGCCAGATCCTGGCCAATGACTGTGGTACTTTAGTCACGGTCAGGTGTTCTGCAAGTGTAGTTACACCATGAATATTCTCACTGCTAAAAACTGATGACCTCACGACTGGGTCATTCACCAGAGGACACACTGTAAAACCTGACAAGTTATGTAAACGAGTTACACTCATGCTCAAATATACACATTCTTAAAACAGAGTGGTCTGTCAGCTAATCAGCTAATCATACAGAAACCAGCTAATTATACTGAAATCAGCGAATCGTGCAGTAGACCTAGCTAGTCATACAGCAGGTAACGAATAATATAGCAGCAGCTAATCATACAACAGCAGCTAATCTTACAGCAATCAACTAATCATACAGCAGCGGCTAATCACACAGACTCCTGGCTAATCATACACCATACAGGAAATCAGACAGCAGCAATTATTCAGTCCTAGCTAATCATACAGCAGTCCTAGCTAATCATACAGCAGTCCTAGCTAATCATACAGCAGTCCTGGCTAATCATGGAGCAGTCTTACCTAATCATACACCAGTCTGCCCTAATTATACAGAAGTCAGCTAATCATACAGCAACCATCTAATCAAACAGTAGCATCTAAACAGTAGCATCTAAACAGTAGCATCTAAGCAGTCCTACCTAATCATACAGAAGACCTTGCTAATCATACAGCAGTCAGCTAATCGTACAGCAGCCATCTAATCAAACAGTAGCCTCTAAACACAAAGCAGCAGCTAATCCCACAGCAGTATCTAATAATACAGAAGTCAGGCAAACATACAGCAGCCATCTAATCATACAGCAGTCAGCTTATCATACAGCAGCCATCTAATTATACAGCAGTAAGTAATCACACAGCAGCAGCTAATCATACAGAAGTCAGGCAATCATACAGCAGTCAGCTAATCGTACAGCAGCCATCTAATCAAAACAGTAGCATCTAAACATACAGCAGCAGCTAATCACAAAGGAGCAGCTAATCATACAGAAATCAGGCAATCATACAGCAGCCATCTAATCATACAGCAGTCAGCTAATCACACAGCAGCCATCTAATAATACAGCAGCCATCTAACCATACAGCAGCAGTTAACCACACAGCAGCAGTTAACCACACAGCAATCAGCTAACCACAGCAATCAGCAGGAGATATTCATACAGCAATCAGTTAATCATACAGGAGACAGGCAATCATACAGAAGCTATCTTATCATACAGCAGCCATCTATTCACATAGCAGCAGCTAATCATACAGCAGAAGCTAATCCCACAGCAATCAGCTAATCACACAGCAGCAGTTAATCATACATCAGCAGCTTACCTCACAGCAGTCAGCTAATCATACAGCAATCCGCTAATCCTACAGAGGTCAGGTAATCATACAGTAGCAGCTAATCACATAGCAGCAGCTAATCATTACAGCAATCACCTAATCATACTGCAGAATCGAATCACCCAGCACTTCTAGCCAATCATACAGCAATCAACAGATTATACAGCAATAAGAACATCTTACAGGAGGAGCTAATCATACACGATTCAGCTAGTCATACGACAATCAACAAAGCTTAGAGCAATCAACAAATCATACAGCAACGGCTAATCATACAGCACTCCTAAGCATTCATACAGCTATCAACTAATCATACACCATTCAGCTAATCATACGACAATCAACAAAGATTACAGCAATCAGCAAATCATACAGCAGCGGCTAATCATACAGCACTCCTAAATATTCTTACAGTTATCAACTAAACATACAGCAGTCATCTTAATACAGGAACCATCTAATCATACAACAGCAGCTAATCATACAGCAATTAACTAATCTTACAGCAGTCACAGCTAATCATACAGCAGTCAGCTAAACATACAGCATTCCATTCTTAAAATAAAGCAGTCCTAGCTAAAATACATACTTCCAATCGAATCATAGATCAGTGTGCGTATCATGCAGCAGG
The DNA here is from genome assembly GCF_023375975.1 of Astyanax mexicanus. Classification (NCBI taxonomy): domain Eukaryota; kingdom Metazoa; phylum Chordata; class Actinopteri; order Characiformes; family Acestrorhamphidae; genus Astyanax; species Astyanax mexicanus. Next base: position 14,102,878 of record NC_064432.1, on the reverse strand, counting down.
CAGCATATCAAACAGCAATCAACTAATCCTACAGCAAATTAGCTAATCATACAGCAGCCCTAGCTAATCATACATGTCATGCTCATATAGCATATCACCTAATCATACAGAATTCAGCCAAACATACAGCAGACCACTAATCACACAGCAGTCCTAACTAATCATATAGCAGTCAGCTAATCATGCAGCAGTCTATGTTAATCATACAGCAGTTACTGTAGTTAATCATACAGCAGTCCTAGCTAATTATAAATAACTTTACTAACCATACAGCAGCCCTTGCAAATCATACAGCAGCAGCTAAATCACACAGCAGTCAGCTAATCATACAGCAATCAGCTAATCATACAGCCATTAATGAATCACACAGCAGTCCTTGCTCATCAAGCAGTAGCAGCTAACCGCACAGCAATCAGCTAACCACACAGCAATCAGCTAACCACACAGCAATCAGCTAATCATACAGCAGTCAGCTAATCATATAGCAGTCAGCTAATCATACAGCAAACAACTAATCATACAGCAGTCCACTAATCACACAGCAGTCCTAACTAATCATTAAGCAGTTAGCTAATCATACAGCAGTTACTGTAGTTACAGCTGTCCTAGCTAATTGTACAGCAGTCCTAGTTAATAATACATAAATTGCCTACCCATATAGCAGCTAATCATACAGCAATTAACTAATCACACTGCAGTCCTAGGTAATCATACAGCAGTAGCTAATTACACAGCAATCAGCTAATTACACATCCATCAGCTAATCATAGCACAGCAGCTTATCATACATCAGCAGCTATCAACATATCAATCAACTAATCATACAGTAGCAGCTAATCACAGCACAGCAGCTTATCATAGATCAGCAGCTAACCACATAGATTATCACATATCAATCAGGTAATTATACAGCAATCTACTAATCATACCGCAGTCTTAGCAAAACATACAGCAATCAACTAACCCTACAGCAAATCATACATCAATCAACTAACCCTACATCGAATCAGCTAATCACACAACAGTTCTAACTAATCATACAGCAGTTACAAAACCATACGACAGTCAGCTAATCATGCAGCAGTCCTAGTTAATCATACAGAGTAGAGAGTCCTAGGTAATCATGCAGCAATCCTAACTTTTAATCTTATTCATCTAATCATACAGTATTTATCTAATCATACAGTATTCATCTACTCATATAGCATTCAGCTAATCATACATCATTCATTCAAGCATACAGCATTCTTCTAATCATACAGCTTTCAGCTAATCATACAGCAATCAGCTAATCATACAGCATTCAGCAAAACACAGCAATCAACTAATCACCCAGCATATAGCAAATTATACAGCAGTCAGCTAATCATACAGCAATCAGCTAATTATCTAGTTAATAATTCTAGTTGTAGTTCTTATAGTTCTAGTTAATAATTCAGCAGTTCAGCTAATCATACAGCATTTTAGCAATACAAAATATTAGAAAATCGTAGAGCAATCAGCTAATTATACAACAGTCAGCTAATCATACAGCAGTCAGCTTATCATACAGCAGTCAGCTTATCATACAGCAACAGCTAGTCATTCAGCAGTCCTAGCTAATCATACCTCACCATCCATACCTCATTATTCCTACCTCACCATATTCTACCATACTGACCTCACTGTTTACATTAAACACAAAATATTTCCTGTTACAATGAGTAATGTTATGACAGAGAGAGAGAGAGTAAGAGAAAGAGAGAGAAAGTAAGTGAGAAAGAGAGAGAGGGAGAGAGAGGTAGCGTGTAAGAGAGAGAAAGAGTAAGAGTCTGTGAATGCCATTATTGCTATTATCTCCTCTCTCCCAGCTGAAGAAGCTTCTCTCCACACCTACTCGCCACATTCAGACCCTCCATCCCACAATCCCTCACTCCCCACTCCTCCAGACAATCCCCCACACTACCCATTATTATACCACACTGCAACCACCAGCGGTGACCACACACCACAAACTGAAATGCATTTTTCCTTCAGAAATCACTTTATAACAGATCACAGATAAGAAGTTTAAAGCACTGTTCAATCCATCATCCAAAAATGAAGGAAAAGGTTTTCTACAACTGCTTCTACAAACCTACCAAGACATGAACCAAACATCCACCCAAACTGACAGATCCAGCATAAAGAAGCAAGAGACACATGATCACTCTGGAGGAGCTGCAGAGATCCACAGCTCAGGTGGATCAGGAGAATCTGTCCACAGGACAACTAAGTCCTGCTCTCCACAAATCTGGCCTTTATGGAAGAGTGGAAGAAGAAAACCCACTGTTGAACGAAGGCGTAAGAAGTGCTGTTTGCAGTTTGTAGCTACAAGTCATGTAGGAACACAGTAAACATGTGGAAGAAGATTCTGTTCTCAGAAAACCATGTATAAATTTAAAAAAACATGTATCATTTTTGTTCCATTTCACAATTATGTTCCACTTTGTGTTTCTGAGGTTGTAGGGTGACAAAATGTGAAAAAGTTTAGAGGGTATGAATACATTTGCAAATCACCAACCACCTCACCAATCTTATATTCTCAAAATAGAATCTCAGATGTTACTCGGACACTGTTGACTATTAAAATGATCATAAACACAAAATACTTTCTATTATTATCTAGAACTACTAGTTATATAGACTATAAATAACCTTTTAGAAACAAGCTACATTTTAGTTTAAGATCCGAGTTTAACTATTATTTTAATAAAATCTGCATTAAACATTTTCCTTTACTGCATCTATACAGCATAGCCATAGCCTGAACTGGGTAGCTATTGTACAGTACCAGTCAAAAGTTATAAGACATAGATTTTTATTTAATATATATATTTATTTTCCCTACATTGTAAGTTAACAGACGATGAGATTATGAGGTGTCTGTGGGAAAGATAAAGCAGTGCAACATTAGTCTTTACCAAAGTCCTGACCTCGAACTCTGGACAGACTAAGGGCCGTTACAAAAAAACAACAAATAAAACTGTTTAAACAGATGAAAGCACAGTGTCATATACTTCCACTTTGAAAAGCAGCTTCCAATGGTTTACCTAAAACACCTTTTTCAAGTGATTGAAAATAGTTTTTAAAACTTACATTTATTGGATTATCAAAAAAACATTAATATCAGACAAATATAACCTAAGTAAATAAAAAAAATATTTAAATGATAATTTCAATTTTATCAAGCTTCGGGACTCAAGAGAACCACAGTGATTCACAAATATTCACTAATGGAAAAAACATGGAACACTGGTGAACCTTCCCAGGAGTGACCGGCCGACCCAAATTACTCCAAAAGGGCATGAAGAACTCATCCAGGAGATCCCAAAAGAACCCAGAACAACATTTAAAGAACTGCAGGAGCTCACTCGCCTCAGTTAAGATCAGTGTTAATGATTCAATAATAAGAAAAAGATAAAAAACACTGCTGACCAAAAACAACACAACCACTCATCATATGTAACACACAGGAGTACTTGGGTTCTGCAGCAGGACAATGACCCAAAGCACACAAACAAGTTCTCTGAATGGATTTCTAAAGTAAATTACGGTTTTGGAGGGTCTAGTTAAAGTCTGATGCTGGAAAATGTGTCTGAATTAAAATAATTCTGTAAAGAAGAGTGGAACTAAATTCCTCCACAGAGGAATTTATATATATATATATATATATATATATATATATATATATATATATATTGCACCTGCGTTATTTTCACATTCTGCAAGAGAAAGATCAGGGATATTTTGTCTGGTTTTACTGCAGAGCTGAAGAATGCCTGTGCTCATGCTGGTTCAATCCATCTCACTCCATAACTCACAATCTCGTTATCAGCTCTGCGCTGCCAGCTTCATGTTTCCCAGGCTCGCCGCTGACCTCTGTGTTGTGTTTGAACTCTATCAACCACCCTCCATTACCACCCCCCCAACCCATAACCCACCCCCCTCCCTCCCCTTCCCTCGTCCCAGCCAGTGACAGCTCCCGAAAATAGCCCTGTGTTTCTCTTATCGCCGCCGCGGCTCTGTCCGAACCTTCACTTCACCAAACACAACCCAACCCAACACTCACCGTCTGATCCAGCAGACAGCACAGCCCCTCGGGATTCACCCGGAGGATAACACAGGCCCAGCCGCAGCCCACAGCCCATAAATGGCCGGGCCTGTCGGGCTGATGGTCAGGCTATGCTGTGGCACGGCGGAGGCGAGCGTGGGAATCTGTCGCCGGCTCACACCTCCATCGATAAGACCATAACTCAAGATTATATAAAAAGGAAAAGCTGAAGCGAGACGTGGAAAATGTCAACAAACGGCTGTGGACTTACTGAGTCAGATTCCTCTCAATCAGTCCCGCCCTCTCCTCACTGCCAGCCTGGAGAAAGTTCACCACGACCCGAGTGTGAACAAACACATCTGCACATCTGTCACAATCTCACAACTTCATAAAACCACATTACAACACAACACAACACAACAGTGTGCAATAAAATAAAGCACAAAGTCCTGAACATCTGCTTCAATGCATCTCCATTCATTACTCTGTAGGTAGACGTATAAATACCAGTGTATTAACTCAAGCTTTTTACTCTTTAAGTAAAAGTGTTTAAAAAAAGTACTGGTTTCAAATAGGGCTGCAACGATTAGTCGACATGATTATTTAAATTTGTCGACTACAAATTTAATTGTCGACTAATCGTTAATTTGTAACAGTACTGCATTACACAAATGTGCAGTAAGGTCAGGGTCGGGTTTGTCTAATAGCCGATCTCATCACTGCTGAGTCCAGCGCCGCTTCCTGTTGCTTGTTCTGGGCCGGCATTATTCCTGGACCGCCTCCATTATGCACAGTAATCCTGGCTGTAGCCGGTTTGGCCGAACCATTGTTGCTGGCTTCATGTTCGCTGGAGCTGACTCTGGCTGGGTGGGCCATGCAGCTAAAACCCCCCACTGTCTCTCTCTCTCTATATATATTTATTTTTCTCTCTCTTTTTATACATCTCTGGGCCTCAGAGGCTGGTTACAAAACCAGCAAGAACATTTTAAATATAATCAGGGAAATTGTAGTGAACTGCTTCCTCAATGCTGTATCAGATATTAAGCAGATATTAATTAAAGTGTAATTTTTAAGCAGCAATTCTAACAATTTTCTGGTTTAACTTAACAGGCCAGGATTTTTGTCAATTTTCTGCCCGAATACCCCACTAAATCTTGAGGATTTCTATTCAAGGATTGCATAAAAAGCTTTTATGTTTGATAAGGAATGTTACTGAAAAGCATTATTGTAATTGTAATGGAAAATATAGAAAAATAGTCAAGTAAATCTGCTATGTCAAAATATAATGAATAAAATCATAAAATTTGCTCTTTCCTGAACTTCAATAAATCAATAATCAAAAATTTATATTTTTCTGAAAACAAATCAAACAGTTCATGTCTCCAAACCTTTAGTTTGGTTATGTTTGTCTAGTTTTTACGTCTATTTTTAAACCTGCAGAATTTGGGTTGATTCCTGTTACTGATCTGGAATTATTACGTGGAGTAGAGAGAGAACAGGCAGCTTCTCCAAGTGTCCTGTAGGAGATTTCAAAGTGTAAATAAGTTATTTTACTGCAGAATAAGGTTTTTAATACATTATAATTACACAATAACCCACATTATAATTCCTTCTAAAAACAGAGTGGTCTGGCAGGTGACAAGACCTTTTTCTGGCTACAGCAGCATCTGCTGGTTTTCCTACCTTCAATAATCACTAGGCATTATAATGGTGGACCATCATATGGATTTGTGGAATAATGAGATGGACAGCATGCACGTTTTTATCTTTAAAGCATCAGTGTGCTTCAGTTGCTATTCCTTTAAAGCCACATATATTAATCCTATAAACAGAGTGGTCTGATAGGTCCCTGGATCTTTTTTTCTGCCTATAAAAGGCTGGTTTTCTGGCTTTTGCTGGATACCTGAGCAAATGCATCTCTAATGGCACTGATACAAGAGCTACTGTGGGTGACGCTGCAGACTGGAGTGAAACACTTGCAGTAAAACAACGTACCTAGACTACAAACGTAATCAAAGTACAAGCAAAGGTAAAAACCAGAGACCTAGCTATATACACAGTCATATGAAAAAGTTTGGGCACCCCTATTAATCTTAATCATTTTTAGTTCTAAATATTTGGGTGTTTGCAACAGCCATTTCAGTTTGATAAATCTAATAACTGATGAACACAGTAATATTTCAGGATTGAATGAGGTTTATTGTACTAACAGAAAATGTGCAATATGTGTTAAACCAAAATTTGACCGGTGCAAAAGTATGGGCACCCTTATCATTTTATTGATTTGAATACTCCTAACTACTTTATACTGACTTACTGAAGCACAAAATTGGTTTGGTAACCTCATTGAGCTTGAGCTTGAGCTTTGAACTTCATAGCCAGGTGTATCCAATCATGAGAAAAGGTATTTAAGGTGGCCAATTGCAAGTTGTTCTCCTATTTGAATCTCCTCTGAAGAGTGGCATCATGGGCTCATCAAAACAACTCTCAAATGATCTAAAAACAAAGATTGTTCAACATAGTTGTTCAGGGGAAGGATACAAAAAAGTTGTCTCAGAGATTTAACCTGTCAGTTTCCACTGTGAGGAACATAGTAAGGAAATGGAAGACCACAGGGACAGTTCTTGTTAAGCACAGAAGTGGCAGGCCAAGAAAAATATCAGAAAGGCAGAGAAGAAGAATGGTGAGAACAGTCAAGGACAATCCACAGACCACCTCCAAAGAGCTGCAGCATCATCTTGCTGCAGATGGTGTCACTGTGCATCAGTCAACAATACAGCGCACTTTGCACAAGGAGAAGCTGTATGGGAGAGTGATGCCAAAGAAGCCACGACACAAACAGAGTCACCTGAGGTATGCTTTTGCAGAAATGGCTTCTTTCGCATCACTCTCCTATACAGCTTCTCCTTGTGCAAAAGACTGTTCTCACCATTCTTCTTCTCTGCCTTTCTGATATTTTTCTTGGCCTGCCACTTCTGGGCTTAACAAGAACTGTCCCTGTGGTCTTCCATTTCCTTACTATGTTCCTCACAACTTAATTTTTTTAGTTGATCTGAAAGGATAGTCAGCAGAACTTACATTAATACACATTTTACAGAACTTATATTGAAGTGAAGTGAATTTTTAAGTTGGCAAGTCCTAATATTTGAAGTTTGTATTCGTTATATGAACTAAAGATTTCTAGTTGGCACAACTGTTGATGTTTTTCCTCTAAACTTAGAAGTAAAATAAATATGCTGCAGTTATTTGACTTACAATTTTGAGTTTCCTCAACTTTATTTTAATTTTTAAAGTAATATAATTATGCCAAATTCTGGTAGTCTAAGGCACTGTTTAAAATCAGAGTATGTCTATGTTCTAAACTGAGACAGAAGGTATAATAACAACCTAATGCAGTTCAAGTAACGTCCAAGGCCAAGCCTATTTTTCTTCTTCTACAGAAAGTAGGTTATGAATTCACACCCTGACACTGCCTGCTGCTCCTGCTGCTGGATTCCTGAAAAGCCAAAGAAGCCAGATGACAACTTTTAACCACATGAATTAGTTCACACGTTCTTCATTACGCTGAGAGCTGCGCTGCAGGACATGCCTACAGAACCCAACTTCACCTCAAGCAGAGGTCATCCAAGGTCATAACGCACATCTATCATCTTCTGCTTATGCATTACCCACAATATGAAATAATAAAACATTTTATTAAATAAACGAGACTTTATTGACATAACATGCGTATATATAATATATAGTTCACCAGCTCAGTTATGGCATTATAAATGGGAACTGTGTTACTGCATCAGTTTAAGTGCTTTAAAATCATAAATAAAACTGATATGCATTATATACAGCTCCACATCCTATGAAAATCACAAAGCAACAGTCAATCACTTTAGTTTAGGAGCATCAACGTGCTTCATAAATCTTAAGAGAAACTAGGACTTGAAGTGTTAAACAAACCAGAATATGTTTTATATTTTATCTCCACTTGTTAAGATATTAGGTTCTGCACATGTCTGCTGGGTTTTCTCAGTCAGCTTTATGAGGTAGAGTCACCTGGAATTCAGGCTTTCAGTTAACAGCTGTGCTGAACTCATCAAGAGTTAATTACTTGAATTTTTTGTCTCTTAATGTGTTTGAGAGCATCAGTTGTACAGTTGTGAAGAGGTAGAGTTACAGGTATACAGTGAAGAGCCTTCGAACTTTGAAAGTGTCTTCAAGTGCAGTCAACGCAAAGACCATCAAAAACATTATAATGATGGAACTTGCACTCATTAGGACCATTCCAGGAAAAGATAGAAGAGCAAGAGTTCCCTCTGTTGTACATACGTGATATGTTGATCAGAGTCACCAGCCTCAGAAACCACAAGTTAACAGCTTTTGGTTTGTTTATCACTTTTAAGTTACTACATGATTCCTTATCTGTTCCTTTATTCTGATAGATCACTTCACTGTTCATTTACTATGAGGGATCAAATCAGCACTGCATGATTTTCTAAAGCGCTGTAAATATTAAATTATTGCTGTATAAAAACAGTATTCACTTCCCATGAATGTGTTATAAATCCCTTTTATGAGGTTAGCCTCCAAATAAAGGGTTAGAGAACCGTCTGAGACTTAAGACAATCAAAGGACAAGCTTCAGAACATCAAATCCAACAACATCCCAGCCAGGAAAAGGTGTTTGACCAGTTTATATTTCACTCAGCATAGAGTAAAAACAATAGTCCAGTCCAGAAAATCCATCTGAATGCAATTTTTGAATGGTTCTACATGCACGGTCAACCATTATAACAAAGCATAGTGGATTAAACATGATGGATGACCAACATGACCACACTGCTTATCAGTATGACCAGAATCACCAAAGCCAAGTTCATACAGCATACAGTGTGCTGATCATAATCTGGTTAACCAGATAGTTTAGATTATGTTTTAATAAGCAGGATGCTCAGTTTTTCAACCACCTTACTTCACCATCTTAAGTCAGAGTGAAATGTGTGAAATTCTTACATTATTCAGTTTATTCTCCAAATTAAACTACATCTGGAATTCAGGGCTACTCTCTGGAGGTCAGGGTCGGATCTAGAAAAATATTTATGGGGTGGCAAGAGGCGGGCAGGAATTTTTGAGGGGTGACAACATACGTCAGCAACTTTAATCTGATTACTGCACTGTAAACCCAGAAGTTGTTTGAACTCAAATAAATTAAGTCTGTTTTACACAAAATTGGAGATTTCTAAACAATACTCAACTTTTTTGAGTTGTGGGCACATATATACATTAAAACTGAGATCTTTGAGTTGAACCAACTCATAATAACCGAGTTTAGTCTGTTGCCATTAACAGCTTCTTTTCCATTGGCTTCTGTCACAATCTATTTGCATACTGGGTGTGTCCAACAGTTACTGACACTCACCATCAGTGTGTAGTGATTCACCCGGGGCTACCTTAGGTAAACTTGTAGATCACAGATTATGATTAAATACTTGCTCTCTGTGTTGTAGGCTGTAGAACAAGCATCATTTACTGAGCTGCAGTAACTCTGTGTTTTTGCGGTGCTCTCAGTACTTTTAGTTGTTTACTGTTTTCTTTCATCTACTTTTCTATGTGTATTTAAAACAAATAGTTGAATGAAACCAGAAAGAAGACTAAATACAAGTTCAGGAAAATATTAATTTTAAATATGTTTGTGTATGTATTTGTTAAGTTCACTGTACTTAAAAAATATTTTACATGAACTTAAAATTTATTAGGTAATCGGTTACGACAAAAGTTTTGAGTTCAGTCAACTTATCGGGTTTTACAGTGTGGATTGGAAATAGTAACACTTTAGATTACTCGTTACTAGAAAAAATGACATATTAGAGTATGTCAATTTGGCCATAATAATTTTTCTTTTAATTCTGGGGTGTCAGCAGGGGTGGCAAGGCTTTCTTTTAGGGTGGCAACTGCCACCCTATGCCACCCCAGTAGATCTGCCCATGCTGCTGGTGTATTATTTCAGGGTGAAGTGTTGAGGAGCATTATTCAACATTATTACTGCTGTTGATTCACCTTATGATTCACATCCCATATTGTGAGTACATATTAGATACACAGAACAGCTAGTCACATTACACAGAAAGTGCATATGTCTTATTGACTCCTTGAATTGTTTTGCATAATTGGCACCTCCCCCAAAACCTCACTAACCATCAGTGTGTAGCCTTGCCCACTTTAGCTACCTTCCCTTTGGGTATGATTTGATGTGATGCATTATATAAAGGTTGACAGTGTTGTAGGCCACAAGAGCAATTTGACTCCATATTGGCTAAAACAAAGAAACTTATAGGGTTATATGGTAAACTTATTAGTGTAACTCACTACACTACTCTACAATATTCAGTATTCCATGCTCAAACATTTACACTCTAAATCAGATTATATTTATTCCAGAATAAATGCCACTCAAACTGTTATGCCATCTTGTTTTGTGCACGTGAGAAACACATGGGAAGATACCTGACAGATGAATGCGCCGACTAACCGCGAGCCGCCCGCTGATTGGAGCATAAATGGAGACATAAATAAAAAAGCCTATCTCCATGCACGATCTCATGACTGGCAATAAAGGCAATAATCCCGGACAGGCGCGCGCGTAGGATGCACGCGCGTGGAAAAGAAACATGCCACCGGGCCGTTCCCATGGCCACCTCGCACAACACAAGCATGCACTTCAGCAAAACCATTTAGAAGACGTTTGGCGCGCGCGCGCTCCGCCACTCACCGGCCAGGCGAAACTGAAGCGCAAAACAATCCGGGCCTTGTCCGAGGCGCTCGAGCCCCTGGTGCTGAACGTATTCCCCCCGAGAACCGGCGTAGATCCGGTGCCGAAGCTGCACGGGCCCGCGGCGGCCACGCGCGACTGGTATTCCTTGAGACAGACCCTGAAGTACGTGTCGCATTGGTCGGGGGCGCACGAGCGCTCGGTCCTGCCGCCCCGCGCGCCCCCGCAGCACGATCCGCTTTGCAGCGCGCCACGTGCGTTATGCATGGACAGGATCTCCAGCTCGAAGTGTCCTGACGCTCCGCACACCTGCGCGAGGACAGAGAAAAATGCGTTAGAATAAAAAAAAAACAATAATAAATAAATAAATCAGTTCAGCTCTTGACCAGTAGTTATAAAGTATGAGCATCCAAAAGATTCACCTCTGTTTTTTGAGATAAAATATACTGTAAATATAAGTTGCGAGATACTGCAAACAACAGAAACTCACAAAAATCAAATTAATAGATTAGGTTTGTGATGCTATTAATATCCAGGGGAAATATCAACGTATGTTTTTTGACACGCCCCCAAATCTTAAAGTCGGGGATTATTGAAAATCCTGAGATTCCCACGGCTAAATACGTAGGTTTGTTATGGCGCTTACGTGCACGATAGCTCGACGCGATTTAAAGGCAGCATTACATCAAACGCAACATAGGCTTGACCACTCTGCTGGTCAACGTGATTTCTGTTCAGGTGGTTTTGGTTGAAATCAAAACAAACACCAACAGGAACACGCTGAGAAAACGCATTTTACCATTTACTTATGTTTTTCTTTTTCTAACAGAGATTAAATATACTGTAAATACAAGTTGCAGTATATAAATCGCAAGTTTACAAGTTGAAAAGTTACTACAAACAACACAAACTCACAATGAGTTCATTAATTATGTATCATGTATCATAAATCAATCTCAGTATCATGAAAGTATCTGCTTCTCGTCGTTTGACACGCCCCCAACTCGTAAAGTCGGGGCTTATCGAAAACCCCAGCTCTCCACCAGTTATCCAAAGCTTGTCTCGAGCTGGATTTGTGTTGTGGTTGAAGATATGACACACTGTACATTAATCATTAGACAACATATTCTACATTCATAGAAGTCTCCTGTTGCAAAATAAATAAAAACTAATATGCAAGGTTAACTTTTTGAGAACTTAAGCCCTACGATTGGTTCCTAAATCTTGCATCCATTTTAACCTGTCTATAATCTAGAATAAAACAGAAGAAAACATGTAGGTTATACAGACTATAACAGAAACGCGTGCCCTCAATATTCGGAAACTGGAGTGGGAAATGAAATGACCTAATAACCATTATTTAAATTTAAATTATAATTAACGATGACTGAAGTATTCAAAGTCGTACCATCCGCTAAAATGGTAAAATGTTCTATGTTCAATATACAGCTTTGTAAAAAAAAATTGAGATCACAGTTTCTGAATTTTGCTCTTTATAGGTTTATGTTTGAGTAAAATATTGGGTGGAATAACCCTGTTTTTTAATCACAGTTTTCCTGCATCTTGGCATGTTTTCCTCCACCAGTCTTACACACTGCTTTTGGATAACTTTATGCCTTTACTGCTGGTGCAAAAATTCGGTTTGATGGCTTGTGATCATCCATCTTCCTCCTGATTATATTCCAGAGGTTTCCAATTTGGTAAAATCAAAGAAACTCATCATTTTTAAGTTGTCTCTTATTTTTTCCCAAAGCTGTATATAAATATAAGCTGTTAAGATGATAAATAAAAATATGTTTAAGCTATCTAATTGATGCAACAGGGTAAAAGAAAACGATTAAAATTATTAGAAAAACGCGAATGTGTGGTCAAAAATATTAATAAATGCATCCCATAGCCGCGCGCGCGCACGCCGTCTAGAACCAGTGAGGTGAAAGAAAGAACGTACCTTCGTCCGTAAACACAATAAAAAAGCATGGAGGTAAAACGCCGCGAGCGCTGAGCTCCGTCGCAAAATCATGCCGTCCCGTAGCGTCTGCGCGCCGCCGCTCCGCTTCCGAATCCGCACGAGCCTAAAGCCGCCTCCCGGCTCTCAGAAACCTCCACACTCTGAACATGCACGAGTGGAGAGCGCGAGACTCCTGCAGAAGAGTTTCCCCCAACTTTTCCTCCGGATTCGCACGAACTTTTTCCTCCTGGATTTTACGTCTTTTTCCGTCTTGTTTTCTTCGCGCGGAGGAAAAGAGAAATTCCAACAGCAGCGTCAATTAATTCCAGCGGATTTATTCTCTCTCTCCGGGTTCTCCTCTGTGAAGTTCTAGATAATTTGGTAACGTTCCCACACTGTCTCTCTCACGCTCTCATTTACGCAGAAGCAGTGAGAGCGAGCGTTGTCTGCGCGAGCGCCTGAGAAAGTGAGCTGCGCGCTGTGGGCGGCGAGATCAGCGCGAGCCGGAGGGGGCGGGGCGATGGCCTGCGTCACGTTGATATTCAACAGCGATTGGACGCTGTTCGGGTCCAAGCCCCGCCCACATATTCACACACACGCCGACACATGATGGACATACGGGCTTTATGCTTTATATGTACAGTTATGCAGAGTTTTCTTGCTTCTCTGCGTTACTTTTCTTAAGTAAAAATATTTGCATTATATTTTCACACACCTTACATTTTAAAAGTAGCCTCGTAACTCCTATTTCATTTCAGCTTGTTTTCATTCTGGCTTCTCATCGTTCAATAAAACCCCTATCCATCCTAAGTAGAACTGTTCTTTTATCCATCATTAAAAAATGAACCCAAAAAAGTATTCTACAACTGTTTCTACAAACCAACCAAGACATAAACCAAACATCCACACAAACTGACAGATCCAGCAAGGAAAGCACTGCTCAGAGAAGCAGCCAAGAGACCCATGATCACTCTGGAGGAATTGCAGAGATCCACATGTCAGGTGTATCAGGAGAATCTGTCCACAGGACAACTATAAGTCCTGCTCTCCACAAATCTGGTCTTTATGGAAGAGTGGAAGAAGAAATCCATTGTTAAAAGAACAACGTAAGAAGTGATGTTTGCAGTTTGTAGCTACAAGTCATGTAGGAACACAGTAAACTGTGGAAGACAATTCTGTGCTCAGATCAGACCAAAGATGAACTCTTTAGCCTAAATGTAAAGCGCTTCGTGTGGCTGAAACAATAAACACTGCTCATCACCCTGAACACACCCTGAGCCCCACTGTGAAACATGGTGGTGGCAGCATCATGGATGGAGATAAATACAGGACAATCCTGGAAGAAGTAAAGCTGTTGGAGGCTGTAAAAGACTTGAGATCTTCCAGCATTTAGATCAGAGAATATTCATGTGTTAGAATGATCCAGTTAAAGTCCTAAAAATCTAAATGCCATTGATCTTTCTTTGTTGTAAGAAAGTGGGAAATAATGTGCAAACACAATTCCAAAACTCACAAAGTCTCCCAATTCCCTAATTAATGCAATGCGGGTTGTTTTATAGCTTTATATCATTAACATTTAAACTTTTCATATCTGTACGGTAACATTACAGGACCATAAAAGTACTTTCACTGACCCTGTTTTTCTCACCTGTGGTGTGAACTTTGCTACATTAATATGCAACCACTCCTACGCAAACTCTGCCTGAAGCATTGGGTTGAGTGCAGAACACAACGCCCTCCTTTATTACCCCAACAGCTCCCGTTGCCCTCTTGTGGATAAGGGGCAAAAACAATAAACCACCTGTAAAAAACAGGTATTACAGGTATTATGAGAGCTGCAGTATTGGAAAGAGAATTTCACTCAAAAAGATTGTAGATAAATGTGTCTAGAAATACAATAAACCATTATCTATTATATATTTTCTACTAATTATGCAACAGCCACAAAGGGCATTCCCCCAGACCCTGAGGTGCTCAGTGTAAGGACTGGATCAGATAGTTAATCTGTAACTACAGTGTTTCACCATCTCGTTTTATAACTACTGCAGTGAGTGGAGGGAATAACGAATAGCACGAGTTCTTCTACTTTAAATTCAACATAAACACTCTAATATAAAAGAAACAAGAACAGAAAACTGCAACAGCAGCAACTGTAATCAAGCTTTACTGATAATTGATAACAAGTCTCTCATCTCTGTGGAGGAATTTAGTTCCACTCTTCTTTACATATTTTTTTTAATTCAGACACAGTGGAGGATTTTTAGCATAAACATCCTGTTTAAGATCATCCACTGCATCTCAATCAGACTTTAATTAGACCCTCCTAAAACGTAATTTACTTTATTAATCCATTCAGAGACAGGGAACTTGTTGTTTGTGTGTTTTGGTTCATTGTCCTGCTGCAGAACCCAAATACTCCTGAGCTTGAGCTTCACTAAGGAACAGATAGAGGATTTTCTAAAAAACAGCAGAAATCCTGCTTTCATCTATTACAGCAGTTATCCAGCAGCTCCTGATCATCATCATCACACTACCACCACCATGTTTTACATCGTTCAGTAATGATCTTTTTCTGAAATGTTGTGTTTTATAGTTTTACTCCAGATGTAACGGGACACAAACCTTCCAAAAAGATCCAGATGTTTTTAGATGCTTTCAGATGTTTAACATAGGTTATATTTACTCAAAATATGGGATGAATTATATCCAAATAAAATGAATGATAATGTTACAAAAGTAACTTGTGTTATATAAATAAACCCCATGAAACATTTTTAAGCCATACTAATCAGGGGGATCAGGGTGATGAGCAGTGTTACGTATCCTCCACACATAGCGCTTTTTTACATTTAGGCCAAAAAGTTTTGCTTTGTTCTGATCTGAGAACAGAATCTCCTTCCACATGTTTAGCCACAAACTGCAAACAGCACTTCTTACGTCTTTCTTTCAACAATGCTTTTCTTCTTCCATTCTTCCATAAAGATCAGATTTGTGGAGAGCAGGACTTATAGTTGTCCTGTGGACAGATTCTCCTGATCCACCTGATCTGTGGATCTCTGCAGCTCCTTCAGAGTGATCATGGGTCTCTTGGCTGCTTTTCTGATCAGTGCTCTCCATGCTGGATCTGTCAGTTTGGGTGGATGGTTGGTTCGTGTCTTGGTTGGTTTGTAGAAACAGATTGGATGATGGATTGAACCTAACGCTGCTTTAAACTTTATCTCTGACCTGTCTGGTGAGTTCCTTCTTGGTCTTCATGATGCTGTTTGTTCAGTAGTGTTCACTAACAAACCACTGAAGTCAGCTGTATTTATACTGAGACTAAATTTCTGAAGGCAATAAAATATATTTGAGTTTGTGGTTGCAATGTGACAAAATGTGAAAATGTTCAGGGTGTATGAATACTTTTGCTAGCCACTGTAAAGAATAGCATTTGCATGTTTAAGCCGATGTGTGTAGTGATGTTTCCTGTCGGTGAGGTTGGAGATTAAAGGTGATCTATGTTCTTTGTCTCGGCTGTAGAGTCTCTGGAACATTCCAGAAGCCAGACGGATCTCACGTTACTCGCTTTATCCCAACGGCCTTTTGTGTAATAAAGGTTAATTAGGCTTTAAAAACTCTTTAAACTCGAAGACCGGACCACTTTCACCGCCACTAAAGGTCTTTTTGAATAAAGTGATACGCTCATTTCCTCTTTATCTGAGGTCCTCAGACTCCTGAGATTGAAAGACTGACAGATTAGATCAGGGGTTCAGATCTTTACATCTTCTCGCCGCTCTCTGATGGACCGCTTGTTATTTGTTCTATAGACTTGTCATCTTTAATGCTATGACAGCACTTATCTTAGATAAACTAGTAGATGACCATGACAGCATAATTTCCCAGCTTCCCAGAATATATTTTGAGAGTCAAGCGAATGTTTTGAGAACGTCTCTCTCAAATTCCATTTTGTAGTTTTTTTTTTTTTTCAAAGTTAAATTTAGTGGAGATATTTCAGTCTTCTGGAAATGCTGGATAAGATATGGACCAGGTTCTTGTCTTTAAAGGTATATTTTATACATATTATGCTAAACTCACTTCAATCACCAAAAAAATAATCCATTCATCCCTTTTATTTGTGAATCAGCTGATTTGGTTTGGTGTCAGGAATAATTTACTTCTATGAGCCAGTTGGCTCATCCCTTTTAATGATCTCACAATAAGGGACACTTACAACTTAGAACCACTCTTGTTCTGCTCCTCACCTGTAAATCCCCACCAGAGCTCCGCCCACTAGATCTTTTAATTAAAGAAACATCAATTTGGTTATTTTAGTCTGCTGGTTGAGAATCTCAGACAGTACACAGCAGGATCAGCCAGTAGACCTCTTTTGAGGGAGGGATCTATATCTACTGTCTGTGGCAAGTCAGCAGATGAAGGAAATGTAAGAACGTTCAAATAATGAATCTTGTGCTTCTATTGAAGCTAAGCATGAACTAGCTACTTGGTGTTTTGCCGTTCAGCACAAGCTTATGCTAACGTGTGGTAAACACTAAACATGGAGCATGGCCAGCAACATCTTATTTGCATAAAAGTGACAGAGCCCTTAAACGGCTCATTCTAACGGCACAATGCTTACATTTGTACACAATACTTAGTAAGACATTTCTTATCAGAGGAAATAGCAAATTTTACTTGCTAAGATTGAGTTTTTTGCAGTGCACTGAGTACTTGTGATAAAATGTCTCACTTTCAACATCTGATATTTGTTGTCTGTTCTTTTCTGAATAAACCACTGCTCTATGAGATTTGAAAGACATAGTATTTTGTTTTTATTTGCATTTTTTGGAAGTGGGGTGATATAATTGTATTATATATTTGCAAAATATCCAGGGTCAAAAACTATTTTTATCATTACAAATTATATGTAAATTATATGTAAATTAAGACGTATATGCTCATACTTAACAAAAACAATTTGCTAGTGGGGTGAGCTAATTTTTCCTAACAAGGTTTCTTAAAATAATCTCAAATCTCATTAGCGGTGCAAGACTTAAATCAAGAAAAAATCCCTGGTTTTATATCTTACATTTGGACACAATAATATTTTTAAGTTTTCATTGTTTAAAATGAAGTGAGGCTGCTTAAGATCATTATTCCAAAAATAAGCAAAACAGTCTTACACGAACACAATGCCTAATTGATAAGATTATTTTACAAGTCAAAAGTTTGGACACATCATAAAACACAGTGTTTTTTCCATTATTTTAAATTCAATAAAATGTCCTGCATTGTAGATAGAAACTAAAATCATCCAAACTATAAAGAAAAAACATAGGGAATTATTTCTTGTCTTTTTAAGAAAGTTTCCTCAAGTGCAGACATCGCAAATACCATAAAAACATTATAATGATGAAATTGGCACTCATCAGGACCACCCCAGGAAAGGATGAAAGGATAAGAGTTTCCTCTGTTGTACAGGATGAGTTCATCAGAGTTACCAGCCCCCAAATAAAAGCATTTATTTTGGTTTGTTTAACACTTTTAAGTTACTACATGATTCCTTATGTTTTCCTTCACTATTCATTTACTATGATTTAGACTGGTACTGTGTATCACTTTCTCAAATCCTTTACAGATTATTTATCAGGAATTAAGACTTAAATTATGCTGATGATCACACACGGTAGGAGCATTAGATGTGTCTCTGATTAAATTAGGGATTAAATCTCGCACTGTAGGGGATCAGGAGGGGTGATCATTTATGGGCAGAGCGAGTGAAGATCTCTGAGCGTAACTAAACGCAGTTAAGCCGCGAGGACAAAGCGCTCGGCGGCTGCAGGAGAGATGCTATCTGCTGTTGTCAGACACTCAATGCCATATACCAATCCAATTACTTAAGCCTGTTGCCACCTCTCGTATTACGGGGCCTATTGAGGCAGGCTTGAGTGCTGCCTGAGTCTTTGAGAAGAATGTGGCGGAACAGATTATGTGCTTAATGAGAAAGCCCCTGTGCTTTCACTCAGAGCCCGAGCTCTCGCGCTGCCCGAGCCCTCAGAACCGGCCCGATATAAATCACAAAATACTGTAAAAAAAATCATACGTTCATTTTATTAACAGTAGAGTTTAAGAAACTGGCTGCCTTGAAAACGCTAAGCAAATATATTTGTTATTTTCAAGTTGAAATTGACCTAAAATGCAGGTGGAAAACATTTAGAGACCACTTCACTAAACTACAAATAACATTTCTCCCAAATTCCAAATAAAAATATTGTCATTTAGAGCATTTATTTACAGAAAATGAAAAATGGCTGAAATAACAAAAAAGCAGATGTATATCTTTAAGACCTCAACGAATGGAAAGAAAACAAATACATATTCATATAGTTTTAAGAGTTCAGAAATCAATATTTAGTGGAATAACCCTGTTTTGTAACCATAGTTTTAATCTCATGCATCTTGGCATCATGTTCTCCTCCACCAGTCTTACACACTGCTTTTGGATAACTTTATGCTGCTTTACTCCTGGTGCACAAATTCAAGCAGTTCAGTTTGGTTTGATGGCTTGTGATCATCCATCTTCTTCCTGATTATATTCCAGAGGTTTTCAATTTGGTAAAATCAAAGAAGCTCATCATTTTTAAGTGCTCTCTTATTTTTCTCCAGAGCTGTAAATTTTTTCAATGTCAAGCACAAGATTGACAGTGTACACTATAGCATGTCTCAGAGCATCAGTAAAACATTTACCGGCAGAAAAACAGAGGACTTTTTGAAGGGGGGCAGGGCCAGTGGTGGGTAAGAAACTTCAGTGGCTTTCGGAAATACTGACTGAATACTAATACTCCAAAAATAACACTGTTGTGAACAGTCAATATAAGCTCTCACTCGGGAAAGGAATGAAGGGAAGGATGGGAGGCGTTGGGTCGAAGGCAAAAGTAAATGGAGATTATAGTCATTGGATGGGTTTATTTTTTATTTTGACTTGACCCTCTGTCTCTGAACTGGAGAAAACTGCTACAGGAAGACGTCTGGATGACCCACATGGAAACAGCAGCTTTAGCCTTTAGCTCAGATTAACATGATTAAGGACTGAGTCTCAGTTTCAGCAGAGAAAAGAAGAATTAGAGTTAATCTGACAGGAGTAGAACTGCAGTAATAAAGGGAATAGGGTGTTCTAAAACAATGTTCAATATCAGTTAAATGTTGATTTCATTTATTAAGGGAAAAAATATCCAATATTCAACTATTAACTGTGATTAATCACTTTTTTTGGAAAGCTGAGTCCAATTTCACTACTAACCAACCAGGCCTGATTACTGCCAGACCTGTAGAATTAAGAAATCACTTAAATAGAATCTGTCTGACAACATGAAACAGATAAAAGATCTCAAAAAGCTGCACATTATTAAACCCCCATCTGAAGAAACTCAACATCAGATGAGAAAACAAAGTTATTGATCATCTATCAGTCTGGAAAAGATTATAAAATCATTTCTAAAGCTTTGAGACTCCAGAGAACCACAGTGATTCACTATTATTCACTAATGGAGAAAACATGGAACACTGGTGAATCTTCCCAGGAGTGACCGGCCGACCAAAATTACTCCAAAAGGCATGAAGAACTCATCCAGGAGATCCCAAAAGAACCCAGAACAACACACAACCACCCGTCTCACATTTACCAATTAACATCTTGATGATCTCCAGAACTTTGGGTAAATATTCTTTACAGGACTGACAAGACAAAAGTGGAACTTTTTGGAAGGTGTGTGTCTTGCTTAAAACTATAAAACACATCATTTCAGTAAAAGATCATCATACTGAACGCAGTAAAACATGGAGGCAGGAATTCTGCTGTTTATTAGAAAATCCTGAAGGAGAAAATCCTCCATCTGTTACTTAGTGAAGCTCAAGCTCAGGAGTACTTGGGTTCTGCAGCAGGACAATGACCCAAAACACAAAAACAAGTTTACTGTCTCTGAATGCATTAATAAACTAAATAATGCTGTGGATGATCATTGTCATTTAAAAAATGCTTTTTATATTTATTCAGGTTATTTTTTATTTTTATTTTTCAGAAAAAATCAGTATGACAAAAAAGCAAAAACTTAATAAATCTGTAGGGGGCAAATACTTTTTCACACCACTGTACGTCTCTATATCTGCGGCCTGCAGTGTGAATTAAGCTGTTCAAAGTTAGTGAGGTAGCTTTGCTTGATTATGCTGCTGCTGATCCTGCCCAGATGACTCACTCTAAATCCTGAAAGAGAGAGAGAAAGAGAGAGAGAAAGAGAGAGATAGAACATGGCTTGCTCTGCTTTGAGCTCTTCTATCGAGTATTTGGATCATTTACTCTTTTGTTTACGGGAGTCGCTTTTACCGAGCGCAGCGTGGACGACTGAAGCCGCCGGTGCTGGAATAAATATTATTCTCGGCGCTGAAGTCGTATCTCCGTTCTTATTTTCAACATTTATCTTAAACCTGCCTGAGCGAGGTGAAGAATGAGCACTGCGATGGTGTGGGATCTGTGTGTGTGTGTGTGTGTGTGTGTGTGTGTGTGTGTGTGTGTGTGTGTGGGGCGAGGGGGTGATGGCAGCTATGTGTGATATGCTATAGTGTATATAGAATAGTGGGGCCACCTGCACTGTACACTGTAAAAAAATGCATTCAAATACCTTTCTGAATTAGTTTCTCTGATTTTGCTATTTATAGGTTTATGTTTGAGTAAAATGAACATTGTTGTTTTATTCTATAAACTACAGACATAAACATTAAAAAACATTAAAAACATATAAACATTTCTCCCCCCCCCAAAAAAAGATGCAGAGCTTTCAGACCTCAAATACTGCAAGGAAAACAAGTTCATATTCAAGTTTTCTGAGAGTTCAGAAATCAATATTTGGTGGTTTTTAATCACAGTTTTTTCATGCATCTTGGCATTGTGTTCTCCTCCACCAGTCTTACACACTGCTTTTGTATAACTTTATGCTGCTTTACTCCTGGTGTAAAAATTCAAGCAGTTAAGCTTGGTTTGATGGCTTGTGATCATCAATCTCCCTCTAAATTTGGTAAAATCAAAGAAACCCATCACTTTTAAGTGGTCTCTTATTTTCTCCAGAGCCTCCAATTTTCTTTTCTTCCTCTCTTCTTTTTCTTCATTAGGGCTGAAGTTTCATATTTTGTTGGCTGCAGGAATGACGAACATGGCTGTCTGGCTACTGTCGGTAACTAGTGGGAGGAGCCTCCTTGAGGGGGATTCTGATAACAGTGTTGTTGTACTTTCTTGCACTGACCATTATAGAATTTAAAGGGGCGCTCACACAGTTTGTCGTTGCATTCAATTCATAGCCAGTCATTGTCTGGGGGCCCCTAGCCAGCTCAGGGCCCCAAGGTTATTGATTGGTTTGCTTGCCCTGATGCAACAAGGCTCCTAGTGGTGCAGCAAGTATGGCAGCCAACTGAGTGAACTGATGTTGTCTATAATGACTTTCCTCCTGCCTGGTTTAAACAGCAGCAGAGCTTCTGAATATATCTACACTGATGGGTGTGGTGGTCTGGAAATGAGGTGTGTTCAGGTACATTTCTGGAGTTTTGCTTGTTTATCTTGGTAACAGAAAACACAGGAGCTCCACTGACTGAATACAACCTAGACAGACCCCAACAGTCAGATGTTCATCGCTATCTCTGCAACACAGGAGCCGAACTGAGCGTACACCCCCACTTATTACACACATGAACACACAGCAGCACAAACCCAAATTTTACATGAACAATAAACAGAATAGTAAATAAAATAACATTGCTGTTCCAGTAAATGTCATTCACAGCGACAACCAGCAGCTCAGTTTCCTCTGCTGAGAAGCGTTTGTTGGACACGTCCAGGTAGCTGCACCGTTAAAATAGCAATCCACCAAAGTCAGAGCTCACCTGACTCTTAAAGGGAATGATGAGCAAGAGAGGCTTTCCTCTCCTCCTCTTGAAAAGCTACTTTATTTCAGTGATTCAGCTCAAAATGTGAAACTCTTATTTTATATAGATTTTTCTGAGACACATAGAGTCTAAGAAAAATTGCTAATTAAAATATTAAAGGTCACCTTCCGTCGTTTTTTCTTTCATTTTAAAATGTCTAGTTGTGGTCTCTAGTATGAATGAATGACATGTGAGCCGTTTTTGTAAAAAAAAAAGTGCTCAGGTGTCTCTGTATAGCTCTTTTTTAATGGACTGTTTTAGGGGTGTGTCCAAAATGACCGGATTCCAGCTTTGCTCATGAATATTCATACATGCAAACAGCATGCAAATATCTCTCCTCTGATTGGCTAGGAGCACTGCGACGCCCCTCCACCGCTCTGCCGCTCACTGCCTCCCACCTCCTAACTGATGAGCGGTGATGTTGCGTCGCTTCAGCTCCGCCTCTGGGAGTTTCTCGAGCCAAGGTGGGCTGGTCTGTGAGTTTCTGCCTACGTAGGCAGAAAGATAATTCAAAATTCACCCGTTTTTCGGAGGGGGGGAGGGGGGATTTCTTTGCTTAGCTCCTGCAGACAATGGGGGCTGCAAAACAGTTTAATGTGCAGGTGTACACATTCAACTCGGAGAGACCTACTGTATTCCACAAAAAACAAGAAAAATCGGATTTTCGCGGAAGGTGAGCTTTAAATAATAAGACCAATTGGTACTTTTGGCAGTGTGGGCAGTGTGCCAAGTCCTGCTGGAAAATGAAATCCACATCTCCATAAAAGTTGTTTTCAGCAGAGGGAAGCATGAAGTGCTGTAAGATTTTGTGGGAAAACAAAACTGCACTTTCTGACTATAGACGTGATAATAAAACACAGTGGATCAACACCAGCAGATGACATGACTCTACAAACCATCAAACCATCTCTCCACTCTTCCTCTAGACTCTTCTCCCTTGATTTACAAATGAAATGTAAAATTTACTGATGATCAGTGATGGTTTGGAGAGAGATGTCATTGCAGTGTTTCCTGCGAAAACTTTTATGAAGATGCAGATTTTATTTTCCAGCAGGACTTGGCACACTGCCAAGTCTTTCTTTCTGGATTTTC
Organism: Astyanax mexicanus; assembly: GCF_023375975.1. Lineage (NCBI taxonomy): Eukaryota > Metazoa > Chordata > Actinopteri > Characiformes > Acestrorhamphidae > Astyanax > Astyanax mexicanus. The sequence goes on along the minus strand of NC_064432.1, from coordinate 14,079,059 downwards.
ATTGGCTGTAGGCCATAATCATCAACAATAAAATAAATAAATGTTTAAAATCGGTGCTGCATGTTGGTGAGGTTTGGGAGGGTCAGGGTCAAGGCAACAGCTAAAACAGGAACTGACCGCCTGCAGCAGCCCTGACCCTCAGATAACTCCATCTGCATGGTCCTAAAGTTCGGACCCTCGTCCCTCAGCTGAGAGGTGAAGTGAGACACATTCCAGCTCCAGAGTCAGGGCCTGTGGCCCCGGGGCCCCAGGGTCAGAGAGGGAGGTTACCATCACAGAGCTGGAGATTAGAAGCTCTTATCCATCTGAACGCTCTGTTTATTTTAACCAGCAGCGTTAAACAAGCGTACACTGTAATCCTGGATATGTTTCATTTACTTAAATAATTAGAAAAAATCTGGATGCCTTAATATTTTAAAGTAATATTTGTTGACACTATAAACCCATGAATAGTGTGAACTCTGTTTAAAGTGTTTGTTATGTTATGTTATCTTTCCATTGGTTTCTGGCACTATCTATTCTCATCCTGGGTGTGTTCCCTATTTTCTGACACTTACCATCAGTGTGTGGTCATTCCCTCTGGGGCTACTTATAGATCCTTTTCTTTCTCCATCTAGTTTTCTATGAGTATTTCAAATCCGTATTTTACTTAAAATAAATCAAATCAAATACAAATCTATTTTATTCACCTGACTAACTACCCAACTGACTCTTATTCTTTAGTGCCTTTCAGAAGGAGCCGTTTAAGGGCTCTGTCACCTTTATGCAAATAAACGGTTGCATGACGCCCAATGTTTACGCTGAGTGCTTTTACACGTTATAGAGTGAGCGTGTGCTAAATGGCAAAACCTAAACAAGCTATTGGTAGGTACAGATCCCTCTCTCAGAAGAAGTCTACTAGCTATTTTACTTAGTATTTTACTTAAAATAAATCTAAATACTAATCTATTTTATTCACCTGACTAATTATTATGCAAAGCAATTGGTATAACAAAAAATAAAAATCAATGAAATGAACTTGCAATTTAGACATAATAACTAAAGGTTTTTACTCTAATTAAAACAATTTTTCAGTTATAATTACATAAAAATCTAAAATAAATTTGTCCAGGTTATAGTGTATATGGCTTAGAATAGATATTGTTTCTGATTTATTCATGATTATTTCTTGTTAAATTGCTTAAGAATATTGCAGTTACAAAAGACATGCCTGTTGTATTTCAAGTAAATACTTAAATACTTTTCAGTTTAAAGCTCACCTTCCGCGAAAATCCGATTTTTCTTGTTTTTTGTGGAATACAGTAGGTCTCTCCGAGTTGAATGTGTACACCTGCACATTAAACTGTTTTGCAGCCCCCATTGTCTGCAGGAGCTAAGCAAAGAAATCCCCCCTCCCCCCCTCCGAAAAACGGGTGAATTTTGAATTATCTTTCTGCCTACTTAGGCAGAAACTCACAGACCAGCCCACCTTGGCTCGAGAAACTCCCAGAGGCGGAGCTGAAGCGACGCAACATCACCGCTCATCAGTTAGGAGGTGGGAGGCAGTGAGCGGCAGAGCGGTGGAGGGGCGTCGCAGTGCTCCTAGCCAATCAGAGGAGAGATATTTGCATGCTGTTTGCATGTATGAATATTCATGAGCAAAGCTGGAATCCGGTCATTTTGGACACACCCCTAAAACAGTCCATTAAAAAAGAGCTATACAGAGACACCTGAGCACTTTTTTTTTTTACAAAAACGGCTCACATGTCATTCATTCATACTAGAGACCACAACTAGACATTTTAAAATGAAAGAAAAAACGACGGAAGGTGACCTTTAAATAAAATGCAAATAATGTTATTATTGGCCTGTTTTTCCATTAACATTTATAAAATAAATTGAAGTAAATATAATTAAAAAGAAATAGTTATAGTAGAAAAGTAAGAAGAAATCAACATTTTTATTTTCTTGTTGGGCAAATGAATTAAACAAATGAAGTAAAAAACATTAATATAATTAAATCAACTTCCCTTTGAGTTGTAATAACTTGACTTTTTCATCAAGTCATTGCCCATTAGAATCCGGTGTGCTCCAAATATTAAAGCAAATTTAACTTATCCAGGCCTATAACAGTCAAAAGTTTTGACCTTAAATTCAGTGGGTTTTTTTTTTTCATTATTTTAAAAAGTTCTGCATAGTAGAATAATACGAAACTCACCCAAACTATGAAGACCAACATTATTTTTTTTATTATTTAGTATGTATTTTTTTTATGTAGCTCCTCTTGTTTTAGTTGATCAGTTATACACATCTCTGCTGGATTTTCTCAGTCAGCTTTATGAGGTAGAGTCACCTGGAGTTCAGGTTTTCAGTTAACAGCTGTGCTGAACTCATCAAGAGTTAATTACTTGACTTTATTGTCTCTTAATATATTTGAGATCATCAGTTAAAGTAAAGTAGTGAAGAGAAGCAACAACTACTCAACTTCTTACGTGCAGTTACCACAAAGACCATCAAAAACATTGTACTGATGGAACTGGCACTCATCAGATCGCTTCACCATTCATTTACAATGTATTTTGTTTTGTTCATTATCCTCCTCAAGATGCTGAGAAAACTATTCCAGGTGACTGTCCCTCATGAAGACACTGAGATTAAAATACCAAGAGTGTGCAGCTCTGTCCTTAAAGATAAATGTATAAAACATATTCTTTGACTATGTAAAAAATGAAAGAAAGACACTGGATGAGGAGGAGAGGTGTGAGCAGACTTATGACTGGTCGTGTATATGGTGAATATTATCTGTGAGGGAATATTATACCTCTGATCCTCATGACTGCAGGGTGACTAAGCGATTAAGACCCAGGGCCTTAACCACTGTACGGGGCTTGTACGTCAGCGAATGGGGGGGGGGGGGGGGGTAAGTGGGTCTCAGTGTCTGTGGGTCAGAGCGAGAGCGAGTGGACGGAGCTAATGGAGCAGCACCCCCCAAGAGCTGAGTGGGGTTTGATCCTGTTAGAGGAGCAGCAGCGCTGGGGAAGCTTCACCTACGCAGTCAGTGATCCTGATCTGATTAGCCGGCGCTAATGCTAGCAGAATTACGTTACCGCTAAACGTCCTGGCGTCATCTCCCCCCTCAGCCTGCTGTCTCACCTGAACTGCTGAGTAGAGATGTACAGCATGTACGTTCATTATTCATCTTTCATCACTCAGATCATTTATCCATCTCAGCCTTAAAGGAGCAGCACTACAAACAGCCAAATTCATTATAGAGGAGTAATAACAATAGTATTACAATGTAAGCCTGGATACGTTTAATTTATTTATACTTATTTATTTTATATAATATACATTTTATACAAAACATTAAGTTCATGAAGTTTTTTTACACACAATCACTCTCACATAAAGATAAAAATAAAGATCACACCAGCTAATCTATTCTTACCAGTTTCAGTCAAGCTAGTTAATGCTTAACTGTGATAGAAGGTACAGATCCCTCCCTCAAACAAAGTCTGCTGGCTAATCCTGCTGTTCACTGGTAGTACACTGGTAGTAACTGCAAACTAGAGAACCAATGGGTGCGTCGAATAGGTGAGGAGACTGTCAATAATTTAATGCATCAGCCGATCATATAACATAGATCAGATCAGCTGTCAATCATTCATGGCATTGGCCAATCAAAAGGGTAAAGTACCTGTCTGTCACTTTGTGCGTTTTGCATCGACCAACCGCAGAGTAGAATGACCCGTCCATCATTTTTAGCATCAGCCAATGTAATCTAGAAGAGTAAGATTTTAATAGGTTGATGCTAAACATGATTGACAGGCTCATATACCGAGTCCCCGCCCATTTAGGGCTTCAGATCTGCAGCATCACCCTTCTCGTGTACTGTCTGAGCTTCTCAAACAGCAGATCGAAATGAAAACGTTTTCTCAACTAGAAGATATGTTGATATGATTAGTGGGCGGGGCTCTGGTGGGGGGTGGAGCCAGGATGGTTATATTCAGTTTTTTTTTATTGTGATGTCACAATCATATATGATACATATAGATAAGTACAGATACTCGGGTTTAATTAAATACTTCTGTAGTTGAAGTTGAAGTATCAGCTCAAGTTTTTTTTTACTCTTTAAGTAAAAGTGTTTAAAAAAGTACTGGTTTTAAAACTACTTAAAGTATAAAAGTAAAAGTAATGTAAGGAGAAAAAAAATAAGAAGCAAGAACTGCTCAACTAATTAAAGAAAAAATACTTTAATAAGAAATAAAGGTCAGTCAATCCGAAAAGAAGAATTTCAAGAACCTTGAAAGTATCCTTAAGTGCAGTCACCATGAAAAACATTATGATGATGGAAAGGGCACTCCTCAGGACTCATCAAGACAAAGAGTAACATCAATGTATTTTGGTCAGTTTAACACATTTAAGTTACTACATAATCCCTAATGTGTTGGAAATAGTTGAAACTAACTTTTCTAAGTTAATTCAACACTTTTTAAAGACTTTTCCTGTTGTGTACAGGCTAGTGTTAGCTTTAGCTTTAGCTTTAGCGTGAGAGCTTGTTGACAGCAGGTCAGGGGGTGGTTGGGTGTTGGGGGTTGGTGCTCTGTCAGCAGGGTGAGGGATGGAGATGATTGATGTGATGTGGTGATTGGATGAGGAAACGAGAAGAGGGGGATGGATTAGAGGATGTGTAGATGGGAATGGGACAGAGCCGTTAGCGGAAGGCTCTTCTTCACTTGCTAAATGTGGCATGTGACGGGCGCTCAATGAAGTGGAACCGTGTCCTCCTTCAACAGGAAATGGGTCGCTGAGGCTCACGAGGCCAATTACCCACATTTCCCATGAACAGGAATAGAGGTTATAATAATCTTCCCCTTCCTCTTTTTAAACACTTCCTTTCACTTTTTGCTTTTACTACCCCCCACACCTACCCCCACTTCCACAACCCTCCAGATGTTTCATCTGATCTCAGACTGCAGCCTGAACTCTAAAAATATCTACTAGTGCATCTAAAAAAATTAAAATATTATTGAAAATTTACTTTATTTTAGTAATTCATTTGAAAATGTGAGTCATATATTATATAGATGTATTAAACACAGAGTGATCTATTTTAAGCATTTATGTATTTTATAGTTGATGATTATGGCTTACAGCCAATGAAAACGCAAAAATCAGTGTCTTAGAAAACTAGAATATCGTATAAGACCAACTGGTACTTTTGGCAGTGTGTCCTTCTCTCTCTGCCAAGACTTTTTCTGTCCTTCCTCCTCCACACACTGTTCTTCCTCTTTACACACTGTACTTCCTACTCCACACACTGTTCTTCCTCCTCCACACAATGTCCTTCCTCCTCCACACACTGTTCTTCCAACTCCATACCATGTACTTTCTCCGCCACACACTGTCCTTCCTCCTCCACTCACTGTTCTTCCTCCTCCACACACTGTCCTTTCTCCGCCACACACTGTCCTTTCTCCTCCACTCACTGTTCTTGCTCCTCCACACAATGTTTCTCCCTCCTACACACACTGTACTTCCTCCTCCACACACTGTTCTTCCTCCTTTACACACTGTCCTCCCTCCTCCACACACTGTCCTTCCTCCTTCATACACTGTCCTTCCTCCTCCACACACTGTCCTTCCTCCTTCATACACTGTTCTTCCTCCTCCACACACTGTCCTTCCTCCTTCACATACTGTTCTTCCTCCTACACACGCTGTCCTACCTCCACACACCGTCATTCCTCCACACACTGTTCTTCTTCTTCCACACAATGTCCTTCCTCCTCCACACACTGTTCTTCCTCCTCCATACCATGTACTTTCTCCGCCACACACTGTCCTTCCTCCTCCACTCACTGTTCTTCCTCCTCCACACACTGTCCTTTCTCCTCCACACACTGTCTTTCCTCCACACACTGTTCTTCCTCCTCCACACACTGTCCTTCCTCCTCCAGACAATGTTCTTCCTCCTACACACTGTACTTCCTCCTCCACACACTGTTCTTCCTCCTTTACACACTGTCCTCCCTCCTCCACACACTGTCCTTCCTCCTTTACACACTGTCCTCCCTCCTCCACACACTGTCCTTCCTCCTTCATACACTGTCCTTCCTCCTCCACACACTGTCCTTCCTCCTTCACATACTGTTCTTCCTCCTTTACACACTGTCCTTCCTCCTCCACACACATTTCTTCCTCCTTTACACACTGTCCTTCCTCCTCCACACACTGTCCTTCCTCCTCTACACAATGTCCTTCCTCCTCCACACACTGTTCTTCCTCCTCCATACCATGTACTTTCTCCGCCACACACTGTCCTTCCTCCTCCACTCACTGTTCTTCCTCCTCCACACACTGTCCATCCTCCTCCACTCACTGTTCTTCCTCCTCCACACACTGTCCTTTCTCCGCCACACACTGTCCTTCCTCCTCCACTCACTGTCCTTCCTCCTCCACACACTGTCCATCCTCCTCCACTCACTGTTCTTCCTCCTCCACACACTGTCCTTTCTCCTCCACACACTGTCTTTCCTCCACACACTGTTCTTCCTCCACACACTGTCCTTCATCCTCCACACAATGTTCTTCCTCCACACACTGTTCTTCCTCTTCCACACAATGTCCTTCCTCCTCCACACACTGTTCTTCCTCCTCCATACCATGTACTTTCTCCGCCACACACTGTCCTTCCTCCTCCACTCACTGTTCTTCCTCCTCCACACACTGTCCTTCCTCCTCCACTCACTGCTCTTCCTCCTCCACACACTGTCCTTTCTCCTCCACACACTGTCTTTCCTCCACACACTGTTCTTCCTCCTCCACACACTGTCCTTCCTCCTCTACACAATGTTCTTCCTCCTACACACACTGTACTTCCTCCTCCACACACTGTTCTTCCTCCTTTACACACTGTCCTCCCTCCTCCACACACTGTCCTTCCTCCTTTACACACTGTCCTCCCTCCTCCACACACTGTCCTTCCTCCTTCATACACTGTCCTTCCTCCTCCACACACTGTCCTTCCTCCTTCACATACTGTTCTTCCTCCTTTAAACACTGTCCTTCCTCCTCCACACACATTTCTTCCTCCTTTACACACTGTCCTTCCTCCTCCACACACTGTCCTTCCTCCTCCACACACTGTCATTCCTCCTTCACATACTGTTCTTCCTCCTTTACACACTGTACTTCCTCCTCCACACACTGTCCTTAGTCCCCCACACACTGTCTTTGTGACTTTACACACTGTCCTTCCTCCACACACTGTCCCTCCTCCACCACACACTGTCCTTCCTCCTCCACACACTATTCTTCCTCCTCCACACACTGTCCTTCCTCCACACACTGTCCTTCCTCCACACACTGTCCTTTCTTCACACACTGTCCTTCCCCACACACTGTCCTTTCTCCACACACTGTTCTTCCCCCACACACTGTTCTTCCCCCACACACTGTCCTTTCTCCACACACTGTCCTTCCTCCTCTACCCACTGTTCTTCCTCCTCCACACACTGTCCTTCCTCCTCCACACACTGTCTTTCCTCCACACACTGTTCTTCCTCCTCCACACACTGTCCTTCCTCCTCCACACACTGTCCTTCCTCCTTCACCCACTGTCCTTCCTCCTCCACACACTGTACTTCCTCCTCCACACACTGTACTTCCTCTTCCACACACTGTCCTTCCTCCTCCACACACTGTTCTTCCTCCTTTACACACTGTCCTTTCTCTACACACACTGTCCTTCCTCCTCCACACATTGTTCTTCCTCCTTTACACACTGTCCTTTCTCTACACACACTGTCCTTCTTCCTCCACACACTGTTCTTCCTCCTCCAAACACTGTCCTTCCTCAACACACTGTTCTCCCTCTTTTACACACTGTTCTTCCTCCTTTACACACTGTCCTTCCTCCTCCACACACTGTCCTTCCTTCTCCACACACTGTTCTTCCTCCTTTACACACTGTTCTTCCTCCTTTACACACTCTTTTTCCTCCTTTACACACTGTCCTTCCTTCTCCACACACTGTCCTTCCTCCTCCACATACTGTTCTTCCTCCTTTACACACTGTCCTTCCTCCTCCACACACTGTCCTTCCTCCTTCACTCACTGTTCTTCCTCCTTTACACACTGTACTTCCTCCTCCACACACTGTCCTTCCTCCCCCACACACTGTCTTTGTGCCTTTACACACTGTCCTTCTTCCTCCACACACTATCTTTCCTCCACACACTGTCCTTCCTCCTCCACACACTGTCCTTCCTTCTCCACACACTGTACTTCCTCCTCCACACACTTTTCTTCCTCCTTTACACACTGTCCTTCCTCCTCCACACACTGTCCTTTCTCCTCCACACACTGTCCTTTCTCCACACATTGTCCTTCCTCCTCCACCCACTGTCCTTCCTCCCTCACACACTGTCCTTCCTCCTTCACCCACTGTCCTTCCTCCTCCACACACTGTACTTCCTCCTCCACACACTGTCCTTCCTGCTCCACACACTGTCCTTCCTCCTACACACACTGTCCTTCTTCCTCCACACACTGTCCTTCATCCACACACTGTCCTTCCTCTACACACACTGTCCTTCCTCTACACACACTGTCCTTCCTTCCCCACACACTGTCCTTCCTCCTCCACACTCTGTCCTTGCTCCTTTACACACTGTCCTTCCTCCTCCAAACACTGTCCTTCTTCCACACACTGTTCTTCCTCCTCCACACACTGTCCTTCCTCCACACACTGTTCTTCCTCCTCCACACACTGTCCTTGCTCCTTTACACACTGTCCTTCCTCCTCCACATACTGTACTTCCTCCTCCACACACTGTCCTTACTCCTCCACATACTGTCCTTCCTCCTCCACACACTGTTCTTCCTCCTTTACACACTGTCCTTCCTCCTCCACACAGTGTCCTTCTTCCTCCACACACTGTACTTCCTCCACCCACTGTCCTTCCTCTACACACACTGTCTTTCCTTCCCCACACACTGTCCTTCCTCCTCCACACACTGTCCTTCCTCCTTTACACACTGTCCTCCCTCCTCCACACACTGTCCTTCCTCCTTTACACATTGTCCTCCCTCCTCCACACACTGTCCTTCCTCCTTCATACACTGTCCTTCCTCCTCCACACACTGTCCTTCCTCCTTCACATACTGTTCTTCCTCCTTTACACACTGTCCTTCCTCCTCCACACACATTTCTTCCTCCTTTACACACTGTCTTTCCTCCTCCACACACTGTCCTTCCTCCTCCACACAATGTCCTTCCTCCTCCACACACTGTTCTTCCTCCTCCATACCATGTACTTTCTCCGCCACACACTGTCCTTCCTCATCCACTCACTGTTCTTCCTCCTCCACACACTGTCCATCCTCCTCCACTCACTGTCCTTTCTCCGCCACACACTGTCCTTCCTCCTCCACTCACTGTTCTTCCTCCTCCACACACTGTCCATCCTCCTCCACTCACTGTTCTTCCTCTTCCACACACTGTCCTTTCTCCTCCACACACTGTCTTTCCTCCACACACTGTTCTTCCTCCTCCACACACTGTCCTTCCTCCTCCACACAATGTTCTTCCTGCTACACACACTGTACTTCCTCCTCCAAACACTGTTCTTCCTGCTTTACACACTGTCCTCCCTCCTCCACACACTGTCCATCCTCCTCCTTTACACACTGTCCTCCCTCCTCCACACACTGTCCTTCCTCCTTCATACACTGTCCTTCCTCCTCCACACACTGTCCTTCCTCCTTCACATACTGTTCTTCCTCCTACACACACTGTCCTACCTCCACACACTGTTCTTCCTCCTCCACACACTGTCCTTCCTCCACACACTGTTCTTCCTCTTCCACACAATGTCCTTCCTCCTCCACACACTGTTCTTCCTCCTCCATACCATGTACTTTCTCCGCCACACACTGTCCTTCCTCCTCCACTCACTGTTCTTCCTCCTCCACACACTGTCCTTCCTCCTCCACTCACTGTTCTTCCTCCTCCACACACTGTCCTTTCTCCTCCACACACTGTCTTTCCTCCACACACTGTTCTTCCTCCTCCACACACTGTCCTCCCTCCTCCACACACTGTCCTTCCTCCTTTACACACTGTCCTCCCTCCTCCACACACTGTCCTTCCTCCTTCATACACTGTCCTTCCTCCTCCACACACTGTCCTTCCTCCTTCACATACTGTTCTTCCTCCTTTACACACTGTCCTTCCTCCTCCACACACTGTCCTTCCTCCTCCACACACATTTCTTCCTCCTTTACACACTGTCCTTCCTCCTCCACACACTGTCCTTCCTCCTTCACATACTGTTCTTCCTCCTTTACACACTGTCCTTCCTCCTCCACACACATTTCTTCCTCCTTTACACACTGTCCTTCCTCCTCCACACACTGTCCTTCCTCCACACACATTTCTTCCTCCTTTACACACTGTCCTTCCTCCTCCACACACTGTCCTTCCTCCTTCACATACTGTTCTTCCTCCTTTACACACTGTCATTCCTCCTCCACACACTGTCCTTCCTCCTCCACACACATTTCTTCCTCCTCCACACACTGTCCTTCCTCCTCCACACACTGTCTTTCCTACTTCACTTACTGTTCCTCCTCCTTTACACACTGTACTTCCTCCTCCACACACTGTCCTCCCTCCCCCACACACTGTCTTTGTGACTTTACACACTGTCCTTCCTCCACCCTCTGTCGCTCCTCCTCCACACACTGTACTTCCTCCTCCACACACTGTTCTTCCTCCTCCACACGCTGTCCTTCCTCAATTACACACTGTCCTTCCTCCTCCACACGTTGTCCTTCCTCAATTACACACTGTCCTTCATTCTCCACACACTATTCTTCCTCCTCCACACACTGTCCTTCCTCCACACACTGTCCTTTCTTCACACACTGTCCTTCCCCCACACACTGTTCTTCCTTCACACACTGTTCTTCCCCCCACACTGTCCTTTCTCCACACACTGTCCTTCCTCCTCTACCCACTGTTCTTCCTCCTCCACACACTGTCCTTCCTCCTTCACATACTGTTCTTCCTCCTACACACACTGTCCTACCTCCACACACTGTTCTTCCTCCTCCACACACTGTCCTTCCTCCACACACTGTTCTTCCTCTTCCACACAATGTCCTTCCTCCTCCACACACTGTTCTTCCTCCTCCATACCATGTACTTTCTCCGCCACACACTGTCCTTCCTCCTCCACTCACTGTTCTTCCTCCTCCACACACTGTCCTTCCTCCTCCACTCACTGTTCTTCCTCCTCCACCTACTGTCCTTTCTCCTCCACACACTGTCTTTCCTCCACACACTGTTCTTCCTCCTCCACACACTGTCCTCCCTCCTCCACACACTGTCCTTCCTCCTTTACACACTGTCCTCCCTCCTCCACACACTGTCCTTCTTCCTTCATACACTGTCCTTCCTCCTCCACACACTGTCCTTCCTCCTTCACATACTGTTCTTCCTCCTTTACACACTGTCCTTCCTCCTCCACACACTGTCCTTCCTCCTCCACACACATTTCTTCCTCCTTTACACACTGTCCTTCCTCCTCCACACACTGTCCTTCCTCCTTCACATACTGTTCTTCCTCCTTTACACACTGTCCTTCCTCCTCCACACACTGTCCTTCCTCCTCCACACACATTTCTTCCTCCTTTACACACTGTCCTTCCTCCTCCACACACTGTCCTTCCTCCACACACATTTCTTCCTCCTTTACACACTGTCCTTCCTCCTCCACACACTGTCCTTCCTCCTTCACATACTGTTCTTCCTCCTTTACACACTGTCATTCCTCCTCCACACACTGTCCTTCCTCCTCCACACACATTTCTTCCTCCTCCACACACTGTCCTTCCTCCTCCACACACTGTCTTTCCTACTTCACTTACTGTTCCTCCTCCTTTACACACTGTACTTCCTCCTCCACACACTGTCCTCCCTTCCACACACACTGTCTTTGTGACTTTACACACTGTCCTTCCTCCACCCTCTGTCGCTCCTCCTCCACACACTGTACTTCCTCCTCCACACACTGTTCTTCCTCCTCCACACGCTGTCCTTCCTCAATTACACACTGTCCTTCCTCCTCCACACGTTGTCCTTCCTCAATTACACACTGTCCTTCCTTCTCCACACACTATTCTTCCTCCTCCACACACTGTCCTTCCTCCACACACTGTCCTTTCTTCACACACTGTCCTTCCCCCACACACTGTTCTTCCTTCACACACTGTTCTTCCCCCCACACTGTCCTTTCTCCACACACTGTCCTTCCTCCTCTACCCACTGTTCTTCCTCCTCCACACACTGTCCTTCCTCCTCCACACACTTTCCTTCCTCCCTCACACACTGTCCTTCCTCCTTCACCCACTGTCCTTCCTCCTCCACAAACTGTACTTCCTCCTCCACACACTGTACTTCCTCCTCCACACACTGTCCTTCCTCCTCCACACACTGTTCTTCCTCCTCCACACACTGTCCTTTCTCTACACACACTGTCCTTCTTCCTCCACACACTGTTCTTCCTCCTCCAAACACTGTCCTTCCTCAACACACTGTTCCCCCTCTTTTACACACTGTTCTTCCTCCTTTACACACTGTCCTTCCTCCTCCACACACTGTCCTTCCTTCTCCACACACTGTTCTTCCTCCTTTACACACTGTTCTTCCTCCTTTACACACTCTTTTTCCTCCTTTTCACACTGTCCTTCCTTCTCCACACACTGTCATTCCTCCTCCACACACTGTTCTTCCTCCTTTACACACTGTCCTTCCTCCTCCACACACTGTCCTTCCTCCTTCACACACTGTTCTTCCTCCTTTACACACTGTACTTCCTCCTCCACACACTGTTCTTCCTCCCCCACACACTGTCTTTGTGCCTTTACACACTGTCCTTCTTCCTCCACACACTATCTTTCCTCCACACACTGTCCTTCCTCCTCCACACACTGTCCTTCCTTCTCCACACACTGTACTTCCTCCTCCACACACTTTTCTTCCTCCTTTACACACTGTCCTTCCTCCTCCACACACTGTCCTTTCTCCTCCACACACTGTCCTTTCTCCACACATTGTCCTTCCTCCTCCACCCACTGTCCTTCCTCCCTCACACACTGTCCTTCCACCTTCACCCACTGTCCTTCCTCCTCCACAAGCTGTACTTCCTCCTCCACACACTGTTCTTTCTCCTTTACACACTGTCCTTCCTCCTCCAAACACTGTCCTTCTTCCTCCACACACTGTACTTCATCCACACACTGTCCTTCCTCTACACACACTGTCCTTCCTTCCCCACACACTGTCCTTCTTCCTCCACAAACTGTACTTCATCCACACACTCTCCTTCCTCTACACACACTGTCCTTCCTCTACACACACTGTCCTTCCTTCCCCACACACTGTCCTTCCTCCTCCACACTCTGTCCTTGCTCCTTTACACACTGTCCTTCCTCCTCCAAACACTGTCCTTCCTGCACACACTGTCCTTCCTGCACACACTGTTCTTCCTCCTCCACACACTGTCCTTGCTCCTTTACACACTGTCATTCCTCCTCCACATACTGTACTTCCTCCTCCACACATTGTCCTTCCTCCTCCACACACTGGCCTTCCTCCTCCACACACTGTTCTTCCTCCTTTACACACTGTCCTTCCTCCTCCACACAGTGTCCTTCTTCCTCCACCCACTGTCCTTCCTCTACACACACTGTCCTTCCTTCCCCACACACTGTCCTTCCTCCTCCACACTCTGTCCTTGCTCCTTTACACACTGTCCTTCCTCCTCCAAACACTGTCCTTCCTCCTCCACACACTGTCCTTCCTTCTCCACACACCGTTCTTCCTCCTTTACACACTGTTCTTCCTCCTTTACACACTCTTTTTCCTTCTTCACACACTGTCCTTCCTCCTCCACACACTGTTCTTCCTCCTTTACACACTGTCCTTCCTCCTCCACACACTGTCCTTCCTCCTCCACACAGTGTCCTTCTTCCTCCACCCACTGTCCTTCCTTTACACACACTGTCCTTCCTTCCCCACACACTGTCCTTCCTCCTCCACACTCTGTCCTTGCTCCTTTACACACTGTCCTTCCTCCTCCAAACACTGTCCTTCCTCCTCCACACACTGTCCTTCCTTCTCCACACACCGTTCTTCCTCCTTTACACACTGTTCTTCCTCCTTTACACACTCTTTTTCCTTCTTCACACACTGTCCTTCCTCCTCCACACACTGTTCTTCCTCCTTTACACACTGTCCTTCCTCCTCCACACACTGTCCTTCCTCCTTCACACACTGTTCTTCCTCCTTTACACACTGTACTTCCTCCTCCACACACTGTCCTTCCTCCCCCACACACTGTCTTTGTGCCTTTACACACTGTCCTTCTTCCTCCACACACTATCTTTCCTCCACATACTGTCCTTCCTCCACACACTGTTCTTCCTCCTTCACACACTGTCCTTGCTCCTTTACACACTGTCCTTCCTCCTCCACACACTGTCCTTCCTTCTCCACACACTGTTCTTCCTCCTTTACACACTGTTCTTCCTCCTTTACACACTCTTTTTCCTCCTTTACACACTGTCCTTCCTTCTCCACACACTGTCATTCCTCCTCCACACACTGTTCTTCCTCCTTTACACACTGTCCTTCCTCCTCCACACACTGTCCTTCCTCCTTCACACACTGTTCTTCCTCCTTTACACACTGTACTTCCTCCTCCACACACTGTCCTTCCTCCCCCACACACTGTCTTTGTGCCTTTACACACTGTCCTTCTTCCTCCACACACTATCTTTCCTCCACACACTGTCCTTCCTCCTCCACACACTGTCCTTCCTTCTCCACACACTGTACTTCCTCCTCCACACACTTTTCTTCCTCCTTTACACACTGTCCTTCCTCCTCCACACATTGTCCTTTCTCCTCCACACACTGTCCTTTCTCCACACATTGTCCTTCCTCCTCCACCCACTGTCCTTCCTCCCTCACACACTGTCCTTCCTCCTTCACCCACTGTCCTTCCTCCTCCACACGCTGTACTTCCTCCTTTACACACTGTTCTTTCTCCTTTACACACTGTCCTTCCTCCTCCACACACTGTCCTTCTTCCTCCACACACTGTACTTCATCCACACACTGTCCTTCCTCTACACACACTGTCCTTCCTCTACACACACTGTCCTTCCTTCCCCACACACTGTCCTTCTTCCTCCACAATCTGTACTTCATCCACACACTGTCCTTCCTCTACACACACTGTCCTTCCTCTACACACACTGTCCTTCCTTCCCCACACACTGTCCTTCCTCCTCCACACTCTGTCCTTGCTCCTTTACACACTGTCCTTCCTCCTCCAAACACTCTGCTTCCTGCACACACTGTTCTTCCTCCTCCACACACTGTACTTCCTGCACACACTGTTCTTCCTCCTCCACACACTGTCCTTGCTCCTTTACACACTGTCATTCCTCCTCCACATACTGTACTTCCTCCTCCACACATTGTCCTTCCTCCTCCACACACTGTCCTTCCTCCTCCACACACTGTTCTTCCTCCTTTACACACTGTCCTTCCTCCTCCACACAGTGTCCTTCTTCCTCCACCCACTGTCCTTCCTCTACACACACTGTCCTTCCTTTCCCACACACTGTCCTTCCTCCTCCACACTCTGTCCTTGCTCCTTTACACACTGTCCTTCCTCCTCCAAACACTGTCCTTCCTCCTCCACACACTGTCCTTCCTTCTCCACACACTGTTCTTCCTCCTTTACACACTGTTCTTCCTCCTTTACACACTCTTTTTCCTTCTTCACACACTGTCCTTCCTCCTCCACACACTGTTCTTCCTCCTTTACACACTGTCCTTCCTCCTCCACACACTGTCCTTCCTCCTTCACACACTGTTCTTCCTCCTTTACACACTGTTCTTCCTCCTTTACACACTCTTTTTCCTCCTTTACACACTGTCCTTCCTTCTCCACACACTGTCATTCCTCCTCCACACACTGTTCTTCCTCCTTTACACACTGTCCTTCCTCCTCCACACACTGTCCTTCCTCCTTCACACACTGTTCTTCCTCCTTTACACACTGTACTTCCTCCTCCACACACTGTCCTTCCTCCCCCACACACTGTCTTTGTGCCTTTACACACTGTCCTTCTTCCTCCACACACTATCTTTCCTCCACACACTGTCCTTCCTCCTCCACACACTGTCCTTCCTTCTCCACACACTGTACTTCCTCCTCCACACACTTTTCTTCCTCCTTTACACACTGTCCTTCCTCCTCCACACATTGTCCTTTCTCCTCCACACACTGTCCTTTCTCCACACATTGTCCTTCCTCCTCCACCCACTGTCCTTCCTCCCTCACACACTGTCCTTCCTCCTTCACCCACTGTCCTTCCTCCTCCACACGCTGTACTTCCTCCTTTACACACTGTTCTTTCTCCTTTACACACTGTCCTTCCTCCTCCACACACTGTCCTTCTTCCTCCACACACTGTACTTCATCCACACACTGTCCTTCCTCTACACACACTGTCCTTCCTCTACACACACTGTCCTTCCTTCCCCACACACTGTCCTTCTTCCTCCACAATCTGTACTTCATCCACACACTGTCCTTCCTCTACACACACTGTCCTTCCTCTACACACACTGTCCTTCCTTCCCCACACACTGTCCTTCCTCCTCCACACTCTGTCCTTGCTCCTTTACACACTGTCCTTCCTCCTCCAAACACTGTGCTTCCTGCACACACTGTTCTTCCTCCTCCACACACTGTCCTTCCTGCACACACTGTTCTTCCTCCTCCACACACTGTCCTTGCTCCTTTACACACTGTCATTCCTCCTCCACATACTGTACTTCCTCCTCCACACATTGTCCTTCCTCCTCCACACACTGTCCTTCCTCCTCCACACACTGTTCTTCCTCCTTTACACACTGTCCTTCCTCCTCCACACAGTGTCCTTCTTCCTCCACCCACTGTCCTTCCTCTACACACACTGTCCTTCCTTCCCCACACACTGTCCTTCCTCCTCCACACTCTGTCCTTGCTCCTTTACACACTGTCCTTCCTCCTCCAAACACTGTCCTTCCTCCTCCACACACTGTCCTTCCTTCTCCACACACTGTTCTTCCTCCTTTACACACTGTCCTTCTTCCTCCTTTACACACTCTTTTTCCTTCTTCACACACTGTCCTTCCTCCTCCACACACTGTTCTTCCTCCTTTACACACTGTCCTTCCTCCTCCACACACTGTCCTTCCTCCTTCACACACTGTTCTTCCTCCTTTACACACTGTCCTTCCTCCTCCACACACTGTCCTTCCTCCTTCACACACTGTTCTTCCTCCTTTACACACTGTACTTCCTCCTCCACACAC
Source organism: Astyanax mexicanus (assembly GCF_023375975.1). Classification (NCBI taxonomy): domain Eukaryota; kingdom Metazoa; phylum Chordata; class Actinopteri; order Characiformes; family Acestrorhamphidae; genus Astyanax; species Astyanax mexicanus. The sequence continues at coordinate 14,061,634 of NC_064432.1, read as the reverse complement.
TGTCCTTCCTCCCCCACACACTGTCTTTGTGCCTTTACACACTGTCCTTCTTCCTCCACACACTATCTTTCCTCCACACACTGTCCTTCCTCCTCCACACACTGTCCTTCCTTCTCCACACACTGTACTTCCTCCTCCACACACTTTTCTTCCTCCTTTACACACTGTCCTTCCTCCTCCACACATTGTCCTTTCTCCTCCACACACTGTCCTTTCTCCACACATTGTCCTTCCTCCTCCACCCACTGTCCTTCCTCCCTCACACACTGTCCTTCCTCCTTCACCCACTGTCCTTCCTCCTCCACACGCTGTACTTCCTCCTTTACACACTGTTCTTTCTCCTTTACACACTGTCCTTCCTCCTCCACACACTGTCCTTCTTCCTCCACACACTGTACTTCATCCACACACTGTCCTTCCTCTACACACACTGTCCTTCCTCTACACACACTGTCCTTCCTTCCCCACACACTGTCCTTCTTCCTCCACAATCTGTACTTCATCCACACACTGTCCTTCCTCTACACACACTGTCCTTCCTCTACACACACTGTCCTTCCTTCCCCACACACTGTCCTTCCTCCTCCACACTCTGTCCTTGCTCCTTTACACACTGTCCTTCCTCCTCCAAACACTGTGCTTCCTGCACACACTGTTCTTCCTCCTCCACACACTGTCCTTCCTGCACACACTGTTCTTCCTCCTCCACACACTGTCCTTGCTCCTTTACACACTGTCATTCCTCCTCCACATACTGTACTTCCTCCTCCACACATTGTCCTTCCTCCTCCACACACTGTCCTTCCTCCTCCACACACTGTTCTTCCTCCTTTACACACTGTCCTTCCTCCTCCACACAGTGTCCTTCTTCCTCCACCCACTGTCCTTCCTCTACACACACTGTCCTTCCTTCCCCACACACTGTCCTTCCTCCTCCACACTCTGTCCTTGCTCCTTTACACACTGTCCTTCCTCCTCCAAACACTGTCCTTCCTCCTCCACACACTGTCCTTCCTTCTCCACACACTGTTCTTCCTCCTTTACACACTGTTCTTCCTCCTTTACACACTCTTTTTCCTTCTTCACACACTGTCCTTCCTCCTCCACACACTGTTCTTCCTCCTTTACACACTGTCCTTCCTCCTCCACACACTGTCCTTCCTCCTTCACACACTGTTCTTCCTCCTTTACACACTGTACTTCCTCCTCCACACACTGTCCTTCTTCCCCCACACACTGTCTTTGTGCCTTTACACACTGTCCTTCTTCCTCCACACACTATCTTTCCTCCACATACTGTCCTTCCTCCACACACTGTTCTTCCTCCTCCACACACTGTCCTTGCTCCTTTACACACTGTCCTTCCTCCTTCACACACTGTCCTTCTTCCTCCACACACTGTCCTTCCTTCTCCACACACTGTCCTTCCTCCTCCACACGCTGTCCTTCCTCCTCCACACACTATCCTTCCTCCACCCACTGTCCTTCCTCCTCCACACAGTTCTTCTTCCTCCACACACTGTCATTTCTCCTCCGCACACTGTTCTTCCTCCTCCACACATTATTCTTCCTCCTTTACACACTGTCCTTGCTCCTTTACACACTGTCCTTTCCTCCTCCACACACTGTCCTTCCTCCTCCACACGCTGTCCTTGCTCCTTTACACACTGTCCTTCCTCCACCCACTGTCCTTCCTCCTCCACACAGTTCTTCTTCCTCCACACACTGTCATTTCTCCTCCGCACACTGTTCTTCCTCCTCCACACATTATTCTTCCTCCTTTACACACTGTCCTTGATCCTTTACACACTGTCCTTTCCTCCTCCACACACTGTCCTTCCTCCTCCACACGCTGTCCTTGCTCCTTTACACACTGTCCTTCCTCCTCCACTCACTGTCCTTCCTCTACACACACTGTCCTTCCTCCCCCACACACTGTCCTTCCTCCCCCACACACTGTCCTTCTTCCTCCACACACTGTCCTTCCTTCTCCACACACTGTCCTTCCTCCCCCACACACTGTCCTTCCACCTCCACACACTGTCCTTCCTCCTCCACATGCTGTCCTTCCTCCTCCACATGCTGTCCTTGCTCCTATACACACTGTCCTTCCTCCTCCACACACTGTTCTTCCTCCTCCACACACTGTCCTTCCTCCACACACTGTCCTTCCTCCAAACACAGATGTTCATGTAGGACAGTGTTTGGAGAAAGGCAGTGTGTGGAAGAGGAAGGACAGCATGTGGAGATGTTGTCTCTGGTGAGGGGACCGGGTTCACTGCATGACGTACTGGTTTTTCCATGACATTTTGATGATTGTTTCCAAATGTCAGTAATAATGTAGCTAAACACTAAAAGCTCTATTAGTTTCACAGTAAACCCGATTCTCTGACCTGCAGGAGCCGACGGCTCAAACCAGCTCATAAAGACAACAGTCTGAAGAGGGAAAAGCAACACTGGGAGATGATGAACGGCCTGGTGAGAAGGAATGGAATGTATAGAAAGATGGAAGTGGAAGGAGGAAGTGATTCAATCTGTTTTCCTAACTGACAAATTGAAAAGCATAACATTATTACAGTCCGACTAATATTAGGATAGATATCGTTAAACATGAGGCAGTTCAGCCACTCGGCTGGAACTTACTGAAATGTTTTCTTTAAACTCCTTCACTTTTCAGTCCACCTTATTCTGCGTAATGATAAGTGTTGTGGAGTTCCATATAGCCTACAGTACTTCCACCACATTCCAAACATCTGGACTTTACATTTAGAATTTAGCTCCATCAACCACAGATGTAGCTCCCATTCTGTGGAAGATGGTGGAGATAAGTTAGCTAATGCTTCAAAAAAGTCATAAAAGTAGATAAAGAGAACCCAGTTAAACAAATGAGACAAAAATATTATACTCACTCAGTTATTTATTAAAGAAAATGGTAAAATATTACATATTTGTAATGTTACATCTCTAAAACATGGTGGTGGTAGTATCTTGGTTTGGGCCTGTTTTGCTGCATCTGGGTCAGGACAGCTTGTCTTCATTGATGGAACCATGAATTAATAGTGAATTTAATCATAGAATTCTAAAGTTAAATATCAGGATATCTGTACATAAACTAAACCTCTAGAGACGTTGGGTAATGCAGCAGGACAATGAAACATTAATAAAGTTAATGTTTTAGAAAGTCCTGATCTTAATCTAATGTAAATGTTGTGGGCGGAGCTGAAGTGATCAGCTAATGTGAGGAAATCCACCAGCATCCCAGACTTGAAAGTGACCCAACAGCCACAACTGCGGCAATGACATTCAGTGAGAAGTGATGCCCTCCTTGAGTCATCCTGTTGTGCCAGGGCCGTTGGCAGACGGCTGCACGACGAAGGACCACAACCCCAATTCCAATTAAGTTGGGATGTTGTGTAAAACATAAATAAAAACAAAATACAATGATTTCCAAATCCTTTTCAACCTATATTCAATTGAGTACACTATAAAGACAAGATATTTAATTTTTAAATGGATAAACCTTTCTAATTGTGAATCTGATGCTGTAATACATTCCAAAGAAGTTGGAACAAAAGTTGAGAAATGTTTAAAAACACCTGTTTGGAAAACTCCACAAGTGAGAGTCATGATTGGGTATAAAGTAGCATCCCTGAAAGGCTCAATCGTTGACAAGCAAGGTTGGAATTCAGGGATTTCATCATCTACACATTAGATTGTTTTTGGAGATCATGGACGTCATGTCCCCCAGGCCAAAGAGAAAAAAGGACTGTCTGACTGTTCTCAGAGTTCTAAAGCAAAGTTCTAAAGCAGCATCTCTGATGGTAAGGGGTTGTGTTAGAGACCACTTTTTAAAGATGTCCCCAAAGTCTGCAACAGCATCCAAATTCCCAATTTATTGGTACTGGTCAAATAGATCCTGTTGTGCCAGTACCGTTGGCAGACGGCTGTATGACACAGGAATACATTCACACAGACCGTTAACCCCGACTGCCCTACATCAGAATCTGCGGAAACTGCATGTGAATATTGGAGCTGCCTGGGATGGTTTATCGCAGGACTCCATTAGGAACCTCCACAATGTGTAGCTCAATAACCACCGCCCATATCAATCTAAATTATTAAATAATCATAATCATTTACTGTTTCCGGTATCTTTTCTGCTCCTTCTATACAGCATCAGGATCCCACACTTCTCTCAGGGTGCATCTATTTTTTGTAAGTCTTGTTTACACAGATTCTTGGCATCATCCCAGAAAAAGCCCGAACTTGTTGTCTCTGGCTCATCGCTCGTCTGAGGACACAGATCAGCGCATAAAAGTATACAGGCTTTTTTCATGGTCGCACACAAAAATGCAGATCTGTGAGGACGATTGTTTATCCTGGGTGATATTTCAGAAAAGCCCAGACAGCAAAAGCAAACACACTGATAAAAAAAACACTACATGCCCTAAATAAACTTCAACTATATATGGCAAACAAACAGGACAAGGTCAGAAATGTAAGAAATATTCATTTCAATGGAAATAGTGACTGTGTACTTCGTCATAAAATCAACATTTGTATTCCAGCTGTGAATTTTTAGAGGTAATCTGATGTGATTTCACCTCATGCGTGCATCCAGGAGCATCTTCCACAGAATAGATTGGCTTGATGCAGTCTTATTGCATCCCCAGACCATCATGCCGCCTCCACCATGCTTGACAGATTGCACATTTTTTATTGTTTGTCAAATAAACCTCACACATGTTCTAATCTGTTCACAACACCTTCCAATATTTGATTGCCCAATGTCTTTTCTCTTTGACCCATTGCAGTCTTTTCTTTTCTTTTAATTGGTCAGTGTGAGATGTGTCTTTTTTGTCAACTCTGCCATGAAGTCAATCATCCTAAAAGGTTCCATTTAGTACAAACTGTGATGCGTCTTTGTTTCAAACTGCATCTCTAAGATATTTATCTTCCTGCACAGTTGTGCATCGGGGGCTCCCACTCCTTTTTCTGTTTTTGTTAGAGCAGTGCTGTTTGTGCTGCTCTTCGGCCATATGCCATTTTATATCTTATCCATGATTTTTTATAAATAACAGTAGTTATCAAACTTGCACTACTGACTGGATCAGCTTTCGGGTACCGAGAGATTTTACTGAACGGTGAAAATCTGCGTGTAGCTACAGGATATTTGAAAACTTTACAAGTCAGTCTGCTGTCACTAAATCATTTTAAACTTTTAGTTTCTAACCACCTTCAGACAACATGTAACTGCTTTGGTTGAGTATTTATTTGACATTTTATTTATTTTGTCTCTTTATTTATCTAATTTTCTGTTTTACAGTTTAACCTTTTATTTATTTTATTCATTTCATTATTTTATTTTTTGTTTTCCTTGTGTTCTTTTTGACCTTTTAATATTTTATTTTATTTATCCTTTTATTAATTTATTATGTTTTATATCTATTATATTATTCTAATTATTTATCTCTCTATTTTATTGCTATACATTTTAACCTGTAAACTTATACTTTTATTCTTAATTATACCACAGTTAGTTCTGACCCTGCAATGTGATTGGCTGAGAGGCATTCTATTGGTGCCGTTATCAGCCGGTTATGCACTGTCACCGAAGCTCTCTGTGTATTACTCCGCCACATACAGGTAACCTAGCAAAGATGCAGCGCTTACAAGCCAAACAGCACAGCTACAAACAGAGCAGCAATGGAACTATTTTAACTGGTGGAGTGTTTATAACCAAACATATCTTATTTTCTCCTCCTCTTTAACTCAAAATCTTTCAATAAAGAGTGATAATGTAACTGTGGTATAATCACATTAATACACTCGAGGTTCGTGCTATAACGTGTAATACAACATCAGCACAGCAGTGCCAATATTACACCTTATAGCACTTCCTCTCATGTATTATTGCCTAATTATTTTGTTTCTTCTTAACTAAATATTATAATGTTTGCTTGTTTTTCTAATGCTTTTACTATTTAATTTTTTTCATGAAGTTCCTTATTTTAGCTTAACCTTGATTTTAATTGAAAATAAAAAAGTGAAAATAAAGGTTGATTGATTGAAAGGAGTATTTACTGCAACAGCATAGCAAGATGTTTTCAGTTTCTTTGCAATATGTCCTTTCTTAATACAACAAGAGACTATATAAGGGTGTCTTTAGAAAGTTGGACAGAAAGTAGTTTGCCTTTATCTTCTGATTGATATGAGACAAAAACAATCTCTAACTTCACCAGGGGAGACAGGTGGCTTTAAATATTTGAAAAAGTGTAAAGTTTGGTGGAGGGGGGATCATTATGATTATAGTGTGGTGTTGTTTTTCAGGAGTTGGGCTCCTCCCCTTAGTTTCAGTGAAAGGAACTCTTAATGCTTCAGAAGACCAGGAAGTTCTGGACAATTTCATGCTCGTGTCTTGTATGTTTAGGGTCATCGTCTTGCTGGAAGGTCTCAAGTCTTTTACAGCCTCCAACAGCTTTTCTTCTTCCAGGATTGTTCTGTATTTATTTATCTCCATCCATCCATCTTCCATTTATCAACTCTGACCAGCTTCCTAAATCTGTCCCTGCTGAAGAAAAGCATCCCCACAGCATAATGCTGCCACCACCATGTTTCACAGTGCAGTGGGGATCAGGGTGTGTTCAGGGTGATGAGCAGTGTTACTTTTCTGCCAAACATAGTGCTTTACTTTTTTACAAAAAGTTCAGCTTTGTTCTGATCTGTGAACAGAATCTTCTTCCACATGTTTACTGTGTTCCTACATGACTTGTAGCTACAAACTGCTAAACTGAACTTCTTACGTCTTTCTTTTAATAATGCTTTTTTTATTATTCCACTCTTCAATTAGTGCTATTTAAAACAAAGTGTAAAGTTTGGTGGAGGGGGGATAATTATCTTTGGGATAATTTGGAGCATCAGTGTTTTATCTCATGAATGCGCTTCTGGAAGAATGGTCAAAAATTCCCATAAACACCATAAGCACACTCCTAAACCTCGTGGAAAGCCTTTCGTAGCTGCTCATTTCTTCTTAAACTCTGTGGAACAGGAACGGGATGTGACTACGGACTGGAAGCGCTACTTTTGTACTTTTTCTGCTTTCTTTATCTCTTTTTCAGAATCTACCAAAATCCCCACATTAATTCTGGCTCAATTAATCCCAAATCCACTGTGATTGGAGGGCAATTATTCCGCCCGGCTGATCTGAAGGCCATTGTCACTGTGCAACTTCAAGGGTTCTTTTGTACAGCGGAAGAATGGGAAGCTGACCCCCAAATGCCACAGATCAGGGCCACCGAGCAGTGTGTGTGTGTGTGTGGATAGTGTTTCTTGGCGCTGAATGACGGGGCGAGAGAGGGATCCTAAACCTTATAGCTCTGATGATTGAAGTGATACAGACAGAATTAATTGGACGGAGGGGTTTGAGAATTATGGGCACTTTTTTCAATGTTGAAGTAATTATCACGTATCAAGTAATTATTTAACTCTGAGATAAAAAGGGTTCTAAACTGTTTGGTGCGCTGTTGCTCTTTTTCTTTGGTAAAAAATGAAAAAAAAAAATCAGCTCTTTTACTGACTTTTATAAAAGTATATAAAAATATTACACTACAAGCTATACAAAATAAAACTGTGATGTACTAGATTTTTTTGTTGGTGAAACATTTTTACATTTTTTAATATTGAGACAATTTTGAAGCTGTGAAACCATTTATATATAGGTCTGATTTTGCTATTTATAGGTTTATGTAGTTTGAACAGTGTTGTTTTATTATATAAACTACAGACAACATTTCTCCCAAATTCCAAATAAAAATATTGTCATTTAGAGCATTTATTTGCAGAAAATGAGAAATGGCTGAAATAACAAAACAGATGCAGAGCTTTCAGACCTCAAATAATGCAAATAAAACAAGTTCATATTTATAAAATTTTAAGAGTTCAATATTTGGTGGAATATCATCATGTTCTCCTCCACCAGTCTTACACACTGCTTTTGGATAACTTTATGCCTTTACTCCTGGTGCAAAAAAATCGACCAGTTCAGTTTGGTTTGATGGCTTGTGATCATCCATCTTCCTCTTGATTATATTCCACAGGTTTTTAATTTGGTAAAATCAAAGAAAATCATAATTTTTTAGTGGTCTCTTATATTTTTTCAAGAGCTTTGTATATAAATAGGACAGGGAATGAATGACCTTAAATTACTTAAATTATTAAGCTTTACAGTGTGTACAGCTGTCAACAGTAAATTATTTATAATATATAATATAAAATATTTGAACTAACTAGTTCATTCATTTGAATTATTTGAACAAAACGTAGTAAAGTTGAATGAACTTACTATATTATGTCTTTAAAATTGAATTGAGTAAAATTGAGTTAACCATTTTTTTCTGTGTACTGTATGTCTAAATTGGTCTCCTTTTATTTAAACTAACTTTTGCACCTCTAATGGAAACAAGTACAAAAAGTCATTTTTGTGTTTTACAGTATGCAACATTATACAAACATTTAATAATGCTTTAAAAAGTAACATATAGAAGCACTATTAGTAACATTCCCAAAACTAAAATATAAGAAAACTAAAATTTGGTTAGCTAGGCACATATAGCACCAGTCAAAAGTTTGGACTATTTTTTTTTATTTAAAATGTTCTGTATTGTAGATTAATACAAACTCATCCAAACTATGAAGAAAAAAAACATATGGAATTATAAAATAAAATAAAAAAGTGTTAAACAAACCAGAATATGTTTTATATTTTACATTCTGCAAAGTACAGTAGCTCCTCTTGTTTAGATGATAATTTTTCCACATCTCTGCTGGATTTATGAGGTAGAGTCACCTGGAATTCAGGCTTTCAGTTAACAGCTGTGCTGAACTCATCAAGAGTTAATTACTTGAATTTCTTGTCTCTTAATGTGTTTGAGAGCATCAGTTAAAGTAAAGTAGTGAAGAGGTAGAGTTACAGGTATACAGTGAATAGTGAATATTTGAGTAATGTTCTAATCCAGATTATGAGAAGCAACAACTACTCAACCATCACATATATCATGATGAAACTATTCATTTACTATGTAGGAAAAGGATGATAATCCATCAAAAGTTTGACAGTTTGACTGACAGCTGGTCTCAGTGGTACTCTGGGCCGGTCGGCCTGGTCTCTGAACTTTGCCCTCTTTTTGAGGAGCTGTGTTTCTCTGAATGTGAGACTCTGAGTTCTGCAGGGCTCCTGATGGAGTGTGAAGGCCACAGTGTTTCAGAAGCTCTGGCCTCGGGGGGATCTGCAGAGAAGTGTGTCCAAGCGAAAGACAGACAACCGCCCACTCAGACAAACCAGACAAACGCTGCAATTGATGGATTATAAATTAGCTCTGACTCTGCTGTCTGTCCCCGAGACTGAGACTGTTCAGATCCTCCACAACCACCAGTTTTACCCACGGAGAACCACAGTGCCCCTGACCTGGCAGAGTTCCCTGCCCCCTCCGGAGCCCCAACACGGCACAACTACACTACTCTCTATGAGCCTGGATAAGCTCAAAACGTTTAGTTACTATACCTAAAAAAACTTGATTTAGGGTGTGTCAGTGTGTCTTTGCTATCGTAACAATGGGAAAAGTACACCTTGCATAGTTCAAAACGTAAAAGAAAAAAGTCATGTACTAATTCTCTTAATTAATGATGGGTGTGTTTAATTTTGGGCGTGACATGAAATAAACCAATCAGAGTGTCTCTCGCTCATCATTCCCTTTAAGAGTCAGGTGAGCTCTGACTTTGGCGGATTGCTATTTTAGAGGTGCAGCTACCTGGACGTGTCCAACAAATGCTTCTCAGCAGAGGAAACTGAGCTGCTGGTTCATTTACGGGTACAGCAATGTTATTTTATTTGCTATTCTCTTTATTGTTGATGTAAAAGTTAGGTCCTGTGCACTGCTGCCGAGATAGCGATGAACGTCTGTCTAGGTTGTATTCAGTCAGTGGAGCTCCTGTGTTTTCTGTTACCAAGATAAACAAGCAAAACTCCAGAAATGTACCTGAACACACCTCATTTCCAGACCACCACGCCCATCAGTGTAGATATATTCAGAAGCTCTGCTGCTATTTAAACCAGGCAGGAGGATGGAGGACTGTTTGTGGGGTGTAAGATAGCAATGAGCATCACAATGCACCTTGTGCAGGGTGTAAGAGTTAACAGTAAATTACAAAAAATTACAGCTCAGAAAATGTTGTTTGCTCTTATAACCTACAACATAGACATCTGGCATATTATCATAGTATATGCTATACAATTTACCTAAGGTAGCCTGGGGAAAATGACTACACACTAGTGGTGGCTGTCAGAAACTGGGGGACACACCTAGTATGCAAATTTTTTTTTTCTTAAACAGAACTAAATGTACTTGATTTTAAACAAATTAAAGGATTATAGTATTTTTGTCATACTTACATTTTTCAGATTATCAAACAAAATTTAATATCAGACAAATATAACCTGAGTAAATATAAAATATAAAAAGCATTTTTTTAAATAATGATTATATTTATTGAGGGGAAAAAAATCTATCCAAACTAATCTAACCCTGTGTGGAAAAGGTTTTGCCCCCCCATAAATTAACTGTGATATGCTTTAAATTTTTTACTATAATCAATAACATTAATACTAATCAAGTTAATGAAGTATAATCAAATGCATTATGATACTACGGTAGGCAACATGGCTTGACATAAAGCACACTACTAACCACAACCAGACCTGATTACTGATTACAGACCTGTAGAATCAATGAATCACTTAAATAGAATCTGTCTGACAACATGAAGCAGGTAAAATATCTCAAAAAGTAGCACATTATTAAACCCCCATCTGAAGAAACTCTGATTGAGATGCTGTGGATGATCTTAAACAGGATGTTTATGCTGGAAAATCCTCCAATTGTGTCTGAATTAAAATAATTCTGTAAAGAAGAGTGGAACTAAATTCCTCTACAGAGATGAGAAAGACTCATTAACAGATATCAGTAAAGCTTGATTACAGTTTTGCAAACACTTTTTTCACACAGTGAAAAAGGATTGGTTTGGATAGTTTTTTTTCCTTTAATAAATAAAATTATTATTTAAAAAGTGATTTTTATATATTTAGTAAGGTTATCTTTGTCTGATATTGAAGTTTGTTTGATAATCTGAAAAATATTAGTATAACAAAAAATCAAACACTAAACAAATCTGTATATGTGAAATATGTGTCAGTTCCTCCCACAGGCTAAAAACACATAGACCGTAGTCCAAAATTCATTGGAAAAGCACTGGATGCCCTTGAAAGAATACCTAACAACCCCCCAGTCTGCTGCCTCCACAGCTATAATGCTGTTCGATGATTGGTTCAGGAGTTCAGAAAGTGACAGGAAGGCCACTCACGTTCATCTAAGAGAGAGTGAGGGATACGGTCAGGGCCACGCCCTGGTCCACGCCCTCACTGACCCTGACCACTGGCTGTAATCAGACTGTTTTAGGTTCATTTCTCATTTTTCTCCCCTTGGTTTTGATTCTGCTTTGAATATAAAATGGCTTGCATCTCTGTCACTTTGCCTCTTAACTCTTTGCGAGAGTGATGCTATAGTGCGTATGGGCTGTTCAAAATTATGTAAACTTTTTTATGATTCTAATCCCTCATACATTTCTCAAAAAATCTATTTCCAAAAACTATGTAAAATGTATAAAAAATTAGATCTAAATGCTTATAATAAGCAAATAAATCTGTCAATGGGATAAGCAATTTTTACTTGGTAAAATTTCTTAAGATAAGCAGTATTAGCTAGGCCTTTGCTTTGCACTTAAATGTCTTAAAACTAGTAAGAACGTGTGCAATTAAAGCATTTTAAACTCAATAAAAGCCAAAATCATCTTCCAAAAACTAGACAAAATGTATAAAATATGAGATGTAAATGCTGATATTAAGAATCATATAAAAATATAAAATATAAAAAATGCCAATGAGGTAAGCAATTTTTTACTAGGTCTTTGCTTTGCACTTATATGTAAATAAAGCATTTTAAACACAATATTGTGCCCAATAATAAGACCCAAGGGCGTAGGAGCGGGCTTGATATTGGGGGGGACACATTTGCCAATATGAACCCAAGCCCACCCAATAATTTCCTAGAACATTTGTGGAAATTACTTTTAATTAAAAGTAAATTATTATTATAAGGTGATTTTACAACCTAAACATGTTACTCCACATTACAGCTACTGTTGTTAGAAAAATTATGCAAGCAATGTCTGAGTTATCACCTAATATTTAAAATAATATAACAGATTATTATTGTTATTATTATTATTATTATTGTTATTATTATTATTATTATTATTATTATTATTATGTATTGGCATGTCAATTCTGTTGTATATTTACATTTTCTCCAGCACTTTTATTTTTTTCTACTGAGAGCTCTTCTTAAGATGGTGTCCTTTTATGTAAAAGAATGTAACTTTACGTTTCATAGAGACTTTTATAAACGTCAGGATATGTGGTCTTACTGTGAACTACAAATGAACAGAAGTCACGTTACAGCAGTGTTTCTCAACCCAGTTCTTATATATTCTACTGCATATTAAAACTGTTCTGCATATTCTAGAGCTTCCTCTGGTGGATATACATGATTAATTTAGGCTCCATAGGGGGCTAAAGGATTTTAACAGGTAAACTCAGTAAATGACTGTTTATTAGCTGATCAGGTGGAAAACACTAGTTTAGGGCAGTGATCGGGGTTAAGTAACTGCTTTAAACTACCAACTTAAAGTACTGTACGAAATTCTGGCGATCATCTACATCCAGCTTCTAGATAACTAGTTAGTTAAATCAATGTTCGTTCATTATAGCTCACAGTAAGTCCTGTAATCCTAAATGAATAAACAGTTTGAAAATTAAAGTGATTAGTTGATCAGGTAGAGGGAAACATTACATATATATTTTATTTTTTTCCTTTAACCCTGACTCCCAATCTAGCTAATTCCAAAGATAAGCTTACACACTAACACAGCTGCAGTTTATTAATCACAGTGTGTTTAATCTGTGTGCTGATTCAGAGACGTGTATTTTTAACCAGCTATCAGAAACATATCATCACAGTTGAAGTGGTTAGCCTATCGTTACCTTTCTCTTAGAAAAATCTTCGTATATCCATATCTGTTTTAAAATCAGCTGAAGCTGCTGCGTCCCGATCCCGCTGCTAAATCTCACAGCGAGGGGGCGGGGCTTCCCCAACAGCAAACTGCCTCTGCTCCGCGCGCCGCAAAACCAGCAAGCTGATTGGCTGTTTCTACTGAGAGGCGTGACTTAATACCTGAACCGGCTCCGTGATTGGTCCGGTCTGTCTCCTCATTAATAGTACAGCTGACCTGAGCGAACTGATATCATTTTTGGGGGGGACAAATCCACCTGTTTCTAATATCCCCCCCGGTTCCTACGCCTATGATAAGACCTAGAGACTCTTTTTATTATTAAATTTCTCTCAAACAAGTCTTGATTGATCAGACTAAGTGATAAGTGTACACTTACTCAAATTAAACCATATAAGTGAAGTATAGAAGTATATAGTGAAGAAGAAACAGAAAATCTGAAATTTGTTGCAATTTTTTTATTAACTAACAATTGTAAAACATACATGTAAAACATTTTTTTACGTTTTTACAAGAGAGAGAGAGAGAGAGAGAGAGAGAGAGAGAAAGAGAGAGAGAGAGAGAGAGAGAGAGAGAGAGAGAGAGAGAGCCCAGGCTGCCCTTTATAACCTCCAATCTTCACCCTGGTGCTTCCTGCTCACATAACACTTCTTCAGCTGGTTGAGCATCATTCATGTACTTATTAAAAAAATGAGTACAAAATATTTACAAGTAATATTTAAGTAATTTACTGTAGGCAATCTGGTTACATGACTTAGATACTTTGAATAAGTAAACTGTAAACTGCGTACTCAAATAATCTCTACCTCACTTTATAACGAACCTCTTTCTAGAACAAAAAAGGTAAATTCTGAGGGGACTCTAACCATCAGCCTATATTGCATTAATGAAAAATCACAAGTTATGCGTTATGCACAAAATATGTATTTCCACACAAAATAGTTACACCTCAATATACAACCAATTTTAGTCATCTTGCTCTACTTCACCTTATCTTACTCTACTTCACTCTATCTTGCTCTATTTCACTCTATCTTGCTCTACTTCACTCTATCTTTCTCTACTTTACTCTATCTTGCTCTACTTCACTCTATCTTGCACTACTTTACTCTATCTTTCTCTACTTTACTCTATCTTGCTCTACTTTACTCTATCTTGCTCTACTTTACTCTATCTTGCTCTACTTTACTCTATCTTGCTCTACTTTACTCTATCTTGCTCTACTTTACTCTATCTTTCTGTACTTCACTCTAGCTTGCTCTACTTCAGTCTATCTTGCTCTACTTCACTCTATCTTTCTCTACTTCAGTCTATCTTGCTCCACTTTACTCTATCTTTCTGTACTTCACTCTATCTTGCTCTACTTTACTCTATCTTGCTCTACTTTACTCTATCTTGCTCTAATTTACTCTATCTTTCTGTACTTCACTCTAGCTTGCTCTAATTTACTCTATCTTGCTCTACACTGTAAAACATTACAGCCACATTAAGTTATGTGAACTTATTTTTTCTTTTCAATTCCAATTGCCATGACAAGTTTAGTATATTGAACTCAAGTTCCTTCGTTTTACATAAAAATTACTTAAAATAACATATTGTCTTAACTTCCTGTGAGTTATTCAAATTTACCCAAGTTTATTCACTCAAGTTTATTTTTAAGTTATTGGTTAAAAAAAAGAAAAATGGGAAGAGAGGTAGAGTGATAGGCAGCAAGTTAGAAAAGACTGGAGTACTTTTTACAACTTTAAAACCCTGGGCACATTGGGCTAAACATTTTTTAACCGACGCATAGCAATTAATAATAACAAGGAGCAAAAAACTAAAGGGGATTACTTTCAGCTGCGCAGGGACACGCCTCACTCTATCTTGCTCTACTTCACTCTATCTTGCTCTACTTCACTCTATCTTGCTCTACTTCACTCTATCTTGCTCTACTTCACTCTATCTTGCTCTACTTCACTCTATCTTGCTCTACTTTATTCTATCTTTCTCTACTTCAGTCTATCTTGCTCTACTTCACTCTATCTTGCTCTACTTTACTCTATCTTGCTCTACTTCACTCTATCTTTCTCTACTTCAGTCTATCTTTCTCTACTTTACTCTATCTTTCTCTACTTCAGTCTATCTTTCTCTACTTTATTCTATCTTTCTCTACTTCAGTCTATCTTGCTCTACTTCACTCTATCTTTCTCTACTTCAGTCTATCTTGCTCTACTTTATTCTATCTTTCTCTACTTCACTCTATCTTGCACTACTTTATTCTATCTTTCTCTACTTCACTCTATCTTGCACTACTTTATTCTATCTTTCTCTACTTCAGTCTATCTTGCTCTACTTCACTCTATCTTTCTCTACTTCAGTCTATCTTTCTCTACTTTATTCTATCTTTCTCTACTTCAGTCTATCTTGCTCTACTTCACTCTATCTTTCTCTACTTTACTCTATCTTTCTCTACTTCAGTCTATCTTGCTCTACTTCACTCTATCTTGCTCTACTTTACTCTATCTTTCTCTACTTCAGTCTATCTTGCTCTACTTTACTCTATCTTTCTCTACTTCAGTCTATCTTGCTCTACTTCAGTCTATCTTGCTCTACTTCACTCTATCTTGCTCTACTTTACTCTATCTTTCTCTACTTCAGTCTATCTTGCTCTACTTCACTCTATCTTTCTCTACTTCAGTCTATCTTGCTCTACTTCACTCTATCTTGCTCTACCTCAATGCCTCACTCAACCTCACTCTGCCCACTGTCTGTAAACTGAGTACTTAAGTAAACTCTTCCTCACTCTGCCTCTCTCTACTCTCATTTTGCCTCGCTCTACCTCTTTCTGCCTTGTGCTAAATCACTCTACCTCAATCTACCTTACCTCTCACGCTGCCTCCCTCTACCCCTACTTTACCTCACTCTGTCACACTCTACCACACTTTGCCTTGCTATTCCTTACTCTACCTCCAGCTTCATTATGTCACATGAGCACAGTCTGTAAACTGAATATTTAAGCAAGCTCTACCTCACTCTACCTCTTCATACCTCACTCTGCCTCACTCTAATATTAATTCATCTCACTCTGCCTCACTCTACTTTGCTTCATCTCACTTTACCTCACTTTACCTTGCTTTATCTCACTCTACCTTGCTTCATCTCACTCTGCCTCACTCTATCTTGCTTTATCTCACTCTATTTTGCTTTATCTCACTCTACCTTGCTTTATCTCACTCTGCCTTGCTTCATCTCACTCTGCCTTCCTCTACCTTCCATCTACCATCATCACTCTACCTCAGTCTACCTCACACTGCCTTGCTCTACCTCAATCTAAATCACTCTATCTCATCCTGCCTTGCTTTACCTCTGTGCCTCACTCTACCTCCAACTTCATTACGTCATGTGAGCACAGTCTGTAAATTGATTACCTAATCAGTAATTGCTACCTAATTCTGCCTCTTCCTTCCTCACTTTGCCTCACTCTACCTTGCCTTAACTCACTTTACTTTGCTCTACCTCTATATACAGTGGCATGAAAAAGTATTTTGCCCCCTACAAGTTTCTTTTGTTTTTGCTTTTTGTGTCATACTGATATTTTTCTGATTATCAAACAAACTTTAATATCAGACAAATATAAGGGGTCATCGTCTTGCTGGAAGGTGAATCTCATTCCTAGACTCAAGTCTTTTACAGCCTCCAACAGGCTTTCTTCTTCTTCCAGAATTGTCCTGTATTTATTTATCTCCATCCATCTTCAATCCATCAACTCTGATCAGCTTCCTAAATCTTCGTAAATTTCGTAAAAAAAAAGTTCACCTTTGTTCTGATCTGAGAACAGAATCTTCTTCCACATGTTTACTGTGTTCCTACATGACTTGTAGCTACAAACTGCAAACAGCACTTCTTGCATCTTTCTTTCAACAATGCTTTTCTTCTTCCACTCTTTCATAAAGACCAGATTTGTAGAGAGACAGATTCTCCTGATCCACCTGAGCTGTGGATCTCTGCAGCTCCTCCAGAGTGACCATGGGCCTCTGCTGAGGTTCACCAGAGTAGAAGCAAGGGTTCTCTGGTGATGATAAGAGAATCTTATTGGTAGGATTACTCACTGTAGCCTCCTCTAGCAGAGTCTTCTGTATGAACAGGTCCAGACAGTCCAAAACCCATCGCCATGAAGGCAGTCGGGGTCAACAAACACTCAACAACCAACCAATCAACAACCAAAATATCAAAGCAGGGGTCAAAAAACAAAAGACCCAATAAACAAGAAGAATGCTTAGAACTCAGAACTATAAACACGGCGCTTTCACAAGAAACATTTCAAACTCTCTTTGTCTCTTTTGAAGAGTCCTCATTAGTCCTGGGATGAGTCGCCCCAGGTCGGGGGCGGAGCTTCAGGGAAGTGCATTGGAGCACATTACTCCCTCCACTGTATGTGGGAGGATTTCTGTAGTTCTGGAATCAGACTTAGAGAGCGGAGGCCATCAGTCAGAGAACTGGAGGGATTGAAATCAAGGCTTTCTTAGGCTACGTTCACATTAAAAACCACTTAGCTCAAATCTGATTTTTTTGCTCAGATCAGATTTGTCGGTCTTGACGTTTCACATTTACAAATGTAAGTGATCTGTATCTGTGTGTAATGTGAACGAATCTGTCCCTGAAACTCCTCACATACTGCACATTGATACCTGTATTGATACAACAAGAGTTGTGTGGGTACGAGAGAGAAGCACGTAGCGCTAATGCTAATGCATAAAAGGAAAAAGATGCATGAATTCAGATTTGACCGTTTACATTCATGTCGCATGTTCATGGATTGGACCATGATTAAATATCTGATTTAGGACCACATATGAAAGGGACTCAAATCTGATTTAAAAATCAGCCATGAAAAAAAAACAGTTCTAAGCCACATTGAGCAAAAAATTTGATTTGAGTCACTTCCTAATGACGTCACCAAATGAAAGTCAAGTCATATCAATATATGCGTCATTCCACCGAATGGGTGCCATTTGTTTGTTGTAACTCTTAACTCTAAGTTAAACATATTTTTTTTATCTTTTTACAACTCTAACCATACAAATCTAATAACACATATATTTAACTATTCAAAACATGTACTGGTCAAACTCTTTAAGCTTTACCTTTTTACAAGGTTTCTAATCTGAAGATGTTTACAAAACTCATGTGACATTTAAAAAAACATTTAAAAAACATGTTTAAAAACAAGACCACTAATTCCTTTAATCTTCTCTCAAGAAAGTCTTTATTTTAAAGAAATGGTTATAGACTGCATGTTTAAATAATTGATATTCATGACAAAAAAAAATCACTCCTGTTACGTTTTATGTTTCGAGTAACAGGACTGAAAGTAACAGGAATTAGTTTTTAGCATAGAATTAGCAAAAACATGAAAAATTGTTAAATGGCGGCTATGCTAATAGCATGAGAACACTGAGCACATTCTAGTGATTTTTAAAAAAATTGTATTTTAAAAATAAACCAATAAGATCTAAGAATTAATTTAGATAACAGGACTGAGTGTTGAGATTGAGCTCCTCAGTCATCGTTACAATAACATCAAATATACAGAAAAACTAATGAGGGAACTTAATTCTGGTCTTTCCATGATCTTCAGAAGAAGCAGCTGATGTCACTTCCTGTTGTAGATGTGACTTTCTGTTGTAGAATGTTCCAGATGTTTCAGATGTTCAGGGTAATGTGTTAAGGTAACAGGACTGAGTTACCTGGAACATACCTTTTTTTTAAAGCATAGATGGGATTTGGAGTCACACAACAATGCAATATATATATATATATATATATATATACATCTCTGAAGTATTTTAAAAATTATATTTCATGGTAAAGTTTATAGTTAGAGAGTGGGGAGAATGGGTAACAAATGCTATTTTTTCAGTGTTCTAAGTAGTTTTTTATTAATGTTTTTAATTACATATCTTACATTTGCAATCAGTTCAATGTATAAGACACTATGATGAATAATAAAAAATGTATTTTAAAGTTATTTTGTGTGCACAATTATACATGTCATTTCCTGGGAAAAGAAATCAATCAATCAATCAATTAATCAATCAATCAATCAATCAATCAATCAATCAATCAACCTTTATTTTGACTCGGAAGCACATTAACTAAAATAGAATTAGAATAAAAAGAAATAATTATTATAATAAAGCTTGGTTTAATTGATAAAACATTAAAATCAAAAGAATATAAGATTAATACAACACTAAAAAAGCAATACTAATAAAAAAACTATTTTAAAAGTATATAATAATAATAATAATAATAATAATAATAATAATAATAATAATAATAATAATAATAATAATAATTATTATTATTATTATTATTATTATTATTATTATTATTATTAATGGCACCGATTTGGCGGAGTGTGCAATTTAACAACACTGCAGAAGTTACTTTGTAGTATATTACATTTTAATATCAAAAATCATAAATCATAAAAAAAGTTTAAAAGGAACGTATTTTAAAGAAAGAATTGACTTCATTTTAACACATTTCAGAAGTTTTTAAATAAAGAATGCTAGTTAAGATCACAGTCTAATGCGTAAAAGAGCTGTATAGTTTATTGTATTGGGTTTTATATTGAATATTGACAAGTTTTCTGTCTGTTTTTGATAATTTCCTGATGCTGCTCTTTATTAAATAGATCTACATGATCTTATCATTTATCTCATGATAAACATGCTGTTGTTGGCTGGATTTCTCAGCACTGTCGCTCGGCCGTGGCTGTTTGTACAGCTGATGTTTCTCTGCAGTGTAATATACGGCCGTGTTTGTTTTCAGAGACGGCCCTGGAGCTTCGCTTGAAGTTCATATTTATTTTATGAAGGCGATTCGTTCACACTGAGCCAAAATCACACTTTCTGTTCCATCACTGCTGCTGTACTACACCTCCGGAGTGTTTTCCTGTGATAAAATTGAAGTATTAACCCTTTCAGACCTGATGTAAGGATGCTGTTTTTTTGTCTGAAAAAGCACAGAAAAGAAGACTCTAACATTCTACTATAAAATCTATATAGTAAATAAATCCAATTAACTAAAATATGTAATAGTTTGTGTGTAATATTTTATATTTCATATTTCATACTGACCTTTTAGTTTCGTAAATCATCCCTGAACAGGATTAAAAGATTAAAAAATGTTCTAAGTCACAATAAATTAGTAAAAATGATCTGTTACTTTGCCTTAATGGCTCTAGTACTACTGTTCTTTCAGGGTTTTTGCAGTGGGCGGGGCCAAGTTACTGTTTTATTGGTTTATAAACATGTTCATTGGCTGGTTCCTGGTCTATTTTAATAAACAACAGCTCTCAAATAGTATTATAAACAACAAAATATTTAAAAAATAAAGAAAATACATGATGTCCATAATAAAGGGCACAGGGTCTGAAAGAGTTTAAAAGAAGATATTATGTCCTTTTACAAAAGTTATAATTGTTTGTTTTATAAAAAAAATATGTTTATGAATTTCTTTACACAAAAGATCTCACCAGCTAATCTATTCTTACAAATTTCAGTCCCTTCAGAACGAGCCGCTTAAGAGCTCTGACACTTTTATTTTAAACACCTTTAAACGTCTTTAACCGCCTTAGTTTATTTATTTGATTTATTCTTTTTTTTATTTAATTAATTAATTTTTAATGATTTTTGGGATGTTTTTGGATTGTTTTAAGTCTTATTTTAGTTAACTATTAATTACTTTTAGTCCATGTTTTAAGTTTTATTTATTCATTGTTGCATTCTTATTTTTTAATAATAATACCTATGATTTTTTGATTCTTACTAAAATCCTTATTTTGATCTTATTTGTTGTATATTTGTTGTTATTTTAAAATATGTTATATGTTTTAAAATGAAAATGCTGGGTCTTTTTTTTATTCTTATTTTATTTTTTTACCATCCCGTCCCTGTGTACAATGTAACTCACCCTGAGTGTACTCTGAATTTAAATAAAGGTTGATTGATTGATAAATTGATTGATTAATTGATTGATTGACTGATAAGCTATCGCGTAACTGTGATAGAAGCGCAAAACTCTACTGACTTGCCACAGACAGTAGGTATAGATCCCTCACTCAGACGAAGTCTGCTGGCTAATCCTGCTGTGCACTCCTGTTGGAATTCTGTGTGTAATATTTTATATTTCATACTGACCTTTTTATTTCAAAAATCATCCCTAAACTGATTAATGATTAAAAATGTCTCTAGCACTACTATTTTTCCAATGCGGTGGGCGGAGCCAAGCTACTGTTTCAGAACGAGCCGTTTAAGAGCTCTGACACTTTTATTTTAAACACATTTAAACGTCTTTAACCACCTTTAGACAGCCTACGACTCTTATAGCTGATTTTATATATTTACTTTTTAATGATGTTTGGTATGTTTTTGAGTTGTTTTTGGTTCTATTTAATTTTTAGTTAACTATTATTTTTTTACTCCTTACTCCTTTACTTCTTTTCAGTTCTATTTATTCATCTAAAGTTGTATTCTTATTTTTTAATAACTATGATTTTATGATTCTTACTAAAATTCTTATTTTCATCTTATTTGTTGTTAGATCTTATTTTCAAATATGTTATATATTTTAAAATTAAAATACTGGGTCTTTTCAGTGATTTACTCTTTTCTTTTCCTTTCTTATGTATTGGCTCAGCTACATTGTAAATGAGGGCCACCCACTCTGAATTTAAATAAAGGTGATTAATTGATCAATTAATTTATTGATTGATTGATTGATTGATTGATTGATTGACTGATAAACTGTTTCTGGCCACATTCTGTCACAGTGTTAGTTTCTGCTAAATGGCAAACAAAAACAAGCTAGTTCATGTGTAACTGTGATACAAGCACAAAACTCTACTGACTTGCCACAGACAGTAGGTATAGATCCCTCACTCATTTTTCATACGATAAAATGTGGTATCTCTATCTTCCATTAGTGCAGGGGTCTCGTTGGCGGCTTGTTGGGGGGGTTGAAATGGATGCTATGTTCATGTAATTACCCTTAGTTTTCCCTTTGAAGTACAAGAATCAGAAAATTACTGGCTGATTTCCTTCAGCTCATAGCTGGTAAAATTACTGCCTTCACCCCTTAAATCACTTTGTTCACACCTGCTCAAAGCAACGCCTTCAGGCCGCTTCCATAACGGCAAATTGTTGTAGCTTAATGTTTACGTGAATTCTCCTGCTGTTATTAACCCTTTCAGTCACACGCAGAATTCCTTTCAAAAAAACAGATTTACTGATCTGGACAAATTATAAACCATTTAACTAAATCAGATTAGTGCTGTGATTGTTCTCTTCGCTTGAGTACCATAGAGATTGGATTATGTGCTAAACAGCTTATAAAATGTCCACATTGAGCTATTTTACTAATACTAAATATATTAAAAGATTAAGCCTAAAATCAGATGTAAATAATCAGATAAAAATAATTTAATTACTAATGATTTGACGCCATTATAAAAAAAAACTAAAATTAAAAATATAGCCAGGAAAATGAGTTCCTTTTGTTTTTATTTGGAGCATTTCCCCCTCTGCTTGGTTTGTTTTCACACATGCAAAAACCTAAATGCACCACAATGTGCCCAGCAAATCACATGAGCGGGTTCTGTCCTATGATTGGTCAGAGCTGTATGAGGTCAGAATAAGAAAGTAAATGCAGTAAGAAGAACCTGTGTTCCAGACTAGCATATACAGCTCTGGAAAACAATAAACAATAAACAATACATAAAAAAATTATGAGTTTCTTTGATTTTACCAAATTGAAAACCTCTGGAATATAATCAAGAGGAAGATGGATGATCACAAGCCATCAAACCAAACTGAACTGCTTGATTTTTTGCACCAGGAGTAAAGACATAAAGTTATCCAAAAGCAGTGTGTAAGACTGGTGGAGGAGAACATGCCAAGATGCATGAGATTAAAATTGTGATTAGAAACCAGAGTTATTCCGCCAAATATTGATTTCTGAACTCTTAAATCTTTATGAATATGAACTTGTTTTATTTGCATTATTTGAGGTCTGAAAGCTCTGCTTCTTTTTTTCGTTGTTATTTCAGCCATTTCTCATTTTCTGCAAATAAATGCTCTAAATGACAATATTTTTATTTGGAATTTGGGAGAAATGTTGTCTGTAGTTTATAGAATAAAACAACAATCTTCATTTTACTCAAACATATACTTATAAATATCAAAATCAGAGAAACTGATTCAGAAACAGAAGTGCTCTCTTCATTTCTTCCAGAGCTGTATATATTCCCATTCATTACTTTGTAGGTAAAGGGTACTGAATACAACTGACTGAATACAACCTAGACAAATGTTAACAGTCAGATGTTTATTGCTAACTTGGCAATTCAGATTTACTGAACTTGAATTTTTCTTAAACTATTTTTTCTTTACTTAGTTGAGTAGTTGTTGTTTCTCATAATCTGGATTAGAACATTACTCAAATATTCACTATTCACTGTATACCTGTAACTCTGCCTCTTCACTACTTTACTTTAACTGATGCTCTCAAACACATTAAGAGACAAGAAATTCAAGTAATTAACTCTTGATGAGTTCAGCACAGCTGTTAACTGAAAGCCTGAATTGTGACTCTACCTCATAAAACTGACTGAGAAAATCCAGCAGAGATGTGTAAATCTGCTCATCTAAAACAAGAGGAGCTACTTTAAATAACCTAAAAATATAAAACGTGTTCTGGTTTGTTTGTTTCATATTCTGGTTAGTGGATGTGAGGCAGTAATAGTGCAGTAATGCTGGTGTGTAGAGCGGTTCACCAGTACAGTGTTGGCCTTGTTTCTGTTGCTGCTGCTGCTGCTGCTTACTCTCACCCGGCTAGACAGATCCTCCTCCTCCTCTTCATCCCCCCAGTTATTAGGGGAAGTCCCAGTGAGTAATGTAACTGGGGAGTGGGTGGAATGGGTAAAAGGGCCAGCAACAGGCCCACACACACACACACACACACACCTATCACTAGTTGGACTGGTACCACAGCTGGGCTGGGCCCACATACTGGGACAGAGCCTTTGGACTCTGCAGCAGACTGGAATTTTTCCATTTGTCAGAAGATTGAGAAAGACTTCACGCAGACAGACGTTTACTACAGACACCATTACTGTAACACTTTCATACCACTGAATACTTTCAGATTTCATGCATGTAAATATGACCTGAAACATCACCAGATTCTCACACAAGTCCTAAAAGTAGATAAAGGAGAACTCTGGTGTAAAATGCACTTTTGTTGTAGTAAAACATGATAAAAAGTTCTTACCTTTGATCAATAGCACACCCCCGTTCTCCCACAGTGTTCTGAAATCTAGTAATTTAAACAGTTTATCCAAACACTCTTCAGACGGGGCATAATTTACCCTGATAAATCACTTTTTACACCGTTATCCAGCTCAAAGTAGCTCCACACCTCCTTACTAGAATCTGGAGAGTCCTGACATAAAACGAGGCATTAATAACTTAAAAAGTGAACAAGAAGCTCATTAAAAAGCTTCAGCTCCGAGCGCCAACATCACTGTATTGATAATGACATATATATATATATATATATATATATATATATATATATATATATATATATATATATATATATATAAATATAACTCTTTATATACGTTCATTGACTTGCAGTCTCAGTCTGATTTCTGGTAAATCTAGATTCAAACCACATTAGGAGTTCATTTGAAATGGTATTAGAATCTGATTTGTACAGATATGGTCAAATGTAGGATTAACATTTCAGAAACGTCATATATAGTTTATAGTGTTCGAATCAATAATGCACAAAAACACAATTATTCAGATTTTTCCACAGCTAGGAGGTGCTTCCACATCATACTACTGTCCTTCGCTCTCCACACAACCAGCAAGCTGATTGGCTGTTTTTGCTAAAGGGCGGGACTTTATGTTTGAACGGGCTCCATGATTAGCATTACGAGAAATCCCATTTATACAGCGGTCAGTGGTTTTTCTCATTAATTAAAGGTCTCTGATCTGATTCACTTTTACAGTGTATAATGTGCACTGTAAACCCATAAGTTGTTTGAAGTCAAATTATTTAAGTCTGTTTTACAAAAAATTGGATATTTCTAAACAATACTCTACTAACTATTTTGAGTTAGCTGAATGTTTGTGGGAACATATACATTTAAACTGAGATATTTGAGTTAAACCAACTAATAATAACTGAGTTTATTCTGTTTGTATTAGCAGTTTCTTTTCTATTGGCTTCTGGTACAATCTATTTGCATACTAAGTGTGTGTCCCCTAGTTTCTGACTAACACTCACCATCAGTGTGTAGTGATTCCCCCTAGCTACATTAGATAAACTTGTAGATGATATATTATAATGAAGTGTCTGGTCTCTGTGTTGTAGGCTGTAAGAACAAGCAGCATTTTCTGACCTGCAGTAACTCTGTGTTGCTGTGCTCTCAGTACTGTTCATTCTATACATTGTTCATTTGAATTAATTAATGGTGATGTTATTACTTTTTTTTAGTAGTGCCCCCTTAATTTAGAGTACGACTACAATATGCAAATGTTGAGTAAAAATAATTTAATATAATCACTGTAATAAACTTAAAGACGTAAGATAGATCAGTTGTTTTGTTTAATAGTTGCTTTAATTTAATTTAAGTTCAGTTTCAAGTTCATCACATTTTGAGTGTGAAGTTCTTGTGGTTTATCTGTTGAACTTAAAGATGAACGTCAAAAAAATAATTCATTTGATTCAAAGATAAACCTGCAGTAAAACCTGTATTAAGTATACCCTACATATTGAATTAATTAACAAAAAACTTAAATACTACAGAAATTTGGAATCACTTTAGCTGATTAAGTCAAACACACTCAAAACTGAACACTCGACATACAAACTCAACTCATTCATGTACACTGAATTTTTTTAACAACCATGTTATTTAAAGTGCGTTTTTATCCATTCCCTATTAAAACAACTTAACATAAATCATTTAACTCCAATCATGTTTTTTACTTCATTTCGGAGGTTATGACATCAGATCACTCCTCCTGCAGTTTTGCTATCAGTCAGTCTCACTCTTCTCCCATTACTTCCCGTAACCACTATTCTCCTCAGGGTATCTTCTCTGAGCTACTGAGGGAAGGTTTATATAATGGATAAATGATGATATGCATTAAGGAATAAAATCTTGATTAGAAACTTTAGCTTTCGGCTTCAATTTTACTTAATGTTAGAATATTAAGTCGTTTTGACTTACCCTAACATAATTTAATATGTTTTATACTTTAGAGTTTAATAAAAAGTATATAAATAAGTAAAGCATTTTGGCTGAAAATTCTGAAAACTCAGAATAAAATTATTTAAATGAAAACTATACATGGCTATAATAGAAAATATCATTATAAAAAAAAAACAGTACAAATAAAAAAGTGTAAAAAAAAAACTTTTTTTTTTCTCTTTGTTTTAAAGAATTTTTTGGTGCTTGGGTAAAATAATATAAATATAATATGTTGATAGATTTTAAATCAAAATAATAGATTCTAGCTGAATCATAAATATAAGTAAAACAAAAACTAATATATTTAGCTGTCACAAATTAGAGTATCTCTTTTTTAGTGCAGGTATTAAAATGATCTTTTTGGCATATTTTGAGTTAATGTGAATTGATTCAGTTTAGTTAAAGTGGTTTCAGTTTGATTCGTTTCAGTTAAATATGGTGAACATTAGAGTGTTTAGAAAATCACCTTTCTCATTGGTTTCTGGGACCATTTATTTGCATAATGATTGTTTCTTTCCTCTTTATTGCTCACCATCAGTGTGTAGTCATTCCCCTCAGGCTACCTTCCCTTACGTGGTTAATTAAAGTACTGTAATCTTATAACGTGGGTATTTGGTATGAAAGTTAAAGGCTGTAAGAGCAAGAGTTAACTCTTTCATTGCTGAAAATTTTTGTACAGGAGGTCATTTCTGCAAAAAATTCCTTAATATGTCCTTAAATGGGGAGATATAGTTTATTTTAATATTTTGATTCAGTGTAATGTTGTCGTTTGACTACTAGTTGGTACTGGAAGTGTCTTCATATGAGGCCAAAGGGTCAACATGTTAACTGATTAAGTATCATGATGCAGAGAAGCAGTAATGTCCCCATTTGAGGACGCAGGGTCTCAGGAGGATATAGAGATGACATTCAAAGAAAGTGTTACCATATATTTTGCAGCACTGTAAATATATTTAATTAGCCAGTTAGTGTTGCATCTCCAGAAATAACAACGCCCAGGACTGGATACTGGATTTAATAGATTTAAAAAGCACTGTTTAAGTAATTTTAACAGGTGCATCATTTGTACTCAGATCAGTGTGTTTTTTAAACTCAAATTATTTACATTATTAACTCTTAAATGGTTTAAGACTCTTCATTTCCTCAAACCACTTGTTTACTTCACTTAGAATTTTTTTTTACATTTAGGTTTTACAGTGCAGTATTGTCATATATATATATATATATATATATATATATATATATATATATATATATATATATATATATATATATAAATATTTAATTTTCCCCAATTGTTAAATTTTTCTTTATTTTTGCAACTATTTTGCAAACTTGAATTTGCATTAGAGCTAGATGAGTTAAATTTACCGTTGTGTTGATTTCCCTGCTGTTTCTGCTGTATCAGGTCTTGTAGCAGGCTTGTTGGAGGTGAGATAGACGGCTGTATCTGTGGATCACTGAGTGTTTTGAGGAAATAAAAGCCAATATTTGGATACAGGATTAGCGTTCGCCGGCAGACGCTATTAAACGGATGCTAATCTGCTTACAAACAGGATCTGAGAGAAGGATTCTGATAGACGACGAACAAACAGTCCTGAGAGTCGACCTCCTGAGATAAACAGGAAACCTCCACCTTAGTCTCACGCTGTGCTTCTCAGGAGATCAGGCCTGAACTAATAAAGTAATAAAGTTTAATGATGTTAGAGTTAAAGATAACCTGAGTAAATATAAAAAGCACTTTTTAAATGATGATTTCATTTATTAAAGGAAAAAAAAAAGTTATCCAAACCTACCTGGACCTGTGTGATAAAGTAACACAGTAAGAGCTATTATTCACAAATGGAGACAACATTACTCCAAAAGGGCATGAACAACTCATCCAGGAGGTCACAAAAGAACCCAGAACAACATTTAAAGAACTGCTGGATCTCACTCGCCTCACTTAACCTTCCTCTAGTGTTAGGGACGTGACCGACCCGTTTTAGATTTTAAATGCATAAAAATTCTACATACATTTGTTTATTGCATCAAGACTTTTTGACTTTGTCAGGAACTTATTTTTAAACAAAATTAAATAAAAAAAGAACTATTTTACTAAATTGTAAAATGCTCTCGTTAAAATTATAACCTTTGTGTTGTTAGGGTCAATTTCGACCCAGGTATAATATAAGCTTTAAAAAACAATATTAAGTCCCAAAACTGAACTCAAACACAATATAAACCAACAGCCCACAGCCAGATCTACCTCCAACAACTTGAGTTAGGTACATGTCCATGCATGTATGGCCAAATCAGTTTAAAGTTGGTGCTTTGCAGAGTATGCATCTCCAGTTTACAGCATGTGACAATGAGAAAAAGATTTGATGTAAGCCAAGTTCTGGATCATATATTTGATGGTAACGAATCAGAGGACACACAGCAGCAATCTGATACAGATGAGTAGGTTTCTGAGGAGGAAGATGATGTGGATTATTGACCGGAAGACACAGACACATCTGATCAGTCTGATGAGGAGAACATCAGTGCTAAAACTGCTCCCTTTTGTGACAAAAAGCCCAGAATCATCCAGGACTATAACAAAAGCTCAAAAACAAAGGAGCAGTGGACACCCTGGACAAGCTGACTGCCACCTACACCTGCTAGCGAATGACCAGAAGAGGGTCAATGGTTGTATTTTACAACATCCTTGATGTGTCTGCATACAATGCATTCAACATCAACCACAACAGCCACAACCCCACAGTAACCACCGGATTCAAAAAGAAAGAGGTTTCAGGTCTGCCCTAGCAATAAGGACAGAAAGACAAACACATTGTGCTTCACCTGCAAAAAATACTTCTGCAAAGAACACACAAAAAGTGTCACTTTTTGCCACACATGCACCTAACAATACTAATGCATCTAAAAACTAGAACTTGATTTCTGTTGGTTTGATTTGCTTCATTGGTTGTTTGTTTGACCTGATGGAAAATTTCCATTTTATTATTATTATTATTATTATTATTGTTGTTGTTATCATCATCTTTTATTTAAATTAAAGTTCTATATATAAAAAAAAAGGATTTCTGTTCTTTACTTTTCTTAAAGTATTTTATATATGGGTCAAAATTGACCCGTAACACCATAGATGTTACTAGAGTTAATATTATAAAATATATATATATGTATTTATTTTTTTACATTTAAGAAATGTGTTCTAAAACCCTTCAGTAATAGTCAGGGAATATAACAACCTTTTTTAAAGTTTTATTATTCTCTTGAGGTTCATTTGACAATATTTTTATATTGAAAATCAGGGGTATGCTCTCAAATGAAAGGCCCAGGGGGCCACAACAAAAATAAAAAAAATAAACCTTTCATGGATGATAAACCCTAACAAGGTAACTAAGAGGTGAGAAACAAATTGGATCATAAATAATTGTTTTTAGGGTATCTTAGGGCTGATTTAAGACACGGGTCAAATCCGACCCATTAACATAAGCAATAGTAACAGAAAGCTAACACTAGAGGAAGGCTAAGATCAGTTAAGGCCAGAACTTTGGGTAAATATTCTTTGCATGACTGGCGAGACAGAAGTGGAACTTTCAAAAGATCATCATACTGAACGTAGTAAAACATGGTGGTGGTAGTGTGTGTGTGTGTGTGCGTGTGATGGTCTGGGGCTGCTGGATAACTTGCTGTAATAGATGGAAGCAGGAATTGTAGGTTCTTACTTGGGTTCTGCAGCAGGACAATTTTCTGATCACCTTAAACTCCATAAGTGTTAAGTAACGTAGTAAAAATACTTCCTTATGTTACTTAAATATAAATACTTTGCTATCTATACTTTACTGGAGTAATTCTTTTACATTTTCACACAATTATCTGAACTTTCAACTTCTTACATTTGAATAAAAACAGCCTTGTTACTCCTATTTTTTTTATTTCAGCTGGTTTTCATTCCAGATTCACATCGTTCAATAAAAGCCCTATCCAGATAAATCTCTCCATCCAGATAGAGTGAATCTGATTGTGATTGGATGTAGAGAAGTATAAACATTGACCATTCCGACTCCCTATTGGTTTATACTGTGATCCATCACAATTGCACACTTCTTCAAAACTCCAAATTTAGTAAAAGAGTTGGATATTAATTGAATATAAAGGGCAGTAGAGTATGATTTATTGATTTGAGATCAGCTCCTTTCTTTTGACCACATAAATAATGAAAGGCATTGTTGCCAGTGTGAATATCAGGGAGAAACCCCCGTTTTTCTCAGAGCATTAATTTGGTTGGACTTCCGCTGCAGGGAAAAGGTTGGCGTCTGAACAATCGGAGCATTGAGACGTGTGAGAAGCTCTCAGGCCACAGAAAGGTCGAAAAGTCCGCCGTCTGCGTTTCCCAGGCCAGGTTTATCAGAGCGGAGCATCACTACAGCCTGAGAGAACTCAGAGAACATCCACACAATGCAGCAGCTCAGAGACTCACACTCACTTTCACCATCAGGAGATCTTGTATCAGCTGGAGATTGTTAGCAATGATTAATAAAAATAAACTATTACTAAACTATATTTATCCCTTAAAAAGAATTGAGGAAACTGGTTGCCTTAAAAAAGTTAATTTATATGCAATGAAAACTTAAGTTAGCAATACTCAAAGCGACACTAAACCCCCTGATTTAATCTGACTCCACCCTCAGCTCAAATCTGAAAAATGCTAAAAATGTGAGGTGCAGTTTGGAAGAGGCACTGGGTGATGTATGGGTTTAGGGGCGGGGCACGAGGAAGAGCTGATTGGGCTGAGCAGTGTGCCTATTACTTATTATTACTTATTACTTCAGAGAAACAAATTTCAGTTATAAATGAAAATAATATGATTTAGGGTTTAGCTTTAGTTTAGTAAAAAATTATTGAACTTTTTTTTTGTTACACCAATTAATTTCCTCAACAATTCTATTTAGTATCTTATGTTCCTAGTAAAAGAAAATGTTGAATTCTTCTTTCTTTTCTTTTTAATTGTATTATTTTATTTTTTTTCAGTAAAAATACTTATTTAATAAAACAAACCAACAATCCTAGAATTTTGAACGGAATTTCAGTTCAAAAG
Source organism: Astyanax mexicanus (assembly GCF_023375975.1). Taxonomy (NCBI): domain Eukaryota; kingdom Metazoa; phylum Chordata; class Actinopteri; order Characiformes; family Acestrorhamphidae; genus Astyanax; species Astyanax mexicanus. The sequence continues at coordinate 14,030,051 of NC_064432.1, read as the reverse complement.
TAATTATTTGAAATACAACAGCCATTTCTCTTGTAACTGCAATACTCTTAAAAGGTAACTGAACCCTTCTGATTTTATCTGACTCCACCCTCAGCTCAAATCTGAAAAATGCTAAAAATGGGAGGGGTAGTTTGGGAGGGCACTGGGTGATGTATGGGTTTAGGGGCAGGGCAGGAGGAAGAGCTGATTGGGCTGAGCAGTGAGCCTATTACTTATTATTACTTATTACTTCAGAGAAACAAATTTCAGTTATAAATGAAAATAATATGATTTAGTTTCACCAATTCATTTCCTCAACAATTCAACAATTGTATTTAGTATCTTATGTTCCAAGTAAAAGAAAATTCTTGAATTCTTCTTTCTTTTCTTTTTAATAGTTTTTTTTTAGGTAAAAATAAAATAAATAAAACAAACCAACTATCCCAGAATATTGTTTTTCAGTTCAAAAGTAATTTTGAACTGAAAGGGACAGCTGATTGGTCTGAGCAGTGCGTCTCTGGTAGCAGTGAGACGCAGATGATTGGATGTTATACATTTAAGCAGGACCAGTATGTTTAATTACTGACAAGGAACACATTTCCGTTGTTAATGAAAATAATATGATTTAGGGTTTATTTGCTCTTTAAAACATCAAGTCATTACAACTGGAAGGGGGGGTTGATTTAACCTTTTTTAGTTTTGTTACAGCAATTCATTTTCTCAACAATTCTGTTTAGTATCTTGTGTTCCAAGTAAATGAAAATGTTGATTTATTCTCACTGTTCTTATATAGAGCCTCAAACACTGTAAACCTGAATACATCTAGTCACATCATTTAGTGGTTGCCTTAAGATTTCTAAGTAATGTTCACTAAAAACTGAAAAAAGCAATTAGACTAAAAACTTTTAGTAATTACGTCTAAATAATAAATACATTTCATAGTTTTTTATTGTGTTTATTAATTGCTTTGCATAAGGAATTCGACTTTGTATGTTATGGTTTGTTGACTACAACTGCATTTAGTTTTTTCCTTTGATTTCATTTAAGAACAATTCAGATTTGGATAAAAATAAAATGCAAGAGAAAGTACTTAGAAATCTTCATTTGATTGAATATGTATTCGCACTGTGAAACATGGTGGTGGCAGCATCATGGTGTGGAGATGCTTTTCTTCAGCAGGGACAGATTTAGGAAGCTGGTCAGAGTTGATGGATGGAAGATGCATGGAAGAGATAAATAAATACAGAACAATCCTGGAAGAAGAAAATCTGTTGGAGGCTGTAAAAGACTTGATACCTTCCAGCAAGACAATGACCCTAAACATACAGCTAAACAGAGCTACAGTGGAATGATTTAGATCAGAGAATATTCATGTGTTAGAATGATCCAGTTAAAGTCCTAAAGAACTAAATCCCATTGATCTTCTGTAGAGAGACATGAAAACTGCTGTTCACAGACGCTCTCCATCCAACCTGACTGATCTTCAGCTGTTTTATAAAGAAGAATGAAGGAAAATCTCTGTAACTGCAGTGAAAGGTTGATCTATTATTATGTGTAAAATCTCAATAAAATATATTTAAGTTTGTGGTTGTAAGGTGACCCAGTGTGAACTTTGTATTCTAAAGTCTCATAAATATGATGCATTAACTTAAAAATCCCAATTATTTTGCTTTATTGTAATAAAATATACGTTCTGAAACGTGTATAATGACCAGCAGTGACTGGCAGGCCTCCACGTGGAGGAAACTGGGCTGAGGTCAATCAGAATGTGTAGAAGTTACTGAGTGAAGTGGAGAAAGCCTGCAGACAATAGAGGCTCCGCCGAGTTTTATGGTCTCACCAGGAAAGTTCTGGAGGTTTCTCTAAGTGCTGTAATGGCTCTTTTCCTCCTTCTTTAACTCACCAAAGAGTCTTGGCTTATTTATAACTCCAGGATCATTTTCTCCATGACTGCCTCGACAAATGAGGCCAAAAATGAGGAGTTTAATTTCCAAAATCTCCTCCACCCACCCTTTACATATCTCCATAAATCCCAACCGAGCAGACTCTCCATCTGAAAGAAGCTTTGTATAGATCTGCTAGACGTTCATGACAGAATCTGTCAACCAGTGATTCTTTAAAGAACTATGTCCTCAAACTTATAACCATTTATAATATGAATCAATTACAAATATTAATTTGGTGATTAATTGCAATTAATTACAATTTTTTTTCTCCTGTATTAATGTGTAGGTGTCTCAGAATCAAATACTCACCATCATTGTGTAATCATTCCCGCAGACTATCTTATCAGACTAAAAGGTGCGCTTAAAATCCTGTAATTTTCCCAAAATTCGACAGTGCTCCTTATATATGAATTCTACCAGTCAGGTGTTAAGGTGTTCACTGAAGTACAGAGTTATACAGGTGTTTCAGTTTATTTATTCTCCAGCACTGAGACTAGAGCATCATTAGCATTATCATTAGCATTAGCCGCACTGTTGCCGTTCAGAGGTGAGTATGAATAGTGTGTAAAAACAAGCTATGTGGGACGAACCACTAGATAATATCCTCCTAAGTTCCCGGAACACTCAGAGTTCCTCAGTGTAGCGCAGCTAGTGCTAGCAGTTAGCTGCTAATGTTAATGCTGCTGCATCCAGCCTTAGTGAAAGTTTTCAGAAGAGAAATCTGTGTAGATTAACATCCAGCACTTCATTGACTTTGAAAAAAAAGTTTTTTTTAAGAATTACAGTTTTATTTACTTAGCTTAGCCTTACTTACCTTAGTTACCCCACCCCCACCATCACCCAGCGATGAGACCTGCTGAATTACAAAGGAAACATGGAGACACCCCTGTTCCTTACTAGTGTCGCTTAAAATGTGTTCTATACTCCAGTGCAACTTATAGTTTACACAAATTTAACCCAATTTTGACCCAGATTTGCTCAGCAAAAACTGTAGAGTTGAGGTTAAATTCGATACATCAACTCACAGATGCAGCCTTGTGCTGATCCCCATCACCCTAGGAGTGATGAGGGAAAAGAGAGAGCGTCATCTACTGTACCCACCCAGAGAGAGAGAGCAAGAACAATTGTGCTCTCTCGGGGCTCCGGCAGCTGATGGTGAGCTGCATGACCGGGACTCAAACCAGCAATCTTCTGATCATAGTGGCAGCACTTTGACCCGCTGGACCACTCGGCACCATGAAAAAAAAGAAGAATTTAAAGAACTTTGAAAGTTCTTGAAATCAAAAACCATTACACTGATGAAACTGGCCCTCATCAGGGCTGCTTCAGGAAAGCAAAAGAAGAGCAAGAGTTTCCTCTGTTGTACAGAAGTAGTTGATCAGCCTCAGCCTTCATCTTTTCTTAAAGCAATTGTTTTCTTTTCTTTTTACCTCATAAAGCTGACTGAGAAAATCCAGCAGAGATGTGCAAAACTGAAAAATGTAAAATATAAAACCTATTCTGTTTTATTGATGACTGGTTTGTGTATTATGTGCTGTGTGAGTGTGTGTAAGTCTGTTTTAGCTGGAGGGGAATGAAGATGGCTGTTAATCTCAGGAGTCTGGAGGTCTGGATGGAATGGCGTTAGTTAGTTAGGGAATGCGTAATTACGCTCTCAGCTCTTTGATCCCTCTGTTTCCAGCAGGTCTGAATAGTGGTGAGATTGAGCGGAGCTGCAGTGTATCCCTGAGCACTCGCTCGCTTTCATCTACACCCAGCCCAGCCTGAAAACTGAGCTGCTGCCTGGCCTCGCTCCAGCGCCGCAGTGAGCCCCTCTTCTGTTGTTGTTGTGTGTGTGTGTGTGTGTGTGTGTGTGTGTGTGTGTGTGTGGTGTGAGTACACAGGAACAAGTGGGAGGCATAGTTTCAGGTTTTTTTGCCAAATATGTGTGTGGGAGAGAGTGTTAAACAACAGCCTGGCTCTTTGATTTCAGTCTGTGTGTGTGTGTGTGTGTGTGTGTGTGTGTGTTAATGTATGTGTGTAACATGCTTTCCCATGTAAAGTTAATTTTTTCAAGAAACATCAATAATAATATGCGCTGTAACACGCTTCTTGTAAATTGTAAAATTACAGCATAGTACTGTATAACTGTACTGAATTTACTTAAATACTTTAAATCAATTCGTTGACTTAATTAGACTTTAAACTTTTAGTTATTAAGCCTGAATTGTAAGTTAATTAAACTGATGATTTCTATTATATTAATAAATGCTTTGCACAATGCGTCTCTTTTAATTTAATTTAAGTAAAATATAGATTTGAAATAAACATATGCAACTTGAGATAAAATGAGGCAGAGTGAGGTAGAGCAAGGTAAGAGTGAGGTAGAGTGCGGAGGAGTGAGGTAGACAAAGGTAGAGAAAGGAAGAGCCAGTTTAAAATGAGGTAGAGAAAGGTGAAGCAATGTAGAGCAAGGACAGTGTGAGGTACAGTGAGTCAGAGTAAAGTAGAGTGAGATAAAGAAATATTAGAGTGAGGTAAAGGGAGTTGGAGTGAGCTAGAGTGAGGTAGAGAAAGATTAGAGTGAGAGTGAGGTAGAGTGAGTTGGAGTGAGCTGGAGTGAGGTAGAGTGAGTTAGAGTGAGGTAGAGTGAGTTGGAGTGAGCTAGAGTGAGTTGGAGTAAGGTGTAGTGAGTTGGAGTGAAGTAGAGTGAGTCAGAGTATGGTAGAGTGAGGTAGAGTGAGTTGTAGTGAGTTAGAGTGAGGTAGAGCGAGTTGGAGTGAGTTAGAGTGAGGTAGAGTGAGTTGTAGTAAGGTAGAATGAGGTAGAGTGAGTTAGAGTGAGGTAGAGTGAGTTGTAGTAAGGTAGAATGAGGTAGAGTGAGTTGGAGTGAGCTGGAGTGAGGTAGAGTGAGTTGTAGTGAGGTAGAGTGAGGTGGATTGAGCTAGAGTGAGGTAGAGTGCGTTGGAGTGAGGTGGAGTGATCTAGAGTGAGTTGGAATGAGGCAGAGTGAGCTAGAGTGAGGTAGAGTGAGTTGGAGTTGACTAGAGTAAGCTAGAGCGAGTTGGAGTGAGCTACAGTGAGCAAGAGTGAGTTGGAGTGAGCTAGAGAGAGTTGGAGTGAGCTAGAGTGAGGTAGAGTGAGCTAGAGTGAGTTGGAGTGAGGTAGAGTGAGTTGGAGTGAGCTAGAGTGAGGTAGAGTGAGTTGGAGTGAGGTGGAGTCAGGTAGAGAAAGATTAGAGTGAGGTAGAGTGAACTGGCGTGAGGTAGAGTGAGTTGGAGTAAGGTAGAGCGAGGTGGAGTGAGGTAGAGTCAGTTGAAGTGAGCTAGAGTGAGTTGGAGTAAGGTAGAGTGAGGTAGAGTGAGGTGGATTGAGCTAGAGTGAGGTAGAGTGCGTTGGAGTGAGATGGAGTGATCTAGAGTGAGTTGGAATGAGGCAGAGTGAGCTAGAGTGAGGTAGAGTGAGTTGGAGTTGACTAGAGTAAGCTAGAGCGAGTTGGAGTGAGCTACAGTGAGCAAGAGTGAGTTGGAGTGAGCTAGAGAGAGTTGGAGTGAGCTAGAGTGAGGTAGAGTGAGCTAGAGTGAGTTGGAGTGAGGTAGAGTGAGTTGGAGTGAGGTAGAGTGAGTTGGAGTGAGCTAGAGTGAGGTAGAGTGAGGTGGAGTCAGGTAGAGAAAGATTAGAGTGAGGTAGAGTGAACTGGCGTGAGGTAGAGTGAGTTGGAGTAAGGTAGAGCAAGGTAGAGTGAGGTGGAGTGAGCTAGAGTGAGGTAGAGGGAGTTGGAGTGAGGTAGAGTGAGTTGAAGTAAGGTAGAGTGAGGTAGAGTGAGTTGGAGTAAAGTAGAGTGGGGTGGAGTGAGATAGAGTGAGTTGGAGTCAGATAGAGAAAGATTAGAGTGAGGTGGAGTGAGTTGGAGTGAGGTAGAGTAAGTTGGAGTGAGGTAGAGTGAGGTAGAGTGAGTTGGAGTGAGGTAGAGTGAGTTGGAGTGAGGTAGAGTGAGGTGGAGTGAGGGAGGTAGAGAAAGGCGGGGAGAGGTATATGTAATTTTATATAGAATAAAAATTAAAATGAAGCTTTTCCAGAACTTTATCTTCCATATCGTTTATTTACAGTTTTTTTTAAGTATTTTATATTACATTGGTTTTAGTAAGAATTAAATAAATTTTTTTGTTTCATCAACTGCTTTGCATAATAATTCTACTTTGAATCTGATTATCAGGTGAATACAACTTATAGATTGGTATTTAGTCTTTTCTTTGATTTCCATCAAGTATTTTTTTTTTAAATACTCGTAGAAAATTTGTTAAAAACACTTAAATGCTACACACTTACAAAATATAGATTTATTTTTTTTAAGTCTAACATAATGCAAAAATATTTTTCCATTACCCCTTGTCAATAAGAGACAATGTGCAATTATTTGTAAATACAGTTTTTACTTTTCAGTCTTTGCAGTTCTTTATTTTGTATATATTGTACTGTTTATTTTATCTATTTTTTGCCTTGCTCTCCCTTTGCTGCTGTAATACTGTGAAATTCCTCACAGCTGTAAAACAATATTTTATCTTATCTGAAAGAAAAAACATTTGCATGAAAGCACAGCAACATAAAGTTACTGCAGCTCAGAAAATGCTGCTTGTTCTTACAGCCCACAACACAGAGACCAGACACTTCATTATAGTATATCATCTACAGGTTTATCTAATATAACCCAGGGGGAATCACTACACACTGATGGTGAGAGTCAGAAACTGGGGGACACACCCAGTATGCAAATAGATTGTACCAGAAGCCAATAAAAAAGAAGCTGTTAATGGAAACAGAATAAACTTAGTTATTATAAGTTGATTTCTCTCTCTCACTAACTCTCTCTCTGTCTCTCTCAGTGTGGTGGATCTCAGCTGTCGCTGGTTGTTGAGCAGCTGGTGGGATTTGATTGATGTTGTGGTACAGCAGCAGCAGATCTCACGACCCTGTGATCAAACCATCCTGCACTGCTTCCTCCCCAAACCCAGCTGCTGAACACAACAGCACCAGTGACCTTCACCCAAAAACACCCAAAAACACCCAAAAAAACACCAAGAAGCTCACAGAAACTCACACAAACACAGTGTTAGCCAGCATTTCCTAACAATATTCACCCTCATAAAAGAAAAGAGCGATTAAAGAGCCACTAAACCCTAAATTATTTATTTTTTCATTAATGGTTGATATTAAACAAACCACTCCTGTTTAAAATATTTGATAAACATTTCCTAACCTTTAAAAAACACTTTTATTGTAGTAATTTCTGTCTCTGCAGCACCCCCACAGCTTCAACTGTACTATAGGCGAGGATGATGTTTCCGTGTACTTTGGTACACAGACACTCACAATATGCAAATCAGTCAGTTAATCAATAATACCAACCCACTGCTGACATCCAACCATCTGCTCACCATCTCACCGCTATCAGAGGCGAACTGCTCCGCCCCTAAACCCATACATCACCCAGTGCCCCTCCCAAACGGCTCCTCCTATATTTTTTTAGCCATTTTCAAATTTGACCTGAGGGTGGAGTCAGCTAAAACCAGGGGGTTTAGTTACCCTATGAAGTATATTCTGTATGTGAAAAGATATATGAAACATACTTTTAGCATTAAAATGTGAGCATACTTAAACTCAGTTTGGAACACTTTATGGCAATCTAAGTTTATTTCATTTATACTTAAGCTATATTTGTTTGCAACTTAAAAGCATTAAGTTTTATTTTTTGTAACAAACTATGCAAAATATGTATATTTTGTATATAACATAAATATGAATAGATTTAAAGCATATTATGAATGTACTACTTTGTGTACTGATGTACACATTGTTTTACACCTTTATGCTACTAAAAATAAACTACACTAAACTAAGTGCACTTTAAGCTGCAATTGATGCCATAAAATGTAGAGTGTATATTAGTATATTAATGTGATATAATTACAGATTATCCTGTGATATAATCGGAACATTCAGTTTAGTGTTGATTATTCTTTTGTTTTCTTTGTTTTAATAGTGAAAAAACAAAATTTTGATTTGGATATATAGATATTTAAGTTTTTAAATAATTTTAGTATCAGATTTTCAACATATTTCAAGTATTACCAATATAATATATTTGCCATTTTTGAAGGTAATGCTGTGTAAGATTATTGAGGAAAACAAAGGAGGTACAAAGGAGGCTCTATTCTGAACTATAAACCCATTCGTAGTTTGAACTAAGTTGAATTAAATCTGTTTTACATAAAATTGGATATTTATAAAAATTACTCAAGTATTTTTAGTAAGCTTTTGTTCTTAATGGTTTTATTTTTTCTCCTTTTATTACGTTTAATTTTATACTTTAAGTAGTTTTAAGACCAGTACTTCTACACTTTTACTAAAAGTACTAGTATCTATACATATCTATACGTATTATATATTATTGTGATGTTACCAGAGCCCCACCCACTTGAAGAAATGTTACCATTTCGGTCTGCTGGATAAGAACTTTAGACAGTACACAGCAAGATTAGCCAGCAGACTTTGTCTGAGTAAGGGATCTATACCCCACTGTCTTTAATATATACTACCTGAGTAATGAGTAGAGATACTTTTCACACCAGCAGTTTACAGTGGCAGATCCCTGAAAACTCATTGCTTCTGTTCAAAATAAATTACACGAGACTCAGAGAGGCGAAAGGAAGCGATGCCAAGGCTGGTGCCAGCGAGAGGTTGGCAGTCTGCCCCGTTAAGCCACAGATCAGTGTCTTTAATTGGCAGATAAACAGTATAACTCTTTCATAATCTGAATTTACACTGCTGCTACAGCCAGGCTGGAACATGCTGACAGAGCGAGTTAACAGCAAGCAGAGCTGCCTCCCTCTTTCTTTTTATAAAGAAAAACACAGGTTTTTAACAGTACAACACAAACGTATAGTGAACAGTATTATCTACGGCCGGGCCAGAGGAATTCTGATTTAGACTCAGATTCAGACTCAGAGCTTCAGTCAGTATTTTCTTATTTGAACTGTGTGGTGCATTATGGTAATCCACCAAGACCATTTCCACACCCCGGCTGCCAGGTATAGAACACAACAGCGCAAAGCGAGTGTGCTGCAGCCATGGAAACGAGCAAGTAAACAGATTTAGCTGAAGAAGATTTAGGTTCTACACAGCCTGAAAAGCTTCAGCATGTGACTGTTTTAGTCAAGGTTTAACTTATTTTATTTCCTGTTTTACCTTTTTATTTTTTTTTATAGATTTTATTTTCTGTGTTACTTTTTGTCCTATTACCTTTCTATTTATTTTATTTATTTATTCATTTTATTTTATTTTGCCCTTTTGGCTTTTTACCTTTTTAATTATTAATTATTTAATTATTTTATTTATTTTGTCCTTTTATTTGTATTATTTTCTCGTTTAACTTTTGGCCTTTTACCTTTTTTAATTTATTTTTTACCTTTTTTGTTTTTTTTGTGTTACCTTTTGGCTTTATACATTTTTGCTTATATTATCTGTTTATTAATTTTATTTTCAGTTTTCCCTTTTTATTTATTTTATTTATTTTTTTTACTTTATTTTACTTTTATTTTATTTTCTGTGTAAAATTTTGGCTTTTTTACTTTTCTATTTATTTTATTTATTCTGATCTTTTATTTGGATTGTTTTCTCATTGAACTTTTGGCCTTTTACTTATTTTTTTTCTGGTATTGATCTTATTTTCTTATTGAACTTTTGGCCTTTTACCTTTGTAGTTATTTTATTTATTTTGTCCTTTTATTATTTTATTTTATGTTTAACCTTTTGGCCTTTTTCCTTTTTTATTTATTTTATTTATGTTTTTCTTTTATTTGTATTATTTTCTCGTTTAACTTTTGGCCTTTTACCTTTTTATTTACTTTATAATTTTTTTTCTTTTATTGATTTTATTTTCTGTTTTACCTTTTGCCCTTTTAACTTCTTATTTATTTATTTTTTGTGTGTGTGTGTGTGTGTGTGTGTAAAAAACATGGTTTTGTACTTGTGACTATAAAAATATATACATACATAATGTATTTTGGCTGAAAAGGAAATTATGGAAAGTTTATAAAATTGACTAAAAGAATTAAAATGATTTAATTAGTTTGTTCAAATGAAAACCTGTACATGGCTGTAATAGAAAATTATTTTAAACATTTGTGGGAACATAAACATTTAAACTGAGATCTTTGAATTAAACCAACTTATAATAACTGAGTTTAGTTTGTTTTCATTAACAGCTTCTTTTCTTTTGGCTTCTGGTGCAATCTATTTGCATAATGGGCGTGTCCCCCAGTTTCTGACTCTTACCATCAGTGTGTAGTCATTCCCCCTTACCTAGGTACCTTAGGTAGACTAGTACTCTAGTACTAGTACTCTAAATTCACTTTTTCCAGGACTTTAGTGTGAATATTTTGAAAATAAAATTGAGTTCAAAAGGAAATTAAGAAGGAGTTGACATATTTATCTTTTTAGAACACCAGATATTGAGCAGAATTTTGGAGAAAATTAATTGGTACAATAATACAAAATTAAATCAGTTTCCCTTTTAATTGTAATAAATAGATATTTTATTGTATTCTAAATTACTTTTTAAGGTAATTAATTAGCTTTTTTTTTTTTTTTAGTGAATTCAGTTTATCCAGGCTCACAGTGTGCAGTCTCTCTCACTCTCTGAGCTCCTGGGTTTCTCTCAGGGTGGTGATAAGTCTGTGGGATCTGCGGTGGTAATTTATTGGTTGGAGGTGTGTGTGTGTGTGTGTGTGTTTGAGACACTTGATCTCCTGATAGATGATTGATACTGGGTGGAAGTTCTCCCTGTAGAGCGGCCCTGCTTCTTCCCTTCACCCCCATCAGTTAGCATTGCCTCAAACATCTGTCTGCTATTGGGAGGGGGAGGGGGGTGGGTTGGGGTGCGGGTGTTTCTCTCCAAGGTGAAACACAAGGCCCTCACGCTTTTAACACTATAAAAAAAGAGCAATGAGAATTCACACTGCAGAAACGATTCACTGGCTTAATATAAAATAACACAAGTTAACAGTAGAATATTCACACAAAATAAAAAAAATAACTGAATAGAGAATTCTGAGTAAAATCTACACTGTTGCAGTAAAAACTCATTTCAGGAAAGTCTTTAAAGGGCAACTAATGCTGGCCTTACCCTAACCATTTTCATAATCGGGATAAAATCACGAGAGTCTGTTTAAGCTGTCCATACACTACACGACTTTTAAAAAAAAAAAGACTCTAAAAAGAATTTTGACAGACTGAAGTCTGACTCTCTATTACATCTAAAGACTCGTCACAGACTTTTTACTCACAGACTAAGATTTTACAAAGACTGGGAATCACTCACTGCAAAACTGCAACTAGATTCTATCTGAGATTATTTCCCATCATGCTTCTGGTGGATTCACCATCAGTGTGTAGTCTTGCTCACCAGGGATACCTTACCTTGGCTAGGCAGACACGGCTTAAAAAATGTTAGACTGATGGTCTAAAATGTTGTAGGTTGTCAAAACTAGTTATGTTTTTTTTGTAAGTGCTTTTGATGAGAAAATTGACTTGTAGAAATGAAACAGATAATGTCATTCTCTGTTACAAAATAAAAACACAAGCTGAACTACTTTCACGCTATAAAAACTTTAAACTTGGATTAATAAATAGGCTTCAGGAAAACATACATTTAAAAAAAAAAGTTACTAAAAAAAATGTTACTAAATTGTGCAACTTACGTATCAAAAACAAATTAGTAGAGTTCATCTCTTATTTTAAGTGAGACACAAAAAATAAGGTCAAATTTATCGTACATTTCTTAGTGAGCGACACAAATATGTAGCTTTCCTATTGGCTCCTGACATCATTTATTTGCATATTTGCAATTTTCTTTAGATCTTTTTCACGTTGGATTAATTTTCCCTTTTAATGGAAAAAAAAATTATCCTGTGTTACAAAATAAAGACACAATCTATCACAGGTTAATAAATATACTTATATAGGAAAATATACTTCATAAAAGTCTACTAATATTACTAAATTTGTGCACATTATGCACTAAAAACTAAAAGTAAAACACTCACTTTATTTGAGTTGTGTAGAGTTCATCCCATATTTTAAATGAACCACAAAAAGCTTTCCTATTGGCCCCTGACATCATTGATTTGCATAAGGGGAAAAATGTGTGTTCCCCAATCCTGACTGATCAGTATGTAGTTTTGCCCATCAGGCTTCCTTCACTTGTGTTTTCATCTGTTTTTAATATAGCTGTTCTCTGATTGGCTGTAGTGCTGCAGGTTTGGATATGTAGGTTATGATTTTTTTTAGAAGGGCTTCTTCATATTTGAATAAGTTTTGGTTTGAAACAGGTTTTATTATTTTTATCCTGTGTTACAAAATAAAAGCACAAGTCAAACTTCTTTATTTGAGTAAAAAAGAGTTTACACCATATTTTGGTTGAGATAAAAAAATAAGGTAAAATTAATCTCTTATTTTCTTTTCTTATTTCTTAGTGTGCGGCACAGAAAATTCAGCGTTCCTATTGGCTCCTGACATCATTTATTTGCATAATGGGCAAAATGGGTGTGTCTCCCCCCAAACCTTGACTCACTATTAGTGTGTAGTCTTGCCCAGCAGGGTTACGTTCACTTGGGTATTCCTATATGTATTTATAAATGTAACCTTTTAATTAGAGAGTTTAGTTGGTTAAAAGGTAACAGCTCATTGTTTTTTTTTTTTTTTCAGGAAGTTCTCTAAATAGTACTAACATTGTGAAATGTATGTGCTGGAAACAAACTTTCTAATAGCACTGCACTGCCTTTATTTGAGTTGAGTAGAGTTTATGCCATTTTGAACTAAGCAGATTTTGGAGTTCAATAAAACCAGCAAAATAAACGTTTATTAAATAACTCTAATAAATATACAAAGAACAAAATCAATACCATGAATTGTAAAAGTTATAAGAGATTTTACTGCAGTAATTTGTAGTAATGGGAGGTCAAAACTTAGGAAAAATGTCTATTCAGTTTTGAATAAACCAGATTTTGGAGTCCAATAAAACCAGCAAATCATACTTACCAAGTAACTCTATTAAATCTACGAAGAACACATTTCATACCATTAATTGTGAAAGTTATAAGAGATTTTACTGTAGTATTTTGGAGTAATTGGAAGTCAAATATAGGAAAAATGTCTATTCGGTTTTGAATAAACCAGATTTTGGAGCCCTTTAAAATCAGCAAATCAAACTTTTATCAAGTAACTCTATTAAATCTACGAAGAACACATTTCATACCATTAATTGTGAAAGTTATAAAATATTTTACTGTAGTATTTTGGAGTAATTGGAAGTCAAATATAGGAAAAATGTCTATTCGGTTTTGAATAAACCAGATTTTGAAGTTCTATAAAAGAAGCAAATCAAACTTTTATCAAATAACTCCATTAAATATACAAAGAACACATTCCATTCCATTAATCATAAAAGTTATGAGAGATTTTACTGTAGTATTTGGAGTAATTGGAAGTCAAATACAGGAAAAATGTCTATTTGGTTTTTGAATAAACCAGATGTTGGAGTCTTTTAAAACCAGCAAATCAAACTTTTATCAAATAACTCCATTAAATCTACGAAGAACACATTCCATACCATTAATTTTAATTTTAAGTTTTGGAGAATTGAGAGGTCAAACTTAGGAAAAATGTCCCTTTTTGGAACAGGAGCATAGTGCACTCATAGGGGTAGACACTTTTTTACACAACTGAATCTGCCTGAGATATTTAAGTGTTTAAGTGTAAACCCGTGAGGAGCAGGAGGCATATTTATAGTGAAAGAAACACAGAACAGAAGCCCATCCACTGCCATCTGCTCTGAAGTTCCCCTGAGATAGATCTCCATTAAGCGCTCAATACCAGCCCAGCTGACCCGGCCCTTTAAATCTGATCTCAGCTCTGCACAGGCCACGCCCCCTCTCTCACATCAATCCAAACACGGTTACTGTCACCACAGCGACAGAAAACACCACAATTACAGAGCTGTTCACCAGAAGCTGCAGATCACAGTGACCTTCATTATCCCATTAAAGAGGCACTAAAACCCTTGATTTCATCTGACTCCTCTCTCAGTCTCAATCTGAAAAGGCCTTAAAATTGGGTGATGTATGGGTTTAGGGGCGGGGCCTATAGCACAGTTGAACCTGAGAGGAGCTTAAGAGGTGGAAATCACCACAATAAACACGTTTTTTTTAAGGTAAGCTAAGTTTTAAGCTGGACTGATATGTTTTATGACTTTAAATAAATACATTTCAGCTATTAAAATGATTAAAATAAGTTTTAGGGTTTAGTAACTCTATAATTTTTATTTAATCTATTATAGATTTCCACTTTTTACGCTAAGAAAAAAGGCTGTCAACTGATGAATTTAAGTTGAAACCTCAAACTCAATTTGATGAGTTAAGATACAGGAATAAGTAAGTTTTTATGACTTATAGCTCAGATATTTTCTGCAGTTTACACTGTTATCCAGGATACGTTGAATTTATTTGAAGAGTTTGAGTTTGAGCTCATTCATTGCCTCATATTTAGTAAGTTATGTTTTACTGGAAAAAATGAGTTATTATGCCTAAATTGTTTTTTAATTTTAATTTAATCAATGTTTTGTTATATCAAAAATATGTGCTTTGAACATTAATTTGACTTTAGACTTCTTAGACACTTTATACTTTATATACAGGAGAATAAAATAGATTTGTATTTAGTCTTTTCTATGACTTAAACAAAATCCACAAGCTAACCTCAAAAAACTTTGAATATCATTGAAAATTTGCTTTATTTCAGTAATTCAGTTGAAAATGTGAAACTCATATATTATACAGATGTATTAAACACATAGTGATCTATTTTAAGTATTTATTTATTTTATTGTTGATGATTGACTTACAGCCAATAAAATCCCAAAAATCAGTGTCTCAGAAAATTTGAATATTATATAAGATCAATTGGTACTTTTGGCAGTGTGCTGGAAAATAAAATCCGCATCTTCATCACCATCACTGATTGGTGGAAACTTCACACTAGACCTCGATCAGCTTGTACTGTGGTCTCTCCACTCTTTCTCCAGACTCTGATCCCTTGATTTACAAATGAAATGTAAAATTTACTGATGATCAGTGATGGTTTAGAGAGCATTAATTTTTGTTTTTTTATTGGCTGTAAGCCATAATCATCAACAATAAAGAAATAAACACTTAAAATAGATCATTCTGTGTTTAATACATTTAAAGCAACTTTTCAATGACATTCTAGTTAATTGAGATGCACCTATAGATATCAGATACTCATAAGAAGAAATTAACCAGATAAAGAAAATGATATAGAATAAACAGTGAGGCTCAATCCCATTTCACCCCTTGTTTTTGAGTGTTACCCTTCCCCTTAGAACAGAATTAGAAGAGGAAGTGGTGAAATCCTCCCGCTAGAAATTGGGAAAATCTATGTCATCAGCAGAGGTGGAAAGTAATGAATTACATTTACTCAAGTTACTGTAATTGAGTAGATTTTATGAATTATTTGTCATTTTTAAAGTAGTTTTTAAAATAGGTAATTTTACTTTTACTCAAGTACATTTTGACACAAGTAATTTACTTTGCTACATTGGAAACTTCCCTGTTACTAAGTAAAAAAAAAAGAGGGGAAAAAAAAACAATTGTCTGAATAAAAAAAAAAATTGGCATGGATGCTTGCGTGTGGAATAACGAGGCAATTACGTCCTCATGCAATACAAAATGTGCCCCGCCGGACAGAGCTGTTCAGCTTTCCAAACTTCCACATCAAACCTGCTAAAGTATGTGGTGTAAGTATTTTTATCATTAAACAATCTGATTAAATGTTTAAAAAGAATATGTAAATAACGGTTAAAGCACAGCAATGGCAAGTTAAAAAATAATAATGAACTGTAAAACTATAAAATTACAGTTTATAGTCACCTAAATTACCATAACTTTTTAATAGTAAAGAAAAAATGGATCATATGCCACTTGTTTTATGGGGTGGTCTAAACAAATACTGCCGGAAAGGTCCAAATTATTATGTGAACATTTTAATTTATGATTTGTTTGTACTTTTTTACATCAAATAATTAAAAGTAACTATGTAACTTTTACTTAAAGTACATTTTAAATTGAGTGCTTTTTACTTTTACTCAAGTAGATTTTTA